>NC_080539.1:246102344-246708844 GCF_028640845.1 Ahaetulla prasina | reverse complement strand
TGCCTTTTCAGAAGATGTTGATGTTCCACTATAGGCCACAGCTTGGTATCCTCTAGACCAGGGGTCCCCAACCTTTTGAACCTCAGAGACCACTAAATTTATAATTTTAAATCATACGGACCAGTAATATGGCTAGGTGGTCATGTGACTGGGTGGGCATGGCCACCTCAATGTCATGTCGAGAGGTACCTTGCCAGCCTCTACTCACCCCTCCCCTCCCAGCCACTCCTCGCCTCCCCACCCGGACTCCTTAGGGCCCCAACAGGAAGCAGTTGTTGGAGCTAAGCAGCCACCATGAGAAAGAGCTGGCAAAACAGCTCAGTTCAAATTGGATCTGACCAAGAAGGAGGCTCAGTAGAAGCACCTCACTGAGGACTAGGAGCATAGGCTTTCCAAGCAGAGCAAAGATCTGCGTGCAAGGCCAGGTACAGGCGCCTGGGACCTCAGTTGGCTGAGATGGACAGCCAGTTTGAGGCCATGAGGCAGTCCCATTGGAAAGAGGCCCTCTGGTTCTTTGCCACCAGCAGCACTTCCCTCCAGCCTTCAGCCAAAGCCCTGCATCAGGAGGCCAAAGCAGACCCCAAGTTGCAATTTCTATCCCCCTCTGACTCACACAAAAAGACTCCAAAGGGGAAGACACTCTGCAGCAACACAAACGTTCATTGCACATATCTGTCCCAGGGGCTGTAGTTTGAGGACCCCTGATTTAGTGCAATATAAAAAATGCAAATAATTTTTCTGTGGACCACCAAAATTTTCTCGCAGACCACCAGTGGTCCATGGACCACCGGTTGGTGACCGCTGCTCTAGACTAGAGGTTTCCCAACTAAAACTTAATCCAGTTTGATCTGCTTAACCTTTGGGTTCCAAGAATATTTAACTCCTCAAAAATTCTGGGTATAATAAAGGCAGACTACTTATTCCTAAAAAATATAACAGCCCCCCCTCCCCCCAATCATTCACCATTCTTGCTGAAACTGATAACTTGAATGTGAACCTGAAGGCAGCTAGATAAGGAGAAAAAAGGCTTAAAGAATCACATTGTTTATTTGCTGCTCCTCCCTGTTTCTCCCACCCCACCTGGAAATGTTGCTGTCATGAATCATGCTTCCTTTTTAAAATGTATATTTAAAAAGCCACTTTCTGTGGTACATTATTCTTGTTGCTATTATTATAATGCCATATTTTTGCTCTGAAGATAGAGAGCCAAACTGAAAAGCAAAAAAAAAAAAAGTAGTAAAATAAATAGAATTGTCACTTAACATTTTTAAGACAGGCAAAATGGATCCATATTTACCCATTTCCTCAGCACTTAGGGAGTGAGAGCTAAACACAACTTCCAATAATATGAACACGAATAGCTTATGAGAAATATAGGAGAAGGCACACAAGACCCAGTGCTCAGACAGTCACAAATAACCTGATACCAGATCAATCTGTTACTAAAACACAAGACTGTTGAAAAGAGTCACTAATGCCCAAAAGAGATTAACTTCTAGTCCATTATTTTCCTTGAGTAGGAGAAAGAGTCATTAGAATTTGAACCTTAATTTTGCTAGTCATAGGTTATGAACTACAGTAGATGCACAACAATCACTGGAATCACTCTTGTCATGCTACCAAATGGGTGTCCAATATCTTGCTCCAGTATAAGAACTAAATATAGACTAGCATCACAACCAGGTGACTGCCCAGAGTAAACATTTCAACCAGACGACAAGCTGAGTGTTACAACTAATAGCTATATCCAGCAACTTCTAGTTTTTGTGTTTTTGTTAGTGCAAAGTCGTGTCTGACCCATCGCAACCCCATTGTCGTCTCCCACTCCTCCGCTGACGGCCAGGTCGGGGAAGTCCGTATCAAGTGTGCCTCTGCAGCTCTGCCAAAGTCCTATCAGAGTTCTCAAGGCAGGCAGGAGACCAGGAAGTGACTTCAGCAATACAAGTTAGACTTTGCCTGACTCAGAGAATGCCAGAAAGCAGATCCTTTATATAGGCCATGGGGTGTGGCTCCATGACTCAGCACTTACCCAGGCCTGCCCCTCCCTTCCTTTTGGTGATGTCACCTCTCCATTCTCCGGAAGCGAGGATCTATCCATTGCATCGTTTCATCTCCAGCTGTTGGTAATCTCAGGTTTGTTTGTTCGGCCTGTCCGGGCATGGTGCCAGGGCTGGGGGCTGGAGGCATGCCAGGACATTCTTCTGAACTATCAGCGTCTGGCAGGAGATAAGAGGGGCCCGGCTGCGGCAGGGGGAGCGAGCGAGACACAACACCCATGGACAACTTTCCTCCAGGCCACCTATCCTCTACCATCTTCTGGAGACCATTTAAGATCACGCTGACTGCTTCAGTTACTCCATCCAGCTACCTCATTCTCTGCCGTCCCCTTCTTCTTTTGCCCTCAATTGTTCCCAGCATTAGGCTCTTCTCCAGGGAATCCTTAGCTTTTGTACAGTTTCCAAAATTACCGGTAGTCCTTGACTTACAACCATTTGTTTAGTATGCTTTTGAAGTTACATCAGCACTGAAAATGTGACTTATGTCTGTTTTTCACACTTACAACCATTGTGGCATGGTTTCCCCATGGTCACGTGATCAAAATTTAGACACTTGTCAACTGACACATATTTATCATGGTTGCAGTGTCCTGGGGTCACGGTGATCACCTTTGCAACCTTCTGACAAACAAAGTCAATGGGGAAACCAGATTCACTTAACTGAGTTACTAACTTAACAACTACAGTGATTCACTTTAATAACTGTGCCAAGAAATGTCATACAATAGGCCAAAGCTCACTTAACAACTGTCCTACTTAGAATGGAAATTTTGGTCTCAATTATGGTCATAAGTCGAGGATTATCTGTACATTACTTCAGTTTCTTGCTGGATAAGAATCTGGAATTCCAGAAAAAATTCAGGATCTAATAACTCAATATGAATCATATATCCCTTAGAAACAAGGAAATTTTCTATTCCAAATAGAATTTCTTGATTGGGGGAAACTGGAAAAAATGGCCAATTTGTCTTCTGGAAAACAACAACTCTACTCTTGAACATTCTTCACTGATTTTGCTAAGAAATTTATTCAACTGAATTCCTTGGAATCTATTCTTTCTCTCCCCCCCCCCTTACTTAGCTAACAGGAGTCTGAAGCTCTCTGTATCTGAAAGCCTAGGAAAGACAGGGTATCTTCAAATGGGCCTCACCTGTCAATCTTAACAGATTCATAACAAGAAAGTTGTTCCTTAGATAGTCAGGCCCTAAGCCCGTGATGGCAAACCTATGGCACTTGTGCCAGAGGTGGCACGCAGCACCCTCTCTGATGGCACACGAGCTGCCACCCCAGTTCAGCTCTGCTGCGCATATGTGTGCACTTCCTGCCGGCCAGCTGATTTTTGGGTCTCTGCCACACATGCGGGGGGAATGCAGCGGCCATGAGTGCATGAGTGGGTGTGGGGTGTGTGCAGATCCATGGGAGGTGGGGAGCATGTGGGGACCTGTGCACATGCAGAGGGCCACACATGCATGCACGGGGAGGGCACATGCAGAGGGCCACACATGCATGCACGGGGAGGGCACATGCAGAGGGCCACACATGCATGCACGGGGGCAGGGCACATGCACAGGGGTTACGCATGCATTGCATTTTGGGGGTTCGCGTGGCGCACTTTGGGCACTCAGTCCAGAAAAGATTAGTCATCACTGCCTTAAGCCATTCAAAGTTTTACAAGTTAACACAACACCTCAAAGCAGCCGTTCTCAAGCTTTTTAGACTAGTTGAAAACCATACTGAAAAGGATCTAGAAAAGCAGTGTTATTGAAACAAATGGTATTGGGGATCACAATATCATTCTCAGTTACCTTTCCCCCCAAAAAAGGAATATTTGAAACCATATATATATATATTTGTTTTCTGAGGTTTTCACGGGTGTTTGTATATAGGTCTTTGGTTGTTCGGGTTTTCTCCCGTGTAAAATTGGAAGTGTCTTGGCGACATTTCGACGAAGTCTCATTCGTCATCTTCAGGCTTCAGCATCGTGCTTCTGGGAGCAATGTGTGATCGCAGCTGTTTCTTCCTTTTAACTGCTAGTGGGGGTTTGAACTGATTGGGTGGGAGCTTGGCTGTGCTCTGATTGGATGGGGGTTTTTCTGTGCTCTGATTGGCTGGGGGTGTGTCCTGTGTTGGTGGGGGCTTGGTTGTGCTCAGTCTAGTCTGTGCTGCAGGGGGATTTGAGCTGGTGAGCTGCATAGCTGTTGTTTGGCTTTGTGGTCGTGCTACATCTTCATAGTGGGTGTCAGTCTGCTGCATGAATGGATTGGAGGGGTTTGAAATGGCTAATGTTGCAGCTGCGGTCTGGCTTCTGGTCCTTGGTCGTGCTTCATGATCAGTGTGGGTTTGGGTCTGCTTTCTGGGTGGATGTGCGGTGGTGACATCCTGTGTGGACCTTGTGAGTGTGGGTCTGGTGTCATTCCTCGTGTTAGGGACTCGTTTGTCAATAAGGGCGGGTTTCCAAATGGCTGGTAGGCGGGAGGTGTCATCTCGTTTGTTCATGCTGTGTGGACGTTTTTCTATCTCAATGGCTTCTCTGATTATTCTGTTGTTAAAGTGTTCAGTTTTGGCAATAGTTCTGGTCTTTTTAAAGTCAATATCATGTCCTGTGACTTTAAAGTGACTTTAAACACATTGCTCCCAGAAGCACGAAGCTGAAGCCTGAAGATGACGAATGAGACTTCGTCGAAACGTCGCCAAGACACTTCCAATTTTACACGGGAGAAAACCATACATACATACATACATACATACATACATACATACGTATGTATGTATGTATGTATGTATATGTATATGTATATGTATATGTATATGTATATGTATATGTATATGTATATAAAATTGGATTTTTCTGTTAAAATATTATAAAACAAATCATGCCTGTTCTTGTCACCAAAATACTTATTGCTATTTCTTATTTCACATTGTTTCTGGTACATTTTAAATGTGCTGTCAGGATTCCAAGTAATACCCCCAACGAAAGAAGACTCTGAGGCTAGAAGTTCCTCAAAGTTCCATTCCAAACACTCTGCAATATCATGTAATTAAATATACATCTCATTTCAG
The DNA here is from genome assembly GCF_028640845.1 of Ahaetulla prasina. NCBI lineage: Eukaryota > Metazoa > Chordata > Lepidosauria > Squamata > Colubridae > Ahaetulla > Ahaetulla prasina. The sequence continues at coordinate 246,703,724 of NC_080539.1, read as the reverse complement.
TTATATAATAGAATAAGCAATATATGGAATAAAGTAAATAGCATTAAGAGCCCTGCCTGTTTCTTAATTTTATTTATTTTGTATGTGGTGCTGGTAACCAAGGCACCGTAATTATTATCATCAAAACATAATTTTCTGGTCATTTGGGAAGTATGTTTTGTTTTTGTGGTTGTTGTTTGTTTCTTGGATAACCCTCTTTTATTGATGTGCCAGTTTTTTTTGAATTTTAAAGTAACAAACTGGTCAAACTGTTACACATAATTCCAAAGATAGACAACAAAATACAATTCCAATATGTATGAGTGACAGAAAAAAGAAAGCAGAATCTGATATAAACACTAAAACTGTCATGTACAAGGAACCAAAAACTACATAAGGAGCTGATCAGCGTGGTATGTTTATTTAGAGCCTCTAGAAACCCCTTCCCTCAACTCAGCTCCAGATTCCACCACAAAAACACAGTGATAAAAGGTGGCATTTAAAAAAATCCAGTTGGATAAATAGTAAGTAATATCTTTTTTCTGTTTATTATGATGCAAATACTTTTTCATTTGAGCTTGCTGTGAGTAAAATCAAATTAAAAATCCACCTGGGGAATTAAATGCTGCAACTTCAATAGATTTGATTCTTTTTTTTCCTTTTAATTTCCTCAATTATTTTAGTAGTTTATTTCACTCACACACTCAGACAGATACCCTGCGTGGAATACACACCTGATATATTTGAGGTATATTTTGTCTGATAAAACAAAAGTCACCCATTTTTAAATCTCTATATTACACCGAGAGTTTGTTCTAGCCAAATCAGTCAGCAATGCCTATGAATAGTTGCCTCCATGACATTTAGACACTTTGCCCCCCTCCCTCCCCAAAAAACCAATCATGTTCTGTTTTTCAGAACAAATTATGTATTAACAAATAGAAATTAAATCTTCCATTAGTAAGTTCTCTGTAATCTCTAACCATTTATATTTTACACAAACAATAGAGCTAATTACAGATGTATGGAAAATAATATTATTCATGGCTAATGGCCAAGATGGAGAAGATTTAAATCCTCAGATTTGATTTATTGCTCTAGCCAAAATTGTTGGAAGGTCAAAAAGTACAAGTATTTCCAGTGAATGAACTCTCGCATGAGAACATGTTCACAGTACAAACCATTGATGGGAACTGTACACTGAACGTTCATAACTTGAAAGCCTCCTTTTTTTTAATTGGTGAACCCAATTTAGGGAGATCAACCCTAAATGTAAACAGACGTTGGCAGGCATTTGATATTTTACCAATCCCTGTCTGTTTCACTGTTCAGCTGAGACAGCTGCAGGGTCTAAAAATTAATGGGTACATTAACATTAGGAAAACAACACTGTCCCAACATCCTGACGGCTGGCAGGAAAAGTCAGCTTAGCAACAGTTCAGAGTAGTGCCAGGCTAACCAAATGATGCTATTCAGCAACTATGCTTCCCACAGAAACAAAGTCCACAATAATGTCAACAACTACTAAAAATATTACAGCTATCAACCCACACCCCATAAGTTTTCATCTGTCACCCTGCAGACAAATTAACTCAGCAAACAGGAATAGCAAGATGTTACACTAGATTGCTATTTTGTTATTTTTAAAAAATGCTGGAGTCTACTCAAAGCAATTGGCTCAAAAATAAAAGTTCAAATTTCTAATTGTGTAGTTAAGATTGATGAAAAAACAAGAAGAAGCTAATTCCTGTTATTATACATTTATAGCTTCAGTATCCTGTGTACCAAATTCCATAAAAATGCTCTTGCAATCTTCTCACATAGTTGGTATAATTAAATTAATAGTAATCACTCTTAGAACCTATTTCTTTCAATAGCTGAATTGAAGTATATGTTTAAGCATCTTCTTGGCAGATAACAATGGTTAAGGTCTAATTGGGTGACATCTTGCACTATCTTGCTTAATTTGCAAAGTTGGATCTCTGGTTTTCAAAAAGATGGACTGACATACTGGTGATGGGCATTACCTATTAAATAAAAGGAAAGCAAAGAAAAAACTGTAACAAAAGTATTCAGTTGGGTTGATAATGGGTAAGGCACACATCGGAGACATCATCGTAGAAACCTCTTTCCCCTTCCACCTTGTTTAAATCAGCATAAGCCAGCACACATAAACAAATACAGATTGCAGAACTGCTCCTTCAGTAAGAGCAAACTCCAATTCCCTGTCACAATATTAAATGGCATCTATAATTTCTGCTGATCTACTTTAATACTACAGGTATAAAGTAATACTGCTATTTTCTTAAGAAATGTACATGGGAGCATGCATAGCTGCTAAAGATCCATATTCTTTCCATTCACATTTAAGCATTAACACATTGCATTATGCCAACAATAGTGACACATTAATCAGCCTATTGAAATTTCTGAGTTTCGGGAATCCTAAGTATAGAAATCCTTTTATAATAAATGAAATTCAATTCATTCAAGACTTCCAAGTATCTGCTTAAAACAAACTTATATTATATTCATGTTTTTCTCTTTGATAAAATGGTGGTGTTTGATCTTATTTATAAGATTTGACATTATACACATAGACACAGGTTAGTATAACATTTGCACATAAACATAGGTAAAAGTTAACATCACTGATAATAGGCAAAGGATATTGATAATTTTGTGAGAGACAATAACAAAGAAAATGTGAAGTATACATTGAATGATACAACTTTCCTTTTAGTCCATTAATTATCCCTAGGCAAGCTTCATAAAAACTCTGTAACCAGTAACAAAACTGACAGAATCTAATACTAGCATAACTGACTTAGTATAAAATCCTTTATTTTTGCAAATTCAGAACTAGAGAAAAGATGCAGAAGTGGGAAAGAATGGGTTAAAAAAATAGATGCAAAACTTTTCACTTGGCTTTAGATACCAAGGTAAAGATGTTCAAAAGTTCTGATCATATTTTTTTGTCTCCTATAACATATTAGCATTCCAGAAAGTGATCATGGTCTCTTGAGTACAATTACATGTCTTTTTACAACCTCACCTTATTCAGCATTCCACTATGGTCCAGGAGTCTCAAGGCAATACCTGCATTTAAAAAAAAAAATCAATATTAATTTGGGTCCCATTTTACTTATAAGGACTAATGTCAGCTCATAACACAGGCACTGAAGATGCTGGAGATAAATCTAATTGCTAGAGAGGTTCCTCAGCAAGCAGATGCAAAGAGCGATTAATGTTCCTGGTTCAGTAATTTGTAATACTTAGTAATCTCTTATTACTTTTGCTATTGCTCATATCAAAGAGTACTGATCAATGCATCAGCGCAATTTTTAAAGAGGAAAAAACAGAGATGGAAGAAGTGAGAAACATTTCATAGTCCTAGAAAATTTTAAAGTTTAGAATGCAAGTTCTATTAGCTTTTTTGAATAAAATGTATGGACATGGAAGTTAAATGTTATTATTTATACAGACAGTCCTCGACTTTATGACCACAGTTGAGCCCAAAATTTATGTTGTTAAGCGAGACATATGTTAAAGTGAATTTTGTCCCCTTTTATGACCTTTCTTACACAGTTATTAAGTGAATCACTGCTATTATTAAGTTAGTAACCTGGCTGTTAAGTGAATCGGGCTTCCCCATTGACTTTGCTACGCAGAAGTTCACAAAAGAGGATCACATGACCCCAGGACACTATGTAACCGTCATTAATATGAGTCAGTTGCCAAACATCTGAATCGTGATCACGTTACCATGGGGATGCTGCAACAGTCCTAAGTGTGAAAAACGGTCATAAGTCACTTTTTTCAGTGCCGTTGTAACTTCAGACAGTCACTAAACAAACTGTTGTATGTTGAAGACTACCTGTACAAACACAAAACAATGCTAGGATTTTCAGAACTTTTCCTATTATTTCCTCAAGAAAATAGGATCCCTTATTAAACATCTGACTGGTGGACAAGAAAAAGGGAGATAAAGAGATGGTATAAGACAAAAGAGCAATCATCAAATAGGGGAACTGTGAGAAAGAACAATATCCTCATGTTGCAAAAGAAAAGTCGGGTTACTCCATGGTAGCCAAAAATCATGAAGCTGGCAGCACTTTTTCAAATAAAAATACATATTAAAAGTCCTCAGCTTCTACAACTAGAGCTTACTTCATCAGAAGCATCCAAAGGATACTCAGAAAAAAGAGTAAAATAAATAAAATCCTCATGCTTGATTTTCAAAGCAACCTAAGCCTAGATTCTAAAAATCTACACACACGCACACGCACATACCCTGTTTCCCCGAAAATAAGACATCCCCTGATAATAAGCCCAATCGGGCTTTTGAGCGAAAGCACTAAAATAAACCTTCCCCCCCCCACCACCTAAAATAAGCCCTCCCTGAAAATATTTAAATGCAAAACTGGAAATCAGGTAAGACGGCAAGAGGAGGCCCGTCTTGCTCCATGTGTCCCAAAATAATAAGACCTCCCCAAAAATAAGTCCAAGCACTTTATTTCAGGGGCCGGATAGCTCAGGCTGGTAAGGCCTGTTATTAAGAACACAAAGCCTGCAATTACTGCAGGTTCAAGCCCGGCCCAAGGTTGACTCAGCCTTCCATCCTTTATAAGGTAGGTAAAATGAGGACCCAGATTGTTGGGGGGGCAATAAGTTGACTTTGTAAAAATATACAAATAGAATGAGACTATTGCCTTATACATTGTAAGCCGCCCTGAGTCTTCGGAGAAGGGCGGGGTATAAATGTAAAAAATAAATAAATAAATAAAAAAAGCACTTATTTCGGAGTTCAAAAAAATATAAGACAGGGTCTTATTTTCAGGGAAACATGGTATATACACATCACTTTTATTATTTTTTTATAAACAACTCAAGGCAGGGAACATATCTAATAGTTATTCCTGCTATTCCCCCATAATAACAACCCTGTGAGGTGAGTTGGGCTGAGAGAGTGACTGGCCCAGGGTCACCCAGCCTTCATACCTAAGGCAGATTAGAACAGGGGTCTCCAACCTTGGCAACTTTAAGACTTGTGGAGTTCAACTCCCAGAGTTCAACTCCACAAGTCTTAAAGTTGCCAAGATTGGGGACTCCTGGACCAGAACACATAAGTCTCCCAACTATGTAATTAAGCCCAATACCTTAACCATTAGACCAGTCTGGCTCAGTAAACAAAATATTAAAGAAAACCTAGTTCAACAGCATCTTAACAACTAATAGATTATTAAGCCTTTATATCTTAGAATACATCATCATAAATTAGACGAATCCACAAAGGTTTACATTCCTAAATGTTTGAAATAAGACTGTTATTCTGAAAATCAGCTTTAATGGTTTTGGTTTTCTTTGACAAATCCCTATGGATCTAGTTTCAGCTCACACTTAATTATGTTAGTTGGCATGACCTATTCTGAAGATGCATTACACTTCTTTTTTTTTACTTCTGTTAAGAATGAAGTTGGGGAAACGGATTCAAAACCTGTTAACTACTTGACTAAAGCTCCTTCACAAAGAACCACACCTAAATCATTTCCTAAAAGTCTCTGGGAATGGGCAAAGAGTATCATTATGATAGCTTTAAACACAATATCTTATTTCTGAATACAATTTTGGACCCATTCTTGCGTCTAAATTTCAAAAGCTGCCAAATGGATTGTTTCTTGCCATGTTTTATTTTCTCTGCTGCAAAGTTTTTAGTACAATAATTCTCGAACCCTTCAAGACAAAGCACTAAAGGCTTGGGAAATCAACTGGGAATAACCAAAAAAGTTATGCACCCTAACCAGTGGTGGGCTGCAGCCAGCTGTAACAACTGATTCTCCCAGAACCAAAAATATGATTGTGTGTGGCATCGAAAAACCAGCAATTATATAGGACGTGATTGAGCCAGGGCGTGTGGGCAGGGCCAGCTGCTGGTCGAAACTACCGGTTTGCCCGAACCAGTCCGAACTGCCAGCAGCCCACCACTTATCCTAGCTCTTTATCACCATGATAAAGGAATAGGTTCCCAATGTTATGGTTCCTGGGTAACTGGTTCTGTGTGCTTTAAAAAATGATAAACCAGTCTGATGTCCTTGAGATACATTGCTTATGGCAGCTGCTGCTACCAGGATTGGTCAGGAAAAGGAAAGTGTGGTTAAAGAGAGGTAAAAGCTCTTCCTCTAATTCTCATCCACTGCAAGAAAACTAAGAAACAAATCCAACAAAATCCATCACTTATGTTTAAGCATTGTAGCACAACAACAAAGGATGAAACCAGTGGTGGGTTTCAAAAAATTTTATTACTGGTTCTGTGGGCGTGGCTTGGTGGGCATGGCATGCTTGGTGGGCATGGTTTGGTGGGCATGGCAGGGGAAGGATATTGGAAAATCCCTATTTCCTCCCAATCAGCTGGACTTGGGAGGCAGAGAATAGATGGGGGCAGGGCCAGTCAGAATTTTACTACCAGTTCTCCGAACTACTCATAATTTCCGCTACCAGTTCTCCAGAACTGGTCAGAACCTGCTGAAACCCACCTCTGGATATAACACATAACTACATTTTACAATTATCTCATATGATGGGATTAACATATTTTTCTCATACTGATTAACAGATTTTTTCCTTCCTTCCTTCCTTCCTTCCTTCCTTCCTTCCTTCCTTCCTTCCTACCTACCTACCTACCTACCTACCTACCTACCTACCTACCTATCTTTTTCTGAGCCCTTGCCTCCTACCTTTTATTGAGCACATTGTGTTAGCTATTTTAAGTAAAATAAGGGCTTCCAGGGCAGGCTGTGAGGTCTTCTTTCTCAGCCCTCTGTGTACTTGTCTTTTTCAGAAACACCATTTTCTATGCAAACTGAAGTAATCTTTGATCTTTGAATGGAAAAATCCTGCTTCTCCTACGGCAGGAGTAGGCAGCCTGAGGCAAAGGCAAGCAGATAGCCCTCGAGCCCCATTTTTTACAACTGTCTTTCATCACACTTGCTGAAAATGGATGGCATAGCTTCTTGTCACTTTAAAACAGGGTGCTATCTGTCCTAAATAAGTATAACCTAAATGTAAAAAAAAAAAAGGAGAAAATAACCAAACTACCCACCAACCCATAAAAACTTGGTCATACCTATTCTACATCAGCATATGCCACTCCAATTCCTAACCACTCCTAAATTATTAAATCCCATCCAGTAGTGGGTTCCACTTACCTTCGACATCAGTTCAGACTCGGGAGCACGCATGCACACATGCATGCTTCACTTGCATGTAGTGCTTCTGCACATGCATAGAATCTTCTGTGCATGTACAGAGAGTCCGTGATGACGTCCGGGCGGGTGGGCGGAACCTCGCACCGCTGCTACTACCAGTTCGCCTGAACTGTGGCAAACCAGTAGAATCCCATCCCCAGACATGGAAAAAAAGCCTATTTCTGTCCTATAGGAACCAAACCAAAAGTGTCACATAGCATTTAGACTAAACTATACTGTACTACCAGTACGGTATCCTACAGTAAATAATTGATGGATTGATCTGATTCAGTCGGAAACTATTCACTAGTCTGGTGATCAATGCTTTGTTTCATCTCCTCCACAATGTCTTAGAAAGAAATGAGCTTTGCCATCCTTCTGACCCTTTCGGGGGAGGGGGAGGTGGCTGGAGGTAAATTCTTTGCATCCATTAGTTACAGTATTTGTAGGGAGAATCTTCCTTGATGAGTTACATTGAAACGCCATCTTCGACATGACCTGAGTTTAACTCATAGAGTCATCTATTACAATGTCTTTCCTGTTGAAGACTACTTCAGCTTCAATTGCAATAATGCATGAGCAAACAATACGTTTAAGCTTACTGTTAATCGCTCCAATCTTGATTGCAGAAAATATGACTTCAGTAACAGAGTTGTTAATACTTGGAATACACTACCTGACTCTGTGGTCTCTTCCCAAAATCCCCAAAACTTTAACCAAAAACTGTCTACTATTGACCTCACCCCATTCCTAAGAGGTCTGTAAGGGGCATGCATAAGAGCACAAGCGTGCCTACCCTTCCTCTCCTATTGTTTCCTTTCATTATATCCAATTAATATAGTTATTACATACTTATGCTTACATATATGCTTATATATTGTATAGTTATTTCATGCTTATGCTTATATATACTGTGTGACAAATAAAATAAAATAAAATAAATAAAAAAATTAAAAAAAGATGAAAAAATTGACTAGGAAAGAGACCAACAGTCAATACCTGTTATTAGGACTGGACAGAAGGACAAGGCAGACAAAAGAGTAGCTGGAGACAGATAAGTTTGGTAGGGTAGTATCCTAGTGTCCATTCTAATAGACTACAAGCCCCAGAATACATAGCCAGCATATGCTAGCTAGTTTTTTTTTTTTTTTTTTATGTAAAAAGTTTTATTTTCATTTTCCAACAACCTATTCAATATACAGTCTCTTATTCAACATTAATCATTAACTTTCATTTGTTACTTATTCGGACCTGCCCAGCTACCACTTCCTTCCTTAACAAACCTTCCTCCTCCCTTCTCTACTTTCTTCTACTTTCTTCATCCTTCCTCTCCTTCGCTTTTCTACATCCTCTCCTCTTTCCCTACTCTACTCTTCCACCCTTTCTAACCCTCTCTTTCCCCTTTCTTCTTCCTCTCCTTCCCCTTTTCTACCTCTCTCTTTCCTACCTGCTTTCTTCCTTCACTCCCTCCTCTCCCTCTCCATTCCCTTCTGAAATGGCAGCTGAGCAGCCCCGCTTTCATTTCAAATTATTTCTATTTCTTAATTACATATCTTCAATCATTCCTTTACATTGATCCTTCATCTCCCCTCCCCCCTCCCACCCCCCGAGACTTCCCAGAACAAAGTACAGGGTATAAAATTAACAATCATAAATTAAAATACAACATAAGTCAAGACCTTAACTCCCCTTCCAAAAACAAAAACAAAAAAACATTCTTCTTCCAGTCCATTATATATCAGTCCATTCCACTCCTAAAATCTTCAGAATCTTCCAATTAAGTTAGTATTTTCAGTTCATCAATAAAATATCTTCATCAATTAAGACCAAATATATATCCAATCTTCATCGATCAAGACCAAAACGATATTCCATCTTCCAGTATTCATCAAAAATTCTTCTATAATATACCTTTCTTCCTTAACAGTGTCCCAAACATAATTCATATTTCCAGCTTAAATTCTTAAATTTTTATCCAATCTCCAAAAGTAAACAATATTCTATCTTCTCATATCTTTAATATCACTTACCTAAATCAAATAACATTGCTAATATTAATATTTCTTCAATTTACCTTACAATTAAACCCTATATATATATATATATATAAAAAGATACCATCAAAATCACATCTTAAACATTCTCCTTCCCCTTGTCTTCTATCTTACACATTTCCTTACACATTTTCAATCTCCAAAAATATCACTTACCTAAATCAAATAACATTACAAATATTAATATTTCTTCAATTTACCTTACATCTAACAAATAACATTATTAAAATTATAACTTATATCCAAAATATATCAATTATAACAATTAAATTCTATTTAACCAAATACCAACATTACATCCATAAATTTTTCTATCTGTCCTCCAAAAGTTAAACAATATTCCATCTTCCCATTCCTTTATACCTCACATATATCAAATAGTGATATACCCAAAATAAGTCAGTTGTAAAAATTAAACCCTATGTATATATATTAAAAAAAGAAAATACCATCAAAATCACCTTAAGCATTCTCCTTCCCTTGTCTTCTATCTTACACATTTCCTTACATTTCCTTACACATTCTCCTCCATCTGCTCACCCAATCAGCTTAACATCTAACAATAAAGACTTTCCAATCCTTAATATATTGGTGTAAAATCTCTTGTTTAAAAACTTATTAAGAAAAGATAAGCCTCAAAAGTTCCTATTAAAAAAAAAAAAGAAGAGAATAAAAAAAGATCCATATTTAAAATAAAGAAGTTTGCAAGATTTTAATAGTTAGTTCTGTTTGCTTAAGAGCCATTCATAAACTGTAAAATCTACCAAAAAAGAAAAAGAAAAATTTCAATAAACTTTTCTTCTTAAACATTGTGATAAAGAAAAAGGTAAAAGGAGAAAAAAATTATTAACAGTTCTTGTAAAAGTAGCTTGTTATATTCTTCTTCTTTATAGTTTCGTTTTCCTTTGTTTATTGCAAACGCCATTTTAAATCCACTCAAGTTGAAAGTTAGTTGTGAAAATCATTAACAGTTCTTGTTCATTTCATTTCATTTTAAAAAGTAGCTTGTTATGCTCTTCTTTATAGCTTCGCTTTCCTTTGTATATTGCAAACGCCATTTTAAATCCACTCAAGTTGAAAGTTAGTTCAAAGGAAAGCTATTTAAGAGCTGAAGTTAAAATTTATTACTTGCAAATTCTCTATTAAAAAAAAAAAAATTAAAAAAATAAAAGTTTCCGTATTTAAAATGAAAAAGTTTGCAAGATTTTAATAGTTAGTTCTGTTTGCTTAAGAGCCATTCATAAACTGTAAAATCTACCAAAAGAGAAAAAGAAAAATTTCAATAAACTTTTCTTCTTAAACATTGTGATAAAGAAAAAGGTAAAAGGAGAAAAAAATTATTAACAGTTCTTGTAAAAGTAGCTTGTTATATTCTTCTTCTTTATAGTTTCGTTTTCCTTTGTTTATTGCAAACGCCATTTTAAATCCACTCAAGTTGAAAGTTAGTTCAAAGGAAAGCTATTTATGAGCTGAAGTTAAGATTTATTACTTGCAAATTCTTGCTAGTCCTCCTGCTCTGTTCTGTCTGTGTTGAATTCTCTTTTAGGAATAAATCTTGACACAGAGATGGTCGCGGCTTCTCGTTCTGTGTAAACAGAAGCACCCTGGGCACGGAGCTTCGTCAGGCTATAGGGGAGCTCTCACCCTTCGATCCCCTGGTTAAATTCCAGGGGATCCCGGGGAGCTCTACCCAAATCCTGACCACTCTTCCCTCTCCCTTCATCCGGGGGAGGGAATCACAAACCGTTTGACAGCCCATGTACGCTGTCAGGGACGGTTTGACGAAACCCAGGGCAGACGATCCCAAGGGAACGTCCGCGAAGCCTGCGTTGCCAGCGGAAGTCTCGCTAGCTAGTTATTAAAGAAAGTCTCTCACACAGAAATAACTTGAGTTTTCTTTTGCACTCTATTACAAGACCTATTTGACAATAAGTTCAAGTTGCAAATATAATTTGAGCAATGTGGAAAATAAAAGTATATATACTCCCTTGAACATATACTTAGTATGCAACATTATTTTGCTTAAAGAAAGTGAATAAAGCCCCACCCTTTGGAATATTCTCCCACTGGAGGTGAGGTCTACCCTCATATTCCCAGCTTTCCAGAAGAACCTGAAAACGTGGCTCTGCTGCTTGCTGCAAGGAGGTAAATTGCTGGGAGGCAAAGGCAGATTTCTTTTCTTGTTTTCCTTACCAAAAAGATAGGTGCGTCTTATACATCGAATGTAGCCCCGCCTACCCACTGGCCCCCACCTTTGGCCTCTGCCTCCCAGCAATTTACCTCCTTGCAGCAAGCAGCCCATTTCAGCTTCAGCACAGCCTAATTAGCACAAGTTGATTGTCTGTTGCCTCCCAATTCTCAGCTGTTTCAGGCTGCAGGGATTGCCATTGCCTATTGCTGCGTGGGCCTCTGCTGCTTGCTGCAAGGAGGTAAATTGCTGGGAGGCAAAGGCAGATTTCTTTTCTTGTTTTCCTTACCAAAAAGATAGGTGCGTCTTATACATCGAATGTAGCCCGCCTACCCACTGGCCCCACCTTTGGCCTCTGCCTCCCAGCAATTTACCTCCTTGCAGCAAGCAGCCCATTTCAGCTTCAGCACAGCCTAATTAGCACAAGTTGATTGTCTGTTGCCTCCCAATTCTCAGCTGTTTCAGAAGCTGTGGCTGAATGACTTGTAAGAGTTAAATAGAGATGAAGTCGTCTTTGGGGTCCAAAAACATCTTCTCCTCCCCATGATCCTTTGAGTGGCCAGGTTGAAATTACCTTGACTGTCATGGGTGTTTTGCTAAACAGGAACTGTGACTTTCCTCTTGGGTTCAACATTTCATCTGGAACTCCTACACCACTTGTAGTCAACCAGTCTCTGAAGGACAGTGAACTGGTGCAACCATATTCAGAGGGCACCCAGGTGGATGACAACTCTTCGGGTCCAGCAGTTTCCTTAGTGCTTCCCATCATCTATGCCTTCATCTGTGCCTTGGGTGCCCTGGCCAATGGGCTGGTGATCTCAGTGGTCCTTGGCTGCAAACAGAAGGTTGAATTGGACATTCTGAACTTGGCCACAGCTGATCTGCTATGCTGGGGTTGGCTGACTGGGTAGAGAAGATCCCCAGCAGCAGATCGCCCATCGCCTTGGCTTTCTATTTAATTCTTAATTTCTACTTTTTATCATATTGTAAGCCACCCAGAGTCACTGTAATAGTGAGATTGGCAACATAGAAATTTAGATAGATAGATAGATAGATAGATAGATAGATAGATAGATAGATAGATAGATAGATAGACAGACAGACAGACAGACAGACAGACAGACAGACAGACAGACAGACAGACAGACAGACAGACAGACAGACAGACATCCAATATCAAAATAAGCTCTGATTTCTGATACCTGAACTGCTCCTAAGCAGCTTTCTATGGACCGATTCTAATGAGCTCCTTGGTTTTCTGAGGAACCCCAGAAGATAAAGTGCTAGAGTGATGCTGGCAGAAAACATGGAAAAAATTCAATTGATGAAAGGTATAAGTCCAAGTTTTGGCCTACTTTCTGGCCGTATGGGTGGCAAAGTGGAATTCTGTCTCCACATTTATTGGATCCAATGAAATGCTATCCAGCAGCTGTTTTTTAAAGTGGCTGGAAACTTTTATAAAAGGATGCACTGGGAAAAAATGGTAATAAGTCACTGTGATAGGCTGCCTAAGCACTTTGTAGATATAACTACTTAGACAGAGTTGGAAAAGCTGTCAAGAGAGATATTGAAGGTTTTCTCTGAGAAAAAAATTGATCCTATTGATCCTAAAGAAGTAGACCGAGTTTTTTGCAAAATGAGTAAAACTACTTATGAGTTACACCCTTTCCCCTCCTGGCTAATATGACCGGGAGGAAAGAGTGCTGGATTCAAGTCATTAATATCTCACTTTGTGAGTGGGAGGTTCTAGCATCATGGAAATAAGGACTCTTTAAGGGGCTGATTTTGGTTCCAAACATAGTAGATAATTTATTGTCTTGTCACCATTCTTCCCTTGTTACTGAAGGCCATTGAAAGGCAGTGGTACTATAGTTGCAGAGAATACTGAAAACAGGTATGTTATCTGAACCCTTCCAGCAGGGTTCAGGCTCAGGCATGGGATAGAAACAGCACTCGATACTCTTACTGAGGGTTAGAGCAGATTCTGGAAGAAGCATGATCTTACTGATCCTGATAGATCTTTCAATAGCCTTCTGTATCATTGACCATGATGATCTAATGGATCATTGTGAGAGTTAGGAGTTGGGACATACCCTTCTGCAATGATTCTGCTCCTTCCTTCCTATATGATTACAGTTCCTTTATTGGGGGGTGGAGTGGAGGCAAGAAGATGAGTCTTAAAAAATGAGGTGGGACATGTGATCTGGCAAAGTCAAGGGAAGTGTTTAGGTGTGCCATGTTTAGAACACAGAAATTACCGTATTTTTCAGAGTATAAGATACACCTTCCCCTCCCCCAAAAGGGGGTGAAAATTTGGGTGCGTCTTATACATCGAATGTAGCCCCGCCTACCCACTGGCCCCCACCTTTGGCCTCTGCCTCCCAGCAATTTACCTCCTTGCAGCAAGCAGCCCATTTCAGCTTCAGCACAGCCTAATTAGCACAAGTTGATTGTCTGTTGCCTCCCAATTCTCAGCTGTTTCAGGCTGCAGGGATTGCCATTGCCTATTGCTGCGTGGGCCTCTGCTGCTTGCTGCAAGGAGGTAAATTGCTGGGAGCTGATTTTTTTTTCTTGTGCTCCTATGCTGAAAACAAAAATGAAAGTAAAGCAGGCTGTTTACTGTTTGTTGCAACAAGGCAAAATTGCTGGGAGGCAAAGGCAGATTTCTTTTTCTTGTTTTCCTTACCAAAAAAGATAGGTGCGTCTTATAGTCCAAAACATCTTATACTCTGAAAAATATGGTAGGTAAGGGATAAATGAATAAGTTGGTTGTAGCTGGATGAAAATTTAGACACCAGTTTCCAAAATCCTTCATTGACTACAACAGATGCAAAAACCAGAAAGGCAGATCATATGCATTTTATCTAGAGAAGCAGATTCTGGACTCAAAATGAAGTATTACTACAGAATATTACCTTACTGCCTGGTAGAAAAACCAGAAGTCAGGTAAGTTTTGAAACTGACTCACTTTTAATGAGTCTGCCAGTTATTTCTGATTTCAGAGTTCCCAGTTGTGAAGGAGAGAAGCCTACTCATTCCCCAGTTACGTTACGAACGTATAAATGCTTAGGAAACCCTTCAAAGGTGAAAAGAAATGTCACCGAGTTCCTTCTCTCTACATAGTCAATTTAGATGTGCAGGTGGGAAGAAATCTCTCTAGCATTTAACAAGTGAAACAGAGTCAAATCTACCTAGCTGAAATTATGCTTCCCAATATTCTAAACACCTACAGATTAACTTTGAAAAATCATTCTATGTAATTCTACAATTACATTTCATTAATATTTTCTAATGGATTGTAAGGGGGGAGAAATAAATATTCTGAAGTGCTTCCTACACCACTTGAAGTCAACCAGTCTCTGAAGGACAGTGAACTGGTGCAGCCATATTCAGAGGGCACCCAGGTGGATGATAACTCTTCGGGTCCAGCAGTTTCCTTAGTGCTTCCCATCATCTATGCCTTCATCTGTGCCTTGGGTGCCCTGGCCAATGGGTTGGTGATCTCAGTGGTCCTTGGCTGCAAACAGAAGGTTGAACTGGACATTCTGAACTTGGCCATAGCTGATCTGCTATGCTGGGGTTGGCCGACTGGGTAGAGAAGATCCCCAGCAGCAGATCGCCCATCGCCTTGGCTTTCTATTTAATGCTTAATTTCTACTTTTTATCATATTGTAAGCCACTCAGAGTCACTGTAACATATGATTTCTATGATTGGCAACATAGAAATGATAGATAGATAGATAGATAGATAGATAGATAGATAGATAGATAGATAGATAGATAGATAGATAGATAGATAGATAGATAGATAGACAGACAGACAGACAGACAGACAGACAGACAGACAGACATCCAATATCAAAATAAGCTCTGATTTCTGATACCTGAACTGCTCCTAAGCAGATTTCTATGGAACGATTCTAATGAGCTCCTTGGTTTTCTGAGGAACCCCAGAAGATAAAGTGCTAGAGTGATGCTGGCAGAAAACATGGAACAAATTCAATTGATGAAAGGTATAAGTCCAAGTTTTGGCCTACTTTCTGGCCATATGGGTGGCAAAGTGGAATTCTGTCTCCACATTTATTGGATCCAATGAAATGCTATCCAGCAGCTGTTTTTTAAAGTGGCTGGAAACTTTTATAAAAGGATGCACTGGGAAAAAATGGTAATAAGTCACTGTGATAGGCTGCCTAAGCACTTTGTAGATATAACTACTTAGACAGAGTTGGAAAAGCTGTCAAGAGAGATATTGAAGGTTTTCTCTGAGAAAAAAATTGATCCTATTGATCCTAAAGAAGTAGACCGAGTTTTTTGCAAAATGAGTAAAACTACTTATGAGTTACACCCTTTCCCCTCCTGGCTAATATGACCGGGAGGAAAGAGTGCTGGATTCAAGTCATTAATATCTCACTTTGTGAGTGGGAGGTTCTAGCATCATGGAAATAAGGACTCTTTAAGGGGCTGATTTTGGTTCCAAACATAGTAGATAATTTATTGTCTTGTCACCATTCTTCCCTTGTTACTGAAGGCCATTGAAAGGCAGTGGTACTATAGTTGCAGAGAATACTGAAAACAGGTATGTTATCTGAACCCTTCCAGCAGGGTTCAGGCTCAGGCATGGGATAGAAACAGCACTCGATACTCTTACTGAGGGTTAGAGCAGATTCTGGAAGAAGCATGATCTTACTGATCCTGATAGATCTTTCAATAGCCTTCTGTATCATTGACCATGATGATCTAATGGATCATTGTGAGAGTTAGGAGTTGGGACATACCCTTCTGCAATGATTCTGCTCCTTCCTTCCTATATGATTACAGTTCCTTTATTGGGGGGTGGAGTGGAGGCAAGAAGATGAGTCTTAAAAAATGAGGTGGGACATGTGATCTGGCAAAAGTCAAGGGAAGTGTTTAGGTGTGCCATGTTTAGAACACAGAAATTACCGTATTTTTCAGAGTATAAGATACACCTTCCCCTCCCCCAAAAGGGGGTGAAAATTTGGGTGCGTCTTATACATCGAATGTAGCCCCGCCTACCCACTGGCCCCCACCTTTGGCCTCTGCCTCCCAGCAATTTACCTCCTTGCAGCAAGCAGCCCATTTCAGCTTCAGCACAGCCTAATTAGCACAAGTTGATTGTCTGTTGCCTCCCAATTCTCAGCTGTTTCAGGCTGCAGGGATTGCCATTGCCTATTGCTGCGTGGGCCTCTGCTGCTTGGTGCAAGGAGGTAAATTGCTGGGAGCTGATTTTTTCTTGTGCTCCTATGCTGAAAACAAAAATGAAAGTAAAGCAGGCTGTTTACTGTTTGTTGCAACAAGGCAAAATTGCTGGGAGGCAAAGGCAGATTTCTTTTTCTTGTTTTCCTTACCAAAAAAGATAGGTGCGTCTTATAGTCCAAAACATCTTATACTCTGAAAAATATGGTAGGTAAGGGATAAATGAATAAGTTGGTTGTAGCTGGATGAAAATTTAGACACCAGTTTCCAAAATCCTTCATTGACTACAACAGATGCAAAAACCAGAAAGGCAGATCATATGCATTTTATCTAGAGAAGCAGATTCTGGACTCAAAATGAAGTATTACTACAGAATATTACCTTACTGCCTGGTAGAAAAACCAGAAGTCAGGTAAGTTTTGAAACTGACTCACTTTTAATGAGTCTGCCAGTTATTTCTGATTTCAGAGTTCCCAGTTGTGAAGGAGAGAAGCCTACTCATTCCCCAGTTACGTTACGAACGTATAAATGCTTAGGAAACCCTTCAAAGGTGAAAAGAAATGTCACCGAGTTCCTTCTCTCTACATAGTCAATTTAGATGTGCAGGTGGGAAGAAATCTCTCTAGCATTTAACAAGTGAAACAGAGTCAAATCTACCTAGCTGAAATTATGCTTCCCAATATTCTAAACACCTACAGATTAACTTTGAAAAATCATTCTATGTAATTCTACAATTACATTTCATTAATATTTTCTAATGGATTGTAAGGGGGGAGAAATAAATATTCTGAAGTGCTTCCTCCACCCTTTTATAAGCTGAGAGTGGAAACAAGTCTGAAAAAAAGACAAATGAGCAAAAAGATGACAAAACCTTGGCAGTCGGAGACATGACTTTAAAGGCACAGCATATAAATGAAATGCAAAGTGTATTATGCCCGACAGCTGAAAGAGTTGGTGGGAGAAGGAGATGGGGGAATATTCCTCTGACACAGGCTCACGGAAAGCAGAAAAATAATAAATTTTTCATATATTGATGTGTGCAACAACTCCTCAGGGGAGAGGTTGGGAAAAAATGAAGTAGATATTACAAGGAAGTTGAAATGAAGAATAGTAGTGGAAGAACTAATACAACACGCCTGACGAGTTGAGAATATATATTTTGGCAGCGAATGGTCCACAATACTATTTTAATAATCTGTGATTGGTCGCCTGCTATTGCAAATTAATCTTTGCACATCTCATATCCTGCACACTCATCAGGATCAACGAAGCTTTTCAAGAGGTCTACCAGGTATTATTGTCTTGTGCATCCAAACACAATCAACTCAAAACAGAATACAAAGTTCAAGTAGAAATACTACATTCCATCATGCCCGAAGGCTGCTCTTTGAAACAGCCATGTTCAAGCTTTCTCCACATTATCACGAAAGCTCCAATCTAATTTTGGAGGTGAGGGGAAGGAGACTATTTAAGAGAAGGGGAACACCCTCCCCCCACAAAGTGTTATGTTTCCAAGCCTCCTTTGGACTTCCCAGTAATGGGTATACCCAGCACGCACACATACAGTACCCTATTTGCATATATTTTTAAGTAGGATCTATTTATAATAGGCAGCCTTGTAGCTACCTGGATCTCAAGCAATACAGAGCTTCATAGGCAAATGACCTAAACCAGGGCTCACCAACTTTTCGGACCTTAGGGACTACTAAATTCATAATTTTAAATCTCACGGACCACTAATATGATCTGCCTAATGATTGGCTGAGTGGGCGTGGCTAGGTGGTCATTTGACTGTGTGGGCATAGGCAACTTGATGTCACTCACGTCGAGGAGCACCTTGCCAGCCTCTCGATGCCCCTCACCTTCCAGCCACTCCTTGCCTCCCTGCCCAGGCTCCCTAGGGCCCCAACAGGAAGCAATTTTTGGAGCTAAGCAGCCACCACAAGAAAGAGCTGGCAAAATAGCTCAGTTCAAATTGGATCTGACCGAGAAGGAGGCTCAGCAGAAGCACCTCACTGAGGACTACGAACATAGGCTTTCCAAGCAGAGGGAAGACCTGTGGGAGTTCAAGACTAGGTTCAGGCACCTGGAGGCTCAGCAGGCTGAGGTGGTCAGACAGTTCCAGGCCATGATTCAAGCCCACTGGATCGATGAGAGTCTTGGCTATGGAGTTGATCTGTGCAGGGTGGTGATGTGAGCCAAGACTCTCATCTCCAGAACCAAATGCCTAGCCGATAAAGACCATCTGAAAACTGAACTACACACTCTCACAAACATATTAATCTCTAACGGATTCCAAAGAAACACAATTACCAACCTAATCCAAAGGGAGACACCGCCCAAGAACCAAGACACAGAACAAGACAACGGCATCGCCCTCCTCCCGTACATCAAAGGCACCACAGATAAAATCAGCAAAATTCTCCACAAACACAACATCAAGACAGCCTTCTGCACAAACCAAAAAATAGCCAACATCTTAAGAAACCCCAAAGACAAGATCCAGCTAGAAAACCAAGGAGTCTATGAAATACCATGCAAAATCTGCCCAGCCACATATATTGGACAAACTAATGGGAGAATAAATACATGCATCGCAGAACACAAGAACGCAGTCAGAAAAGAAGAAAAAACCTCCTCCCTTTTCCAGCACCTTAAAACCACAGGACAGGAAATTGATTTTGAAAGAACCAAATTAATCTCCAAAACTGAACACTACAACAAGAGAATAATTATAGAAGCCATCGAAATAGAGAAACACCCCCACAACATGAACAAACCTCTCGCCTACCAGACATCTGGAAACTAGCCCTAGTCAACAAACGAGTCCCAGCCACGAAAATTGACACCGGACCTAGAATAACACATGACGCCACCACCAATTACCCTCACCAGATTCAAACCCAAACCCATCCCACAGACGAAACACAACCATCATCCAGAAGCCAGACCACGCTGGCACCACCGGATGCTGCACCCCCCTCTGATCCCCACACAAAGCAAACTGACACACGCAATGAACACATGACAAGACCTCAAACTCAGAGCCAAACCAAAACCTGGGATGCTGCATCACAGCCATCTGCTCAGGACATTACATCGCAGAACCCAACAGGCCACAACACCAAAGCTCAGGACGTTACTACACAACCTACCACCCAGGATGTTACAGACCAAGATTCAGGAGGTCACATTCCCAGAACTCAGGACGTTTACACACAACTCATTACCCAGATCGTTGCAACACAAAAGACTAATGGGCACACAACTAAGACCACACCCACACAGGATGCTACGAAACAGCCGACTAATCTGCAAACACCCACTCCATCAAGATGCAACCACACAGCCAACCAACCCGCTTACAGCAACAAAGCCAACACTCCCCACCTCCCCACCAGTATTTATAGAGAGACGGCAGCTCCGACCACGGTTTGCTTGCACAAGCACGAAGCCGAAAGCACCAGCCTGAAGATGATGAGTGAGACCTTGTTGAAACATCGCCAAAATACTCTCAACCTTACATGGGAAAAGACCCGAATACGCCAAGACCTACATACCTATACCCGTGAAAACCTACAAACAGATAGATAGATAGATAGATAGATAGATAGATAGATAGATAGATAGATAGATAGGTAGGTAGGTAGGTAGGTAGGTAGGTAGGTAGGTAGGTAGGTAGGTAGGTAGGTAGATAGGAATAGGCCAACTCTTGAATTTTTAATCAAAATACCATGAAAACTGTGCCACCTGCAGATAAGCCAACCTTTGAAATATTGTGTGTTTTAGTTTTCACAATTGGTTTATCCATGGGTGGCACAGTTTTCAGGGTATTTTGGTTAAAAATTTCAGTCTGCTTATCTGCAAACGGGCTTACCCACAAATATATATATATGCATACTGTTAAGAAAATTACTGTATATAATTACCTATAGGCGAGATGGGCATCATGCAAGTGAATAAACAATACATATGTACATACATGCAAACATGCATGCATGCATACATGCATGTATATATACATACATACTTGCACATAAGGCAAAGTCAATTTTTGGTGTATTTTGGAACCTAAAATTCTCAGTTAATCCGCAAGTCTACACAGTGTGGAATTGATGGAATTAATTCATATTTCAATCAGAAAACAAATTCAAAGCAATGGCATTTAACCTTCTCACCCCTCCCTTCCCCTAACAGAGAACTTGAAAATTGCTGCACATTATGGTTTCTTCTTTGCTGAAACAGGAATATTTTTGAGGGCTAATGAACAAGGAACATTTCATATTCAGAAAAATATTTTCCTACTCAATATATAGCAGAAGCAGTCCCAGAAGCATTGAAATCTGGGGGCTGGGCAGGAGACAGAATGTATCTGCCCTCAGCGTGGAAGGGATTGCCACTCTCAAATTGGCCTTTTTAGACACACTAGATGCTGTTTTAGGATCTCTTTCCAGAGCTCGATACTATAGTCTTTTGAGACTGAAGGATGCCAATGATATAGCAGATTCCCACAGACCAATTGCTAGAAGGGCCTCTGGCAAGAAGCTTTTCTCAGCACCCGACATAAAAAGACTGACTCTCTTTCCTGAAACAGGGAAATTAATAGGCCCCAGCAAGCCCAGGCAAAGCCTCCTTTAAAATCCAGCAGGTTAGTGAAGTATTCAGGCAGTCATAAGAAGGGGATCCAATAAGAAAAGTCATCATGAAACTAAAAAGCTACTTGGTGCACTGTGGGCAGCTCTCAGGAAATAAATACTGTTTCGAGCCAATTATTAATGGAACTTGTTTTCTAAGCATTTCACCTACGAGATCTCAAAAATGAAACATAGCTCGCCTAGCCTTTCAGAGGCACAACATTTACCAGGACTTCATCCAGTAAAGACAGTAAATTGTGATACTGTATATGGCATACATTAATCAGAATCATGGATATATTTTTTATCAACTCTTTGGTTAATTCCGTGGACTGCAGTATAAAAGGAACCATATAATAGCTTATTATCATTTTTATTGTATCTAATACGATTTATGTTGAGTTTATATCTAATACGATTTATGTTGAATAATCTAAAGTGCTTACACTTTGTGATTCCTAGTACTTTTGAAAATAAATTGTAGATGAGGGTACACGTGTGCACACACACGCCCTTGAGTTCATTGTTGACTCCTGGCAACAGCATCTACAGAATCTCTAGTTTATTTTGTAAAGGTTTTCCAGAAGTGGGTTGCCATTGCCTCCTTCCTAGGGCTGAGAGAGAGACTGGCTCAAGGTCACCCAGTTGGATTCATGCCTAAGGCAAGAGTAGAATTCAGAATCTCCTGATTTCTACTTTGCTGCCTTAACCATTGCGCTATACTGCTTTTCTTTACAATAAAGAGCCTAAAAATGAATGAGAAGACATGCCTGGTCAGCCATCAATATACCCTATGCATGCCCCAAAGGTGCTTTTTCAGGAGGCAACTGAACATTCTTGTTTTTTCTTTTGAAGACATTTTGCTTTTCATCTAGGAAGCTTCTTCAGCTCTGACAGAATAGTGGGGAATGCCAGAGCTGAAGAAGCTTCTTGGATGAGAAGTGAAATGTCTTCAAAAGAAAGAACAAGAATGTCCAATTGCCTCCTGAAAAAGCACCTTTGGGACAACCATGACCTGGATGACTGAGAATCTCTACAGACTTTTATACCATACGCATCAGTATTATCGGAAATTGCAATTAAATACTTCCAATAGGAGAAATATTCAATTAAATTCATTCAGCATATTTTTCCCCCGAGTTCTGTTCTTCTCATATGCAGTCAGGTAACCTGATAGAGATGAAAGACTCTGGTGTTCTTCCTTTTAGCATGACATACGTTAAGTCTATCAAATACATAGACTTCAATTTTTGTTAAAATTGTGTCTTTTTTATAAGAGTCCCACTAATCCAGCAATGTTGATCCACATAAATTCAGGCAAACATTGCCAAAATAACCTCATCATCACCATCATCAAAAAATTACCATAAAATCAATAAAAGACAACAATAAAAGATTGCAAGCATGGTGAAAGTTGTCTGACTGTGTGTGTGTGTGTCTGTCTCTATCCATCCATCTATCTATCTATCTATCTATCTATCTATCTATCTATCTATCTATCTATCTATCTATCTATCTATCTATCTCCTTCCTTTATTTTTTGCATAGTGAACCTGTACAAACAAAAGGAAAGACTTACAATAAATCAAAGTGCTTAAATTTGTAATAGAATGTGTGGCTGACCTTGGGGTTAAGAGGGGAACAGATGCTGCTTAGGAAACAATCAGAAAAGAGTGGGAAGATCCCCTAGTGAATTTTATCATAGGAAGAAACTTGGGAATAACCTGCCCTAATTGTTCAGGTAGTTAAAAGTGATGGTGGGTAATTCATACTTTCAGACTTGGAAGATTCTGTTAATGTAGCCTTACAATAACATAGAAATAGCTCATCTAATTGTGTTTTCTGTCTGATTTACCTGAGAAGGCTGACAACATTTTATCCATTCTACAAACATTAATACAGTTATATATTTGTACTTCACATCAATATCCATTATAGGGCAGCACTCTTATTATGTGCAATAGGGGCTAAATAATTATTCCCCCCCCCTATTTTTAGACTAATCAGAAATTCAAATTCAGGAAAGCATAACCCATTCTTATACTTCAAACTGTAGGTAGTTTGAAGTATAAGGTTAGCATTTTCATCACTCTATTTAGTGATGGTTAGCATTTTCATCACTCTATTGTGGTCATATAAGAGAATTATTCCCCTGAGTCTTTAAGAAATGTGCCCCTACAAAAAAACATTACAAAGAACAACAACAAGGGAACTACAAAACAACCCTCTCTCTTTTCTGCACCATCTCCAACTATCCACCATCCAATCTTCCGTGCTCAACTAGAATTCATTTTGCAAACATTGTCATTTCCATGTTTTGAGCTAGAAAATGGAAATGTCAGGGGAAATGAGAGCAAATAAAAGTTTGCCTGTAACCTAAGACATGAACAGCATTGCAGAGGCTTACGTTGTGACTCGAGAGAATGGGGTTGTCATTTGTGCATTGTCTTATATATCTATAGAAATCAATACAACGTAAAGCAAGGATGTGGAACAGGGGATTTTGTAATGCATGCTCCTCAGCAATTCAAAATAGAAACAGGTATTTCCTTCTTGTTTTCAGCATTTCAAGAATGCTGGATCCTCTGCAAACTGTTTTTGCAATATTGAAGAGCAGACATGACTCATATGTCCTAGTGCTATGAAAAAGATGGGGTGAGAAAGTTTATCTCCTCTCCTCAAGGTATTGCTTCAGTGCTGAATAATCCAACTGAGTTCCAGTCTGCAGCAGAGAACTGCAAATCTTATTTGTAACTTATAAGAAAAGTCTGAGAGTAAAGTCGAGTCAGTTCGGTCTAGTGATTAAAGCACCAGGCTAGAAAGCAAGAGACTGTGAGTTCAACCCATGTCTTTGACATTAAAGCCAGCTGTGTAACTTTGGGCCAGTCAGTCACTCTCTCTGCCCAATTCAACTCACAGGATTGTTGATTTGGGGAAAAATAGGAGTAAGAAGGTGTGTTGGTTACATTCGCCACCTTGAATTATTTGTAAAGAAATAATAAAAGCTGTATATAAATGAACATTTTTTTTAAAAAAAGTATTAGGAGGGGAATACAGGGCTTATCTGTGGCCAATTTGAAGAAACTCTCCCCACTCTGGCCAAATTCTTCTTTTACTTTCAGGACTTAAGTTATGGAAGAGCAAGAGGCGACTTTTGTTCTTAAACTTGGCATCTTATAGTTTGATGTTAAGGAGTTTTGTCTTTGGACAACTCTGTATATTTTCCTAGGAAAGCAAGTCCTACAACTGAAGGCTATTCAATGACTATCGGAGCAGCCAGAGTTGGAAAGGAAAGTTTCAATTTTATGCTTTGCTTCTCTTTGTGTTGAGCCACTAAATCGTTCACTAGGCTACAGTGCTTTCTGAACTGCAGAGTGACTTCATCTAGCAAGATAATCTATTGGCTAAATTTCCAGACCAGTCTTTGGTGACTACTCAGTCTGGGTCATGCCCGACTCATTGCTAGACTTGGCTCTTATGCACATACTTGTTAATAGACCATCTGGGGTTTTCTAGATGTTTCTGAACTATAATTTGCAATAGGCCTAATAGTATAGCTAATGGTGAAGAATGCTGGGAACTGCAGTTTAGCAACATCTGTGTTCGGTTCTTGGAACACCTGACTTTTGCTGTTCAGCCTGCTAACTCTTCAAGCCACCTGCATTTACAAATAAAATCAAGCTTTAGTTCATCTATTCAAAATATCTACTCAAAATACCCTAGATTCTAAAACCTTTGCTAATAATTAGAAGTAAAACTGCCTTAATTTTCTCTGTAGGGCTTGTCCCAAGCAATGGTCACTGACTTCTTCACTACTTTATGCAACGTTGGAGACTAATGAAGGCTCATGATGCTTCTTTGCTATTAATCTCCTTGCTGAGTCTGAGGCTGCTGCACAATTATCTAATTATAGCTCTCCCCACATTTAATTGCATTGTACCTCTATATTGTTTCCCCTGGATTTCCTTCATTTGAAGAGCCCTCATTTAGATTCAAAAGCTTAACTGCGTGGACTTAACCATTAAACTGATTTATGTTACATAAAAGATCAAAATGGATCATACCTTGTGACCAAATAACCATTAAAAGATTTTGGTAAAGATCATTAATTCACCTCCCTGGACAGTTAGTTTAGTAGTTAATATGACGGAGGTGACTTTATCCAGTTAACCTTATTCAATTTGTTGTTATGATTAGTCACTTTAACCTAAACAACAGCAGCATGAAAAAGAAAGATGAAACTCTAAGCTTTAAAATGCTGTTAATAAACAACTAAACTGTGTTATGACCTTGAGTGACCTTATGCCTACCAAAGTCAATGGAGAGATTAAATGAACTCAGCCCTTGGGTCATGCGTCAAGTTAATTGCCCTGAAAATTTTACATTTTCACGGCACAGTGATCTCTCAATTGAAGGTAGAAAACATTACCAGAGGACTAGATCATATCAACTTAAAAAGAACACAAAAGTGGCTGTCTGCAATGATAGGACGATGTTGTTTAAGCAAATTCACAAGATTAATCCTCCTTGAAAATCAGTGGCATTTGTTTCTGAATAAACTTTGAATAATGCTGTGTCACTAGTCATGCAATACACGGGAGACTTATTCTAACATTTTCCTATTTGTTCATGCTGGGGTAACAAAAATCAGAGCTCCATTTTCTAACAAGCGGCC
Source organism: Ahaetulla prasina (assembly GCF_028640845.1). Classification (NCBI taxonomy): domain Eukaryota; kingdom Metazoa; phylum Chordata; class Lepidosauria; order Squamata; family Colubridae; genus Ahaetulla; species Ahaetulla prasina. The sequence continues at coordinate 246,677,736 of NC_080539.1, read as the reverse complement.
TGTAAGTTTTCAATAAATTCACCTTTCTCAGTGTACAGCAGGCCAAGAGACAAATCTTGGGTAGCATTAATGGCAGAAAACCAGATGATCTGAAAATTAAATTCATACTGTGTGGAAACGAAACCTAAAACCCCAAGTAGCAACTAATTCACTTTGCCCAAGCCTGCTCTCCCCAAGACAGGCCAATATCCCAGTAAAATGCCCCAAAACAACAGGTATTGTTCACTGTTACATAAACTAGAACAATCAATATCAGGAAGCAATATCGTTATGCACTAAGTCCTTAGAAAAATCGGTTAGCCTCACACTTTTGATTATGACTAGGACTTGAAATAACAGTTTTTCCAGAGGGCACCAGGTTGGGGAATACCACCTTGGAGTAAAAGATGATAAACATGTCCAAAACCACTAATTCGCTATCATAAATAACACATGCCTTGTGTTTGGCCTTGTCTGACACCAGCGGGAAATCAATTCTTCTCTTTAAAAAAGCACGACACATCATTTCCCATGTAAAACGTTCTCAATTTTCTTTCATTATTTCTCTGAATTCTTTCAACTGTGCAGACAAACGTCTACCCCTCAATGTCGTTCACCTGAATAGCCGATAAAGCTTCTCTCATCTGGGTTGTTCCCTGTATCACTGAAGTAATGGCAATACTGGGAAAATTAAAATAAGCAGATCCATATTTTCAGTGTTTCTCCTGTCTGCCCTTTACACCTTTTGGTCTTATCTGAAACTGTAGAAGCCAGTAAATGTCAGTGGAGTCTCAGTGGTGTGAATGAAATAAGATTCTGCCTCCAAAGGCCTGAATTATTGCTTCCTTCCAAGATCAGTTTCGCTACTATTCCCACTGGGACAAAGCCTTCCTATCACACACTTGCATTTGGTATTCAGGCAGTGAATCAGTAAATCATCACTTCCCGCATGAAAGAGCTCATTCTGTCTGGATGCATTTCACTGTCTTGTGTGCTCATTTTGTCCAGGGTGAAAAAGAGAGACACTAGATCCTTAATTTCCATGCTTAACCACAAATCCTTCAGCCTTGCCATATTTGCATGAAACCCTAAATGGAAGGAACGTAGGAACATCAGTCCTATGAGAGTTACCTTGCTTCATCCAGAGGAAAAAAAAACTCATATGTGCTTAGCCAAACATGCATGCTATAATTTGCATTTAAAGCAAATTGTAAAAAACAAACAAAAAAACCACTAGGCGATAAAGAAAAAGACAGAACGTGTTTGGAGTACAGTAAGTATACATCCTTCATTATAAAGGAGAGTCCTTTATTTCAGGTAGCTATCCTTTTGAATTATTTATTGTTCAAAAACTCATTTATCCTTTATTTTGGTCATTTAACCTTTTACTGTTATAAATGGTACCACATAGTGCATGGTCGTTTTCACTCACGTGAAAAATATAGAAGTTGAATTGTCTTTTTAAAATACATTTACAGACACTGCTCGATTTTAGGTATTTTCATTACCAATATATGTGCTTGTAATTTTTTTTCTTGGTTTTGCACTTGAATTTTCCTTTGAAAAGCAAAGCTATAAACACAAACAATTAATATGTTTTGTTCTTATGAATCTCTTTCAAATTTGCCCTTTTCCAGTTTTGTCTTTTCTTTTTGCCAGGAAACTATGGTCACAGTAAATTAGAGGCATTACATTTTGTTGCACCAATGAAGATAATTATAACAATGTTATTAATAGCACCTAATCATAATCCAGGAACCAATTAAATTCTCAAAACCAGAAGGTCAACAAAAGAGGAGAAAAAGTACGTTACCAAGGATGCTGCTGCCAATTCACAGGCCATGTTATTTTATTTATTCCACATTCCTTTTCTTTGGAATCTTTTTTTTAATGGAAAACTTTCCACTTAAACTGCTGCTGCCTTTCCTGTTTTACTTCCTCCAAAGATTGATATAGGTTTTATCTCCAAGGGCAGAGGAAGCAAAGCTCCATACTTTTGCCCTTTCCATTTGCCTGTGAATACTACAGGGAAATGGAAAGGCCAAAAATTAAATACAGTGGCACAAATGTCAACTTTGACCAATGAAGCTCAGAACATCTGGATGCTTGAAAAGTATAAAAATTGGGGCTGCTCTTTTAATTGTTGTATTTTGAGGGGCTTTTCCTTATATACATCTGCTCCAGTTGGCATTTGTTACTGCTTATTCAAGCAGAGTTTAAGCTAACAAGATCATTTAAAATAAAATTAAAAGTGTAGGCAGCTTGGCACATATATAGGAATTGCACTACTCATGAACTCTTTATTGAGCCAAGTCTGAAGCGTTGATTCATTTTAAAAGCCTATTGTATTACTCCGACAAACAATTAAAATTTGTAAAAGTTTAAAGGATATGAAATTTAGGTCCCACTGGACTCAGAACTGAACCAAAACAGATTGTTGATGGTTTTTATGCCAAGCGTCTGGAAAATGTGACACATTTCATTTTGTAGAAAATCAGAATCCTCAAGGAGATGCCAATTAAAAAGAACCTATCTGAAATCAATAATTACAATGCCAAATTGACATTAATTTTTTCACAGTCTTTTTTACAGGCTTTGCAAAAACAACAATTTATCAGGGGAAAGAGATGTATCCTCAAGCAAATGAATTGTTATAAGAGGTCTATCTACACAGAAAAACACTACCGTCTTCTATATGAGTACCTGTAAAGGCATTAATACAATTGTCATATTGATAATGAAGTGAAGGAAATAAATTAATATGAAATACTTATTTAGAGCTATAGCAAAATCCCTCAGTACAAATTCCTGAAATGCAGCACATTGAAATCATGGTCAAAATTCCCACCCAGTGTGAATTGGCCTCTTTAGATTATTTAACATTGTAGTGGTTTGTCTAGTGGATCAGCAGATTACAGTATGAGCTTTTATGGATGGTTCTATGTCCCACCAGTTGAAACTAGGGAAGACAATTTGGAGCCTGAGCAAGTTAAGGTCAGAAGACAACAAACTGTCAGAACCTTGGACAGCAAATTTGGTAACTTTAGCTGGAGTATTTTCTCCGAAAGGAGAACTGATGTATCAGCAATGGAGCCACCAAGTCCACAGCTCTTCTCTTGGTTTTATAACATCTCTTCCATTAAGCCATCTAAAAAAATGGATAGGACCAATTCGAACGTTGAGCTGAATTTTTAAAAATTCCATCGAAGTAGGGGGATATTTAACAAGGCTGCGTTAAAACCATTCTCTATTATAGTTTTCTGTATATAGGGCTGTTGTGGGTTTTTATATCGGTAAAGATTTAATCCCAGACTATTTATTATTTTAAAATAAATGTGCAGCAACACATGAGAACTTGAATGAATGACCTCCTCAAACTCTCTGCAGTGTATCTTTCAAGCTGTACAGTGTGTCCTATTCACTGCAACCAACTGAACTTTTCTTTTCTTTTGACTAGACAAATGTCTGTCAAGGCAAAAATTAGAGCCCCCTTTTTTTCCAATAAAGACCCTTTATTTTAATCCTCATTTTGCCTAACTAGTCTGAAAGAGTGGTTATATCCATAAGAATCTGCCCAGATCTAAAGAGTTGTGCCATAAGATTTCTGTTTTGGCCCAATGGCAAGATCAATCCAAGACAGCAGGCAGTAAAGACAGATTTTGTGTGGTAAACTAGTTACATCTTAGGTATGGCTCTTTACTTGCCTTTGCTTTTTTATTGATACAGAACATGGTAATGGCTTTTTAACTGCCTTTGTTTTTAGATGGGCTATTGGGATTTTTTGGCTTCAGTAAAAAGAACTAGAAGAACTGGAAAATTGAAATATATGCATACTTAAAACACCACTCACAGACATAGTCATATTTACTTTACAAAATGTACTGTGCATAATTAAATTTGTTTACAATGTTTAATAAATTAAATGCAGTTCACTGGGGCCATAATTATACATTCATTAGCTGAATTTATTTTCAGTTTTTTACGAAAATATTTATAGACATCTACATTCTAAAGAAAACAGCATTTTATCATTACTGCCTCTTTAGGAATTAAGCAGGCAGCATTAACACAAACAGTGGAACTCATCAACTGTATAGCAAAGTAAAACAAATTGTATGTTCTGGACTTTGACCCCCATTTTATTAAACAGACAGAGTGCAAGTTCTCAGAATATACCATACATTTTGGCACATGAAAGTCTGTCTAATCAGTATCTTTCTTCTGAGGTTGAAGTCCTATCATTAGCAGAAGTTTGTACTTCTTAATCTTTAGTTTTTGTCATTTCTTCATTTTCATGGATTTCTAAAGCCTATATTCAAGCAAACGTCTCTATCCTTTATGTATTCATTGTTTGATTAGGAGAATTTCTGAACGTAACACTTGTTCACATCTTAATCATACTACACTGTGTATCATTTAAAAAAGAAATAACTAGGAAATGTCATAATCCATTTCCCTCTTTACACCCAGCATAATGTGTAAGCCTAATTACATGAGTTCCTTTGCCCAGAATGATGTGAAGACCAGACAACCCTTAACCTTGCCAAACTTTATCGTAAGAAATTATTGCTCAGTGGTAGAGCACCTTCTTGGCATGCATTAAATTGTAGGCTCTTTCTCAAACTACTTCAATTTGGGGTTGGAAAAATGTGAGGAGCTAATGCCAATCATTTTATCAAAATGCATCAGCGTTCTGACTTAGTGCAAAATGATTTTCATGCTCTTTAGGGGGGGGGGAAACAGATGCCATACACACAGAGAGAAAAAGAAAAACTAGAGATGTTCACGAGTGAGACAAAAAGGGCCCAAACTCATCTGCCCAACCTAAATGCATCAGGTTTCCTCCGGTTGCTTCACTCCAACCCTTGAGAAGGCAGGCACAGGTGCAGAGAACTGGAACAACAGCCTACTGAGAAGCACTTTCAAAGCATTCATAACCCATTTGCACAATCCCATCAATGTGGGGATTGAGCGGGCAATGAAGAGATTGCTTCTTCCCAAATTAAATAATTATCTTGGTGTCAAACAACATCCAGAACATTGAAGAGTCTATTGCTGAGCATAAGCAGGATAAGCAAGCCTGCCAATAAAAATATTGTCCCCGCCCCCCTCCCCCCCAAAAAAGGGAAGCATTCTCCTGGGCCTGTCAATTGATGTGTGCATTTCTGTTCTGTGTTATCAGTCGCCTACAAAAAGCAATAGGTTTTGCTGGCTTAATAAATACCAAGGGGATTTGAAATTCAACTTGTGTTAGATGCCAGTAACAGTTGCCTGCATGGGGTCATTTTGTGGGCATTACAGATAAAAATTTCTGCAAAGATTTGCTGTTTGTTCCAAGGGTATCTCGAAATAACACAGCAATTGCTATTCCACATTTCATCCATTTTATCGTTTACATTTGTTGTGGCAGAAATCCAAGGCTATTTATTTATTTAGCTATGTTGTATTTTTGCATTGGTGGAAGACATTCCATGCTATCAATACCAGTTCTGGTTTGTTGCATGTTTCTCAATTCTCCAGTGTTTCTTCTCTGGACCTGCATTGTAGATATAACTACCTTTGTGGAGAAAATGGCCCCTGTTCATCTGCAGCGGAAGTAGTTAAATGGTAGTGAGGCATGATAGAGAATTTTATCACCAACTTCTCATTCAGTGAATGAAACAGAATTGCCTAGTTAAAATGGAACAAACTGAAAAAAGGCCTCCAGAATAAAATACTTGACCAGAGCAAGTATAAGAGAGCTCTGGTGGTGCAGTGGTTAAAGTACAGGCAAATTCTGCCCACAGCCTGGATCCTGATGGGGCTCAAGCCCCATCAAGCCACAACCTTCCTTCCTTCCAAGGTCAGTAAAGTGAGGAACTAGATTGTTGGGGGCAATATGTTAATAAGGCTTACATTATAAACCACCCAGAGAGTGCCATAAAGCACTACTGGCCAGTATATAAGCCTAAATGCTATTGCTATAACAAGAGGCAGGAATCTTATGTTCAAGGTCCACTTTAAAGGGGAAAGGTTTAATGGGGTAGTCAGAACTGGACTGATTCAGGCTGAATTTCCCATCAAGCAATAGAGCTTCAATAGAGCATCAATCACCCTATCTTTCTTCAAAGGCTAATTGCTGGAAAGGTGAGACCTAATGTGTATTAAATAAAAATTTCTACTAATAATTTGCTAAAAGCAGGTCTAATTCTTCTGACTGCTAGGGCATATATTAAATGCAGTGGCATTTTTTCATATAGTCATCTGTGTCTAGTCAATCAAATCATTTTCAGCCTTGTTTTTGTTCTTTTTTTTATGTATATTGTGACTGGCCAAGGATCAGATTAAAAATGCTCTGAAATGGATGTTTCTATACAGGTGGGATGATAAAAACCAGACAAAACCAAACCTTACTTTTTTAAACAATGTAATAATAATAATGATGATGATAATAATAATAATAATAATAATAATAATAATAATAATAATAATAATAATAATAATAATGCCTAAAGATCTAGGCAAGCACTTAAAAGCGATTGGCACTGACAAGATCACCATTGGTCAGCTGCAGAAGTTCACTTTATTGGGATCTGCTCGCATAATTCGCCGATACATCACTTGGGAAGTGTTCGACTAGTGATCTGCGATACAAAATCCAGCATAATTATCTCGTTTGCTGTGCATACTGTCATTTTGTCTAAATAATAATAATAATAGTAATAATAATAATAACAGAGTTGGAAGGGACCTTGGAGGTCTTCTAGTCCAACCCCCTGCCCAGGCAGGAAACCCTACACCATTTCAGACAAATGGTTATCCAACATTTCCTTAAAAATTTCCAGTGTTGGAGCATTCACAATTTCTGCAGGCGAGTTGTTCCACTGATTAATTGTTCTAACTGTCAGGAAATTTCTCCTTAGTTCTAAGTTGCTTCTCTCCTTGATTAGTTTCCACCCATTGCTTCTTGTTCTACCCTCAGGTGCTTTGGAGAACAGCCCGACTCCCTCTTCTTTGTGGCAACCTCTGAGATATTGGAACACTGCTATCATGTCTCCCTTAGTCCTTCCTTTCATTAAACTAGGCATACCGAGTTCCTGCAACCGTTCTTCATATGTTTTAGCCTCCAGTCCCCTAATCATCTTTGTTGAACTTCTCTGCACTCTTTCTAGAGTCTCAACATCTTTTTTACATCGTGGCGACCAAAACTGAATGCAATATTCCAAGTGTGGCCTTACCAAGGCATTATAAAGTGGTATTAACACTTCACGTGATCTTGATTCTATCCCTCTGTTTATGCAGCCCAGAACTGTGTTGGCTTTTTTGGCAGCTGCTGCACACTGCTGGTTCATATTTAAATGGTTGTCCACTAGGACTCCAAGATCCCTCTCACAGTTACTACTATTGAGCAAGGTACCACATATACGATACCTGTGCATTTTGTTTTTTTGGCCTAAATGTAGAACCTTACTTTTTTCACTGTTGAATTTCATTTTGTTAGATAACGCCCAATGTTCTAGTCTGTTTCTTTGATAGGAATGTTTCTTTGATCGGAGATCAGCTGGGCCACATGGTCTGGGCGAGTGAGTGCAACTTTAGCCAGAGAGTAGCTGGGCACAAGTGTGACTCTAGCCACCGGCCAAGGCGGGTGAGGCAAGATAGGGTGGGACAAGGCAGGGTGGGCGGGGTGGGGCGGGGCGGGGCCAGCCAGTGGTGGGATTTGCCGGTTCACCGAGCTGTACAGAATCTTAAAAACCTGAACTGGCTGAAGCCCACTTCTGATGTGAAGGCAAAACCAAATATGCAACTTTGGGGAGGGGGGAATCAGATATTTAGGTTTAGAAAAATGTATGGTCCAGGTCTATGTTTGTTAAGCAGTAAAACTGGAGCAGTTCAGGTATGTCATTTACTGTATGATGTGCTAGCAGTGTCATAAAAATAGTATCATTTATATTTTTTTAAAAATCATTGAAATTCATTCCAAAATCTGCCATCCATAGATTTCAACATGCAAAATAAAAAGATCATGCAACAATAGAACAAAAGTTTGCAATAAGCACAGAGCCTAAGATTACACATTCTCTGTTCCCAGTTCTCATTCCTTCCATAGTTGTTTCTTTCCCCTGACTGTACAAAGCAACAAGCAATTTCCAATATACATATATGTGTGTTTTCATTACACTCTGGTGGAATCCACTGTATAAAATAAAAGATAAGCAGCGCCATACATTCAGCCTGATTATAGAGAAGCTTCTATTGGCAGAGAGACTTATTCTCAGGTTTCAAAATCTGCTCAGACGCTTCCACAAAAATTAACATCAGATATACTTGCTAAATGGAAAACGCATTGCCCGCAATAATCCAAACCTTATCTGCATTCCAGCAATCAACTCATGCAGGACAGCTATACACCTGGTGTAATTTCAATAACCTAAGCTACAAAGAATAAACAAAGCACATAACTGCAGCATACAAAGGAACACAGAAATGCTGCCTCCTCACCCCAACACACAAACCCTGACTGCATCTTGTCATAGTATCTAATATCAGGTAACTAGTCTACCAAATAAGCAGCACTGCGTGGAAAGGAAAGGGGAGGGAGAAAGCTCAGGGAAAAAATGCTTTTAAAGAAACAAGTTGAACTCTGCTTGATATATTCTTCTCATTACCTGCTTCAAAAAAAGCCTGCAGCCATCACCCAAAAGCCTCTTGTAGAAATAAATATCAACTTCCAAGAATCAATATTTCCTTAGAGGGTTTTTAGTAACAACAGCCACGGTTAATTTGCATTGTTTAGCTATATGTCGTTTGCTCCATCAACGTATTTTTGAAACAAGACTTATAAATGCCAAGTCTTCGCTGGCAAGCAAGTTTGCCTTCCCTGTACAATATCTTGTTATTGGAACTGTTCACCCAGTGTGAAAAATCTCAAATGAGCCTTACTAGAAATGTGCTGAGAAAGATAAACAATTGAAATCTTAAATTCATGGTGGCATAATGTCAAACTTTTCAGTTTAGCAATTTCTATCATATTCGGTTACGTTCAATGGAGACATAAAAGCCAGAAATGTAGAGTCAGGTTAGACATACAAAAGCGTAATGCTTGAAGCTTCCTACCTCAGTTTTTTTTTAATATGAAAAAAGCAGTTATGAATATTTGCAATTCGAACAAGAGCTGTGCTTCAGGGACAAAAGTTTAGGTTCTGCATCAACAGTAGAATCACAATAGAGGTAGTACTCAATTTACAACCATTCGTTTAGTGACCGTTCAGTTACAGCAGCACTGGAAAAAGTGACTGATGACCGTTTTTCACACTTTCAGCATCCCCATGGTCACATGATCAAAATTTGGGTGCTTGGCAACTGGCATGTATTTATGACAGTTGCACTGACCCAGGGTCACCTCATGACCATTTGTAACCTGCCCAGCCAGCTTCTGATAAGCAAAGTCAATGGGAGAAGCTAGACTGGTTTAACGACCACATAATTCACGTAACATCTGCAGTGATCCGCTTAACAACTGTGGCACAAAAGGTAGCAAAGTGAGACACAACTTACTTAAGAACTATTTTGCTCACAACAAAAATTTGGGGTTCACTTGTAGCTGTTAAGTCTAGGATAACCTGTCACAGCTTCTCTCTGGGGGAGCTTCGAAAACGAGAAATGCCAAATGATGTTTACTTTTCCTGTTGGCACTTCCTAAGGTAATACTCCAAGTGCATCACCGACATTTTGTTTCTTAGTACTTCAAACATTTTTATATGATTCTACTTTACACAATTTAGAAACGCTCTTGGTCGCTTTTACATTAATCCCAAACCAGAGTATTTTTTTAAAAATAGTAAGTTACATTTAGATGGCTCAATCAAAAGCCAGGTAAATAGGCAAGTATTTGGTTGATGATGAAAGCTAACAAGACTCCATGCTAACTGTAAGTGAGCAGAGAGAGAACGGAAAAACTGAGGTGACCATAAAAAGAATTTTCTCTCTTTTTAATTTGAAATGAAATCGGGGCTGCTCAGCTGCCATTTCAGAAGGGAATGGAAAGGGAGAGAGGAGTAGAGAGAGAGTGAAGGAAGAAAGTAGGTAGGAAAGAGAGAGGTAGAAGAGGGGGAAAGGAGAGGAAGGAGAAGAAAGTAGAAGAAAGTAGAAGAAAGTAGAAGAAAGTAGGTAGGAAAGAGAGAGGTAGAAGAGGGGGAAAGGAGAGGAAGAAGAAAGGGGAAAGAGAGAGGGTTAAAAAGAGTGGAAGAGAAGAGTGGGGAAGGAGGAGAGGAAGTAGAAAAGCGAAGGAGAGGAAGGATGAAGAAAGTAGAAGAAAGTAGAGAAGGGAGGAGGAGAGGTTGTGTTAAGGAAGGAAGTGGTAGCTGGGCAGGCCCGAATAAGTAACAAATGAAAGTTAATGACTAATGTGGAGTAAGAGACTGTACATTGAATAGATTGTTGGAAAATAGAAATAAAACTTTTTTATTCAAAAAAAAAGAATTTTCTCTTCTGCTACACAACAAATTTTGGGGAAGTCCTTGAAAATGGCCTCTACACTCCAATGACTTACTGGTAAGATATATAATTAAAAGCGGTACTATTTCAGATTTCTCGGTCCCAAGTTATATATCTGAAGTCTGGATTCAATTATGGACTATACAATATGTAATTCTTGCTCAGTCATTCCATCTGAAGAGAGAGTCTCCCATCATCTCCTTTTGCAGTGAAACGGGATTTCTAAATTTTCTGTCTTTAAGAAATTCCTACCCCATTAAAATATTTGCCAACTAATCTGTGCTGGAAACTTTGTCCTCAGGGATATATCATCATTTAACCTCACAAAACTAGTCAAGCCTATTGACATTACCATTGCCCTGACTGAGCTGATAGAGGTCAGCAAGCTAAATGTGGAAATCATTACTCATTCTCTAATTAAAGAAGTCCATAATGTCCTTCTAAGGAACCCTTTAGGCCTAACTGTTGGGAAAACAAACCATTAAACTCCCCATATTACTAAAACAGAATATGAGTACACAAGCAGCATGAACTTCAAAAAACTGAAAGAATATAATAAAAGTATCTGGCAAACATAATTTGTCAGTCTGTTTTCCAATGGAGATGCAACAAAAAAAGGACATTTATTTATTGATTCGGCTTTTATCCCTCTTTTAGCACTTTATAAGTAGCTCAAGGCAGTGACCATACAGGGTACTCCTCCCTCCTCCCATTTTCCCCACAGTAACAACCCTGTGAGGTAGGACAAGCTAAGATGGAGTGAGTGGCCCAAAGTCACCAGCCAGATTTTATGCCAAAGGGAGGCCTAGAACTCACAGTCTCCTGGTTTCTAGGCTAGCAACTTAACCACTACACCAACCTGGCTCTTCAAACAGTTTTTTCTAACACTTATCTGATGAACATTAAACAGAAATTCTCAGAAAAAACATTTACACATGAGAACCTTAACTGGTGCATCAAATTCTTGATAGGCAAGCACAACAACACAACAACAATATATAAAAAACATATTGCAGTCATACATTGCACTACATTATAGTGTGTTTTAATCCTAATAACCAAAAAAGCTTCAGTTGCCCAGCTCATATATGTCCACCATGATTTAGAAGCACTATCTCAGATCCAAAGGGGAACAATGGCTCAGTGGTTAAAGATGCTAAGTTTGTCAGCTGGGAAGCTAAAAGCCTGGGTTCGAGACCCAAGTGCTGCCCAACAGGGTGAGCTCCTGTTCTTGCCCCAGCTCCTGACAACCAGCAGTTAGAAAGCAATGCTTTCTAACCGCTGTCCCATTTTGTGGGACAGATGCTGTCCCATTTTGCGGGACAGTAACAACATTCTGTGCACCTCAATGTACAGTGATACTAGTCACATGACCATGAAAGTCTTTGGACAACACTGGCTCCCTTGACTAAGCAATAAAGATGAGCACCTTCCCTTAAAGTTGGACACAACAGGACAGGAGAAACTTCTACCTTTTACCTTTGTGTTAGACCCACACAGTACACTAAGCCAAAATCAAATAAATCACATTTTGGCTTACCAAGTGATCTCAAGAAAAATTTTGTAAATAGTTTTGTGACCTTGAGGTGACCTATGACAGACATTGTCATAATTTATATTTAGGAATAGAAGACAGAATGAAAATAGTTAAGGGGAGGAAAATAACTCCATCAAGTTCTGAAGTTCAGTGATGCTAGCCTTTATGAAAATATTTCTATAGAAAGAGCTACTAACTTTTGTTTTATGTTCTCCCCGAAAGGAAACTCAAGAGATTACCTACAGTGAGAGGCTTGGAAAAGAAATAGTGTTTGCCAAGAAGCCTAACAGAGTTTGATTTAGCTTATTGAAGAAGTGGTTAAGACAGCCTGCTTCCTCTAAAAACAAACCGGCTTCATTACACAGTTTATCAAACTGAGGGCTATGAAGTGGCAGATTAAAGTATGCCCATGAAGGAAAAGTATTTCATGTCTTAATTGAACCAACCAAATGCATATACTACACCCCACACATACACAAATGCAATGAAAGTTAAAACTAGAGCAATGGAAAGTGGGAGGGAAGAGAGGAATGTAAAGTATTATTTTAAGCAATGAAAGCTACAAGCTGGTCATCTGTGCTTTTGAAAAGCAACATTTCACTCTCTGAAATTATTCACAGCCATTTAGTTGACCACTAATTTTACTTGCAGAAATTAGGAAGAATGAAATAAATAAGTAAGCAAATATAAGTTTTAATTTCATAACAGCAAAGCAACAAAACTCAGCCTGGCTATTTCCACTTAGATGCCAGAAAGGTTTATATGTGGGTAGGCATACCTTGTCTTAAAAGTCAACCCATTCTAATGATTTGTTAGTCTTTATTTTTGTTATTGTTGTTCTTAACAGTTTCTTTCCTTAACAGATCCCTGAGTCTAACAGCCTTGTCTCTTGAAGGGCAATGATGTCCCTCTGCAGTCTGCTCAGCTCCATGTCGATGACAGCTTCCTTATGTATGTCATCTATTTCTTGTAAATCGTCAGAAAGGCCGGGGGTCACTGTCCAAATAGTCCAAGTGCCCAACTTTAGGGCTAAAGTTTTCTTATATTTGTTGCATGGTGCAGAGTTATCGATCTGTTTGTTGGCTTTGACCCTAAACCCCACGTATCCTGTGAGGTTAACAGACCATGGTGGGGCAACACCTTACTGGCTGGGGGCTGCCCAGCTTAAGGAGGACAGTAGCTGCCTGATAAGGTACAATGACCTTTCCCACCGTCAAAAGTGGCCCCTGGCGTCACACTCTACGCCAATCAAGCAAAGACTTATAACCGGTAACTGCCACTTCCCGTGTTGTTTCAATGCTGTATGCAAAGCTGGAGTGTCCTCTCCAGAGCATGAGGCCTGGGTAGATTATGGCAGAGCCAATATGATTAGTTCCAGCCAGGGGTGAAATCTTACCAGTTTGGACCAGTTTGGATCAGTTTGGAGCTGACCACTAGGGATTATGGGCATCAGTTCGCTGCACCGGTAGTAATTACCCCTCCTTGGCCCCACCCACGCCCGGCCGGTCACCACTCACCTCTTCCGGTCCACTACTGACATGGTATTTTCCCTTAGACAATTGCAAGAGAAATGCAGGGAACAAAGACAGCCACTTTTCGTAGCCTTCATAGATCTTATGAAGGCTTTTAACTTGGTTAGTAGAGATGCCTTTATAAAATTATCTCCAAGATTGGATGTCCACCTCAGCTCCTCAACATCATCAGGTCTTTTCATGAGGAAATGAAGGGCACTGTAGTTTTTAATGGCTTAACATCAGATTCCTTTGACATTTGAAGTGGAGTGAAGCAGGGCTGCGTCCTTGCACCAACTTTATTCAGGATCTTTTTTGCTGTCATGCTAAAACATGCTTTTGGAACTGCAACAGAGGGTACTTATCTCCAGACGGAAAACTCTTTAATCTCTCTAGATTGTGAGCAAAGTCTAAAGTCCAGCTGAAATGCTTACAGGATTTCCTCTTCGCTGATGATGCTGCCATTAGTGCTCATTCTGCCAAAGACCCTGCATCCTGAAAACACACTTGTACTGCAGTGAGTCTTGGACCCTTTACGCACGGCAGGAAAGAAAGTTGAACACCTTTCATATGCATTGTTTCGGACGTATTCTTGGCATTACCTGGCATGGCAAAGTTCCAAATAGCACAGTCTTGGAATGTGCTGGAATTTCTGGCATGTATACACTATTGAAGCAGTGACGTCTACACTGGCTTGGGCATGTCGTGATGGCTGATGGTTGGATTCTGAAAGATCTCCTGTATGGAGAATTAGTGCAGGGAAAGCGCCTCAGAGGGAGACCACAGCTGTGATATAAGGATATCTTCAAGAGGGAGCTAAAGGCCTTGGGAATGGTCATTAACAACTGGGAAACCTTGACCTCTGATCGTTCAGCTTGGAGATTAAAGACCAGCATGGCCTTCCCTAATTCGAAGAGACTTTTGTTCGGTAGGCTGAGGCAAAGAGGCAGTCCCAGAACCAGCGAGATCTGGGGGCTGGACAGGGGACAGAATGTATCTGCCCTCAGTGTGGAAGGGATTGCCACTCTCAAATTGGCCTTTTTAGCCACACTAGATGCTGTTTTAGGACCTCTTTCCAAACCATGATACCATAGTCTTTTGAGACTGAAGGATGTCAATGTAAATGCAGTGCAATGTTGTTCTTAACACAGAGCACAGAAGGATTGTGGAACACAAAAATTAGCTTGAATAGGACATTCAACTAAACTTTTGGATTTAAAAAAAAAAAGAATATATTACTAGTCAGTCTTTCCAGACTTCCACTTCCAGAATTCACAGCCAACTAAAGAAACTGATTAGCTATCTAGAAATTCTGCAATTTGTAATCCTAGCACATTTACTGGGCATCAGGTTGGAGAATGATGAAATAGGACTACTAGTTTATGTTTGCTATCAGTTCTGTGAAACTGGCTCCATTAAAGCTATTAATATGACCCACATGGGCTTCTTTTCAATTAATATGCATCACACAAAAAACTAAAGGGTTATCTTAAACCATAGCACTAACTTCACTTTTGAATTGGACTTATCCTTCAATAATTCTTCACTTCAACTCATTGCTATTATCTCAGAATCTATTTAGGTTAGCCTCATCATAATCAGTTTCAACTGAAGGATAAACTTGAACAAAATTAAAATTAAACCAAGTATTTCAAATATTGCAGATAATAGATAAATAGACAGGAAGTTGGAGGAGGTGTCAGTTCTGTCCTGAAAGAAATTTGATACAAAACTGCCCACTTCTAGGGTATAAACTACCATTTCAATTACAAGCAAGTAAACTAGAAAGGAAATAGTTCAGAATAAAAGATCATATTTAAAAATCTCTGGTCCATTCATGTTGAACGTATATATACTTCTAGTAGGTTTTCAAAAAAGAAAAATGTATACACTTCACAGGGTACTAAAGAAATGTATGCCCAAATTATTAAACATTTGATGTAAAATATCCAGAGTAGTGTAGAATGGGAAGGGAGATCACATTTCAGAATATGAGAGTAGAACAGAATTACTACTAGAAGCTAGGCTCAAACAACTTGTGTACCTTGGTAGAATGTTTACTAAATGTGAGGAAATAGATGGAGAAGTGTTAAGATGTGTGCCTGCTGGCAGAAAGCTAGTGGAACTGTACACTAACTGTCACATAGTTGTGAGGAATCTTTGTTGAAATAAGCAAACATGCCTGAGTATAAGAATGTGCTTTTGCCATTTCATTATATGAAAGTAAGCCCTGGTGACGTCAGAAGCTTAAAAGTAATTTGGATGCAGAGGAAACAAGGTACTTAAGAGCATGAATGTGTGGTAAAACAAGAATATAGAAGAATCAGAAATGCTTCTGAATGAATGGACTGAATACAAAAGTGACTGGCCAATATGTAAGCAGTACATAGAGGTGGATTATACAGAGGGAATGAAAGAGGACCAAATCATAAACATACCGTGTTCCTTCTTTTTGAGGGGTGTCTTAATTTTTTCCCCACGCGCCTTCCCTGGCCACCAGGCCGCTTCTTTCACGGCCGAAAAGAGCGACTGGTCATCAGGCTGCTTCTTTCGGAGTCAAAAAGAGTGAGTGACACGATGCAACCCACACACTTCGCCTAGCCACTGGGCTGCTTATTTCGCAGCTGAAAAGAGTGAGCAACACAACCCACATGCCTCGCGCACCCTTGCCTACATGTAATGGTCACTCCAGCTACCGGTAGCCATCCACCCAAAAAAGGCTGTCAAAATCCACTCCGGCAAGCCTGGTCAAATTTGGGGGTATGACTTAATTTTAACGCATGTGCATAAAACAGTGCTGGGCCTCTTTTGGTGGTAAATTGTGTTTTGTGTATTAACACATTAGAAACTAAAGAAAAGGGAATGCGTTGAATGAAAAAGTTGTGACTGGTTGGACTTGGTAACATCCTGAAAATAAGAAAGACAATGGTTGAAGTAGGAAACTGACACAGCGAAATAAGAATGTTTTCAAGGAAAGGCCTAGAGAATAATATTGTTATAACCTAATTTTAGCTATATTCTCTTCTCCCTCTCCCCATTGTGTCATAATTTCACTTACACTAGCTTATGGTACTCTTTTTCTGCAATTTGCCTTATGTTGCATAGCACAAAAGGGAACAGGAAAATGGATATATATGCAAGATATATATTTTATTTGAAACTATAAACCAAACTGAGTTTGTAAACATTATCCTATTAACAAGTAGAAAATCCAATATTTGTTTACGCTACTATCCTATATAAACACACAAGATATAAAATACAAAAATTCAATGTAATTGTCAATGACCCTGGGGAATTTCTTTTCTTGTAAATTCCGTGACAAAGTTTTATGTTCCCAGACTTTGATGACTGCTTGACATTGTTCCTTCCCAAGCATTTTTAAAGACAGACAGCATTCGCACACGCAGTTACTCTACAGAATGCTTCCTGTCCTGAATTCTAATATGTCCTACTAGTTCCATTCTTTGAGCCAACAATGGGGATACTGTTTAAACTCTCAAAAGATAAATCATTTGTGGGTGAATGAATTTTGATGCTATATTCCTTTCCATTAAAAAGAAATTACTGACAAGAGAGAAGTAAAGATGGAGAAAGAATGCATAAGTGGAAAAATGTATTATTAGCACATACAGTAGCTTCCACATACCCAATGAATTCATGGACACTGGAATAGGTTCCTTTGGCAATAGGGCATCAAGGACTTATTAAAAATGTTTACGAAATGCTACACATCTCTCATTAAGTAAAATAAGATTTCAGAAAGCTGAAGTTCTTTCCCATTCTTGAATTATAAGAACCTTTGAAGAAGATTCTTTGAGGAGCCAGCTGAAAGATAGCAGAATATTCTGTGCTTTGCTATAGTTTTTCTTGATCTAAGTACTGTAGTCCATTTTTCCCACAGAGATCTTACAAAAAATTAAAATGGTTTATCTCTATCTTGAGGGTGAAGCAGAAACACTGCATTTCTTGTGTAAGATCATGAAATTATTGTTCCAAGAATTCAAATTAACAGTACAATCCACATCATCTCTATATTTGTCTAAAGCCAAAATATCACCTGAGATCTGTACACTGGCCAGTGAAATCAGAAATCTCAGATATTAACAAGCTTCCTTGCAATCCAAGGGCATATAGCAGGGGTGTCAAACTCGTGGCCCCTGGGCCAGATGCGTCACGCACTGGCCACGCCCATGCCTGGCTTAGTGAAGGGGGGAAAAGTCATGATACTTCACGCGACGATGTCGTGATGACGTGAGATTGACACCCTGGCATACAGTATCTCTTTAACCTGGAATTCAAGAGACTGTGTGTCTTTATATGAATGAATTAGATGAATGCTTACAGATGCATCCCATTTGCTTCACCTTATTCTCTCACAGTAATGAGAAAAATTAACAACAAGAAACAACTCCTCTGTTTAACATGTCTTATGAAAAGAGGACCTATTGAAAACAAGCAACAGACATGAGTTAATATTCATGATGCTGTATTGTGCAGGATTTAAGGTTGGCCTGCGCACTGTCTCTAGGGTACTCTCAAACTCCCCTGTGGTCTACCAGTGATTACAATCAGAAGTGGTTTCCCAACTGTTATCTGCTGGTAGAAAGAAGGGAGGCTGCACTTTCCCCGCCCCTCCCCAGCCCCATTTAAGGTTTCCTGTTATTAAACAGGAACAAATCAATAAAATAATTTTCACTGTAAAACTTTGGCATATATCTCTTAACTCTCATCTAAAAAGTACAAATGAAAAACATTAAAATGTTACAGCTGGATCCTAGATCGTTCTTTCTTTCTTATTACAAAGCAGTTTTATTTTCCAGATTTACGATTCTTGGCTAATGTAAAAAGCCAATTCACACAACTTATGGAATATATTATATGATTCTTGAAGTATTTAGCAACTGCAATAGTGGGAAAGAGCACCACTATCCCCTGATAGGAATGAACTAATTTATCTTAACTAATTTCTGGATGATAAGTTGCAAAAAAGATGTACTCACCCCTTGTCATCACTGGTGAATGTCTCACATATTTTTATAAAAAATGTACTTCTTAACGTTGTTAAGATTTTATATTTCTAAACTTTATAACTGTTAGGGATCATTTTCACCCCTTTCACTTTCAAACTCAGAGAACCGATCCTCATAAACAACAGCTGTGGTTTTCAATAAGTTCTGGTATATCTGAACAAATAAAGAAATGCTATTTATCTTCCAGCCTATCAGTATTCATAAGATTTATGAATATTTTATGACATGATTGACAAGGATTTGATTATTTATTTGGATGACCCATTAATTAATTCTGATGATCCAACTGTTCAAGTACTGAGCAGGCTTAAGCCAGCTCCATCGATACAACTTCTATTCTAAGAAAGAAAAATGTTTCTTGTCCCGTCTTTGATTATCTGGGTGACTGCATTTCTCCTGGGGACATAAAGACATATTATACAAAAATCAGTTTTATTCTCTCCTGGCACTACCCCAGAATGTCAAGCAGCTTTAGCTATAAGGGGATTTGCTAATTCCTACTTTTTATTTTTAAGTGGGATTCTGACACTCAACAGATTTTTCTCTTACTGAAATAATATATTACTCCTACATTATCCATATCCTACCACACCCTGCTCTCCGGAAAACTGAAGAGTTTAGAAAATAATTTTGTCTTGTAGTTTTCATTACAGATAGCTAATACCATCAGGATCTCTTTTTTTTAAAATGTGGAATTCTTAATAATCAAAGAACATTGGCACTATCAATCTTGGCCTTTTATTGAATAAGTTTTTTAATTGTTATTTTAATATGTATATTAACTGTTTTAAATGAAGGCTGTACACCGCCCTGAGTCCTTCGGGAGAAGGGCGGTATAAAAGTTTAATTAATAAATAAATAAATAAATAAAAATAAATTGGAAGGAGGCTAGCATTCCGTTTAAGTCCAAACAAACCGCAAGAACCCAGACCATTTACAAACTTTGCACAAACTCGCACCATGCCAAATTGGAAGAATACATTTTTCTCCCATTTAAACTTGTGCAAATGTCCTACATTCTTAGTTTATGGAACAAACAGGTTGACTTTTGGGTAAGGTTGAATATTTTCTTCCTAGTGATCGACCTCCAACCTCCATACTGAGAATGCTGCTCCCCTCCCACTGATGGCATCAGATTTATCAATCAGATCTATCAGATTTGACCTCTCATCTGATTTTGGTTACACATTCAAATCACTGCCTGATTTTGGAGTTCTTTCCCCCCCCCAATTCTTGAATGTTAAAATCCTTTTTTTTTTCATCTGTCTGGCATCTCCAATCCAACTGGAAAACAGAGGTAACAAATGCTACTTTGGATCAAGTATTTCACTGCTACATAAACAGCTAATAAAATAAGTGACCATAGTGGAGTTCGCATGTAATAAATCAGTTTGTTCTTCTACTTACATGTCTTCTATGACTATCATTAAGTGTTGTACCTTATGATTCTTGACGAATGTATCTTTTCTTTTATGTACTCCGAAAGCGTATGCACCAAGACAAATTCCTTGTGTGTCCACACATACTTGGCCAGTAAAGAATTCTATTCTATTCACTTCAGCC
The DNA here is from genome assembly GCF_028640845.1 of Ahaetulla prasina. NCBI lineage: Eukaryota > Metazoa > Chordata > Lepidosauria > Squamata > Colubridae > Ahaetulla > Ahaetulla prasina. Next base: position 246,657,637 of record NC_080539.1, on the reverse strand, counting down.
CTCAGATAGTTGTTGCCTACTGCCTAATATAACGTTCAATGTGCTGGAGACCTATTTTCAGCAGGAATTTCAAGCAGCTCAGCAACTTCTTAAAACAGATGCATTTAATCAAGTCTTTCTACAAGTGACGTACTTATCTACCTGTCACCAGAAAACCCCATATTAACAACCCGTATTTGGTTTTCTATTAGTTTACTCCATCTACACACCCATCCAGAAAACTAGATCCAGGTAGTTCTCCACTTACAACAATTCGTTTACTGACCATTCAAAGTTACAACGGCACTGAAAAAAAGTGAGTTATGACCATTTTTCAGACAACCACTGCAGCCTCTCTATGTTCACATGATCAAAATTCAGATGCTTAGCAATTGACTCATATTTATGACTCGCTTGGACTATTGCAATGCTCTCTACATGTGGCTCCCCTCGAAGAGCACCCGGAGACTCCAGTTAGTCCAGAATGCAGCTGCGCGGGTGATGGAGGGAGCGGTTCGGAGCTCCCATGTAACACCCATCCTGCGCAGACTGCACTGGCTGCCTGTTGTCTTCTGGGTGCGCTTCAAGGTTTTGGTGACTACCTTTAAAGCGCTCCATGGCTTAGGACCAGGATATTTACGGGACCGTCTACTGCCATCTTCTATCTCCCAGCGACCGGTGCGTTCTCACAGAGAGGGACTCCTTAGGGTGCCGTCAGCCAAACAATGTCGACTGGCGGCCCCCAGGGGGAGGGCCTTCTCTGTGGGGGCTCCTACCCTGTGGAACGAACTTCCCCCTGGACTTCGTCAACTATCCGACCTTCGGACCTTTTGCCGCGAACTTAAAACCTATTTATTCCATCTAGCTGGACTGGCTTGATTTTAAAATTTTTAATTTACTTTTATGGGTTTAAAATTTTTGTAAATTTTTATAGGGTGTTATTGTATTTTAAATTTTTGGCCAATTGAATAAGTTTTTTAAGGGGTGTTCTTAATATTATATGTATTATTTCTCTTTGTATTTTTATTCTGGCTGTGCACCGCCCTGAGTCCTTCGGGAGAAGGGCGATATGCAAATTAAATTATTATTATTATTATTATTATTATTATTATTATTATTATTATTATTATTATTATTATTATTATTATTATTATTATTGCAGTGTCCCAGGACCATGTGATCCCCTTTTGAACCTTCTGACTATCAAAGTCAATGGGGAAGCCAGATCACTTAGTAACCATGTTATTCACATAATAACTGCAGTGATTTCAATTAACAGTTGTGGCAAGAAAGGGGCAAAACTTACCTAACAAATAACTCATTTAGCAACAGAAATTTTGGGTTGTAAGTTAAGGACTACCTGTACCAAATTTATTGGACTATCCCCTGTATTTCTATCTCCTACAACTTCCAACAATAATAAAAATACATTGAGTTTCCCACTGCACCTTCCTGACCATTTTTAGAAAAAAAAAATGCTTGATATTTGTGAACCTCTATCCTGTCATTTCCATTCATTTTGGTGGCAGAGATTTCAAAATGGGATACATTTAAGATTTCCAATGCTAGGAATATTTGAATCAATAGAAGCAATATCTAGGCACAGAAGTAACAAAGGAGAGCTATGCATTGCACTTTCTCAGCCAATTCCAACTAGAATACCCAGACTTTTAGCAATAGCAATAGCACTTAGACTTATATGTCACTCCATAGTGCTTGATAGTACTCTCTGGGCGATTTAGTATCAGCATATTGCCCCCAACGATCTGGGTCCTCATTTTATCCACCTCGGAAGGATGGAAGGCTATGGCTTCATGGGGCTTGAGCCCTGTCAGGATTGATCTCAAGGCTGTGGGCAGAGTTTGTCTGCAATACTGCATTTTAAGCAGTGTACCACCAGGCTCTGTGGCATAATGTTATTTATCTTTAAGTCGCTACCTTTAATGTGCCTAATCTCAGGGGTGAAATGCTCTGAAGTCTGCTACTGGTTCACTTCATGCGTGCATGCAGGCGCTAACAAGCCTTTTCTGAGTCTGCAAAGGTAAGCAGAACAGCAAGGGGTGGAACAGCTGTGATTTCCTGCTTTCTAGTGAATATAAATCGAGCGGCACAGCTGATTGTAGCACAGCTGATCGTCGGGACTAATTTTTTACCTTTTTAAGCATTTTTTTACTACTGGTTCTGTAAAACTGGTAGTAAAAAAATGCTTAAAAAGTAAAAAAAAAGAAGTTCAGACAATCAGCTGTGCGATAATCAGCCATGCCGCGCGATGGTTGGAACTTTTTAAAAACTTTTTTAGCATTTTTTTACTACCGGTTCCAGCGAACCGGTAGTAAAAAAATGCTTAAAAAGGTTTTTTTTTAAAAGTTCTGATAATCAGCTGAGTGACAATCAACTGTGCTGCATGATAGTTTGAACTCTTTTTTGTACTTTTTAAAGCATTTTTTACTACTGGTTCTGGCGAACCGGCTCAAACCGGTAGCATTTCACCCCTGCTTAATCTATGCTATATAGGTTCTCCTCATTTAGCAACCACAATTCATTTCAGCAAAATGGTTGTTACACAAATTGTGTGTGAGAGAGATAGGGAGAGGGGGGGGAGAGAGAAGGGGAGAGAAAGGGACAGAGAGATGTTATAAAGTTACTAGTTGCTGTCATCTCATTTGCTTCCACCCATTGTTACACTCACTCCAGTGTGTATTGTTGTCAGGTGCAGAAGTGTGGTCTTAAATGTTAGTATTGGCTGGAAGATGATTTTTTAAATTTCCATTTACCACCTTTTGCTATTAACGTATTTGTGGATGACTTCTATAAAAGGCAGTAAACAATGACTACTTGTATTGAATTATCCTATTTTGGACATATTTAGCTTTCTGAAGATGGCTGTCATGCTGGGGTAGAAGAAAGAAGAAAAGAATAGAAGAGGATAACCAACAGCAATGTGGATGGGGTCAGGTTATGGTGGAGATGTTGGAAAAGCTGAAAGATCAGGTTGGGGACAGACCATCATAGAGAAAATCTATTTATGTGGCCCTAAAGAATCAAAAACCAAGGTGGATCCTATATGTTAAATGTTAAATTCATTTGAACATTTTTTCTTCTTCTTTTGTACACTTTTTTCCCCCTTTTTTGTTGTTGTTAGGGTTGAATGTATGCTTTTGTTTTGTTTTGTTTTTCTGTTTTATATTTCATTTTTTATGATAAAATAGCTAAAAAAAGAATCAACACCAACACAATGGCATAAATTCAGGTTTTTTTTAACTGTATGTATATGGGCTATATCTCTTGTTGTGTGGGTTTACTGTTGTTTTATGTGTATATGGTTGCTCTCTACATTGTCTTTCCGTGAATAAAGAGACTGCTTGTCATTTGAAGTGACTCGACTGTGGATCTCAAACCCTTAGGTACAGCCACTAGGCAGTGCTAGATTGGCAAATGCTACATGGTGTCCGAAGGGACTGAACTATAAATGGTCTCACTTCCACCCCCTATGAAATGTGTGAAGAACTGGTGTAAATGGATTCAGGCATTTCAATGGTATCTGATTTAATGAGCCTGAGCAGAAAGCACAGCTTTCGTTTGCTATGTGTGGTTGTGTTTTTTTTAAATTTTGCTGGCAAGGAAGTATGGAAGATTTATAGTACATTTTGGTGTATACAGGAAACTGATAAACAAAAACTGCAAATAAGTTTGAAAAGTTGCTACACATTTCATCCCTAAGGGAATATTCTTTTTGAGAGATGTGCTTTTTTACCAAAATTCATGGAACAGAGTGTTAACTTTTATGTACAAGATTAAAAAGGCTCTTTCAAACCAGGTGATTTCAAAGAACTTTCTGAGTTGAATATAAATAACAAGATTCTCTATTGTGTACATTCAGCCAGCATAAAAGAGAGACTGGTTGCAGGAAATCGTTGGAATTCTCTAACAAAGTTTGCAGTAGGAGCAACAGTGGTTACATTTACGTGCAGGCATTGTAGAAAAGCATATTCCCCAAGAAATCCCACAGCATTTGGCACTATGTGTTACAAATGCTGTGGCAAAAGATTATTATGCAAAAAATTAAGCACAACAAAGCAGGCCTCAATTGGCAGACAAAAAGAAGATGGATATGCTATTTGTGCGGGCGTTACATCCAAAACATCAGGCACATCAAGTAAATGAAAATGGTCCATGGCATGCTACTATAGCTGTGACTGAAGCAGGAATGCTAATTAAGTTAGATGAAGGAGCTGAAGTGAATGTTCTTCCTCAGCTGTTAAGCAAAATCATTACCAGGTTCACTGGCGATCTGTGTGTTTGGCAGAGCATATATTAAACTCGAAAGTGTGGTTATAGCAAACTGCGAAATAGTTATGTAAGAAGCTGGTTTGGATTTTTATTTTATTAGAACAGGAGGTATAACTCTGCTGGGGAGTTCAGCCTGCATAACTTTAAATCTAGTTCAAAGAACAAGTGAGCGTACATGCCTCCGCGGTAGGAGAAAAACAGGGTATAGCATAAGATGAAAAGGCTGTTTATAGTTTTCGTCCTACTGATTCAATACTAGAACATTGGTTAAAGCAACTGCAGCACTACACTAACTTGGCAAACCCATAAAATTGCTCCTCTTACAGGCTGGCCTAGATAAAAGAAGTCAGTTAAACCTGAGCTTTGAGCATATTTGGTTGCAGAAGGATCAATTGTCTATCGATAACGAGCTAGTGTCCTCTTGAGATCTCTTGAAGTACCCAATAGGAAATATTGCTGTTTCTCCACCTGGAACTCAAGGAATTTAAGGAATTCAATAGTCAATGGAACAGATCAGATCTGTTGTATAGGGTCCAGATGCAAACAAGCATATTGAGCAATTCATAGCAGGACTCCACTATCAGGTATTTTAGCAGAAAATAATATGAAGCCACCTTTGCTTTCCTCAAGAGATTCCCAAGTTACACTGGATGGAAGAAGCCACAGATATCATAGAATAGAATAGAATAGAATAGAATAGAATAGAATAGAATAGAATAGAATAGAATAGAATAGAATAGAATAGAATTTTATTGGCCAAGTGTGATTGGACACACAAGGAATTTGTCTTGGTGCATATGCTCTCAGTGTACATAAAAGAAAAGATACGTTCATTGAGATAAAGAAAAGTTTTGTGTTGCTTGTAATTCTTTGTTATTCTATCAAGGAGATCTTTAGGAATGACAATATGAAAGCAACTCAGTAGGCATTGTTACATCTCCCAAATTAGCACAAATTGCTTAGAAGATCTGGACCAAGACACACTGCATCCAGAAAACCGCCCTGAGTCCTTCGGGAGAAGGGCGGTATACTAATATAATAAATAAATAAATAAATAAATAAAATTCATTTTTAGTGGAGAATGTTCATTTAGTTCCCTTATTGTCCAAAAGTAGGTGACTAGTCAAGCTACATGTTGAGGAATGTGAAAAGGGAAGTGTAGCAATAAACAGAATGTAACACCCACGTATTTATTAAAATTCAATCCCAAAAAAATACACTGATCCTACTGATGTACTCCCCCAAAAGGAATGATATGGGATAATAAGAATTTAAGGAGAATTGTTAGTCAGTGGTCCTTAATAAGCCTAGTTCTGTTAATATATATTTATTGTATCCCTTTCTGTGTGGGCTTACTGTTAATTTTATTGGTACCAGTTGCTGTGTAGCTTGGCTGTCTTCCTGTGAATAAAAAGACTTGTTTATCATCTTAAGCGACTTGACAGTTGGTAGTGGGTGAATTGCTATTAAAAAAGAACTAGAAACACACAAATACCACTCAACACCATCAGACAAACACTTGAATGGAGGAGGGTTAACAGGAGATGTTGAGGTGGAGATTAACATCCTTCCCCTGCTGGCATTAACCCTCAGGATAGGATAAACACTGTCGCACTCCCTTCCAAATCTAGGGGATGAGTGTTGAACTGAACATTTCTATTGGATCTGAGAAAGCCAGGGGTAAAAAAAAAAGAAGATGACTTGGCTAAGATGTGGACGTGCTTTTTCTACAGAAAAGGGGCAAAAGTTTTTTTTTGTTTTAAATCCAGAAGGTCCAGCTAACATTCAAAACTGGGGCATCTTCCTAATTCATTAAACAATAAGGGCCAGAAAATACAAACCAATCAGACTTGCAAGATTCTGTAATCATAGCCAATCTCAATAATTTTAGCCATCCTGTAACATTCCTTGCATGTTCTGATCTAGCAATTTGGGCCGATTGTGGGTCACCAGCTGTTGGGTCCTCCATATGTTTAGAACATCCACTCGTCCTGCTGTATCATCCATCCAGAGAGAAAGTTATAACTAAACAGGAGGTCACAGTGCTGGATATTGGTTGTCTCCACTCTGGAGAATATGGAGATTCCGTCCTTCCTCTGGAGATTTCTCCTTCCAATTCCCTGGGCTGGAGTGGAGGAGTTGGAAATTCTTCTACCTCCTAATTCCTCTGAATGAGGGGAAGGGAAAACCATTTTTCTTCAGCATCACCAGAAACATAGGTAGGCTGCATGTTCAGGTAGAAGAGCAGGAAGAAAATTTAATTCATGAATGGGAGAGTGGCAAAGGATGATTTGAAGGGCAAAGTGGCATAACAGCTGATAAAGCCAATAGCAAACTGTCTGAAACCCAATGAGTCTATTATGGGAATAGGGACAGGTGGCAACTCCTACCCAAAATCAGGAGGCCTTAAATGTCCATTGCACTCCATGGGGAAGCAGAAAGGAGCCTAAGAATTAACCTATGAATTCCTTATAACGGCTTGAATTTTATACTACAGAATTTCTTTAAAGGCTTTTGTAGTTCTTGCAAAAAACAAACAAACATATTTATATATTTTTAAAAACTGGAATCACTGCCTACGTATCTTCCACTTCTGGCATCAGCCAGGAGAAGCCTGACAAAACCTTTGCCACAGACATGTTCTTGTACAATCTGCTCTAGCAAAAAGCAATTTATTTAATTCATGTTTGTACTCTGCAATTCCTCATAGAAATCAGCAGAGTGCAAGTGGCAAATACAAACAATATTACCTAATATTTGACTTAATTTTTCTTCATTAGATGTTCTTCCCTTTTTTCTATGTGCAATGTAATTGCTTTCATTTTTTTACTTTGTCTTTTAATATATATTTCCCATTTCCCATTCAAGAAGATGCTGAAGCTTCATTGGTATTAATTTCTTTTTGAAGCTTGACAGCCGTTTGCTTTTTTAAAAATTGCCATTTAACTAGAAAGCATCTAAAGAATTCCACTTACAAAGAAACCTCAGCTAATGATCAGATATTACAATTATATTTGTACAATAAGCTGTTACAATTGGAAGCAAAAGATAAAAACTATCCCAAACTGGAGCAATTTTGATGTACAGAAGAAAGGTACGATCTCTTTCACTTGAGTGTAATAGAGATGAAGCATCCACAAGACCCACTTTGTGTGTTTCATTTTTCTTCTTAGTATTTTTTCACAAGTACAAGATCCATCTTTTTTTCTCTTCAACCAAATGTTGATCCATTGGCTGAGACAGGAATTGACCAACCAGCATATTGCTTGAGCCTGATGTCAAGGCATAGATAAAAATTAACTTGCTCAAGATCATCCAGCCAGCTTTCATGCCTAAGATAAGACTCATGGTTTCCTAGTTTCTAGCCAGATACCTTAAACACTGGTCTCCAAACCACTCTCATGCATACAAGTAGAATAACAGAATTGGAAGGGACCTTGGAGGTCTTCTAGTCCAACCTCCTTCTTAGGCACGAAACCCTACACCACTTCAGACAAATGGTTATCCAATATCTTCTTTAAAACTTCCAGCGTTGGAGCATTCACAACTTCTGGAGGAATTGTTCCACTGATTAATTGTTCTGTCAGGAAATTTCTCCTTAGTTCTCAGTTGCTTCTCTCCTTGATTAGTTTCCACCCATTACTTCTTGTCCTGCCCTCAGGTGCTTTGGAGAATAGCTTGACTCCCTCTTCTTTGTGGAAGCCTCTGAAATATTGGAACACTGCTATCATGTCACCCTTAGTCCTTCTTTTCATTAAACTAGACATACCCAGTTCCTGCAACTGTTCTTCGTGTGTTTTAGCCTCCAGTCCCCTAATCATCTTTGTTGTTCTTCTCTGCACTCTTCCTAGAGTCTCAACATCCTTTTTACATCGTGGCAACCAAAACTGGTTGCAGTATTCCAAGTCTGGTCTTACCAAGGCATTATAAACTGGTATTAACACTTCACGTGATCTTGATTCTACCCCTCTGTTTATGCAGTTTAGAACTGTGTTGGCTTTTTTGGCAGCTGCTGCACACTGCTGGCTCATATTTAAATGGTTGTCCACTAGGACTCCAAGATCCCTCTCACAGTTACTACTACTATTGAGTAAGGTGCCACATATACTGTACCTGTGCATTTTGTTTTTCTTGCCTAAATGTAGAACCTTACTTTTTTCTCCATTGAATTTCATTTTGTTAGATAGCACCCAATGTTCAAGTCTGTCAAGATTCTTTTGTATCTTAAGCCTATCTTCTGGAGTGTTGGCTATTCCTGCTAGCTTGGTGTTGTCTGCAAATTTGATGAGTTCCCCATCTATCCCCTCGTCCAAATCATTGATGAAGATGTTGAAGGGTACTGGGCATAAAACAGACTGAATACTACCCTCCATCTAGATGCAATTCCATTGAGAACTACATGTTGAGTGCAGTTGGTCAGCCAGTTACTTATCTATCTGGTGGCAATGCTGTCTAACCCATATTTTTCTATTTTATCAATTAGTAGGTTATGGTCTACTTTATCAAACGCCTTACTGAAGTCCAAGTAAATTATATCGACAGCAATCCTCTGGTCCACTAATTTTGTCACTTAATACAATCCCTTAATACAATCATTTTTGGTTTTCATCACACAATATCTTTCACCCATTTAACCAACTGAACCAAGGAGAAAGTACTGAGGCCAAAATTGACTTGAGTGATAATTTCTTACTTCTCTCCACTGCCAAAAATTTCAAATTCTTTCTTTGTTTTAAGTTAGCAAATCATAACAAATACAAGTTCTCTTATCTCCTACTTGCTAAATTTAATCCAAAATCTTTGATGTGAAACTTTATTAAAGGGTTTTTGGCAATCCAAACATACAATGTTGACAGGTTTACCTCCATCCATGTGCCTGTTGACACTCTCAAAAAAATATAGATAGCTGAAATAAGATTTATCATTCCAGAATCCCATGCTGTTTTTCTTGCAGCAAACTTTGTTCCTCTATATGCTTAGTTGTTTTTTTTCCCCTTTTCATTACCATTAACACCAATTTGCCCAGAGCAGACATTAAGCTGACCGGCCTCTAATTTCCCAGATCCCTTGGGTCAATTTTTATGCATGCAGAATTGGAATTTAATGGCAGGGAAAAAACAGTAATAAAAATAGCACAGATTATAATGTACTCCCAAAGTGAACATGTACATATAAAATACATCAAGATACTTTCCCCCATCTCTTTTCTGGAAATTAAAATACACAGACACATGTCTGCTCGCATTTCTCTTTTTAAGCAAGCTTCCCTCAAGGACAACATGAGCAAATGTATAAAAATGAGCTAATTCGTATCTAAGGATAACAATGCTTTGTACATTTGTGTAGCTGGAACCTCCAAGGCAGACATTAAATATAACATTATCAAAGAAACCTTAGAAAATTACTTCATCCATCTTTTATCCATCCATCTTTTATCCACCATTGCTGAAATGGGATGGATAAATTGATTCTGCACTGAAGGAATAATTTTACCCTCCATTATCTCTACTAAATTCACCAAAATATAATTATGGAACAAAAAAAATGCAAAGGTTCTTTCTGCAAACTTTTATTTTCTGAAAGGATTATTTACCAGATTACAATTTTCAAGGCAATAGTAGCCTATTTTGTGGAATTTCAGATTAATGTACTTGGTCAGTTTATGGAGAGTCCAGCATACACACTTGTATTAATATTTCTATAAACAGGCTGTGGGAATAAATTTTGCTCAGTACTGGAAAAAAGACATAGTACCCATGAGATCAAACTGGGAATTTAAATTTACGGAATATGCAACAATGGTAAAACTCTTTCTCTCCCGCTCCCTCTCTCTCCCCTCCGTCCAGTGGTGGGATTCAGCCAGTTCGCACCACTTTGGAAGAACCGGTTGTTAACTTTCTGAGCAGTTTGGCAAACTGGTTGTTGGAAGAAATCATTAGGGCAGAGAACCGGTTGTTAAATTACTTGAATCCCACCATTGCCTCCGTCCCTCTGTTTGTGTGAGTGTGCGCATGTGTGTTGTATCAGAAGTTTAACTACATTTAAGCATAAATGGCTTACATATATATTACATAGCTACATAGAAACATAAATACAAAAATTTAGAGTATGGTTTTTAAAGCTTATGTCAACAGGCACTGCAAACTGGTTGGAGAGCAAAGAAGGGGAAAATCAGAAATTAAATATTTACTTACATTGCTTTTATGAGTGCTTTTTTAAATTAAATTATTATTATTACATTTATTTGCCTCCCATTTTGCAGCTCTCTGTATAATTAAATAATAATATAGCGAAGATTTTAGCACTGAATTCAAAAAATATATACTTTGGGATAATATACTCTGCTTAGAACTTTTATTAATTGCACAAGCTCAGTAATTATCTCTTTATCCATCTTTCCTGAAAACATACTTTTGTTTTAAATAAAAAAAGATTTTTAAGAACACAAAAACAAAACCAATTTTTCCAAGTTAAGCATTTCTGTTACTGCTCTTTCCTCTAGTTCAACTTTTATATGTAAATCATTATAATTTGATCTTCTACAATAACTTATAAAGGTAGTCCTCAACTTACGACCACAATGGAACCCAAAATTTATATTGCTGAATGAGAAATATGTTAAGTGAGTTTTGACCCATTTTACGACTTCTCTTGCCATATTTGTTGAGTGAATCATTGCCGTTGTTAAGTTAGGAACACAGCTATTAAGTCAATCTGGCTTCCCCACTGACTTTGCTTGTCGGAAGGTCGCAAAAGGTGATCACATGACCCCAGGACACTGCAAGTGTCACAACTATGCACCACTTGTCAAGCATCCCAATGTAAATCACGTGACCATGGGGATGCTGCAATGGTCATTTGTGTGAAAAACAGTCGTAAGTCACTTTTTCAGTGCCATTGTAACTTCAAATGGTTTTAAGTCGAGGACTATCTGTATTAAGAATGTGATCTCATTAATGTGCCCAAACTTAGGAACTAACTGAGATTTTAACTCATATTTTTATCACTAAAGCAAGTATTTTATTAGGTTTAAATGTTTATAATTGTGCTGGCTATAGGCTACAATAAAATTTGTTGTGATTTAATTTGGTCAGGATGCACAAACCTTCTACTATTAAAAAGCAATTATTACAAGAGAAAACTATGATATCTGAAAATTTTACAAACCTCCAAATTATAAGTTGTATGTTCAGACACACATCCCAAATCTTAAAACCGAGAACATTGTATCTGATTTTTCACATATACAAGTGTGTGTATATGTGTGCACATATACAAACGCATCAAACAATACATGCATTTGCTATTCTCTTATCAGTTTGTAATATTAACCTGTCACTGACATTTATCCTTGCATTTGTAAAGGACTTTGAAATGCCAATTCTGAAGGCTGAAGGCAGTAGTTTTCAGTCTAGGTAAACATATATAGGTGGCCCTCGACTTAGAACCATTTGCTTAGTGACCCATTCAAAATTACAATGGCACTGAAAAAGGTGACTTAGGACTGGCTGTTGCAGCAGCCTTGTGGTCACGTGATCCATAATTGGCCACTTGGCAACTGGCATGCATTTCTGACGGTTGCAGTGTCCCATGTGATCATCTTTAGCAACCCTCTGACAAGCAAAGTCAACCGGGAAGCCGCATTCACTTAACAGCCAAGTTTCTACCTTAACAACTGCAGTGCTTCATTTAACAACCATGGTAAGAAAAGTCGTATAATAAGGCAAACTTATTTAACTGTCTTGCTTATCAATGGAAACTCTGGGCTCGGTTGTGGTCTTAAGCCGAGGACTACCTATAACCTGTCAGCTTCGAGGTTATTAAACACCTCAAAGAATATCTGTTCATTTGAAAAGAACGGAGGAAGAAGTCACGAAACTATAATATTCCTTCATATCTTCTCAATGCCAGTGAGCAATCAACTGCTGGTTATAGCTCTGTTTATGTATCAAGGTAAATAGGGATGTGGTGACTCAGTGGCTAAGATGCTGAGCTTGTCGATCGAAAGGTCGGCATTTCAGCGGTTTGAATCCCTAGTGCCGGATAACAGGGTGAGCTTCTGTTACTTGTCCCAGCTTCTGCCAACCTAGCAGTTTGAAAGCAAAATGCAAGTAGAAAAATAGGGACCACCTTTGGTGGGAAGATAACCGCGTTCCATGCACCTTTGACGTTGAGTCATGCCGGCCACATCACCATGAGGACGTCTTCGGACAGTGCGGGCTCTTCGGCTTTGAAACGGAGATGAGCACCGCCCCCTAGAGTCAGGAACGACTAGCACATATGTGCGAGGGGAACCTTTACCTTTACCTTTTTATGTATCAAGACTCTACCTAAGCTGTGTGTATGATCTTCACACGGGAAAGTTACCTGAAAGCGTATAAATTTATTACCAAACACGACACATTGCTCCTCCCAAAGAAAATGGCTTCTAGTTTATTGCACTGTATGAGAGGGACAAAGTCAGACAAAAATCTGAACCTAGATTTCACTGTAAAGGGCACTGAAATTGTTTCATACTGCTGAAACATGATCAGGAAGCCCAACCCAAATTCTGACTTCTGAGAAAGATCAGTAATCACAGCAGATCTTATTCCAGAACAACAAGTAGGATAACACACATAAAAGCTTCATTGGATCTGAAAATGGGACCCCCTGCAAAACTATTCTAAGATGTGTAACCAGGGAAAATCACTTTTCATTGGTTATAAAATCTGGGACCCACTTTGAAATAGCTTCCCCCTCCTTCCAATGTAGCTGAAATCAAGTTCTTCTTGGAAACATTAATGCTTTGAATACAAATGTCCACAAGAGAAAATTTATGTGCTTATATACGCCAAGATCCATGTCCATAAAGATGATGTACATGTACATGTGAAGACCCACACATTTTCTCCTCCAAGTGCAAAGATTTGCAGGAGACTGACATCACTTCAGTGAAATCAGTGGGAGGTTACAAAGATTGCTACTTTATTTATTTATTTTTACTACTGTACTGAAGAAGGCTGAAAAAAGAGATAATTATCCTATAAATTCAAAGCATGGGAATGCTTCCAAGATTAGGAACATACAAATCACAGGGGCACTAGTGATAACATTTAGTGCATTAGTTAAGTAGGTACTAAATCACCAAAATGAACGTTGGACTTACCTGAACCTTTGTTCTATGTGCGCTGCATGAGAGTCCAAGCAATGGGTGTTAACCTTGTCTTATTGGCCAGAGACTAAGTTGAATTTTGTTTAGCCACGCCTCCTCTTCCTAGCTGGGTTCCAGTTTCTTAATGAAGACGGGTTCCGGAGAGGCATAATCTGAAAGAAAAATGCATCCGGTACTGCACCTGGACCCCAAGTGAAATAGGGAGGGGTTGGATTCTCACGCAGCGCACATACCAGGTAAGTCCAATATTCATTCTCCTGTGCGTTGCTTAGAGAGTCCAAGCAATGGAATATACCCAAGCTAACTATCCCTAGGGTGGGGAACGGATGGATCCACGGCCCCCTCAAGTGGGAGAACCTGTTGTAGAACTTGTCTGCCGAATCCTGCCTCAGTTGAAGCAAACTTATCAAGTTTGTAGTTCTTGATGGAGGGTGAGCGCGAGGCCCAGGTAGCTGCCCTGCAAATTTCTAAGATGGAAATGGCCAGGGAAAGGGCAGTGATATTGACAAGTTCACTAGATCCACAAACCAGTGAGGGGCTACAAGAAGAACCTCCACCCTTTCCTCCAGGATCTTTCGGATGACCCTCGGGATGAGGGGAGTGGGGAAAGGCATATAAAAGGCCCTGAGGCCACTGACAGCAGAGCGTGTTGGTCCCCTTGGCCCCAGGTATCCTGAATCTACAAGGGATTGCAGATGGGAGCCCCAGCTGAAAAGACTGGCATCCATGGTCAGAACTAGACGATGAGGCTTCTTGAAGAAACAGCCCCTCTCCATGGCAGGCAACCTCCACAATTCTAGGGATCTGATCACCTCTGGGGAACCGTGACCCATGTTCTGGAGTTGGAAAGACTGACCTTTTGACTGGGAAATAGGAACCATTGAGGAGGGCGGGAATGTAATCTCGCCCAAAGTACTATTGCTAAACAAGAAATCATTTCTCCCAACAATTGGGAAAAGAGCACCAAGGGCCTCATCTGAGTGTTCTGATCCATTTGACTGTAGAGCCTATGCTGCTTAAATGCTCTGGAGATAGGAAGACCAGACAGGTCAGAGCCTTGCTCCTAAATGGAGCAAACTGGTAGATGGAACCAAGTTGTTTTTTTCTCCAGGTTCATTGTGAACCCATGCTCTTGGAGAGTTTGAATCATGAATTGGACATCCCATTGCGCCTGTAGTGGAGACGCCGACTGGATCAATTTATCATCTTGGTAATATAGCATCCTGATAGGCTTGGTCCATAGGTGAGCTGCCACTACGCCCAACAGCTTGATGAAGTTCCTTGGGGCTGATGAGAGCCCGAAAGGCAAGTATTAGTAATGGGTCCCTGGGTAACAAAATCTGAGGAACCTTCTGTGAGATGGTCTGATGGGGACGTGAAAATAGGCCTCCTTGAGATCTATCGATGTTAAGAAATCTCCCTGTCTGATACAACCCAGGATAGAATGCAGATTGCATTTTGAAGCGCTTGTACTTTATATGCACATTCAGTGACTTCAAATCTAGGATGGCCCTGTTTCCGCCCAATTTCTTTTGAACCAAGAAGAGAATCGAATAGAGGCTGAACCCCTGATGTTGTGATGGAACCGACTCTATGGCCTGGATGGCTTCCATCAGAGATCTCTTGGTGGCGTTGTGTGATACTGAGCCTCACATTGGATGAACCTCCGTGAGGGGTCGGAGCAGAACTCCAGGGTAAGACCTAATGTTACTGTTTGCAATGCCCAGGCATCCATGGTCGTACTCTGCCACTGGCTGGAAAACTGTCCCAGATGGCTGCCGATGGGACCCGAGTCGGGACAGTCACTTGGTCCGACGGTAGGGTCGGTAGCCGGCCCCTCAAAAGGGATGTTTGGCTTGTGATTTTGTGGTGCGATCATGAAAGAACTGTCTGTCCAGTGGTAGAACTGTGCCCTGGAGATAGGTTCTTTGGTAGACCGGGCCCTGGAATCCAGTATCAGACATCCGAAAGGGCTGTCTGCAATAGGGGAAGGTAGGCCATCTATCTGCCCATTTGTAGACGTGAGGAAGAAATTTCCGCTTGTCTCTGCCTTCCACTAAAATAGGGTCTAAGGCCTCTACAAAGAGGTTACCTCCCTTAAAGGGGGTTGACGGCAGCCTCCATTTGGTTTCATATCGGCTTGTCTCAGCCATAAAAGATGTCTGGCAGTGACATTGAATGCCAGGGCTTTGGAGGCAAATTTTGCCGAGTTGAGAGTTGTGTTGGCAGAATATTCGGCTGCAGCTATCAGCTTATTAATGTCCTGCTGCAACTGAGTGTCCTCGGGGGATATACGGGGCTGCATTTGGCAAAGCCAGATTAACGACATCCTTGTGAAGAAGGACGCCGCCGTGGCAGATCAAATTGCCCAGGCAGCCGCCTGATGGGTCTTACGAGCAGAAAGCTCTGCCCTCCTGTCCTCGGTTTTTAAACCTTCCACCGAATCTGACGGAAGGATGTTAGAGGTGGCAAGGGTAGTCAGTGGAGCATCCACGGTTGGAAGGAGCTCCTCAAGATTTTGATCCACTGTGTACATTTTCTTATCCATCCCAGTAGGGGCAAAAATTGTTCTGGGCTGAGCCCACTGTTTTTGTATGACATTGATAAAGAACTTGGGTGATGGAGTAACCTCTTGCTCTGAGACAGGTTCGGTGAAGAGAAGAGCATTGGGATCTTGAGGGTCCGTGGAGCTCTCTGAGTACCCAATAAGTGCCCCCATGTTGGCCATTGTTTTTGGCCTTAAACAATAGGGTTTTAAATAAGTCATGGTGGAACAGCCCGGTTGCGACTGGTCTATCGGGAGTGAGACCAGGGGTGAAATGCTCCTAGTTTGGACTGGATTGCCTGAGCTGGTAGCGATGGTGGTGGGTAGTTTGGAGAACCGGTAGCAAAAATCCCTGCCCCCCCTTCCCCCGCATGCCCAACTGAGTGCGCGATCATCCGAGGTTTTTTTTACTTTTAAAAGCATTTTTTCTTCAGCCGAAAAAATGCTTTTAAAAGTTAAAAAAAAAGCCTCTGATGATCACACGGCTCAGCTGGGATCGTCAGAACCTTTTCAAAGCATTTTTTCTACAACCTCTTCGGCCAAAGAGGCTGTAAAAATGCTTTTAAAAGGTTCTGGCGATCAGGCAACTCAGCTGGGATTGTCAGAACCTTTTCAAAACATTTTTTCTACAAGCTCTTTGGCCAAAGAGGCTGTAAAAATGCTTTTAAAAGGCTTCTCTGGCGATCCCAGCTGAGTTGCCTGATCATCAGAGGCTTTTAAAAGCAATTTTTACAACCTCTTCGGCTGAAGAAGTTGTAGAAAAAATGCTTTTAAAAGTTAAAAAAAAATTGGCCACGCCCACCCAGTCACATTACCCCCCCCACACACACACACCAAGCCATGCCCACAGAACCAGTAGTAACAAATTTTACATTTTACCCCTGGGTGAGACCCTCATCTCAGAAAAATTATAGTCTGCCACATCTTCCTTGTCCATAAACGACATGTCGCTATGATGTGAGGGTAAGGGAGATTGAGGTCCCTGAAGATATTCTCTGTCTACTGGACTTGTGACTGAAGAGGCTGTTGGCAGAACTCAGACAAGTGTGATGGAGCCAATATACCCCTTTTATAGAGGACTGCGTCAATGCCCTTCGAAATAGTGTGTGCAATCATATCACACATCTCCTGTGTCATGGTAGGCCGTTGACCCTCCTCCGGGCAGAGCCCCGCCGCAGTAGAGTAAAGGTGGCAGAAATACAAGAAGACCTATGGCGAGAGGAAGATCCCAGTCCTAAGGTGATGGCACCGGCTGGAAAATCACTATTTCCTGTTTGATCCATTGCAAAAGGTACATCCTTTTCCATTGCAATGTTGGGAGACAAATCTAACTGGTCTGCCTGCTGGCCTTGAGGCAAGGTTTCTCCTTGCAAAGCAGAACCAGTCCCTCCACAGCTGCCTGAAGGGGGGACTCCCTGCTGACCTCTCTAGGCCAACTGAGTTAAGAAACTGGAGCCCAGCCAGGAAAAGGAGGCATGGCTAAACAAAATTCAACTCAGTCTCTGGCCAATAAGACAAGGTTAACATTGCTTTGACTCTCTAAGCAGTGCACAGGAAAACCAACGGGATATTTCAGATGAAGGCAAGATAATCCAAGTAAACAAAACTAACGTTGATGTTCCTGTATAATAGACCCAAAGTAGGCTGCCAAAAAAATTTTTTACAATATAAATGGCCTATAATGGAATCTTATTCTTCAGGATGCTTGGTCCTTCCTAAACTCATTGTCTAGTGCTGGGGAGATCAGGAGATTCAGGCAGTTTAAATGAGTATAAAGATCTATTGCAAGCTTAAGCTTTCTACCAGAATCAGAGCTACTAACGGTCAAGAGAAATGCACGGAAAATAAGAAGGCATTCAAGGCAAGCTGGACTTAGATCTCTTATAGGCATAAAGACTTATGACATGTTTGACTCCTCCCTCAGCCCAGCCTGGTCTTCTCCTACACTCATTTGGTGCTTCTCGTCTACTTTTTAAGATGATACCACTTCCATAAAAGCATGGCCTTGAAATCCAGCTCTTTGCTCATCTCCAAACACATCCTAAGGTGTTTCATCTACTTTTTAATAGTATTTCTTTCCATCATTTACTGACATATGTACATTCAGCTGCTTAAAACTATCTCCAACTGTACAAGCAGATTTATTATGAGATAAATTACATAAGAATCCTACAATACTCTTCATAATAATAGAATC
Organism: Ahaetulla prasina; assembly: GCF_028640845.1. NCBI lineage: Eukaryota > Metazoa > Chordata > Lepidosauria > Squamata > Colubridae > Ahaetulla > Ahaetulla prasina. The sequence continues at coordinate 246,639,472 of NC_080539.1, read as the reverse complement.
AAGAAGGTCATTTGTAGGGGGAGAAATTCCCCTTGAATGAAGGAATACAATAGAATTCAGATTTCCATTTGCCTATTTAATTCATGTTCTTCTAAATCATAATATCTACTCTCTTCTTCCTTACCAACCATTCTTCAAACACTACACAATTAACCCATTATAAATACAGCCATAACTGTCAAATACATAAATCATTTTTTCCTATGTCTTCAGGAACATAGACCTTAAACAATTTCTTTGTCTTATTATTGTCTCTGTTTTCTATAATTTTTACCTGACTTTTCTCTTAAACCCAAATTCCTGTTTGCCCTTCTCTTTTACAGAATTTGCAGAAGCAAGATGACATGAAAAAGTCTGCAATTAATATTTTTAATCTAGAAACGTAATATGTTACACACAAATATATCTTGATTTACCTTCAAATGAAACACAATATGCTTAAGAGGAATCTCATCACTTGGTCTTTATTTATTTAAATTTATTGGCTACCCAACTTCAATGTACTCTGGGGAATATACACATTTAAAAAACAAGATTTTAAAAATCCATAAAAACAGCTAAAAACGTTAAATCAGACAGCAATCACAAGAGTAACTTGATTACACAATTTGCAATGCTTTCTTTACAAAACTGCAATAACAACAAATGTGATAGCAGTAGTAATCTCTACCCAACAGGGGAACGTAATAGAATATTCAAGAATGTAGTGATTACGGGACTTCACTTCATAAATGATAATCTCTAAACTGTAGAGTATGGCATTCTATATATACAATTTTCCCTTTTTTTATGTCATGGCTAGCTTGCTCCAGATGTAATTTCTAAGTGTTATACTGAATACCATTGTCACGCAAAGGTTGCTTTTACAAAATACAGTCCAGGATTTGGTAAAACACCAATGGTTCTACCATACTTACATATTCTAGCAATAGCAAGACCACTTAGACTTATGTACCACTTCATAGTGCTTTACAGGTCTCTCTAAGCAGCTTACAGTGTCAGCATATTGCCCCAACAATCTGGGTTCTCATTTTACCAACCTTGGATGGATGGAAGGCTGAGTTAATCTTGAGCCGGTCAGGATTGAACTGCTGGCAGTAGGCAGAATCAGCCTGCAATACTGCATTCTAACCATTGCACCACCATGGCTCTTCTTCTATCAGGAGAAATAATGCTGAAACACTTCTGAAACTGCATGTCACAGAATTAATGATCATGTCAGTAATGAAATTCACCTTCTCCATTCCACTGAATATGCTGAAGCTTATTTGTAGAATATAAAAGTACTTACCATCAATGGATATCTTATATTGGTCTTATAATCTTCATGTGCTCCACCAGCTGGGGACACTAATCTGAGTTACCACTGGGGCCCATCCTTTGATACAAGGTATTGTTCAAGTCCATCCACTGATGGACTTGATTCAAATAGCTACAGCTAATTCCCCATCAATGGAGGCCAGAAAGTAAACTTTGAATCCGATTTCAGACAGATTTAAAGAATGAGCTATTAACATCAAAAGAAAATATATTTCATTTCTTGGCATGTTATTGATTGCAGGTCAAGTCGATCAATGAATCAAACAACGTTTCCCATATACAGGCCTGCCAATATCCTTGTTTCATCTTTATCATCTGTTGTATAAAGCTATCTGCCAGATGTTCATTGCATAGTCTTTCTTCACTAGTCACCTTCCTGGGTGATTTTTACTAAGGTCCATATAGTCATTTCTAGGCTTATCATGATAGAGTATTGCTTTTTCATCAAAATCCACCAAGTCAGGCTCACAATTAGCCATTAAGGTATTGTTGCTCATTAGTCCCGAACTGAACCAAATACTGCATCAGGCCTCAGTGCTATAGACACTCAGTATTGTGTCAAATCCCAAATTGCCAAACAAGAAGCATTGTACTGGGAACTGCAAAGAGGCCAGATGGGAAACAGACATGACTGGAACTTTGGAAACTTTTTGCTTATGTTGGCATTACTTAAATGTGTACAATGCATTTGCAACCACAGGCTCTTGCATCATTGGCTGACAGGTATCCCATCTGTTGCACCAGATGAGCCAATTATGGGCCCATGGTTGACTGTGCAATTGCCAAGAAAGGATTTATATAATTTGCAAAACGTGCTGCTTTTGCAACGATGGCTTGCCCCATGGTTAATTAAGCTACCCAATGCAATCCATAGACAAATTGATATGTTCAAATATTCCTTGCTCATAATTTCAAGGGCATCCAATCTTTATCCCCTGGTATATCATTTCTTCTGCAGCAATACCATTCATAAACATTATTCACTTGTGTGTACCATTTATGGGCTACGTGTTCAGTCTTTGCAATAAACAAAGTACCCCAAAAGCAGCTACTGAAATAAATATCAGTCATTACATTACAATGTTATTATTTCTAACATACTATCATTATGTTATGCTCCAATGCTGCTTATTTGTTTTGCAAATAGTGTAGAGGCAAGGATCTCTGCAGAAACAGTCATCTAATTTAAGTTTGAGATCCAAAAGATCCCCGTAATGATCTCCAAAATCTCCAACCTTATCACTCAGGTAAAAAATAACAAGGTGTGTAGGTGCAATCAACACCTCCTGCAACTAAATGCTAACTAGACGGGGCTCCCATTTTAGCATCCTTATTTATACATATAGACCAATTGATGGAACAGGTTGCAAGTTTGGAGCTACTTCATAACTATCATCATCTTTTTCAAAAGTGTTAAGTCTAACCCATCTGACTACTACCCAAAAGGCTTACTAAGAATAGTTAGTAACTTATATCACAAGACTTATATAACAAACATCTTGATTGCATAATCCAACAGAAGAACCTAGCTGTCCTGCTCTAGGTCTATCGTGCACACATGAACACAGAATTAGGTTGCTGTGTACAGTATTACTTGCAAGCACAACGGCAGGCAGAATGTGTGACCAAATGCACAAATGCCTTAGCAAAATTCCAATCACAAATAGGCTTGCTCACAAACAATTTTTGAACAGCAAGAGTTCAAAGAGTTCAGCAGCCAGAAGTATTGACAGATCAGGATCTCAAGATCTTGGGATGATGGTCATCGGCCAGTCTGCATTCAGAGTGGCAGAGCTGTGAGGAGACAAGAGATTCAAGACTTCAGGCACATGGAAGTCAGGTAGAATGGTTATTCCTCACAGAGCCTTCTGAGCTAAGGATGACTTTGAAATATAGTCTCCACCAGGTGGGAGCCACTCATCCCTGCCGTGTGAGAAGGTATCTTTGTTCTGATTGGCATAGAGCGTGATATACTCAAGAGCTGGGTAGTGACCCAGAATCCTGGTCCTCATCATTTGACTACAGGCACTGCTGTTCTTCATGACTGCTGGTGGGGTCAGCCCCTAGTGCTAAATTGCTTCCTAAAGTTGACACTACCTAAAGTTGACATATGCAGATTATCACAACATTGGATTCAGATTCATCTGAGCTGGCCCAGACACCAGTGATAGAATAAGCTGGGGTCAAGTCAGGCCACTGCAGCAGTGAAATTATTCAGAGCTAAGGTTTCACTTCGCCTCATAGAACTAAAGTAACACTTTTGTTATATGGTGCGCAATTTTACCCTTATAAAAATGCAAAGCTTTTAGAAGCAATGCATTCCAAATTTATGAGAATCTTTTTCCCTGCCACCTGATTGATTTCCAATGCCCTACTGTGAGTTGAATTAGGATTGCTTTCTATACTAGCCCAGTCGAGAATATAAAGTTTAAGGTACTGGCTGCAAATAAGCTGTGGAAGTGATTCACTGGCCCAATTTATTCTTATGGATAAATTCAATTCCTCATGGAAAAACTATAACCAATGTTTTCTCCCTCTATGGCCCCTCAATTTAACCACTAACAAATAGGGTTGTGGAGAAAGTCAGACAAGGTGTCCTTGATCTCATCTCAAGCAGATAAGCCTAAAATTCTAAATTATGCTTCAGAAAACTTTTATCAACATCTCTGCACGATTCCAAACTAACTTTTCAAGGTGTTTTCCACCCCAAATAGCTTTACAATCAGCTGGGTTTAGGACTCTACCCCAGAAACTGGTAGAGGTTAATTCAATCACATCCTCTACAGGTAGTCCTTGACTTACGACCACAACTGGAATTTAAATTTCAATCATAAGTTGGTGCGATCACAAAGCAAGTCATTATGTGACAGGACTTGATTTTATAACCATTTTTACTGTGGTCATTAAGCAAATAATACATTTAAGTGAATCCAGCTTTCCCCGATTGTCTTTGTTTATTGGAAGCCACAAATCATGATCACATGACTGCAAGATGCTGAACCATTGCAAACTATCATTAAATGAGAAGTTGTAAGTTGAGGATTATCTCTATTACATTTGTCACTGAGTATGTTCAAATGCAGCCAACCTGTTGCATTGCTTATCATATCAGGACTGATCTTGTGCATTACAATACCCATTCCTCACCAGGCACGCAGGCTGGACTGAATCAAAAGCATAATTGCCATAAAAATATCTATTCTGCTCCATTGTCTATTAGAAGTCAATGTAACTGAATTTACCCATTTGCCTGGCTGGCCATCATTCTGGTAACTAAAATAGTGTTTCTCAATAATTACGGTTTATTACAGATAGTCCTCAGATTATGACCACTCATTCAATGACTGCTCAAAGGTACAATAGCACTGAACAAGGGGGACTTATGAATGGTCCTCAAAGTTGCAGCATCACCACAATCACCTAATCACAACTCGGGCACTTAGCAACCAACTCACAATCATGATGCTACATGACGTTACAGCGTCTCATAGACATTGGCAAACTTCTCTGCCAGTTTTCCATGAGCAAAGTCAAAGTGGAGAATGGCAAGTGTTTGTACCACATTCCCCCAAATCACTCCCATTCTTGCAGTTCTTCTACCGGGGAGCCTCCAGATCAGTGGTGGTATTCAGCCAGTTCTATCCGGTTTGGGCGAACCAAACAGCTGTGGGAGGCTCCGCCCAGCCACCTGGACATCATCACATCCCATTTTTGATGCTCTGGCATGCGCAGAAGATCCTGTGCATGTGTGGAGGTGTCACACACACTCACATTTGCGAACCGGTAGCAAAGGTAAGTGAATACCACTCCTGCTCCAGACAGCATGGGGATTTCCTATTCTGTAATGCCTGTCCGCACTCCATAGTGCCCACTTGTGGCACCAGCTGACCGGCATGCCAAAGCACTAGGAGCTAGCCTGCTACCTTCTATAGCACCTGTCTACTCACTCTCCCTAGTACCCATCTGCCATACTCACTTATAGCTGCACTCCATAGTGTCCATCCAACTGCACTCTGTAGCACCCACCCACAACACCTGTCTCTATACCCACACTTCATTGTCCCCGCACACAGCACCTATATGCACCCTGTAGCATCAATCCATGGCACCCACATTCAGCTCTCACCATTAGACTGCTTGCTTGGGACTTTGTTTCAGAACCTCTACCCATGTTGCAGACACATGAGGTCCTTGTTTAACAACTTACATTATCCTTAACAACAGCAATGGGGACTGCCAGGATAGCCATCTCTAAGTGTGTTGATGACAACATCGCTTGATAATAGAAAGTTCAGTCCCAATGAGTTCAGTTCAGTCCCAATGGTAACCAAGAACTACTTGTATTATTTTATCAGTTTAGTGCTTGAATTTATGCATATATCTTATTCAGTTCTACATAGTCTTAATTTGCTCTGTATGCTTTTTCAATATGATCTCTGATCATAAATGAATAAAGAATAGAATAGAATAGAATAGAATAGAATAGAATAGAATAGAATAGAATAGAATAGAATAGAATAGAATAGAATTTTATCGGCCAAATGTAAGTGGACACACAAGGAATTTGTCTTGGTGCATATGCTCTCAGTGTACATAAAAGAAAAGATACGTTCATCAAGGTACAACATTTACAACACAAATGATGGTCAATATATCAATATAAATCATAAGGATTGCCAGCAACAAAGTTGCTGAATAAATATTATTTACATGAATAAATAATAACTTCTTACATGTCAATCTTTCTACACTTAGGATTAAGAGATACAACCAGGTGCAGCATGAGTGCATACCTTCACACCTCTCTGGATTTTGAAACACTGCACAACTCTGCAATCTCATTCTGTCTGGTTTTTATAAGGTTTGTGTTACATTTATATTCCCTTTGAAGCTAATCTGTATACAAGTTGAGATACATAACCGGCTGGATAAGCTATTTAAAAGCAGCGTAGGTTTTCTAATATATAGATTTCTCAAAATTATGCAATCCAAGGCAAGGGAAAAATATAAAAAACCTCAGAATAAGAAGAAAAAAACCTCAGTCATTCTATTCTGGTCAATAAGACAGCTATAAGCCACCCTGAAACAAGATGCCACTGCATTTGTCAAGACTCTGTTCAGTAAAACCAGAAGCTTTCGAGGCAGCAATTCAAGGACATACTCTTGGTAGAAGTTCATTTAATTGCAGGTGCTAGAAAATCCATTTGGCAAAGAAATTCAGCAACCAGAGAGAATAAGACATAAATCATAGCTAGAGCAGAATCAAAGTTCAAATCTCACACCTCTTTCTTCCTCCTGTGCGATGTAATAGGCTAAGAGTTTCTTAGTTTTTGGGCAGGATGAGAGATTGACACCTGAATATTGTTATTATAACACATCAGTCTGATCTTTCCTTCTCACGTTACCTGAATAAGCTCTCACAGTGTAAGCCAGCAATTTATTTTATAATGTTAGCTCCCCTTTTCTCTGCATGCAGATCTGAAGTTTCAATTTACATTTACGGTAGCAAAAAAGATACAAACAGGCTTTTTTGAGGAAGTGCCTTAAACAACAAGTGCCTTGCTTCCCTTTCCAAAGGTAATTTATGTTCTGTAATTTCCTTAGTTTTTTCTATCTTATTTTGTCAGTATGGAAATCATACCTCCACTGTTATTCAGAGAAAGACTTCTCTGTAGGTGTATTTTTAACAATGCAGGTGACTCAAAATACATAGCATTTCTAGAACATATAAATGATTACATAACACTCACGTTGACTTTTCCTTTCACAATATATGACAATGCACTTAACAACTTCAACAAAACTTTATAATAAAACAGCTCCTTTCCTATGAAAGACTGAGCCATAAATAAAACGTTTTGTCCAGTTCGCACCACTTCGGGAGAACCGGTTGTTAACTTTCTGAGCAGTTTGGCAAACTGGTTGTTGGAAGAACTCATTAGGGCACAGAACCGGTTGTTAAATTACTTGAATCCCACCACTGGTTTTGTCCCTCCTATGATTAAATAACTCCCTCTGACACTGCATACTTGTTGACAATACAGAGCTAATAACTGGGGAGAGGCAGAAGAAAATCAGAAAGATTTAGGCTGGAACAGTGAATGAAAATAAAGAAAACAAAAGAAAAAGGTTGACTCAGCCTTCCATTCTTCCGAAGTGGATGAAATGAGGACCCAGATTTTTGGAGGCAATATGCTGATTCTGTAAACCGCTTAGAGAGGGCTATAAAGCACTGTCAAGCAGTATATACGTGCTAGTGCTATTGCTAAAAATCTAAAAAATGGGCAGAATCTGGCTAAAGAGCAGCACACATATGAGGGTGGACTAATGGATCATAATCTCAACCTGTTCCAACAGTGTAATGCAGCTGCAAAGAAAGCCAATAATATTTTGAAAAGCATCCAGAGGGATATGGAATCTGGATCACAGGAAGTAATTACCCTGTTCTACTCTGCCTTGGTCAGGCCTCTCTTGGAATACTGCAATCTATTCTGCACACACCATTTTAAAAAAGACACTGATAAACTGAAGCAATTCCAGAGGAGGGCTGCTAGGATGCAAAAGGATTGGAAACCAAGTCCTAAGAGGAAGCGTTAAAAGACCTAGCCTTGCTTTGTTTGTGGAAGAAAAAGGAACCCGATCGTTGTCTTCAAATATCTGAAGGGGTCACACATGTTATAGACAGTTTGGACTTATTCTCAGTTGTGCCAAAGGGTAAGACATTAACAGGATGAAACTTCCAAGGCCATAGATACAGATTAGATATCAGGAAGAACTTCTAGACAGTAGAACTGTCAGCAGATTGGATTGACGCATGGGGTTCTCACTCTGAACACAATAACGGTCAGACTCAAATTATCCGACTTCAGACACATTATGTGAAGACCCAGCTCTCTGGGAAAGCCCTAAAGGTGAGAAAGGTGGAAGGAAAGAGAAGAGGATGACCAGAAGCAAGATGGGATAGACGTAGTTACAATGACAATGGATACACCACTTTTGGAGGACTTGAAAGACCAAGTTAGGGATAGACGGCCATGAAGAAAAACTATCTATGTGGTTGCTGAAAAATGTTGTTTGATGGCACATACTTACCATATTTTTCGGACTATAAGATGCACCTAGCTTTTGGAGATGAAAACAAGAAAAAAAAATCTGCCTCTGCCTCCCAGCAATTTGCCTCCTTGCAGCAAACAGCTTGGTCAGCTTCAGCACAGCCTGATTTAGCATGAGCAGCTGATTGGCGGTTGGATCTGCCTTCTGGAATACTGCCTATCAGCTATTCCAGGCTGCGGAACAGTCTCCACCCATTGCCACCCATTACTGCTGCTGCCTATCACCGCCTCCGCACACTCCATCATCGGCCACCACACGCCCAATTTTCAGCCTCGGTGCACCCCATTTTTGGCCTGTTCCAGGTGGTGGGGATTGCCACCATTGCCTATCCCTGCCATCTGGAACGGGCCGAAAATGGGGCACACAGAAGTCAAAAATGGGGCATGTGGAGGCGGCGATAGGCGGCAGCAACGATGGGCGGTGGTGATCGCCACAGCCTGGAACAGCTGGTAGGCGGTATTCCAGGAGGCAGATCCAACTGCCAATCAGCTGCTCGTGCTAAATCAGGCTGTGCTGAAGCTGACCAGGCTGTTTGCTGTTTGCTGCAAGGAGGCAAAAGCTGGGAGGCAGAAGCCGAAGGGTGGGGGCTGGCAGTGGGCAGGGCTTCTGCAACATTCATTCTATAAGATGCATAGGCGTTTCCATCCACTTTTGGGGGAAAGTGTGTATTATACACCAAAAAATATGGTAATCAAACAAACAAACAAATGGGTATTTTAACATCCCACTCTATGCAGGCCAAAAAACCTTAGGGGGAGACTGAGATATATACATAACATTGGGAGAACATTGGGGCAAATTAAAGGATTGTGAGGAATAGCATACATCTCTGACCAAATCCAAAACACACTAGTAATTCAGTGAAAACCAGCCTCTGTAAGTGCAGCATGGACTTCACTTACATGCAGAAGCTTCCATGTGAGCCTGAATTCAAGGCTCTACAAGCCTCTTCATGAAGCTGCAGCACGAGATCATAGAGGTTACTGGTCACCATTCCACACAAATGATTATTATTGGTTATTAATCAATCGCTCTCAATCACTCTGGGCAGCTGACAACCATCAAAGAGACAAGCTACAATCAAATCAATAATACATAAAGATAAAAGACAGCAAGTGCAATGAATTGAAGATTCTCATATATCATCCAAACAGGTCTAGAAAAAAATAGCATTCTAGAGAATCTAAAGGAAGCATCCTAACTATATATTATATTATATAAAAGCTTGCCTCAGTCTGGTCATAAACTTCCTGTGCTGAATTAGAAGTCAATGCATTAAACACAAGTTCTCAAACACAACTCCTTAAAATGATGAATGAACCTGCATGAGCCTAAACATTATTTCACTGGGCCCAGAGCTGAGCAGTAAGAAATACATACCTAAATATTACATTTTAAATTTATATATTACAGGGCTTTCAAACATGGCAATTATCCAGTGGCATTTACAAAACACAGAACAAGTTTTGGGAATATATTCCCACTCTGTTTAGACAAGAGTGATTTTTTTTTTACATTAAAAAAAAGTTATCCACCTCACATCCCTTAGTTACAAGATCAGCTGTTTAAAAAAGAATCTCAGCCTTTCAGGGCTTGATATAGATCCAGGGCACCAAATTTCAGGGCTTATTATAATAGTATAATATTTGATCTTCATTCTCCATTGCTGTAGAACATGTTATTTCGATGCTTTTCGAAAATACCCACAAAGTCAGCTGAGTAATTTAATGAAAAGCATGCCAACCAGACATTGGGTATCACGAAAAAGAAAGTTTATTACAGCTATGGACCTCGGGAAGCTGATAATATTACTCAAGCAAGACAAAGGAAGATACTGAGTGAGCAAGTTGCATGACTATCAGCTTACTGAAGTTATACCCAGGAAAGCAATAGTGGTGCATTCTGTGCACCTGCAATCCCACTCAAGAATTAAATATAATTATCAGAGGGCATCAGAATATGACTTTGCTTAGTTAACTCAGCATCCTTTAAAACTGCACCTATTAAGCTATCAACTACCTGCTGTCTTTCAAGATTATTTTACATAGCAAATCAAAAACTATTAGCTACTTATAGTGATACACCAAAACTTGATGTAATATAGCAGGTTGGTAGAAAATCATAAACATTCATTCATTCATTCATTCATTCATTCATTCAACTTGTGTTCCACCCATCTCTCTCTCTCTCAAGTGATTCTGGGTTGCTTACAATACCATAAATAAGAAAATAAAACAATTACAGGATTAAACCATTAAAACATCACACATTAAGAGTTAAAACATTAACATTAACATTAAAACAGATAAAAAGAAGCAATGGGTAGCCGAGGTGGCAGCTTGTACTAATCTACTAGCCACCTCCAAAGTGGGACACCCTGGATGCCTATGCTCAAACAGTTTGAGTTGATATGACCTGGCTCTTAACACTTCCACTTGCATCACTGTATCATATTAATAGGGAATTGACTGCAGATAATCCTCAAATTACAAATGTAATGAAGCCTGCCAATTATATTCGTAATCTGAGGATTCATTGGAGTGAACCATTTTAAATGAATGTGAACACCCCCTGCCTTCACCCATGCAGTTGCTAATCGAATGCACAGGTCCTTAAGTGCACAAGGTATCTCAGGGTAGGAAAGACCATGGGGGGCTTAGTGCTACTGACCACCTAAGGCCTCCCCTAACCCATTGAGATCTCCCTCCCAATCCTGCCCAACCGGGTCCATTTACCTTTTGAAGATCTCAATGAACTATGTTCTCTCCAGTCTCTCTGCCGCAGTTTTGCCTTGAGCAAAGGTTTGCCGAAGCCTAGAGGGAGATTACGTCCCTCTAGACTCCGATCATCTTTGCAAAAAATCCTTGCCACCAAAAACAGAGTTGCTGCCCCATCCCTCCCAGGCTTTGTTTTCAGCAGCAAAAGCTTTTTGCAAAGACAATGCACTCTCCCTTCAGAAAGCCTTTGCAAAAAGCCTTAGCCGACAAGAACGAAGCCCAAGAAGGGCTCCGTTCTTGCCAGCAAAGGCTTTTTGCAAAGATGACCAGAGCCTACAGGGACGCAATTTCTCACCCCTGCAAGCTTCGGCAAGAAAATGGAAAATGGAGGGAAGGCCTGAAGAATCAAAGCCTTCCCTCCATTTGCAAAGCTCTTTGCTACAGATCTTGTCCAGAACTTAATTTGCAGAGAACAGAGGCCTAAAGTTGCATGAGATCACATGAGATCAATAGCATGAGATCTCGTACTATTGATCTCATGTGACTTCACGCTACTTTAGACCTCTGTTCTCTGCGAATGCAACGAAGGCCTGAAGCAAAGAAACCGAAGGCTCGCTAGATTTTCATGAGGTGAGTCTCCACAGACCCAATGCCTGTGAAGACCCAGTGTGGGGGAGTGGAATAGGCAGGGAGAATGTTGCAGTGCCTCTGCAGTTATTCGTAAGGGTGAACGATTGCCGTCATGCTGCAACATTCATAACTTCGGGACTGTGTCATAAATACTTGGGGGGATTATGTGGTAACTTCAAACAGTCACTAAGTGAACGGTTGTAACTCGAGGATTACCTGTATAAGATTCACTTTCAAATAAATACTTTATGGGTCAAGATATAATCTGGCAAAACTGAGCTTTTCAATACTAACGTTGAAGAACTATGCATTCTAATCTAATAGTATGCCTCATTAAACTCAGTGGGCCTAGCTTCTGGAGACATCTATCAGACTGTGCAGTGAGGCAATGTTTTTTGCTTTAATCCAACATTTCTGCTGTGGCTTCTAACAAGAAACTTAATTATAAAATGTAGCTCTTTTTGGTAGAGTTTGCTTCTTCAGATCTGTCATCTGGTGTGAAATGTGCCTACAAGACAAATACAGAAGCATTTCTTACTGAGAATTTATGGTGCATGGATTTCATTTTCAATAAATTTGTACCATATGGCCCCCACCCCAGTGTTTCATTAGTTCTCTGTTGCTAGGGCTTTCATGTTTGAGTCTAGATAGGATAAAAATCAATTGGTTAAAAAAACCCTGTCTGCTAAAGTGTCACTTAATGTACGTTGGGCAAGATTCATTGTATTGGATTGTTTTTAGCGCAATACTTCACTTGAAGCCAGAAAACTGCTGTTTGTCTTTACATTTTCACTATATTTAAGAGATGAGTGCAAACTGACAATAAAGGTCAGTAATATATGGTATGCCTATCTGAAATTTTCTTAAAAGCAAACCAGGTAATGTATACCCAAATGTTCCTAAATTCCCCAATTTGGAGAAATTCAGTAAACTTATCCAGCACATAGACTTTTGTACATCTTGTACTGGCAAAAGACAAAACCGCTTGGACAAAATGTCCACCGCTGCATTTTTAAGATCTTCTTCCCATTAATGGATGGGATAACTATCATCCCAACAAAGGGTATATTTTCTAAATACTTTGAGTAATACACAAGGCAAAGTGCAATATTTTTTTTCCTCATGAAATATTGGACTCGCATCAAAGCATAACCCAAGCTTTCCTGAACTAAGGAAAGTGAAAACTGCAGCTGGGAATATCATGCTTAGCAAATCCACGGAAATCAACCAGAAGAAATTCACTGAAGACAGACTGCCAAACATTGATATGCCCCTCCAAACATTTCCTCAACCTTCTGGTGAGCCATCTTGAGAATCACCTGGAGCTTAAATTTGACAAGCTCCACTACACCCTTAGGAGAATAAATAAATATAAATATAGAGCCTCGCTAAGGATGTAATAGTCCCCATTCTACCCAAAAGACACAATTATGCAGGGCAGCAAGCAAAGGATTAAAACAATCACAGTTTTACTGTGGTTTTGAAACAGGCCAAGGTTTAGTATCCAGGAGGCTAGGCATCAAGTAAATGTGTTCAATAGGTGAATAGATGAATAGCCCAGAAACCCGAAGATAATAGGCACATCGGACCAAAACCAGGAGCCAGATAACAGGCTGTTCATATTTCTGGACAACCAGAGCTGTTGTATTGATGCTGATTTGGTCTTAAAACAGTGTTTTTATTTTTTTTATCTTCAGAACTTTTACTAGATCCAGCTGCTGCTGCTGCTGCTGCTGTTCATCTTGGTCCAATCAGTCAAAAATATTACTCAGGAACAAAAACTGGTAGCAATAAAATTATAAAGGAATAGAGAAGAATTGGGTTTTTTTTTTCAGGGTAATGATGATTTTAAGCTGACCAGCCCTTTAAGACTGAGGATGAGCCAGCAGGGTTGTTGCCCTTTAAGAAGCCATCTATATAAGGGAGGCCATTAGAGGGTGTCTCTCTCTCTCTCTCTCTCCTCGTATATCGCTCATTCTCGTGTATCTAGACCGGGATGCCTTGTGCACAGTCACTCACGCCCTCGTGACGTCTCGTCTGGATTACTACAATGCTCTCTACATTGCTCAATCCCGCCAAGACAGAGTGGCTGTGGATGCCGGCATCCCGGTACAGTCAGCTAAATCCGCGGCTGAACATCGGTGGCGAGTCATTGGCCCCGATGGAGAGGGTCCGCAACTTAGGCGTCCTCCTGGATGAACGGCTGTCTCTAGAAGAGCATTTGACGGCCGTCTCCAGGAGAGCGTTCTACCAGGTTCGCCTGGTACGCCAGTTGCGCCCCTTTCTGGACCGGGATGCCCTATCCACGGTTACTCACGCACTCGTGACGTCTCGCCTGGATCACTGCAATGCTCTCTACATGGGGCTCCCCTTGAGGGGCATCCGGAGGCTACAGTTAGTCCAGAATGCAGCTGCGCGGGTGATAGATGGAGCCCCTCGTGGCTCCCATATGACACCTATCCTGCGCAGACTGCACTGGCTTCCTGTGGCCTTCCGGGTGCGCTTCAAGGTTTTGGTGACCACCTTTAAAGCGCTCCATGGCATTGGGCCGGGTTATTTACGGGACCGCCTACTGCGACCGAATACCTCCCACCGTCCCGTGCGCTCTCACAGAGAGGGTCTCCTCAGGGTGCCGTCAGCGAGGCAATGTCGTCTGGCGACGCCCAGGGGAAGGGCCTTCTCTGTGGGGGCTCCCACCCTCTGGAACTATCTACCCCCCGGACTTCGTCAGCTTTCGGACCTTCCGCCGCGGGCTTAAAACATACTTATTTAATTGTGCAGGACTGAGCTAGATTTTAAATTTTGGGTTTTAAATTGGGTTTTATTTCTATTTTTAATTGGACGGGCTTTAGAATAAGTTTTTTAAATGTTTTATATTGTATTTATATTCTATTTATCTGTTTTTAGTGCCTGTAAACCGCCCTGAGTCCCTTGGGAGATAGGGCGGTATATAAATATGATTAAATAAATAAATAAATGGGGCTCCCCTTGAGGGGTATCCGGAGGCTTCAGTTAGTCCAGAATGCGGCTGCGTGGGTGATAGAGGGAGCCCCTCGTGGCTCCCGCGTGACACCTATCCTGCGCAGACTGCACTGGCTACCTGTGGCCTTCCGGGTGCGCTTCAAGGTTTTGGTGAACGTCTTCAAAGCGCTCCATGGCATAGGGCCGGGCTATTTACGGGACCGCCTACTGCTACCGAATACCTCTCACCGACCCGTGCGCTCTCACAGAGAGGGACTCCTCAGGGTGCCATCGGCGCGACAGTGTCGTCTGGCGACGCCCAGGGGAAGGGCCTTCTCTGTGGGGGATCCCGCCCTCTGGAACGAACTCCCCCCAGGACTCCGTCAACTTCCGGACCTCCGAACCTTTCGTCGCGAGCTTAAAACTCACTTATTCATCTGCGCAGGACTGGGTTAGTTTTTTAAATTTATGGGGTTTTAATGGGTTTTTTATTATTTATCCTAAATTTTAATCTCGGCCAATTGAATAAGTTTTTTAATTGTATTTTAATTGTATTTATATTGTAATATTATTGTGTATTTTTATCTGGCTGTGAACCGCCCTGAGTCCTTCGGGAGAAGGGCGGTATAGAAATTTAAATAATAAATAAATAAATAAATAAATATCTGCATCGTAGTTCTCCATGTAGAGTTGAAGAAGACTGATTGCTTGTCTGGTATGTGCCTACCACGTGTATGTTTGTAGATAGAAGTCTTGTATATAAACCACTGTTTGTAAGACAAAGCTCTGTGTCCTATATTTTGCTCCTGGGTTGTCTCAAAATAGTAGTCATGCTGTAAACACTGACATTTTTACACTTCCTGATCTTCTGGATCTGGATCCTACATTATTTGCATTCATGAAGGACAGATACAACGACTGAATCAAAGTCAAACTCAGTTGCCCTTTGCATAAAGAACAGTCCCGTCATGTCCTTCCCAGCAGCCCCCAGATCCAAAGCTTCTTGAAGTTCTTCTTCCTTCTCATATACGTAGAAGAATTTAATATCCCAATATTTCTGCCCTATTTCTTAGGAAGAATATTTCCACCAAGAGGTTTTGAAAATAAAAGGGGAACAGGAAAAGGAGGAAGGAGACATGACAGCAAACAAAAGCACCTAAAATTGATATTTTTCCCATATGCACCATTTAAATACACAAGGTACAATGTGGGAACAGTCTGACTCTTCACAAGCCAAGTTTATCTCATCCTTTCAGTATTATTCCTGTAACCTTTCCTTACACAATGCCATCTCCAAAACATCATATGTACAGGTAAGCAGATTTAGAGTGTCCAACGTTGTTAGAAAACGTCGTAAGAGTTTTTTCTGCTTTGCACTGTAGAAGTAAAAATTGGCCTTTGTGAAGCTACAATTCAATAGTTGTTTTTTTTATTTATTTATTTGAATTTATATCCCGCCCTTCTCCGAAGACTCAGGGCGGCTTACATTGTGTTCCTATTTGTATATTTATATACAAAGTCAACTTATTGCCCCCCCAACAATCTGGGTCCTCATTTTACATACCTTATAAAGGATGGAAGGCTGAGTCAACCTTGGGCCTGGTGGGACTCGAGCCTGCAGTAATTGTAATTGCAGGCAGCTGTGTGTTAATAACAGGCTGCCTTAATAGTCCTTAACCAGGTTAAGTGGTTAACTGTCATCAAATCCATAGGTGGAAATAAGGTGACAGAATACTCAAATGTGAGAATGGGAATTGTATGTAAGAGAGAGGGTTTTATTTTTTTTCAAAACATTTTAAGTACTGTATTTAATATTTCAAAACATTCCAGGCACAACAAAGAAAATGATGTTACATTTTTATTCCACCAACTCAAGTTTTTTTTTTTCATTTATTCAGGAGTGGATTAGTTCTTAACTCAAGGATGCTTTTCCAAAAGGAATCTGGACTTTCTTGTGGGTTTTTTCCTTGAAAATGTTTCACTTCTCATCCAAGAATCTTCTTCCATTCTCGCTTCTTCAAGCTTCTCGGATGCAAATGAAATGTTTTCAAGGAAGAAAAAAAACCCAGGAAAGTCCAGTTGCCTTTTTGGAAAAGCACCCTTGGGACAACCATGATCTTGATGATTTATGAGAATCTCAATAGACATTACTTTTTAACATTTTGGGAGATTTAGCACAATATATGGTCTAGCTCAGGGGTGTCAAACTCAAGGCCCAGGGGCCGGATCCGGCCCACAGAGTGCTTAGATCTGGCCCATGAGGCTTCCCTGGAAACAGCAAAGAACCGGTCCGTGGTGCCTCTGCCAGCGAAAACAGAGCTCCATTTTTCCTGGCAGAGGGTTGCAGGAGGTCATCGCAGCCAAAAACGGAGCTTGGGAGTCCGTTTTCACTGGCAGAGCACTTGGGTCACCACAGGTGCCCCCAACATGAATGATGTCGAGCTGACCATGCCCACCCTGACCACGCTCACCCCAGACCCCTGAGATCAAACACAACCCTGAAGCAGCCCTCAATGAAATCGAGTTTCACACCCCTGGTCTAGCTAGCATCATCCTAGCTCCATCTTATTCCACAATAAAATAGATGTTACCATTTTTAGAGGAAGCCAACTGTGCCCAAAAGTGACCTTCCAATATTATGGGATTCTCTCTCCACACCTCCAACTATGGTTCTCACAGGCACAGCTCAATATTCAGAATGAATGAAATGTCAGCGGCAATACAGCAGGACTTCAAACTCCTACATGCCAATCTTGCATTTCCTGGAGGCAAGTGGTAGACAGAAACAAAAGCATCAGCTTGATGTGGAGCAGATGCCAGAAGCGATCCTATGAAAGCGGCAACCAAATTTCTAAGTCCAAGATATTCTGGAATGTTTCATGAACAGAATCCAACAAGGTTTTGATGACCTGCATTAGCATAGATCAGTTTTATTTATCAGCTCCTAAGCTGCTGCACTTTGATTAAAATAAGGTTTCTAGTTGAAATTTTGTCAGAAATCTTGCTGCCCACAGTAAAGGTAACATGACAGTGAATTTCAGAAATGTCAGGGCCAGGTGCAAGGTTTGTTCTGGGTTTCAATTTGGAATGTCACTTCAAACATGTTTCGTCTTGCTGGACTCGCTTAAATTTTATATTATTAAATTGATTTATGGGTTTTTAAATTTTTTAGTAAATTTTAGAGGGAATATTTTTATCTATAAGTAGCCAAATTAAATAGGTTTTTTAAGGGTTGTTTTTAGTTTTGTATTGTTGTTTTCTTTCTGTATTTTATTTGTGGCTGTACACCGCCCTGAGTCCTTTGGGAGAAGGGCGGTCTATAAATAAAATTATTATTATTATTATTATTATTATTATTATTATTATTATTATTATTATTATTATTATTATTATTATTATTATTATTATTAAACTAGCACGGCTCTGTTTTGCAAACCTATTGCAGAAATACAAGAAAGAGGCAGGCTTCTTGGGGCCATGGTTCTCCCCTCCTGGATGGTTTAACATAGTTCATAAATTAGTTTCTCTAATTCACTAATTAGGTGAATTAGTTGATTCACCTAGCTGGTGAATCAACTCTGTGACAGTTTCACCACGATAAGGTGGTTCTGCATTATACGGATAGTCCTTGGTTTACAACAGTTTGTTTGGTGACCGTTTGAAGTTACAACAGCGTTGAAAAACATAACTTATGACCGTTGCCACATCCCCATGGTCACAGGATCAAAATTTGGATGCTTGGCAATTGACATGTGTTTATGACAACTGGATTGTCTCGGGGTCATGTGATCCCCTTTTGTGACCTTCTGACAAGCAAAGTCAATGGGGAAGCCCGTTTCCCTTGACAGTTATGTTATTAACTTAACAACTGCAGTGATTCACTTAACAACTGTGGCAAGAAAGGCTGCAAAACGGGGCAAAAATCACTTAACAATGATCTCCCTTAGCAACAGAAATGCTGGGCTCAAATGTGATCATAAGTCAAGGGTATTTCTGTTAATAATTCCCAAGTCTTCAGGGCACCTAACATAGAGAAAGGTATCATTTTGTTTGGGAGGTATTCCCACCAGTAACCTATTCCATAAATATTGTGCTGGGATTGTAAAGAAATGACGACCCAGTTGTCTATTTGATTTTTAATGTCCCACCAATAAATCTTTTTCACTAGTTACAAACCAGTGGAAGTTTATGACAAGGCTTTTTCAGTGTGGTGATACACAGAACTTAAAAATGAAACTCAAAAGGTTCTGGGTCACTCAAAGCAAATCAGCTTTGTAGTTGAGCAAAAGTAAATATCTTCTAGGATTTTCAAATGATTGTCAAACAAATATCTACGTGGAGTTACTTCTAAATTTCTAACTAATCATCCAAAGCTTGCTTTTTCTTGCTTATAAAGAGGCGTATTATGTGGAAAGCACAAGTCTACACCAACCTCCTTTAATGAAAGACCTTCATTATTGTTACTGGATTTCTGGATTCACTAAGCAGATTTGCCAGCTGACACCTACAAATCCAAGAATGGATTAAAGATGCTTAAAATGCCTAAATGTGTAAACTAAGCATCCCTGTGAAAGAGGCATAATACCAGAAGAAATTTCCTATTATTACTATGGTACCAGTTGTGATTGAGGATCAGTGTCTTTAATTATTCAAATGTAATGGAGAGTGAAGGTGCTTTACTGCAGGGGGAAATCCCATTTGTATCATTTCACTAATTGCAACAGCTTCTCTATTTCCTGAGTGACTAAATGAAGAGTGAGAAACTAACGAGACAAGATAATACTGAAACTGGATAGAAACTGGATAGAGCAAATTTTTTAGAAACCTTCCATATTCAATCAGACTTATACACTTCCTCACGTGTTTTCAGATACGAAGAAATGACTAAAATAAGTATGAATTGCCCAGAGGAAATATATATTCTACATTTAAAATGAGGACCCAGACTGTTGGAGGCGATATGCTGACTCTGTAAACCGCTTAGAGAGGGCTGTAAAGCACCGTGAAGCGGTACATAAGTCTAAGTGGCTATTGCTATTTACAATTAGAAAGCTATACCAGAACATACAGCAGGTTTTCAAACCATACAAAAGCAACTCAGGGGATCACTAATGAAACCAGAGACCATTCCATCACATTCCTTTATCAGTACTAACTTTCCCTTATCAAGCCTGACTTTTTGATCAAATCGAACAACTGGAAACACCAAGGCTTAACTATGGTCCCGGATTTTATGTCTGATCTTATCTCCACAATTAGGATCAGCATCTCGGTCATTGAGCGAAACACTCATTAAGTGAGAGGTCACACGACTGCTTTGCTCAACAACTGCATTCCAGGTTGCAATCGTTAAGTGACCTCACAGATCATTAAACGGACTTGCCTCTCCCACTTTGGGTCTGAAAATCTTGCTTGATTTTGGCATGGACCTTATTTAACCAGCCTCCAGAGATTAGGAGACTTCTTGGCAGGGGGCAGAAGCCTGCAACTTCCCTGCTGGTTTCTCCATTGACTTTGTTGGAAAGCCAGGAGGAAAGATTACAAAAGGCAATGACCTGATTGTGGGGCACTTGGCAACTAGTCGTAAGTGCAAACGGACATAATCTCTGTCACAGGTTATAAATCCCTGCTTTCAGCACCATCAACAAAGCCTTGAACAGTTGCATAACAATTATCATTAAGCTGAGGACTATTCGTACATATGACCCAAAATTATATAAAATTATTGGAATTACAGACAAATACACAGAAAGTAATTAGCAGAAAGCCATTATACATAACAGAAAATGTTATAGCCTTCTTTGTAATTGTGGGACCGCAAGGGGGATAGGATCATCCCACTATTTATACTTGAACTGGCTACAAGACAATGGTTGAACTGAAACAACCATTTAGTTTTCAGTCGTAGCATGATTCACATGTTAATTTCCTTAGACAATGCTGGACCCAGATATCCATACTATCTTTCATTTCCTGCAGCAGAGCAAGTTAGAGATCCAATGATTGCATGAGACAGAGACAAGAAGGTAGAAAGCTTCTGATATTTAATCTGATGATCAACCAAGGTGATAATATATAAGATTATCTCTTTTATTGGCTTTTCATAATTAAAAAAAAGAGAGAGATTGAGCAGGGCTTTCACAGACACTATTTACATCTCAAAATTGTGTAATCCCAGTCAGTGTATGAAAAGATCCTTGAAAGCAAAAATATGACCAAAAAAAAAAATCACATTTAAACTGCAAAGCAATATTCAGACAATATCTCATTATGTAGCAATGTGTATGGAGAGCCAGGAGTTAATTAGCTGAAAGACAGTAAATATAGTAAGTGCACCAAGAAGTCACCTTCTGATCAGTGATCTAATGAGGGCAAAAAGGAGCCTCAATTAAAAGTCCACAAGCTAAGGGCAAATGAGAATTCTCGGTAAAAAGAAACAGTAAGCAGAAATCTCAGTATTAAATGACAAATACCCACAGGTTACTTTAAACTCATGACAAATGCCCACAGGATATTTTACAATCCAGCTAATTGTTGTGAGGAAAGTAGGTGGAGGAAGGAGCATTAGGTAAGTTTGCCACCTCAAGTTATTTATAAAAGTAATAAAGTTGGGATAAATGAACATATCAATCAATAACAAACCCATTACCTGGAAAAAATTAAATCAATAAGTGGTATGTGTTTGCCACATATACTTTCATTATCACATTATTACAACTCTAGGCTGAAGTATGTGTAGAGAGACTCTGTATAAAAGAACAGCACATAACATTTTGTGTGCCACAAACAAAACAAGACAACAAAAGTACTTACTGCTCAGCATATCTGTACTCTACTACTGAAGAACTTGACCTGCTAAATTATTTAAAGTCCCACTGGCGTAACTGTGAGTAAGACAATAGCTGCCCAGTGCCATCTTATCCACATTTACTCAGGTATGTTGTCATGAATTAAATGGGTCACACTTCCCAGGCAGAATGCATGCAACATCGCCACTGAAGATAGAAAATCTGCAGTTGGAAGAAATACCCCAAGGGCAGTGCCTTTCAATAGGATTTTTGCCCTTGTTGCTCAAAGACCACAGCCATAGCGAATATTTCACCCTGGTGAGCATTTTGTATAAATAAAATGGCCTTTAAACTAAAATCTTTTGGTTGAAAATCCCTATGCTTAGAGACACATAAAACCTATCAGGGCTGTTAATGTCACCCTGCATATATTGAACTTTCCTCCAAAGGACACCTTGAAAATCAAATGTAATTTGTCCATCTCGGCACAATCTAAGATTTTCTTTATCAGTTCTATCTCTGTTGGTATATTTCCTTTTTTCCAATTTTGTGCCAATGAAATTCTTGTGGCCATTATAATATGTAATGTTATATATGTATTTTATGTCTTTGGTATAATGTCTGGTAAATATTCCTAACAAGAATGTCTCTGGTTTTCAGGAGGCATGGCCAGCATTGTGACAGAATGGACACAAACCCTGAGAGCTCCGGGGTGAATGCCGAAAATCCCCTCAATATGGGGGTCTTTGGACCACAGCTGCCCTGTAGGGGCAGCGAAGAATGAGAGAGCTGCTGGAGTGGACAGGGAAGTTGCAAATTCCCTATAGCTCCAGCCCTTTCCCTCGACCCAGCGAGGAGGACCGCAGCCATCACCAGCTGCCTGAAGTCGGGACGGCCACAAGAATGGGCAGGAGGATAAAGCATAAGTACTGAACAAGATATTGAAGCCGGGTGAGTTACTACCAGCTCACAAAGAGGCACTAGGAGCAATTTTGCCAATAAGCATTTAAAGAAAAATTGAGAAATAGCAGCTAATTTAAATAGGAAATGAAAACAGCAGGAAATAAGTAATGATACCTAAAACCTGACAAAAGTTGGCTTTGAACCCAAGTCTAGAGCCCTAATTGAATAAAGAAAACAGAAAAATATGACTTTTAATCAAAATTGACTTTGGAGAAATTTGGAGGCTTTTATCGATTACTTAAAGATTATAAGCAAGAAGAAAAAAGAGAGGAATTTTTTAAAAATGGATTTTAATTGAGCATTTCCCAGTTCCTCTAATTTTTATAAATTTGGATTCAAAGGATTATAATGAAACTATTTAAACAGGACTGAAAAGAGGCAACAAATGGAAACAAAGAGAAAAAAGGTGCGGCTCGAAAATGGATACTTTGTTAATTGTGGAATGTAACTATAGACTAAAGACTGACACCTAAAGGCAGAAGAAGAAATACAGGAAGGAAATGTCTTCATGATTTCAGGACAATTTCAAAGGAGGATCTCAGCAACTAGATCATAACATCAAAAATAAAACAATACTAAAGATTGATACCTAAAAGCAGAGGAAGAAATATAGGAGGGAAATGTCTTCATGATTTCAGGACAATTTCAAAGGAGGATCTCAGCAACTAGATCATAACGTCAAAAATAAAACAGAAAACAACACTAAAGACTGATACCTAAAAGCAGAAGAAGAAATACAGGAAGGAAATGTCTTCATGATTTCAGGACAATTTCAAAGGAGGATCTCAGCAACTAGATCATAACATCAAAAATAAAACAGAAAACAACACTAAAGACTGATACCTAAAAGCAGAGGAAGAAATATAGGAGGGAAATGTCTTTGTGATTTCAGGACAATTTCAAAGGAGGATTTTTGTAACCAGATGGCTGACTTTTAAGACTCATAACATCAAAGAATAAAGTAGAAAACAATGGACAATAAGAAGTATACAACTGTCATTTAAGCAAGAAATATAAGAAATGTTTATAGAATTGGAATATTAAAGATAAGAGCTGCATGCAGCAATGCTAGAGAAGAATACAAAAAGCATGAGATAATAATGTAAAACTAAAATTTATGTTAATGAGTAGAGGACTATAAAAATGTTGAGAAGAGGAGGAATGGGGTAATAAGGAATCTAGTAAGTTAAGAAAATATGCAGTTTTTAAGCATATGTAGTGAAATTGAAATAATTTGAGATAAAACTTCCAATAGCATATTTGAATGTAACTATGGAATTACGTGAGAAATGGGATATGTTTGCTCCTTTTCATTTTGCTCTTTTTATCATTTATTATTTTAAATTTTCTCTTATTTGGAATGGGATTATGAAATAATAAGTGATGGGAGACCTTTTTGAAGTTAAGGTGAGACTTAATGTAGGAGAGATTTTATAGAGACTATTTTGTTTTTATCTTTTTTGTTACTGGTCTGTCTTTGATAACATTAGGAATAAGTATGGTTGTAGCTTGCTTAATGAAGAAGGGAGGGACAAGAAAGGGCAAAAATGCGGGAACTAGATTTGATTCAATACTATTCAGGATAAAGGGGTGGAGCAGATGTTTTTATAGAATTGCGCAAATAATAAAATTTTAAGAGGGGAAGAGAAAAATATTGGATAAACAATACAATGAGGGGGTGAAATTTGAAATGTGTTTAACTATGTACCTAACTGATATCTTGTTCAAAAGATTTGTATGTGGTGTTGTTGTTGTTTTTAAAAACTTTTTTCAAAAAAAAAAAAGAATGTCTCTGTTTTCCAAACAATTAACAAAAGAAATTAAAGAAAAGGAAGATACAGAATATTATGTAATATGGGATAAATGGTACAAGTGTCTGGAGACTAGAAAAAATGAACAGTGATGAAAGAGAAGAAACAATAAGTGCAAGATGTATGTAAGATAGTGTACAAAATGTACAAATTTAATATTATAAGTGATAGGAATTATAGAGTAATAAGGGATAACGGGACAAGAAAGATATAAATATTATAAAAAGAATTGGGAGAAAATGTAAATATTATGAGATCACCGCTATGAAACAGTTGTAAAGAGGGAATGTACGTTATGTGTTTTGTGTTTGTTATGTTGTGTTGTGTTATAAATAAAAAACTTATTAAAAGAAGAAAATCAAATGTAAATTCTTTTTTCATAAATGGATTTCATGAAGCTGCTTATGCTTTCAGCTCTTTGCATGACATCTTGCTAACCTACAGCCAACTTGGTGTAATGTTTTAGGCGTTGGGGCAGAACTAAGGAGATTCCAGTTCAGGTTCATCATCTAACCTGAAGCTCAGTAGATGACTCTCTTGCAGGGTTCTACTTGTAGAGAATGATGGGAGGAGTGGGAGGCCTGTGCCTGAACAAAACACAGATTTTCACTGATAATACTAGACTCAAAATCAGCTAGGCAGCTAGTCTGTGTATGAAATGCTTTCCCCATATTTGATCATTTATATATAGTACTTTGACAAATCTTTTCCCCATAAAGGTAAAGATAAAGGTTCCCCTCGCACATATGTGCTAGTCGTTCCCAACTCTAGGGGGCGATGCTCATCTCCGTTTCAAAGCCGAAGAGCCAGCGCTGTCCAAAGATGTCTCCGTGGTCATGTGGCCAGCATGACTAAATGCCAAAAGCGCACGGAACGCTGTTACCTTCCCACCAAAGGTAGTCCCTATTTTTCTACTTGCATTTTTTACGTACTTTCAAACTGCTAGGTTGGCAGAAGTTGGGACAAGTAACGGAAGCTCACCCCGTTGCACGGCACTAGGGATTCGAACCGATGAACTGCTGACGTTTCGATCGACAAGCTCAGCATCTTAGCCACTGAGCCACCGCATCCCATCTTTTCCCCATAATGCAGTTTAAAGGTAACATAAGACAGTAATCACCTTTTATTCTACAGATAAATGCTGTATTTGCAGTGAAAGTTTATGACACCAATTCTTTGCCTAGCCAGGATTTTTTCCTCATATTTCAAAGCTGTTCAATGGTCAACAAAATCTATATTCAGTTCCCTAGCATGAAAATCAGTGGTGAAATCCACATTTTTTACTACCAGTTCTGTGGGCGTGGCTTGGTGGGCACGGTGTGGCTTGGTGGGCATGTCAGGGGAAGGATACTGCAAAATCTCCATTCCCACCCCACTCCAGGAGAAGGATACTGCAAAATCTCCATTCCCACCCCACTCTGGGGCAAGCCAGAGATGGTATTTGCCGGTTCTCCGAACTGCTCAAAATTTTCGCTACCGGTTCTCCAGAACCTGTCAGAACCTGCTGGATTTCACCCCTGATGAAAATGCCTGATTCTCAAAAACATCCAAAAAGTACTGCATAAATGGCTGAGCCAGGTTTGGGTGTTATGCGGCAAGCGTTAGTCAGGCAAGAATCTGCAAAGTGAAAATACCACACTTTTGACCTGGATTCTAGTGAGAAAAATGGCCCGGACAGAATATAGTAGGCACATTTCCAGAGGGTTACAGAATGTTATTACCTTCTGTACCCTGGTTGTGCTTCTTAGCATCATTCAGCATCTGTGAAATTTTCACAGACTGTCAAACTGCTTGACATATTTCAAAAACCCTTAATTAAGTTTAAAGATCTCTACTTTCAAAGTACCCAACCAGCATTTCGATTCCAACCACCAGCTGGCATTTACAGTACAGTTCTAGCAGGGCAAAATCCCTAACTTTGTGAATCAAAGAGGAAGCTGAATGCTGTAATTGCTGCTTCGTATCTGCATATACTTCATTCAGCTGAACTACATTGTAACGTTTAACAAAAATAGCTGAGGAGCTATTTCAGGAAGCTGTGTTGAATTCCGTGCAAATTAAAAAGAGGAAAATAGAAAGCTACTGTTTAAAAGAAGTTAAAGGACTCTTATTTGCTTGAAATAAAAGAATCTGTACTACTATTTCCACAGCAGCATTGTATTTTGCTTATTATTTTCCTCAAATATTTCAAACATTGAAACATTTGCTCAAACACAGTCACTTCTTGGGGGGGGGGGGGGAAGCACAGTTATTACAACTATAATCCTAGCCTAACTTTAACATTAACCAAGTCATTAAATTAAATCCACTGAGTGAACTTCAGAACAAAATTAACCACCTACCCATAATGTTGATATCATATTACAAAATAAGAAAGGAGGGCAGTGCAATTTCCCAGCCCACAGACCAGGATACTGAAAACAAGGAGTCAATCAGAGCAAGCAATCCCTAGATCAAGAGCCTACGCTTCATCATTGGGTCTAAGCCACTAGAATAGAATAGAATAGAATAGAATAGAATAGAATAGAATAGAATAGAATAGAATAGAATAGAATAGAATAGAATAGAATTTATTGGCCAAGTGTGATTGGACACACAAGGAATTTGTTTTGGTGCATGTGCTCTCAGTGTACATAAAAGAAAAGAAAAAAGAAAAAAAAATACCTTCATCAAAGGTACAACATTTACAACACAAGTGATGGTCATAGGTTGCAATTTAACCCTTAGTGATAGCAACAAAAAGTTACAGTCATACAGTCATAAGTGGAAAGAGATTGGTGATGAAAACGATCAGAAGATTAATAGTAGTGAAGAATTAGTAAATAGTTTGACATTGTTGAGGGAATTATTTGTTTAGCCGAGTGATGGCCTTCAGGAAAAAACTGTTCTTGTGTCTAATTGTTCTGGTGTGCAGTGCTCTATAGCGTCGTTTTGATGGTAGGAGTTGAAACAGTTTTGTCTTTCTAGACAACTGAGAAAGCAAGTGTTCAGTTTGTGCAGACTGTACAGAAAAGGGTCACTTTGAGCAAAAGAGTATTTGAAATTATAGAAGAAAAAGGACATATTTCATAATGCATCTTTTTAAATTTTATATACTGCTTTTATGTTCCGAAGTTTTATTTATGTACCATCCAGTGTCCCTCTGTGAGAGAGACAGATGGGAGGTTTTAAAGTTTGATTGATTAGGTAAATAAATAAATGAATAAACAATAATAGCAGTAGCAAATATACCGCTTCACAGTGTTTTTACAGCCCTCTCTAAGCGGTTTACAGAGTCAGCATATTGCCCCCAAGAATCTGGGTCCTCATTTTACTGATCTTAGAAGAATGGAAGGCTGAGTCAACCTTGAGTCTGGTGAGATTCGAACTACCAAACTGCTGGCAGTCAGCTGTCAGCAGAAGTACTGCACTATAACCACTGCACCACCGTGGCTCCTAACAAGCAATGTTTGTTCTTAACATATACTGCACTTCAGCTTGCAGTGAAATTTATTGATGCTCCATTCAGAAGAAAACTTTCCCAGAACTCTGTGTGTGTGTGTGTGTATCTAGCTACCTACCTACCTAGAGATAGAGATAGATAGACATAGACATAGACATAGACATAGAGATGATAGAGATAGAGAGATATAGATATATACAGGCTTCATAATTTTTATAAACAATTCAAGGTGGCTAACTACTATACTTCATACTCCTTCCTCTTCCTATTTTCTCATGACAACAATCCCGTGACATGGGTTGGATTGAGAGGGAGTGACCATGGGTATGCTACAAGGGTCCTACGTGCGAAAATGTGTTATAACTAGGAGCAGACCTGCTACAACTCTGCAAGAGACTCCATCTGGTTGGAACAGTTGACTCTGCAAGTTATACCAGCACCCTAAATTACAACCCAGAACGGATATTATATGAAACTGGGACTTTATAGTTCTTAACATGTAGCTCCAGGCAGTACCCTTGTATTTTATAGAAACTGAAGTTTCTTCAAGGGCAAACCCCCATAACCTATATTATAGCAACCAAGGCAACAGCTTGACATAAGATTAACTGAAGTGAAGCTATTTCTATCCAAGTAGGCTTAGCTCCATGGAGGATACTTGAGGCTCAGATAGAAATGAATCTAAAACACCCTCTAAGCTCCAAACTCAAACCTTTAGGGAGAGTGTGACCTTTTCCAGAACTGGATGAATGTTATTGTTCTGCTATAAGGACGTTGATCCCCAGAAAGCTAATGAAGAAGAGTGGATAAATGAAAAAGATTATTTCTCTGAGCAAAGACATAAAATGCTTGCATTTTCCAGAGTTGTGTCAATAGACTCCAGGCATGGGATGACTCTTGTCTTGTACCTCTTTAGACTGAATTCAAACTGAAGAAACACCTTCTGCCCACGATCCCCAGTTTCGACTCAGTCTAAAGCTCGACTAGATGTGTCTGGGAGAGCTCTTAGAGCTGTTTAGAAATCAGGTTTTTTTTTTCAGAGAGCAGGTAGAAAGTTTCCAGATTACAGCATGAAGAGCCACTGGCTCGAACCCGCTGTTGGCTAAGGAGATTGGCAAGCAGAAAAGTGGTGGTGAGTAAAAAATACCCCACTAACTGCAAGAGCCATTTTCGAGGATAGCATGAAGGGCCGCTGGCTTGAGCCCGCTATCCCAAAGCAGAAACAGCTTAAAGAGAGCTGCTGGCTGATATAGTGAGGATAGCAGCTTCATGGGTGGCAAAGAACTTGTTTTTCAGAGCGTGGGAGGCTCTGTTTGCAGCCGGTGACCATTTTTTATATATATAGATATATATATATATTTATATCCCGCCCTTCTCCGAAGACTCAGGGCGGCTTACAGTGTGTAAGGCAATAGTCTCATTCTATTTGTATATTTACAAAGTCAACTTATTGCCCCCCCAACAATCTGGGTCCTCATTTTACCTACCTTATAAAGGATGGAAGGCTGAGTCAACCTTGGGCCTGGTGGGATTCGAGCCTGCAGTAATTGCAGGCTGCTGTGTTTTAATAACAGGCTATCTTACAGCCTGAGCCACCACGGCCCAGAGAGCTTCTCGGCTTCAGAAGGCATTTTGGCACGAAAACAAGCAGCGCTCAGTAAAACTAAGCCACCAGGCACCAGGATCAATTCTGAGTAGTGTGAAGGGCCATGGGCTCAAGCCCACTACTCAGAGGAAGTGCTCCAGCGGCAAAACTGTGTTTGTTTTTTTTGAGCCGCAGAGCATATCAGATCCACCGCAAGCTTCAGTTTGAGAATTGGTCCTGCATGCAGTGCTTGCTGGCTGGAAGCACGAAGGAGAAGGGGCTCTCTGGGCTGCCTGCCCAGGAGGGGGTGCAGACCCTGAGCAGCGTCTGGCACAAGCAGCATGGAGACGCTTCTTCAGGCTGCCTGCCCAACTGAGAGGTAGACCAAGACCTCCAACTTATAGAAGTATCAGAAGACCTGCTGGGAGCAATGGTCAACTAGTGGGGAGATAACTGAGCCTTCTGTGACCATTGATCTTTGGGGACTGTTTTTTGACTGAAAGCCTTCGTGCCATTTATGAGAGAGAGAGAGAGAGAGAAGAGAGAACAAGTGAGTAGACCACTCTTCCAACAGTGTCTACAGCTTCTATTAGTGCTCACAGAAAGATGGTTGAGAGAGCTTAGTCGAGCAGGGCTACCAGTCGAGGGCCCAAATATGTCTCCTATAGATCTAACAGTGGGATAATAGGAGCTGCAGCCAAGATAAAGGCCAAGGCTGTCTCTAACAAGAAGCAATCTGAGGCCCAGGAGAAGGCGGAACAAAGGCTTCAGAGGGCCTTGGAGAAACAGGTGACAAAAGGGGCAAAGGCAGCAGAGAACACAGCTAAGCCTCCTAGTGGACAAGGGCATTATTGCAGATCCTGCTTCCCGCCAGATATCAGAGCCAGACAATATCAGTGCAACAGGGGGCTCAAATTTTCAGGAAGAGACGGGCTCAGTGTTGATTGCATCTCTTAACCCATCAATGAAACAGAATGCGGTCTCCACAGTCCTGTCACCTTTACCACAAGATAGGGTGGTTGCCAGTCATGGCAGGCATCTGCCCGAGGCTACTTTCACTCCCACCACTGCGGGGCTCCGCCATGTGGGAGAGTGACATGGGAATGCCACTGTTAGTCCATCAGTGGATTTCTGAGGCAGTTAAGCGGGGCTTTGAGGCTGGTAGGTAGCATTATCAAGAAGCAGCATCGGTGGTGACCAAATTGCCGGTGCAGGAGACAGCATTTCAGGACCCAGGGAACATAATGGATTATCAGGATCCCAGTTCTCCGGACTCTTCCATGAGGAGTGATAATTCTATCTCTGAGGAAGAGGGCCTGATTGATCAGGAGTTATAAGAAGATGAAGGGATGGCACCTGAACAACCTATCTTTAAGGGTTTGTTCCGGCCATATTTGTTTAAGACACTACTTTTCAAGGCAAAGAGTTCGACCCGGCTGGGTACAGATTTGACAAGGCCTGAGTCTTCTCAGGAGACAGCAGATCCCACTGTAAATTCCACCAAGGCCAAGCACATTTCAGGCTTGACGAATGTGCGAACAGACTGGCTGAGCAGGGCCACCATAGACCATGCAGAGTGGTGCCTGCAACCAGACTTGTTCTGGGAGATATTCGATCGATTTGCATCTTCTATCTTGGATCATTTTGCTTTACTAGCAAACAGCCAGCTGCCCCACGTCTTCTCAAGATTTCCAGCCCCAGAGGCGGAGGGAGTCAATGCTCTGCATTGCCCATGGCCTCAGGGGCTTCTTTACGCATCCCCACCCCTAGTGGGTGCTCAGGAGAATGTTGGTCAAGAGGGCAGAGGTGATACTGATAGCGCCACGCTGGCCCAGACGTCCGTGTTTCACAGATCTGGTCAGCCTGTCAATTGCCAGACCGTGGAGGATTCCTCCGGACAGAGTCTCCCTCAGCCAGGGTCCCATCTGCCATCCAGACCCACAATGGTTTCACTTGACTGTGTGGCGCTTGAGCGGAAGTGGAGACTTCTGATGGAGCGAAAGTTCTCTGCTGGTGTTTTACATACGATCCAGGCTGCCAGACAACCATCAAACACCTGGATTTACCAGCTACCTGGAAGATATTTGGGTGCTCCAAACATAACATGGATCCCACCACAGTTTCAGTGCGTCAACAACTGGACTTCCTCCAGGAATGGCTAGATAGGGGGTTAGCTACTAATACTCTTTGGAGACAGGTAGCCTTGGCATAGATTCTGTGATGTGGGGCTCCAGAGTCTATAGCACAGCACCTGGAGGTGTTGAGATTCCTTAGGGGAGCTAACAATTTAAGACCGCCAGTGGTTCATCGATATCCCACCTGGGATCTATCTAAGGTGCTGCAACCTCTCATCAAGGCACTTTTTGAATCCCTAAGGACTGTTCACCTCAGTTTTCTACCTTACAAGGTGGTCTTTTTTGTGGCCATAACATTGGCCAGGAGGATATCAGAGCTGGCTGCCCTCTCCGTAATGGAAGATCGATGCATCTTCCACATAGACAGAGTGGAAATATACTCCAGCCCCACCCTAAGGAAGGTCTTGTCCGGTTACCCGTGGTTACCCTTGGGGTGTTGTTGCATATCGCTGTAACAATTGTCAACAATTGTCAACAATGGGGACCATGGGCAGAAGGCATGTCTTCAGTTTGAACTCAGTCTGAAGAGCTACAAGGCAAGAGTCATCCCATGCCTGGAGTCTATTTCCACACTCTGAAAAGGAGCGTATCAGGTAGGACCAATGTCCCTTTTCTCCACTGAAGGAAAAAAAATGAGTCCTCAATTTTTTTCTATTATTTAATACACTGAAGAATGATACCTCGTATAAAGCCACAAGGAGAGCCAACTTGATAAGACATTGTAAATTCACCCAATAATTCACAATTTACCTAAGAGTTACAACTGTAGCAGCCAGTGGTTACACCTGTGTCTCTGGTGGAAAGTTTTAAAAGCAAAGGTAAATCTCCAAGCATTCATTACACACCCTCAATTGCTCAATTAATTTAAAACTTGATGTTATTTGCAACTTATAAATTGCTTATAGATGGAAACTATGTAAGGATAATTACTATGAAATATGGTAACTCTTCAGTAAAATTGTTATATATACAGTATACACACATATTTTTGTTAGATTGCTTTTTCTCTCTTCCATTTCTCTTTTTATTATTTTTAATTCTTTGTTTGTTTTTTTAAGATAAGGTAACCTTAAAAAAAACCTCATTTTTTACTGTGAACACACTGGCACTGAAATTCTGTTGCCTGCTCAAAAAAAAGTATACACACACACACACACATACACACACACACACCCCATACCCATATATATCATATTACATATACACATGCTATATACATGATATGTATATAGCATGTGTATACATACATATATACACACACACACTGGCCATTTTGAATACATGGTAGAAAAAGAGAACTTGAGAGTCCACAAGGTTGATATTATATAGAACAAAGCTGTGATAGAATCTAGATGTTCCATTTCAGCCTCCTCCCTCCTCCCAGAAGGAAACAAGGAAAACTGATCATGGAGAAGATCTGTAGCATCCCTGACAATACTGCGGACTCTACTGAAGCAGCGCTTATATCCGTGATGGCGAACCTATGGCATATCAGTGGGCACGCTGGCTCAGCTCCAGCGGGTATGCGCACACCAGCCAGCTGATTTTCGGACCTTCTGGGCCCACCAGAAGTAGGGAAACAGGCTGTTTCCTGCCTCCGGAGAGCCTGCGGGCGGTAGGGAAGGCCCGTTTTTCTTTCTCACCTGGCTCCAGATCCTCTCTAGGCATCTAGGGAGGGCAAAAACAGCCTTCCCCAGGCCCTCTGGAGGCCCAAAACAGCCCATTTCCCAACTTCTGGTTGGACAGGAAGTGACTTTTTTGCTATTCCCCAGCCTCCAGAGACTCCTAGAGCGACTCTGGAGGCTGGGGACAGCAAAAAAAGTCACTTCCTGACCAACCGGAAGTTGGGAAATGGGCCGTTTCGGGCCTACAGAAGGCCTCCAAGAGGGTGGGGAAGGCTGTTTTTGCTCTCCCCAGATGCATAGAGAACTGGAGCCAGGTGAGAAAGAAAAACGGGCCTACCGGGCCATTGCATGCCAGAACCGGGATGGGGAGGGTTGCATGTGCATGCGCAGGGTGGGTGCATAGAATTATGGGTGTGGGCATGTGCATGCATGAACATCCCCTCCACCACTACCCCATCCTAGCACGCGATGGCAAAAGGTTAGCCATCACTGGCTTATATGCTATGTCCTGGGTGGATGGAAGTGAACTACCAATAATCTTTTCTGCTGTCATCACCACTCCCTGTACCACCTTCCTATCCAAAGCGGTAATGCTGCCAAACAGACAGTAATGCAATATGACAGGATGCTCTTGATCGTCCCTCTACACAAAGTGGTAAGGACAGGTAAGGACAGGGGAAAGAAGATGAACTTTTATCATGCGACGCAGAAAGTGCAGATGCTGCTGTGCCCACTTTACCAGTGTCTCACTGTTGAGTGACCAAGATAACCTACTCATTAGCTGCACATCCAGAGACTTGATGCTGCCGACCCTTATCACAGTTGAATCATTAATATACAGAGTTGTGCTGCTGTGCCTGTCTTTTCTGAAATCAACAATAATTTCTTTTGTTTTTCCTACATTTAAAATGAGGCTTTTTTTATTACACCAGTTCACTAAGCCTACTACCTCCTTGCAATAACTTCCCTCACTGTCATCCTAAACAAGGCCCACTACTGTTGTATCATCTGCATACTTCACAATATGGTTTGTGGCAAACCATAGTGCACAACAGTCTTGGGTCAACAGGATGAACAGAGGACTGAGCACACAGCCCTGAAGAGAACCTGTGCTCAAGGAAATGGAGTCAGAAATATTAGACCCAACTTGCACATACTGGGGCTTCTCAACAAGAAAATCAAGATTCCATTTGCACAAAGGAGTGTTAAAGCCTAAAAGGCCCAATTTTAAAGGACTCATTAGACAGCAAGATGGTTTTCAAATGACACCAATTGGCTACATGCTGTTGCATGTGTTGCTTTTGCATTTCTTCATATTTTCCTTTACATTTTAAACAGTTTTTCACAGAATAACATTCATCCGTAGAAGTCAAAATTGAAGGGTCAGTATCATGTGCAATGCAAAATTCTGATTGATTTAGCTAGAAGCACTAATGTTAAGGGTTCTGCAGAGTGGCATTCTTACACAATTTGCATATAGAAGCAAACGCCTTTAAGAAACAAGGAGATCCACTGAGATCAATGTGGTTCCCTAAAGCTTAACCTCAGAAATATATACACAAGGTCCTGCTTCCAGGTTCTTCTGACTTCAGGAGGCGCTTCGCAGATGTTTCAGCCTGCAGCTCTCTGAGGCTTTCTCAGTGCAATAGCAACGGTGTCCTCCTTCTGAACCATGGGAACCAAGCTAAGTGGAAGTATTTTGTGCATATGCCTTGATTTGAGTAAGGCCCAAAGCAGCTGTACTTTAGAGCTGCTTCTCTGAAGCTTCAAGGAGCAGAGTAATATTTCATTCTTGCTGAATTATTCGCACGGGCCCACTACAATCAATTTTCAATCAAAAGGCACAATACAAATCCAGACACAAGGATTTTCTTTCGGCGTTCATCATGTCCTATTCCAAATTTGTTTACACAAAATAATTTAAATTAAAAATCAAAAAGTGGAACATGAAAAGTAGTAGATATAAATCACTGTTCTTCCAATTAACACTAATGTCCCCGATATTACACAAATCACAAAGCAGTTAAATTATAATTTTGGAACAGTGCTATTAAACAACTGAGCAACAGCATAATCCTACGCAGAACTGATCCCCAGCAGCCCAGCTCACAGACACTATTTTTTTTTAATTTGTATACTTCAAATGACTGCCTTTCCCACTCTCCAAATGCATTCTTAAGGTTTTCACACTCTTACACCATTGCAAAATAGCCCGCTTCTTCAACATTCATTCCATCCAAGCAACTGACAGCTTAAAATTAATTGACAAATTCTCAAAAAACTGCTAGAGTTAGTAGTAACTGGAACACTGAGCTGTGGTTTTCAAATTATTCTATTTCCCATAAACTAGGCAAGTTTCATCTCTCTTGCTAAGGGAAGAGGTTTATGCTTATTGGCACTGTTAAGATGTACATAAATGGCATCTCCCAATTTCAGTCCAGCAGAGGTTATTTCAATGTTACACTGAGATCATAAAACAGACTCCCCAGCTTGATGCCGTCCAGATGTGCTGGGACTGCAACTTCCAAAATCCAGTCCAGACTTTTCCTGGAATAAACCTTTTACCGGATGGGAAACTGAGAAATGTCCCAAAATTTTCTACTGACACTTGGCATCTCCCCCAAATGAACATACCTAAATAGCCTGGGGAAAGGAATAGGTAACTATTGTTTCCCTTCCTAATTATGATTCGTGCCTTGGTTTTGCAATCAAGAGTACTAATGATCTGCAAAATCAAATCAAAACCACTTCAGTTAATTCCTCTTACTGAAGGAAGACAAAAGTAGCTGGTTATTTGTCAATCCACACAAAGAATGTGACAGCACCCTTTGCTCATCCATCTCACCTTGATACACAAGCCACATAAAACAAAGAAGAAACGATGAGCAAAGCTGTAGTGACAAAGGTAGGAGCTGACAGTCACGGCTACAGTGTTATTGTAAGTGGCATAGTCAATTTCTTCAGCAGACAGAATTCGATCAGAAATGATTGGGTTAGAAATCTTAGTATGGAGAAAGAAGGATAGATTCTCTTTTCATCTAAAGTCCATTTGTAATCCCTCAGAAAATTACCCTCAGATGAATTATTTGCCAAATTATACTCTACTGAAGGGATTCTGTCTCAATTGGCATTGCATGTTTATCCAGCCAGTTTAAAGTCAGCAAAACAAAGAGCCACTGTTCTATAATGCACAATAGCTTCCTTTCATAGTCAACATGTTAGTGCAAATTGCATTTACACGTTTACAAAAGCTGGACTGTACTGAGCTGTAGCCTAAAGGCTTCTTGAGAGACTAACATTTTTATTTGAACCGCTCCTACCATAAAACTAATTTAGGAAAGATTGATGCAAGCATCGCTCTCTACATTAGTGCCTATTCTTGTATTTGCAAAGGAATGTTTCAAAATTGTCTTTACAGGCATTCAGAAAGACAGTAAAGTTTCTTACAGAGCTCAATGAGTTATTCAACAGATTTCCGGAACCTTACTAATGCACATTTGGACAACTGATTTAATGACCGTTCAGCGATCTTCAAATCTGGTTTTAAAAAGGGGGTTAAAATACAGGTATGATAAAGTAGAGAGTCAATTTGGTGTACTAGTTCAGGCACAAACATAGAAACTGGGAGACCATGAGTTCTTGTCCTGATTTAGGTACAAAGCAGTCAATCTCTTTCAGCCCAAGGAAGAAGACTGTGGCAAATCATTTCTGAAAAACCTTGCCAAGAAAACTGCAGGAACTTGTCCGAGCAGTCAAAACCTGAGTCTAAGGGAAAGAAAGAGGGTGGGTGGGAGGGAATATCTTCCCCTCTTTCCCCTTTCCATTTCATCTGGTGACCCCAAACCTATGGGGGATAGGACTTGGAGAATGTTGGGTAAACCTTACACATAAACTGATGTGAAAATAAATTTACCTTGATTGTTTAATGAAGAATGCAGATAAAGTTATCAGAACGCCCCAGAAATTTAAATAAAAGAGGGTGTCAGGGTTCCAAGTAATAGACACAACGAAATTAAAACTCTGAGGCCTGGAGTTTCCTCAGAGTAAGAGTTTATTAGGAATGCCATATTGGCATTACAGGCCAGTGAAAACCCAACTCTGAAGGACCCCCACCCAAATCAAAACCCAAAGTTCTTGCCCCCAGGTCACACATCCATCACATGGCCCAATCAGGTCACAGCCCTCCTTTGGCCCATGCCTTCCAAACACCTGGTGGGGACGTCCTTGGCTCCCACAGAGAATAATGTTATATTGGTTACAATTCCCCCGGTTATCTCTATCTCCCCCCTTACGTTCCCACAGCAGCAACCAGCCTTGCTGTGGCAGCCTTGAAGATCTCCAAAATGTTTTCAGGGCTGACAGAGGGCTTATCAACTGATGCGAATGTCCCCGTAGAATTGGCAATACAGAAGAAATGGGACCTGGGATTTCTATGGTACCTATGTTACAGGGCCAGTGTGTCAGGCCTGGAAACCATATTAGACTTTAGGGTTCCAGACGCTGCCACATTTTTCCCCTGAGGGGAGGAAGGGGGGCTGAGGGGTATGGTAACATTCTTCAAGCGGTCAAGGTCGGATGGTGTTCACATCTGCAGGAAGAGTGGCAAGAAGATATTCGAATGAACTGGGAGAACATGGGACCATGTGACCATCAAAGGGGTCAGGGGGGTGGGACTCTTGGGGTTTGTATAACTGGGAAAAGAATCCAGAAATTCAGTTTTGGAATAATGTCAAGGTTCCAGAAAAACCTCTTCTGCAAGTGATGTAGCAGTAGCCGCTGTCTTATTACAACGGAATACCGACAACAATCTAATGCCCTGCGCGTACGTGTCTAAAAAACTGACGGACACTGAACGCAGATGGGCAGTTTGGGAAAAGGAAGCCTTTGCAGTACGCTGGGCACTCCTCTCCTGGAGACACTTCCTTGAAGGGGGAAAAGAACCATTCGAGGTGTGGACCGACCACAAAAACCTCGAATACTTAAAAACCCCTTGAAAGCTTTTTCCCAAACAAGTTCGATGGGCTCAGTTTTTCAAACGGTTCCATTTCACCCTCAAATACATCCCCGGCGACCAAAATCTACTGGCTGACGCCCTATCTAGGAAACCACAATTTGACAGCCAACGCGAAGAGGTAATACATGCGATGATTCCTGATAGCGAACCGGCCAGCCAAGCACTTACTCGACCGTGATCACGCCGTAGTACTAACATCCCACCAAATAAACTACTAGCGGAACACTCACTGACGATGCTTGGTTTAAAGAAAACTTGCCACACCTCACCTTAAGGGATGGGATACCCTGGAAAGGAACCAAGATTTATGTACCCGTCGTTATGCGGCTGCCTATACTACAGAGAAGCCACGACTCTCGCCTAGGAGGTCACTTTGGATTTTTAAAGACTCTCCACTTGGCTAGAAGACAATTCTGGTGGCCAAAAATGAAATCAGATGTCGAAGACTATGTCCGGAGCTGTGCTACCTGCGCCACCATGAAGTCCAGACCAGGGAAACCCCCTGGACTCCTACAACCCGTAGCCGAACCCACCAGACCCTGGGAAGAGATTGCCATGGATTTTATTGTTGAACTCCCACCTAGTGGGGGAAATACAGTGATATGGACTGTAGTAGACTTGTTCTCTAAACAGGCCCACTTCACTGCATGCAGTGGATTGCCATCGGCAAGAAAATTAGCAAAGCTCTTTGTCAAACACATCTACAGACTGCATGGAGTTCCTAAAAGAATAATATCCGACAGGGGTGTTCAATTCACAGCCAAGTTCTGGAGGGAGTTCCTACGGTCCATTGGGTCGTCTCAAGGACTTAGTTCTGGGTTCCATCCGGAGACCAATGGAGCGGCTGAAAAATTAAACTCGATGGTAGAACAATACATACGGTGTTATGTAAATTACCAACAAGAAAACTGGTCAGATTTGTTACCATTTGCAGAAGTCGCATATAATAATGCTGTACACAGCAGCACGGGGTTAACCCCTTTTCAAGTAACCATCGGCATGGACTTCGTTCCAATGCCTGAACTCCCTGTGCAACCCCCCACTTCCGTTTCCCTAACGGACTGGATGAATTCGTTGAAAAAAGGTTGGGAGAATACAAAAAAGGCCTTAGCTGTGACAGCTCGGAATTACAAAGCCCAAGCTGACAAACACCGTTCCCTTCAACCCCCTTTTCGCATTGGAGATAAAGTCTTTTTATCTACTAAGTATCTGAGGTTGAGAATACCCAGCAGAAAATTCGGTCCAAAATTTTTGGGTCCTTTCCCCATTGTAAAGATTATTAATCCCATTACCGTCCAACTCAAGCTCCCTCGAATGTTGGGGAAAATACACCCGGTATTCCATACCAGCTTATTAAAACCTGCTAGACAGTCTGGTCTGAGACCTCAACCTGCCGCTCCCCCACCACCCTTGATAATCCAAAGTGAAACCCACTATGAAATCAAGAAAATCCTTGACTCTAGACTATATAGAGGTCAGTTACAATATTTAGTCCACTGGAAAGGATATCCATTATCTGAATCTACTTGGGTCAAAAGTTGGAAAGTAAATGCGGACAATTTGATTAAACAATTTCACGACACTTTCCCTGACAAACCTAAAAAACCTCTTGGAGAGGGGGGGGTAGAAGGGAAGTGTGGACCACTGACACTCTTCTTTATCGACTCTTTGTTTTCTTTCCTAGGATATAGCTTCTTTTCCAAGGGGGGACGCCTGTCAGGCCTGGAAACCATATTAGACTTTAGGGTTCCAGACGCTGCTACATTTTTCCCCTGAGGGGAGGAAGGGGGGCTGAGGGGTATGGTAACATTCTTCAAGCGGTCAAGGTCGGATGGTGTTCACATCTGCAGGAAGAGTGGCAAGAAGATATTCGAATGAACTGGGAGAACGTGAAACCATGTGACCATCAAAGGGGTCAGGGGGGTGGGACTCTTGGGGTTTGTATAACTGGGAAAAGAATCCGGAAATTCAGTTTTGGAATTTCACTCATCGTGTGCCAGTTTCCTCATGCTAGTAAAGAACTCTGGAAAACAATGGCTTCTGAGGGTTTTTTTTGCAGAAGAGGTTTTTCTGGAACCTTGACACAATGCAGGGCATAACTCTGTGTATGTATGTCTGGGCTGAGCACAACAGATAAGATACAGTAGTTGTTTTAAGGTCTGAAAATAAACTACTAGAAGCAATTTCACATTTTGCTGGAAACATAGTGAAAACTGTAACAAAATCAGCATCAGAAATTCGAAGACGGGTACAGACAAAATAATGATCAAAGAACTACCATGTTTCCCCAAAAATAAGACATCCCCTGATAATAAGCCCAATTGGGCTTTTGCGCGTATGCACTAAAATAAGCCCCCCCCCAAAAAAATAAACCCTCCCCAAAAATATTTAAACACATGCGCAGCCGGTCCCTGCCATTTCCTCTGATTAGGGTTAGGGAGACAGAGCTAGAAATCAGGTAAGAAGGCAAGAAGAGCCCCGTCTTGCTCCATGCGCCCCCCCAAAATAATATCTCCCTGAAAATAAGGCCAAGCACTTATTTCAGGGTTCAAAAAAAATATAAGACAGGCTCTTATTTTCGGGGAAACACGATAGATTGTAATTCATTAAATGGTATCTCGTGTGAATAAGGGAAAATCAGAATGATTTGCATGTGGTAAGATTATGGTAGGTTAGCAGCAAGGATCAAATATAATATAACAAAGTTTTAATTATAGCACATACAGTGATGCCTTGGTACTCATCGTTAATTGGTTCCACGAGGTATGATGTGTACCAAAACCAATGAGTACCAATTTTTTCCTACGGAATAATATAGTGAGTCACAAGGCAGCTGACACCAATAAGTTCTAGCTTGTGCGTTGAGTATTAAACAATGAGTACTGGGACAGAATTTTCATGTCAAAATGTGTTCAGTTTGATGCATTTCAAAGCAGTTGACAACCAAAGTAATACTCTACATTGTTTTCCAGCAAATAAAAGAAGCTATATGATGGACACTGAAATCATTTCTTATGGCAAAACTTTTTGTTGAATAGCATTTTCCTATTCTAGAAATTCTGTCTGTCAATTTTGCATTTGGGCACTCTGAAGTATTATATCATACTGACCTACTTACTGTAGTATCTCCCAGACTACCATGGGCATCATCGTAATTGCCATTCTGGTGTTCATTTCTCTCTACTTTGTATTGCAGCTTCTGACTCAAATGTCATATCAAAATAGCCATATTATATAAAGCACCATATGAAAATGAGGATGAGCTTTCACATTGTTAACAGACCCAGAAATTCAACAATACAAAGTTATAGCAAGATACATGTGAAATTACCATGGGCCAGACACCTGGAGTTAACCTCAAATGAAATTACAAGCTCTTGTCAGTTGATCTGAATCCTGTAAAATCTTTTTGGGACTGCAATGACAATTATTTTACTCTAGGAGCTCATTCCAATGGATGCCATATTTTTGACAAGTGTTGGCAAGTTATTGTGTCACTAATTCATAGCTTCTTATTCATTTCTAAAGCAGTTTCTATAGCTTAGCCCAGTTCCTTTGAACTTTTTTTATACTCCTGAGCTACAGCTTCCAGAAATCAAAGGTGGTAAATAAAATATTATTCTATTAATCGATAAAATGATTACCGTATATACTCGAATATAAGCCGATCCGAGTATAAGCCGAGGTCCCCAATTTTACCCCAAAAACTGGGGTAAACTGGGGACTCGAGTATAAGCCGAGGGTGGGAAATGAGGCACCTACCGGTTGGGGAAACCCTCCCTCCCTCAGCTGAGAAGGCTGGCGGCTCCCCGCCCGCCTCTCACTGCACCGGCAGGGCTTCCGTCCGGTAAAATGTGAAAAAAAGAAAAAAAAAACTCGAGTATAAGCCGTATATACTCGAGTATAAGCCGAGGGGCTTTAAAAAAAAACAAAACTCGAGTATAAGCCGTATAGACCCGAGTATAAGCCGAGGGGAAGTTTTTCAGCACAAAAAACGTGCTGAAAAACTCGGCTTATACTCGAGTATATACGGTAATATTACTGCCAACCATTTTAAGGGAGTAGGCAGATCATTTTATAATGATGAAAAATCATCTCAAATGCCAGGCCTTTTAATATAAATTGCTCAACCCAATTGATTTAACACTGAACCATCCACCACAGCAGACAGCTTTGCTTTAAAATTAGATTCAGTCCATGACTATTTGAATCATCTCTGGACTATAATCTGAATATTTTCATACCCACAGTTCCCAAGTCTGCCTTCCAAAAATAGAGTAGTAGACATTCTTGGCACAATGCCTAGAAGGGTTTATTTTTAATTATTTTTCCTGTTATTCTGAGAATCCTATCACATGGACTCTTGACAGTTGACAGTCAAAACTGACTTGCTGACGAACAATTCTTTTGAAAGCACGTCTAAGTAGATCGCCTAAAAGGCATCACTGAAACTGCAAAAGATACTGCTTTACATTTTATCCACTGAAAGACAGTCTTCATGCCACATATAATTTTATGTGAGTTAATAAAGAGATATATGAATTACAGTTCTGAATACATACAGTGTGGCAAACAGCTCATAGCTAACACAATCAAAGCTAAGAAAATCTTAAAGGCAGAACTGGGAGGAATGAGTTCCCATGAAGGTGATGAAGTCAAATGTGATTTATGTGTTTTATTTCATTTATATTTTAAATCATGTTGTTGTCTCTCGCCCGCTTCCCCTGCCGCAGCCGGCCCCCTCTTATCTCCTGCTGGACGCTGATAGTTCGGAAGAATGTCCTGGCATGCCTCCAGGCCCCAGCCCTGGCACCATGCCCCGACAGGCCGAGCAAGACGAAGGGCCTGACGTGCCTTCAGCCCCCAGTCCTGGCACCATGCCCAGGCAAACGGAGCAACTAAACCCCTCCCCCACAGTATGTGAGCCTGAAGAATGTGAAGCCAGTCATGAGCTCAGATTACCAACAGCTGGAGGCTGGAGAGATCCTCGCTTCCGGAGAATTGAGAGGCGACATCAGCAAAAAGAAGGGAGGGGCAGGCCTGGATAAGTGCTGAGTCATGGAGCCACACCCCATGGCCTATATAAAGGATCTGCTTTCTGGCATTCTCTGAGTCAGGCAAAGTCTAACTTGGATTGCTGAAGTCACTTCCTGGTCTCCTGACTGCCTTGAGAACTCTGATAGGACTTTGGCAGAGCTGCAGAGGCACGCTTGATACGGACTTCCCCGACCCGGCCGTCAGCGGAGGAGTGGGACACGACACGTGTTCTGCACAAAACAAAGTGTGGAAAGGTTGTTTTGTGCGTGCAAAATTTTACCATATAGCTCTGTCTCGTTTAAGCAGGGATCATAAAGAAGAGAACTAAAGATCTTGGAGATAATTAATACACATTGTTTTGCACTTTCTGAAAATATTAATTCAGAGCCAAATTCCTACTTTTTCAACACATGAGTCTAGTGACATGTTAGCACCAACTTGAGAATTTTCTGAATTGGCAAGAAGATGGCCTTTTGCATTCCTTCAGTTTGACAGTTCTGCCAAATGTGGGTCTCAAAGGCTCATTATTTTTCTCTACTAACTAACAATAATACTGCACGAATCAAGAAGAGGGCCGTGAAAATATTTACAGATCCCTCACATCCAGGACATAAACTGTTTCAACTCCTATAACGACGCTATAGAGCACTGCACAATAGAACAACTAGACACAAGAACAGTTTTTTCCCAAAGGCCATCACTCTGCTAAACAAATAATTCCCTCAACACTGTCAAACTATTTACTAAATCTGCACTACTATTAATCTTCTCATAGTTCCCATCACCAATCTCTTTCCACTTATGACTATATGACTGTAACTTTCTTGCTGGCAATCCTTATGATTTATATTGATATATTGACCATCAATTGTGTTGTAAATGTTGTACCTTGATGAACGTATCTTTTCTTTTATGTACACTGAGAGCATATGCACCAAAGCAAATTCCTTGTGTGTCCAATCACACTTGGCCAATAAAAATTCTATTCTATTCTATTCTATTCTATTCTATTCTATTCTATTCTATTCTATTCTATTCTAAGATTTTACAGAACTTGTTTTTTTATTATTTGTTAATGTATCCTGAATCACAGAGAGCTGCAATTTTTTTAAAAAAAAATTTAAATACAGTTTACCTGTGGCTTTCATGCAATAATACTTTAATGATAATGCAGTGAAGTCACATAGTTTAGTAACAAGATGGACATTTTAAATGCTAAAGGATACAAGATGAAGAGAATGGATTTATAGAAGAACAAGGAGGAGGAACATCTGAACATATTTATCCTATAAAGCTTTTTGTTTTATGCCGGTTGATTTCCTCAGAGTATCCTAACTCAACAAGAATGCTGAGTAGTCTTAATTAGAATATGATAGTTCCTCTGGGGTGGGCAAAGACATTACAATGAATATACACTGACATTCAAATAACTACTAGCATGTCTACCTGATATATAAACATTCAGGGTAGTAAGGACTAGAATCGCCTGGATTATTGCAATGCTCTCTACATGGGGCTCCCCTTGAGGGGCATCCGGAGGCTCCAGTTAGTTCAGA
Source organism: Ahaetulla prasina (assembly GCF_028640845.1). Taxonomy (NCBI): domain Eukaryota; kingdom Metazoa; phylum Chordata; class Lepidosauria; order Squamata; family Colubridae; genus Ahaetulla; species Ahaetulla prasina. The sequence goes on along the minus strand of NC_080539.1, from coordinate 246,594,775 downwards.
ATGCAGCTGCGCGGGTGATAGAGGGAGCCCCTCGTGGCTCCCGTGTTACACCTATCCTGCGCAGACTGCACTGGCTACCTGTGGCCTTCCGGGTGCGCTTCAAGGTGCTGGTGACAATCTTTAAAGCACTCCATGGCATAGGGCCGGGCTATTTACGGGACCGCCTACTGCTACCGAATACCTCTCACCGACCCGTGCGCTCTCACAGAGAGGGACTCCTCAGGGTGCCGTCAGCTAGGCAGTGCCGTCTGGCAACACCCAGGGGAAGGGCCTTCTCTGTGGGGGCTCCCACCCTCTGGAACGAACTCCCTCCAGGACTTCGCCAACTTCCGGACCTCCGAACCTTTCGTCGCGAGCTTAAAACACACTTATTTATCTGCGCGGGACTGGATTAGATTTTAAAGTTATGGGTTTTAAGGGGTTTCTATTATTTATACTATTTTAAATTTGGGGCAATAGAATAAGTTTTTTAATTGTTTTTTAATCTGTATTTATATGTATTTTAACTGCCTGTAAACCGCCCTGAGTCCTTAGGGAGATAGGGCGGTATATAAATTTGAAAAATAAATAAATAAATAAATAAATAAATAAAATCCAACTTAATGTAAGGTACAAAACATTCAACTAAAAGGGAAATGTTTAAAATACATGATTAATATACTCAACAAATTAATAAAGCAGAACCACTCAGACTCACCTTGTAGGGGAGGTGGGAGGCATAGAAATTTAAGAGCAACAGCACTTAGACCTATATACTGTACCACTTCACAGTGCTTTACAGCTCTCTCTAAGGCAATGATGGTGAACCTTTTCGGCACTCATGCGGAAATGTTTCGTGTGCATGCTCGTCAGGGCCACACTCCGGAAAACCCAAACTTTCGGGTTCTAATACACATGCACACCCGATGATCAGCTGGCCAGCATGAATGCGCACACCAGTGTTCGGCACTGCTGTGCGTGCAAAGGGATCGCGCTCTGGAAAAGCCAAACTTCTGGGTTCTAGTGCGCATGCACACCCGACAATCAGCTGGCCAGCACAAATGCGCACACCGGTTTTCAGCACTGCCGTTCATGCGAAGGACAGCCGTTCACTGCGTGTGCATGCATGCCAGAAACCCGAAAGACAAACAGGCAAGGCTGTGTGTGTCAGGCAACATGGCTTCGCGTGCCACTTTGGGCACGCGTGCCATAGGTTTGCCATCACAGCTCTAAGCGGTTTTATAGAGTCAGCATATTGCCCACAACAATCTGAATCCTCGTTTTACCCACCTCAGAAAGATGGAAGGCTGAGTCAACCTTTAGCTGGTCAAGATCGAACTCCTGGCAATGGGCAGAGTCAGAGTCAGCCTGCAACACTAATCATTGCGCCACCACAGCTCTTAATAAATAAATACATACATACATACATAATACATTAAAAAATACATCTGACCCAGCAAGTCCATTTTTTGCATCAAAGATCTGGAAAATGTTTTTTACTTGCCAGCAGAAGAATGGGCTAACACAACTTCATTTGTGAGAGACTGCTTCAAAAACAAAGGTTTCCCCCTAGATTTTTAGTCCTATACTCTGATGATGCTATATCTTAAACCAGGAGACCTTAAGGAAGAATAAGAAGCAGCACTGCTATACAAGAAAGATGTATCACCATGCAATTTGTCTGAAGAAATCTTGTGTAGATGTTATCTCATTAAGAACATTAGAGCAAACATTTACAGATATAAAGGATTATTGCATTCCACTTTGAGAACTATGTGATTGAGTGCCAAGAAAGCAAATGTCAAATCACAAGCTTACACAACAATCCCACAGAGTCTACCAAAAAGCAAACGGATTATGTGGAAGAGTGAATGCATCACCTGGAGTGAGCAACCATTTTTTTCTATCTGGGATCCAGAGGTTTGAGCTATCTGGGAAAGAAGTCTTAAACAATCCCATCCTTTTCTTAATTGGAGAATTTGTTTTATTAAAAAGGAATTGAAATCTATGTAGTGTGTCCAGGAAATGAGCCAAACCCCAGAGGACAGCAGAGACAAAGAGAATCTCAACCCAAAGACAAGCTTTTTCAGGAGGCAAGAGAAAACTTCTTGGAACTGCAAAACCAATGAGACAAGGGGCTGAGAGACAGTGAGGAAAACTGAAAACCTTAATAATAATAATAAAAGAGTTGGAAGGGACCTTGGAGGCCTTCTAGTCCAACCCCCTGCCCAGGCAGGAAATCCTACACCATCTCAGACAGATGGTTATCCAACATCTTCTTAAAAATTTCCAGTGTTGGGGCATTCACAACTTCTGCAGGCAAGTCGTTCCACTTATTGTTCTAACTGTCAGGAAATTTCTCCTTAGTTCTAAGCTGCTTCTTTCCTTGATCAGATTCCACCCATTGCTTCTTGTTCTACCCTCAGGTGCTTTGGAGAACAGCCCGACTCCCTCTTCTTTGTGGCAACCCCTGAGATATTGACTGCAATACCTTGACTGCAAAGAATATAATTCCTTCCATTCCCCACCATTCAGCCAGAACTAAAGAAGCTCCTTGGATGAGAAGCAAAATGTTTTCGAGGAAAAAAACAAAAAAGTCCAGTTGCCTTTTGGAAAGCAGCTTTGGGACAATCATGAGCTGGATGGTGGAGAATCTCTACAGACACCGAGAAGAAAATGCTGATTAGTACCTGAAAACCCAAACAAGCCCAAAAGCAGAGAAGCCAGTTATATAGTTCAACAAACTGGCTTCAGAAACAGACTATAAGCACTGTAAAGGATAGAAAACCCATTTCTAAGCATATAAAGGAGCAAAAAAAGGTTTTTGCATACAAACAGACTGTGATTGACAACAAAAGCTGAAGACTGAGGGTGGGAGGGGCAGAGGAAAGATTTAAAAAATAGTTAAGACAACATAATACTAATGTAGGAATGGGAATGAAGAAAAAGAACACAGAAATTTAAATGTATAGATTAAATAATAGAAATATAATAGTTATAAACAAGAAAATAGTAGAATAAGATAATCTAATTTTGTGCAACAAAACATATATGTGGGAAAAAATAAATAGAGTGCTGTGTTATTTTTTTTTTAAATCCACCTAACAATAATTTCAGTGCACCTCACTTGCATTAAAAGTCTTTTCCAAGCCTATAGCAAGTGAGGTGTGCATGTTAATTGTGGGCTAATTAAAGCAAACTCTTTATGCCCAATGGGCAGTTTTTACTAGAAAACAGAAATAAATGCCGGTTTCCACACACAAAAAAAAGTGGCCATAAATCATGGTCACATGACTGCAAGATGCTGAAAACAGCCATAAATACGCCAAGCATCCAAAATGCAATCGTGTGGCCACAGGGGGTGGGGGCAACCACAAGAACTTCAAAACCAAGTTGTAAGTAGCTCTGGGGAGGTCCATCGTAATTATAAACAATTCCAAGCAACCGGCTGAAGGTCGAGGACTATATGTATAAACAGTGAGCAAGTCCAACACTCACTAGTCCTGATGATATTACCTAGTCCAGGGGTCTCCAACCTTGGCAACTTTAAGCCTGGCGGACTTCAACTCCCAGAATTCCCCAGCCAGCTTTGCTGGCTGGGGGATTCTGGGAGTTGAAGTCCGCCAGGCTTAAAGTTGCCAAGATTGGAGACCCCTCACCTAGTCAAGTAATGAAATACCTACAAGCAAACAAACAAGCTCAGAGAGCGCCACAATATATGTATATTCCAGAACTGTTTGAAATGCATAGAGGTTCTGTGGTAGATACTCGGAACATTTCTTGGAAATCAGGTAACAATAGTCTTTCAAGATGGCAGTCTGAAAGTCATGGGCTTAAAATGATAAGACAACCACCCCCCCACACCCCACACCCCCCGGGAAAAGCTGGCAATATAATTAACTTGCAAAGATGACTTTTAAATAAGAGCAACATATCGCTAGTGGTACAGAACAGCATGTTTGACAACACGCTAGAAAAACACCGTAAACTGCATCTCAAATGGTGGAAGAGATTTTTGAAAGAGATTCTAAAGTAGCAAAGCAGAGGATTTTACCTACCACAGATGATACCGTAACAAATCATGTCATTTCTTAAGTACCGAAACAGAAATATTAACAGGCTTTGTTGGCAAGCTATCCTGCATACTAATCAATCCATCCTCTGGCATCAAGTGGCAAAACTCCTACACTCGGTTCAACCAGGTCAATCCTATTATGTGTTGAAACTTCTGAGAACCCAGGTAAAGTCCAAGATGAGGAAGGTGCTTCCTTTGAGGAAAGGGCAGCCTCTGTGGTGACTGAATTTCAGGGCCCTTGATAAACAACACATTCTTTCAGCTGTAAGTGAGTTTGAGAACAATCAGCTCCAAAGCTCATTTACAGATGGAATCATACCAAAAGCCTCCCACCCACTCCCAGGGGAGAAATAGAGAAATTAACTGAGTGTGGTCCAGCTGCATCACAGCAGATATATGAATCCCAGTCAGTTTAAAAAAAACAGGACCACATTGTTGGAATTATATATTTACAGCTAAATCAAGCTATCAACTCCACATTTAAATTGTACAATTTCTATAATACAGACCACCTGCTATTACAAAACAACGTTAGTCGATGTTAGTGGATGAAGATTGCCAAGTTCTCTGATGAATGCCAACATGCCACACACAATCCTTAAAAATAAATCAACAAATGCTTTTGATTCTGGTAGCAAAAAATTAATTAACGATCCTTAGACAAAAAAAGTATGCAGCAAGGAAACTTGGTTAAACAAAAATAATGGAGTAAAATGATCAAATTTGCAACTGAATTTAAATCTGTGCTTTGGGGAGAATGACTTAACTTCATATATTAACTCTTTTTCTTATTGTAAACTTAATATTGCCATCAATGTTAACAGATGTCAAAAGAACCAATATTAATAGTGATCATCTCTTCCCACAGAGCATGAACAATATTTCCTTGCTGTGTTAATGGATGCATATGCTAACATAGGCAAAGTTCAAAAATTCTATAAAACATAGTTTAATTTAAATGAACACAAGCTGGATGGCATTCAATTTGCTTAGTAAGCATTGCAAAATCTATGCTTGGATTTGAAAGAATTGAAGTTGATTGGAAATATATCACACTCTACTTAAATTTTCTCCCCTTTACTTTTTATTTATTTGTACTCTGCCTTTATTATTTTACAAATAACTCAAAGCAACACACTTTCCTCCTCCTATTTTCCCCACAACAATCCTGCGAGGTGAGCTGGGTTGACAGACAGTGACTGGCTCAAAGTTATCCATCTGGCTTTCATGACTAAGGTAGGACTTGAACTCATAGGCTCTTGGTTTCTAGCCTGGGGCCTTACTACTAGACCAAATGGGCTTTTTAATGAACATTTTTATGAAAATTTCTACCAAGTTTGTCCCAAGAAGCTTTCCAGAAGGCTAATCTCACTACCTGAGGGAAGGCAGAAGCACTAATCCCTCCTAATCTAATGCTTACCTTTTAGTTTTCTCTCTGGGCCTAGCTATGTAATGTGTTTCTTTTTGGCCCTCAGGATGGCCATTTCACTGCCCCTTCACGCCAAGCCCAGGCTTTCTGGAGAAATGCTTTGATTGAATGAAAAGTTGTTTGGCTTTCAGCTTCCTAAATTCAGATTTTAGGTATGCGCAAAACAAATAAATGGGTATATTCTAAGAATGTTCTCCATCAAAAAGATATTTATTGTAGAGACAATGCCTCATACAGAACGAGTAGAGAAAGTAGTATTACTGATACACAACCATTCGCCCTACAAATGCCAATCATGCCAATCAGAGTGAAATCTTCTTAGAAGATGCTGCACATTGCAATACTGAACCATAATTAGCTTTACTACCAATGAAAAGACATTACTGAATACAGCTGGCAGAGCCTGCATCAGCTACTGATCTTCTTCAGTAGCTTATTATTTATTATATATTATATATATTATTATTATATTATTTTATCTGGTCCTTTGCATTACTCCTAACCCCCCACAATTTTCTTTCTTTTTAGAATCCTGTAATCTCTCTTTATTGCGGTGCAGTCAGGGCAACTAAATGGAGCTGAGCATCTACTGGCCGGATGCCCTTCCTTACACCTGCGAACTCCACCTTATGTGAAGTTAGCAGCAGGTATTTTGTCTTTGCGCCTTGGTAGAGAAACATCTGCTGCTGCCTAGGACTGATCTCTCAATCTCCTAAATGGGAGGCAAGTGTCTTCACCTCTAAGCCACCATGCCACTCTACTTCTACCCCTCACAAATAATATATGAAAACCAAATTATATGCATGTTTCCTGAAAGGAAATTTTACTGAAATCATAAAGTTATGAAACCCAATTTTCTGTTTACGTGCATTCCCCAGGTTAAGGTCCAATTTACAGAAGATTAGTACTTACGAATGGATTGCCATAAAACTTACCATACTACAAATTGGAGTTAAGTATAATGGTTTGTAGTAACAAATGTGCACACTACTTTATGACACTTATGAAAACATTGCGGAGCTTCAGGGGTTTGTCAGCTGGAAAAAGAAGAACAACCATCCACCATTTTAAATTGGATCACACTGCTGTTAGCATTGTTTTGAATGTGTAACTTAGTAATTGGCTTATATTTTTCTCTTATCTACCCTGGTAGCCATGCCTCTGACTTGTAAATCCAACACAAGTGCCAGGGGTGTATCGAAGAAAATGAAAATGATCATGACTTAAAATAAAGTGGAAATAATAAAGCTATCAGAAAGAGGTGGAACATCATCATCAGTTATTGGAAAAGTATTAGGCCACTGTCAATCAATGATTGGAACAATTCTAAAGAGTAAATTAAGAATAATGGAGCATCCGGAAAACCCTGCTTTGTTGAAAGCTGCAATTATTAATAAGGAACAAGTGATTTAATTACTGGAATGGGAAGGCTATTGATAATTTGGTTAGATGATCAAATCAGAGTAATATATCTGTTAGCCTTATTTACGCTCAAGGCCTTTTCAATTATTTAAAAGCTACACGTGCAGCAAGTGAAGATGACTGTAGTGAAGAATTTATTGTAAGTAGGAGTTGGTTCAATTGTTTTAAAGTGAGGGCAAATTTACATAATGTTAAAGTGCAAGATGAAGCAATGAGTGCTGATATAAATGCTCCATGTAATTTTCCTGAAATGTTGAAAAAAATATTTAGAAGAAAGATTATTTGTCCGACCAAATGTTTAATGTACATGAGACTGGCTTATTTGGGGGGTGAGGAAGAGAGTACCTGAAAAGACCTACATTTTGAAAGAGGAAAAAAAAGATCCAAGGTATAAGGCATTGAAGAATAGGCTAAAGTTATTGCTTGGGAATAATGTATCCAGAGATTTCAAGCTGAAACCTCTGCTTGCGTATTGCTCCCTAAATCCAAGGGCACTTTGGCATTTCGTTACGCATTTCTTCTTGTTATTTAAATGGAAAATGCAAAGGCTTGAATTACATGGGCCATCTTTGAAGATTCTTGAACCATTTTGTTCATGCTGTTGACCAAGAAAATGGCTTTCAAGATTCTATTTGTATTTGACAATGCACCTGGATATCCAAGAACTCTAGATGATTTTATATGGATGGGAGGTAATATATATAATGTATACTAAAGCAACGTTTGGTTAACTAATATTAAATTACTGTTCTGACTAATCTATACATTCAACTTAAAAACAGAATTAGAAACAGATCTCATTTGTAACCCAGTGATTGCCTATATTCTATGCTCAATTATCATTCCTAAATGATGGATAATTTTCTACTTTTTATATTTTATAAACTGCTCCATTTTTAAAGAGAAAGTGGGCTACTGAATTAAGCCTAAATCGTATCAAAGCGAACTTTGATGCTATTGAACATACACTTATTTACAGTTATATCAGGATGTACGGAGGCTCTAAGGATCTGGATGGGGAAGAAGAGGTTGAAATGAAATCACAAGTTAGTTTGTCCATAAATCATCTGACACTCTAACTGCTCCAGTGAGTAAAATGAATGTAGTTATGCCACCTTCCTGCATCTCACCCTCCTTGTAATACTGCTGATAAATTGTACCGATATTTGGTCATTGACCATAATAAAGGATCTGATTTATTTATTTATTTATTTATTTGATTTTTATACCGCCCTTCTCCCGAAGGACTCAGGGCGGTGTACAGGCAAGATAAAACATACAATGTACAAATTAAAATGCAATTTAAAAAACTTATTTTACAATTAGCCTGAAAAAATTAAAATATACCATGAACTAAAAACCCCATTTAAAATTAATCAAATTTACAAAATTTAAGATTAAAATTCAATTCAAGCCAGCCCCGCGCGAATAAAAAGGTGTGTCTTCAGTTCACGACGAAATGTCCAAAGGTCAGGTATTTGGCGTAAGCTCGGGGGAAGCTCGTTCCAGAGTGTGGGAGCCCCCACAGAGAAGGCCCTTCCCCTGGGGGCTGCCAGCCGACATTGTTTGGCGGACGGCACCCTGAGAAGTCCCTCTCTGTGAGAGCGTACGGGATGGTGGGAGGCATGTGGTAACAGCAGGCGGTCCCGTAAGTACCCAGGCCCTAAGCCATGGAGCGTTTTAAAGGTCGTAACCAACACCTTAAAGTGCACTCGAAAGGCCACAGGTAGCCAGTGCAGTCTGCGCAGGAGCGGTGTTACGTGGGAGCTACGCGTAGCTCCCTCTATCACCCGCGCAGCTGCATTCTGGACTAATTGAAGCCTCTGAGTGCACTTCAAGGGGAGCCCCATGTAGAGAGCATTACAATAATCCAAGCGAGAGGTAACGAGCGCATGAGTGACCGTGCACAAGGCATCCCGATCAAGGAAGGGGCGCAACTGCCGAACCAGGCGAACCTGGTGGAAGGCCCTCCTGGAGACGGCCGTCAAATGATCTTCAAGCGACAGCCGATCATCCAGGAGGACACCTAAGTTGCGCACCCTATCCTTTGGGGCCAATAATTCGCCTCCAACAGTCAGCCGCGGCTGCAGCTGGCTGAATCGGGATGCCGGCATCCACAGCCACTCCGTCTTGGAGGGATTAAGCTTGAGCCTGTTTCTCCCCATCCAGACCCGTACGGCTTCCAAACACCGGGACAGCACTTCAACAACTTCATTGGGGTGGCCCGGGGTGGAAAAGTACAGCTGGGTGTACTTTTTTACTGAGTGAGAGAAATTTCATCCAAAACATCTAGAAAAGCACAGATTCCCTCTCCTTGCCATGTTCAATGTAAACAGTATTGTACAGTAGCTCTAAAACAATAGTAAGCACATCCTTAACTTTGAAAGCAACAACTACCACCTAACTTGATATCTTTTAATATAACACTTCAAAAACAGCAAGGAATACATAATTACAGGTTTCTTTATGAGATTATTGTTTATTATTTTTTTATGCCAACCATCTCCTCTAAATATTCTTGATATTTGCAAAAATAAGCTAACAAGTCAGAAAAAAGGGCCTCTGGTGGCTCAGGCTGGTAAGACAGTCTGTTATAAACACAGCTGCTTGCAATTACTGCAGGTTCAAGTCCCACCAGGCCCAAGGTTGACTTAGCCTTCCATCCTTTATACAGAATCCAATCTTTTCCCTTCCCATCGGGGTGCTTTATGAGAGCAGTCACAATTACTGAATACTTTAAACTATGAACATTTTTTTTCTGACAAATTCCCCCATGCAAACAACACCCTACGTTTTTAAAGTAAACTCAGTCCATTTGTACATAAACTACTCTGATGCCCACCCCGTTAGGGGAGAGAAGTGGCAAATGGAATCCTAGACTTCCTGAGCACAGCTTGTCCCCTTTTATATAACAACTACGGGTGTTCCACTGTCCACATCAAAGCAAAAACACAACTAGCCAACTGCGCAGAGTAATGCCAGTTGAAACTTTTGTAGTAAAGAACTTGTAAAGCAGTAAATGAACTACATCACTATGGCAAGGGACTTCAAAGCCAAATTAGATTGGAGTATCATGGTAACATGTAGTCATTGAAAAGAGGAGGCTTGGCAAGATTTTATAATCTCTCGAGTCTGGAACGCAGTGCAGAAAAGAAGAACGAACTTAATGCACTGGAGAGCTCACACACTTCCATTTCAATGGCCAACAGCTTAAGGACTGCAGCCAGCAGCAGCCACGAAAGTCAGCGGTTTGTTTCTAGTTCACAAAGGAACTTAAGCAAGCCAGATTACTATTCCCGGAAGGGATATTATTCATATATTCTTGCTTTCAACCTTCTGCCCTCCTTTTCACATTTTCTCTGGAATTCGAGGCTACACATCGAAAGTTCATGTCTTCATCAGCCATTTAGGCACAGAGCAGCACACCAGTAACACTACATCCTGGCATTTAAAATCTAAGCTATGCTTGGGTCTTAAAACTCAGAGAATCATTTACTGAATTGGTAATAAATTGGAATTAGTCAGCATCAATACTGAATAAATACTACTACTACTAATATTCTATGGTTCATCACACAATCAGCCAGATGTTCAGACTGGATTTGGCATTTTTATATAATTATTGAGTCCTTCCCAGGGACTTTGGATAGGCAGATGCTTTGTTTGATGATGTTAAAGGTATTGTTGCATGATATAAGCTGTTCCAAGTAAAGCTGCCTTTTACAATTGACTGATGGTGATTTGTCAATTCTGATAGTGTTCAAGTAATGCAACCAGATGTTTTGCAATTGCATACAAGGCACCTGTCACAACTGTATTGATACTGTACTAACTTCGCTTTCTTTGGCCTAGTTGTTCTATTTCTATTTGCAGGTCTTTGAATTTTATTATTTTCTTTGGTTCTTTCTCATCTATTCTACAGTCTCTAGGTATTGCAATATTCACTATCCAGACATTTTTGTCTTTCTTATTTACAGTTATTAAGTTTGGGGTATTATGTGGCAGGTGCTTATCTATTTGAATTCTAAAATCCCAGAGCGCTTTAACTTCTTCATTTTCTACTATTTTGTCTACTTTGTGGTTCTATCACTTCTACCAACAGTATTTCTTGCAAATATTCCAACACACAAGTGTCAGTACTTTGTTGTGCTGTTTTCTGTAGTCAATCTATAGACCACAGTCCAAACTCCACCACAATATCTTGGGTGTTCTGTATACATTTTGTTGTTGTTGTTCAGTCACTAAGTCGTGTCTGACTCTTTGCAAACCAGGTCCCCCTGTCGACGGATTCTATTTTTTTAATTAATTATTATTTATTGAATTTATAGATGATGTTTTTCCATATAGCTTCAGATCATACATTAGATTTATATATAGATTAGAATAACTTTATTGTCACTTTGAATATATACTAATCAGCATACATTAAAATAAAATTTCATTGCATACAATTCTCAAAGGGTCACCACCTCCAATATACACTACATAAACATGACACAATAAATACATATATACAAAATTATGCATATACCCACATATATGACACAGAGAAATAACACAATGTAGTTAGTATACAGGTATATGGTGAGTTTAGATATATACATCAGTGGTGGGTTCAAAAATTTTTTACTACTGGTTCTGTGGGCGTGGCTTCTTTTGTGGGTGTGGCTTGATGGTCATCTGACTGTGTGTGTGTGGTTAGGTGATCATGTGACTATGGGCGTATGTGACTAGTTGGTCATGTGACTGGGAGGACATAGCTGGGTGATCACGTGACTGGGTGGGCAGGGCTGGTTGGTCATGTGACTGGGTGGGTGAGGCCAACTTGATGTCACTCACGTCAAAGGTTAGGGTTAGGGTGCCTGGCCTTTCCTCGCTCAAAGGTCTCAATGAGATACAATTTCCCTATTTATTTACTACTACTTAACATCCAAAATACTATTTAATCCTATGTATATATGCCATATGTGTGCATACATATTATATAGTATAGAGTGCATATAGACACACAAAAAGATACATTACTATATATACTGTATGTGTATGTATACAGAGAGAGAGAGAGAGAGAGAGCTCTTCTAAAACTATACATATCCAACCTCACTTACTACATTTGGAAAAACACACCCAGAGTCCACTTTCTGCCACACATTTAACTATAACTTCTGTACATTTAGAACATTACACACACTTTCAGATGTTCTTCCCTAGCTTGCACATGACTGTTAGAGCCAGGAGAGGTCATGGATTGAGTAAAATGTGGTGAAACTCACTTAACAATGCTCTTGCTTAGCAACCAAAATTTTAGGCTCAATTGTGATCATAAATCAAGGATTATTTCTGCCTTCCTCTGCATGGCAGCCTTGTCCTAGTAAACTCCTTCTCCTTTCTGGCAATTTTCCTCTCTGTTAGAGGCAGACGATGTAAAGTTTCCTGCTGGAGCAGGGGGTTGGACTAGATGGCCTCCAAGAGCCTTTCCAACCAGATTGCTGTCCTGTTTCAAAGCATCTTTTGAAGCCACGTCTAGTGCCAGGGTTTGTGGTCCTTCCTTCTTTCCTCTTCTTTCTCTCTCTCTGTCTCTCCCCCTTCCTTCCTTCCTTCCTTTCTCTTTCTTCTTTCTTTCTCTTTCTCTCTCTCTCTTATCTCTTTCTCCCTTCCTCTTTCTTTCTTTCTTTCTTTCTTTCTTTCTTTCTTTCTTTCTTTCTTTCTTTCTTTCTTGTGTCTCTCTCTCCCTTCCCCTTTCTTTCTCTTTCTTTTTTCTTTTTCCTTCTGGGTATGTGGGGTCTCTAACAATGCTTTGAGCTCTAAGCACATAGCGCTTATAAGCATTATCCTGAATAACAGGAAGCGAGCTTAATTTAATCTTCTCAGTTGTCCTTACCACTCTCTGTATGGACCTGCTATCTGAGGCCTCTGTAAAAAAGTGGCAGGGCAGAAGAAGAAAGATGTGTTTTCCTCATCTGACGCAGGAAATGCAGACGGAAATAAATGTAAAGGAAGTGGGATAGACTGGCAAATGTTTTTGACATTTGATAGCCATTAGCCTGAATTATTCAATATTGTTATCAGAGGAATCAGTGCAATGACAAACAGTAGTGGTGATAGTGAGTCTCCTTGAAAGATTACACACTTGATATTAACCTCTCCCAGTCTATCACCCTTTACCAACAACTGTGTCTTTGATTGTACGCTGATCTTTCCACAAAGCTTCTCTGCTTCTACTGGCTCCTGTTATTTCTAAGCACTTGATTGTGAGGGAGTCACAAACATTCTTGTAATCTATCCACACTACATTTAAGTCAGTCTTCCTTCTCTTGCAGTTTTCCAAAATCATCTTCTCAGTTAGCAGCTGATCTTTTGTTCCATTGCTCTTTGGGCAGATTCCTTGCTCAGCTAATCATAGTTTAAAAATCCAGGCTTAGTGAATATAGTCTGAAATTGAAGGGTTTCTTGATGGTTCAAAAGATGTAAATAAGTTCCAGCACCAAAGCAGGTCCCTTTGCAACTCCTTCCTCAGCCTCAAAACATAATGGATCTGGTTTCATGGTAGGAAATCAAGCAGACCACACTATAACCAAAAATATCTCATTACATATAAATGTAATTGCCAGATTCAATATGTTCCAGTCTCAAGTGGAAATATTGATGTCAATAATTATCATTAATAAGTACAGCCGCACATAAAATAGGTAGGAATATTAGACTGAACTGTATGTTTAACCACTAGGTTTTTTTTTTCAACCTGCCCTCCTGTTTAAATTTTGTTTATTATTAGAGATATAACATATCTTTCTTCCAGAAGCTCAAGGCAGCTTACATGGAGAATGTCCTTTCATTATGGACCAGCAACAATAATCCTATAAAACAGGATGGACTTAGGAAAGCATGGTTGGCTCAAAATCATTCATGAACTTCCATTGCTAAGATGAACTTGAACCTGGCCCAACCTTTTAACTACTGCAAGGTAACCTCTCAGAAAGACCATCATATAAAATAGAAACTGTAAGACTTCTCAGCAAAGCTTTACCTTGAAGGGAAATCATACAAAGTACAATAGTGCACAGTAGGTCCCTGGATTAATTAGGAACTTTAGCAATTAACCCATGAAATGTGCGCCATTAAGTTGTACCTTTCTTCCAAACAATATCAGCAAGAGCTTCTTCTGTTATTTGCAACTCTTTCTCTACAGTTGCATAGCACACTCCTATTAACTTCATTTGAATCATAAGAAGAGACATAGCAGCCAGCAAGAAGCATAGTAGTTAAGTGTTGTTGTTTTTTTTACCCCAGAGGCAGTGGTGGTATTCAGTCAGTTTGGACCGGTTCATGCGAACCAGTACCACCCCCATCTGCCCCCACCCACCCAGGCACTATGCCGTCCTATTTAGCCACGTTTTCTAAGCCGTGCGCATGCGGGCAAGTCACACACACAAGCAAAGCACATGCGTGGAAGGCTACGTGCATAAAGTGCAAGAGAGAGCGAAGCGAGTGTGAGCACATGCACACTCACATTTTTGGTGCGTGGCAAACTGATGGTAAAATTATGTGAAACCCACCTCTGCCCAGAGGGGTCTGTAGGTTACTCTGAACATTAAGGAAAGCTTCGGAAAACAATAAATTAATAAACTGAAAGATCAATTCTATCAGCTCTATAGTGGTCATAGTTAGTTCTGCCAATATTCATGTGACTTGCTACTTATTCCCATGATTTAGTCTCCTACAAACATGTAACTTTTTCTGCAGATCTTTGGAGGTGTTGAAGGGATGAGGTTAAGTGTTTATATCTACTTTATTCAGGAGAAGAGACTGTGTACGTGTTTTGCAAACTCCTCCACAGAGGTTTAACTCCGATAACACATATCCAACATTCCACAAACGAACCAGCAATGACTATGATGATTTAACTCATATAGATTTCACAGAAGACAACGTTGGTAAAGCTCTTCACAACTTAAAACCATCGCTTTCTATTGGACCTGATGGTCTATGTGCATATTTCTTAAAAAAACTTTCCATTAATATAGCTGAACCCCTAAGTATTATCTTTGATAAAGCTTTCACTACCAGTTCTCTTCCCAAACTTTGGTCACTAGCCACAGTCATCCCCATCTTCAAAAAAGGAGACCCCAGCTTAGTCGAAAACTACAGACCGATCTCCCTTTGCTGCGTCACCTGCAAAGTCATGGAATCTATCATCAATCAATCCATTACCTCACACTTAGAAACTAACAACCTACTCTCCAACAAACAATTTGGTTTCAGGAAAAAGTTATCATGTAACTTACAACTTCTCCACTGCAAAAACATATGGACTTCAAATCTAGATCAAGGCAAATCAATAGATGCAATCTACATAGACTTCTGCAAAGCTTTTGACTCAGTAGTACGATAAACTTCTCCTTAAACTAACATCCTATGGCATCTCAGGACCCCTCCACAAATGGATATCTGCTTTTCTGTCTAACAGACAACAAGTGGTCAAAATTGGCAATGCTTTATCAAATCCTGTTCCTGTCAAGAGTGGCGTTCCTCAAGGCAGCGTCCTTGGACCAACACTCTTTATTCTATACATTAATGATCTTTGTGACCATATCTCAAGTAATTGTGTTCTCTTTGCTGACGATGTCAAACTATTTAACACCACAGACAACACTTCTATCATTCAAAACGACCTTGACCATCTAACGCTTGGTCTAAAATTGGCAGCTCAAATTTCAACCAGCAAATGCTCAGTCTTACATATAGGAAAAAGAACTCTAAAACTAAGTACATACTAGATGGACATTACCTTACAGACGACCCCATCCCGTTAAAGACCTTGGAGTTTTCATGTCAAATGATCTAAGTGCCAAAGCCCACTGCAACTACATAGCAAAAAAGCTCTAAGAGTTGTAAACCTAATTTTGTAGCTTCTTTTCCAAAACACCACACTACTAACCAGAGCATATAAAACATTTGCTAGACCAATTCTAGAATACAGCTCACCTGTTTGGAACCCTCACCACATCTCTGACATCAATACAATTGAGCGTGTCCAGAAATATTTTACAAGAAGAGTTCTCCATTCCTCTGAAAACAACAAAATACCTTATCCCACCAGACTTGAAATCCTAGGCTTAGAAAACTTGGATCTCCGTCGCCTTGACAAGACCTAAGTTTAACTCACAGAATCATCTATTGTAATGTCCTTCCTGTCAAAGACTACTTCAGCTTTAATTGCAATAATACAAGGGCAACCAATAGATTTAAACTTAATGTAAACCGCTTTAATCTAGATTGCAGAAAATATGACTTCTGCAACAGAATCATCAGTGCTTGGAATACTTTACCTGACTCTGTGGTCTCTTCCCATAATCCTAATAGCTTTAACCAAAAACTTTCTACTATTGACCTCACCCCATTCCTAAGAGGACCATAAGGGGCGTGCATAAGCGCACAAACGTGCCTACCGTTCCTGTCCTATTGTTTTTCTTTTCTTCTTCCTATATATGTTTATATGTGTTTATACTATATAATCTTTTTGTATGATGTTGTGACAAAATAAATAAATAAATAAAATTTATTTATTTATTTATTTATTTATTTTATTTATTATTCAAACTTATATACCGCCCTATCTCCCAAAGGACTCAGGGTGGTTTACAGGCATATAAAAACATCAATATACAAATTAAAATAATCATTAAAAAACTTATTATAATGCCCAATTATTAAAAAACAGAAATATAAATATTAAAATCAATTTAAAACCCCTCTCAATTTAAAATCTAAGCCAGTCCTGCACAGATGAATAAATGTGTCTTGAGCTCGCGACGGAAGCTAAATAAAGTTTAGCTTCTCTAACTTGCAGAAAGAGCTCTACTTTGGAGATCAGCCCATTTGATATCCAGGGGAGCTTTATTTTGACAGATGTGAAGCAATTAATGCATACATCTGTCTGTCCCGGTTAAACTTGCCTCCTAATGATACAAAATTAGATGCTAATGAGGCTGAAGAACGGTTACCCTTATGACTCTGATCTCTTGCTTCTGGCCCTGGCGGTTGGTTTACAATGGGTGAAGTCAAGCAAAGTAGAACCTTTACTGCTCTAGTTTGGACAAAGAGCTCCAACTGGCAAATGGGCCGGGTCACACTTTATCTTTTGTTTAAGGATATTTTTTAAAAAAACAGGAGAGTATTCCTGTAACCTTGCAGTTCTCATGATAATAGCTTCTTCACCAAACTATAGAAGTTAAAGATTGATTTTCCCTAGTTAAAGCTTGGGGGAAGGCAGGGCTGAGAAAAGTTTCTCTTGCACATGTATTGTTGTACTAATTTGAGGGGCCGTGGTGAAAGAGCTTGCCCTTGCTTCAGCTAAAATTGTCTTTGCAATACTGCGATGTTCACAGATCAGGAAGTCTTCCTGAAAATACCATGTAGTCAATCTGGAGAGTGATGATAACTTTGTCATGCTTTACTCTTACTGAGGCTTCTGTTCCGTTTGTCACAGAAACTGATCCAAGTGGGAACTGGAAATATTGCCAATCCAATCATATCCCCCCACTTTTGTTCCAACAGCAGCAAACTTAGAAATCAGCATTGTCAAATAAAAATAGATACAGTAATTGGGGTTCTTGTGACATGCAAGAATTTTCAGGGAGCCCTGGAATGCCTACTTCCAATTTAAATTACGTTTTGCTAACAGCTAAATTTTCACTGCAACCCACTCATGACTGTTGCTGCCTATTTCCTTTTTTTCTTTTTTTCTTATTGAGAAATATTTAGCTATAAAGTCATTCTTGAAGGCACTGGATTTCTTCTATATAAATCTGAATTATGCCGCTGTAATTGACATCTATGCATTCAGCAGATTAATCCATCTTCAATGAACATTACAGCTAAATCTGCTACTTTAAAAAAGGTATTAATAAGAGCTTTGAAATTCTTGCTTTGTTTTTTTTATCCTGGCAAAATAGGGCAGAAGTTACAATGGAGAGCTGCAATTTTGATTAGGAAAAACTGCTGAGCAAGGAGAAGGGATAAAATCAAGGAGTTTTTCTGTAGGAAGGTTACCTTCCATGCGAGGAATGAAAAAGCCTCCACCTTAATTCACTCCAACCTCACACTCCAGAACAGGGGTCTCCAAGCTTGGTCCCTTTAAGACTTGTGGACTTCAACTCCCAGAGTTCCTCAGCCATCTTTGCTGGCTGAGGGACTCTGGGAGTTGAAGTCCACAAGTCTTAAAGGGACCAAGCTTGGAGACCCCTGCTCCAGAAAACACAATTCTGGCTTAGCAAACTGTGTGAATGCAGTCAAGATAAAACAAGCATCAAAACAGTCAACATGTAATTGATCTGTAATTTAAAACACCAAGTTTAATAGCCACAGCTTCCTTCAGAGATAAAGAATTCTCAGTATTTGAATTCCAGCTGCTATGAGTGACTTCTGTTTTCTACTCCAAAATACAACTGCCAGAATTCTTGGAGCTGAAACTTACAATTAAGCTATCTTGCATCTTTAAGTACAGAATGATATGCTTCAACTGTTTTGAAAACAAGTGGCCATGCCTTTATTAACTGCAGCTGAATTAATCAACCTCTAAGATTCTCCCAGTTGGACAGAGCAGGCCTGCTGAGTGTAGTTGTTTTTTTTATGAGTAAAACAAGGCACAAGGAGTTTTAACCCAACAGAAGCAGGCACAGTATGGATTTGATAAGAAAATATTTGAAAAATTAGCTTCACAGCACACAATCTCATAGGATGAGATTAAAACAGTGGTGAAGGGAAGAAAACTAAAAGGGGAAATCAAATTGCATGCTTATTCATGTATAAAAGGTGCATGAACATTAAGGCGTACTCTTCAATCCATGTTTTGCCATATTTTGGATTATATAGGAAAGTCCTTGAAACAACCTGCTACAACCCACAATCAACAAACCAACCAACTAAAAAACGTTATAATTCATCCAGTGTTCTATCAAACCCAAAGAGCTACCGTGTTTCCCAGAAAATAAGACCCTGTCTTTTTGAACCCTGAAGTAAGCACTTGGCCTTATTTTTCAGGACGTCTTATTATTTTGGGGCGCGTGGAGCAAGATGGGCCTCCTCTTGCTGTCTTACCTGATTTCCAGCTCTGCATTTACCGTATATACTCGAATATAAGCCGATCCGAGTATAAGCCGAGGTCCCCAATTTTACCCCAAAAAACTGGGGTAAACTGGGGACTCGAGTATAAGCCGAGGGTGGGAAATGAGGCAGCTACCGGTCGGGGAAACCCTCCCTCCCTCAGCCGAGAAGGCTGGCGGCTCCCCCGCCCCACCCTCTCACTGCACCGGCAGGGCTTCCCCGCGCTAATGCAAAAGCCCGCCAAGTTTGCTCCATGTGAAAAAAAAAAAAAAAAAAACTCGAGTATAAGCCGTATATACTCGAGTATAAGCCGAGGGGACGTTTTTCAGCACAAAAAACGTGCTGAAAAACTCGGCTTATACTCGAGTATATACGGTAAATATTTTCGGGGAGGGCTTATTATCAGGGGATGTCTTATTTTTGGGAAAACAGGGTAGATTACTTTCCACTGTTAAAGGAAAATGTGCCTTTCCCAATTCTTTGCCATTGAATCACAAGTTGCCTTGGGAAAATCCCTGGGGAATTGCTGGCTGGGGAATTCTGGGAGTTGAAGTCCACCAGGCTTAAAGTTGCCAAAGTTGTAGACCCCTGCCTTAAGCAACTGTATTTTCCATTACCTCCCCACCTGTAAATATTGGTATTAAGGGATATAGCAAAGGTTAGAAAATAGCTTCAGCAAAACATCCCAAAGCATGCTTTATGTAGGCACAAGAAGCAAAACAGCACCACACAAAATTCTGTTTGTAAAATTTCCATCTTCCTCCTCCTTACTCAGAACAGAGTATATACTGGTATGTTTCTTCTTTTCGTTTGCCTTCATTTCTTAACAAATCCTGCAGCAGCCAATTCTTCCATTCTTCACCAGCCACTAGCATCCCTACCTGGCTTTCACTCAAAACGGTAAGGCCCCCGTTTTCTTTTTAAACTGAGATGCAATTATGCAGATTTGCCAATATGTAAAACAGAAAGTGAACTTCTGCGCCTTTGGGCTGGCATCCTATTTTTCAATGGAGCCACAATAACAAATCAAAGAGGTGGGGAAAAAGGCATTCTAATCAGGCCTTCTCCCTGACAAGTTCTTTTCCGACATGCAGGGATTTATTTCATGCAGAGCATACTGCCAAGTGATCCAGGCCTCCTGTAGCAAATGCGCAAAGAGTCACCAATTCAGGGTTCTCTGTGCTGCCCATTAAGGAAACAAGGATATCTTGACTAGGTAACCAACCACAGCAAGGAATTTTAATTGAATGAAAGAACATAGGTTTTTCACGTATAATGCTCCGTTTTTATTTATTCTTGTCTTAGCCAGCCAGGTGCCCAGGGAGATAATGGCCCACCAAATTATAGTCTGTATTGTGGTAAAGGGGGCACCCATGGCTGAGGATATCAGATGGAAAGCTGACAGCCTGTGTTCAAAACCCAAGCTCCCGTTCCTTGCTCCAGCTCCTGCCCACCTTGCAGTTCGAAAGCATGCAAATGCAAGTAGATAAATAGATACCATTTTGGTGGAAGGTAACAGCGTTCCGTGCGCTTCAGCAGAAAGTCATGCTGGCCACATGACCACAGAAATGTCTTTGGACACTGGTGACTCCCTTGGCTAAGAAATGGAGGGGTGTGTGTGTGTGTGTGTGTGTGTGTGTGTGTGTGTGTGTGTGTGTGAGTGGTGAAATCCAATTTTTTTTACTACCGGTTCTGTGGGCGTGGCTTGGTGGGCGTGGCATGGGAAGAATACTGCAAAATCCCCATTCCCTCCCCACTCCTGGGGAAAGGATATTGCAAAATCTCCATTCCATCCCCACTCTGGGGCCATCCAGAGGTGGCATTTGCCAGTTCTCCAAACTACTCAAAATTTCTGCTACTGGTTCTCCAGAACCTGTCAGAACCTGCTGGATTTCACCCCTGGGGTGTGTGGGTGGGTGTGTGGGTGGGTGGGTGTGGGTGTGTTTGTAGGTTTTCATGGATATAGGTATGCAGGTCTTGGCATTTTCAGGTCTTTTCCTGTGTAAGGTTGAGAATATCTTGGCGACGTTTCGACGAAGTCTCACTCATCATCTTCAGGCTAGTGTCTTCGGCTTCGTGCTTCTCAAGAAACACCCCCACAATATAAACAAACGGGACGACACCTCCTGCCTACCAGACATCTGGAAACCAGCCTTGGTCAACAAACGAGTCCCAGCCATGAAAATTGACCCCGGACCCAGGACAAAACACAACATCACCACCAATCATCCTCACCAGATTCAAACCCAAACCCATCCTACAGACGCAACACAACCACCATCCAGAAGCCTGACCATGTTGACACCACTGGCTGCTGCGCCCCCCTCCGATCCCCACACAAAGCAGGCTGACACACACCAGGAACACATGACAGGACCTCGGACTCAGAGCCAAACCAGGGCCTGGGATGCTGCATCACAGCCATCTGCTCAAGACATCACATCACAGAACTTCAGAGGCCACAACACCAAAGCTCAGGAACAAAAGACCAGGACCACACGCACACAGGATGCTACGAAACAGCCAACCAATCTGCAAACACCCACTCCATCTACAATTCAGGATGAAACCACAGAGCCAAGACATATATATATATATATACACACACACACACACACACACACACACACACACATATATATATGTATATGTATCTGTATATATAATAAATGGAGATAGATAGACAGACAGACAGACAGACAGACAGACAGACAGACAGACAGACAGATAGATATAAAGGGGAAAGGGGAAACCTTTACCTTTATTGTTACAAAAGGGAAGAAATAGTACATAACTAGAGGCAATCATATTCACCATATTTAATTTTAATTAAAATTAAATGAAAAGAAAGGGAATTTAACTTGGGTTTCACTTTTGTGGCCTCTCCTGTCACTCAGGGGCCAAGTACAAACATCTATTTTCCATATATCTGATAGTTAGGTTTACATTTTACATAGTGAAAATCTGCATGACCCCCCCCATCTCCCCACTTTTTAAAGTTGCTGTTAGACCCATAGAGTGTGCAAATAGATCCAGAGTTTCCTTTCCGTGGAGGAAAATGGAATTTAGAATAAAATATCTTACCCACATCAATCTGCTTTTGACAACCTCCTACAATCGTAACAGTCTGTTCCAGAAGTCGGTCATGAGAATCTCACCATTTCAAAGCAGCATATGAAGCACATTTCCAAATATCCTTTCTACAATACCTCAGTGACAAATATGCCCTTGGCTTCACTTATTCTAATCTGGCTAGGATGGCTACAGTAGCTGTGCAATTTTCATGATCTATGAGCTTTTAATTACGTCTATCAGCACAGCATAACCAGGAGGTATGTTAGCTTTCCACAAAAAATAAATAAAAGAGGATTAAATTATTTCAATGCATTTTTAAAAGGCTGTGGTTAAAGAAAATATTTTCTTCCAAATTTTAACAGTCCACTTCATCAAACAGCTGAACTTCAGCATATATATTTTTTTATCATTATACCATTATGATTTGTGTGTTAGTTCACAAAGAAAAAAACCTGGATCCAAAAGAATTAATATTATCGTGGAAATGGAAAGTATAATTTTGAAAGTAATTATTTTATAGGATCACCAGCAAAACTTGAATGATTAAATACTATCTGGGGTCAAAGAACTGAAAAGTGACATCATGACAGCTTACCAAATATACTTATGGTCTTTCATAAATATACTCTTCTGTAGCCAATCAAGGTAGGAATACAAAAACTGGGGGAGGGGGAGAATACTCTGCCTTTGAATTGCAGGCCTGAGTTTGCATTGCAAAATGTAAACAGAGCCAGTATAAACATTAAATTCAATTAACTTAATTAAATACAAATATGAATGTAATGTTATGGGCTTAGTCCTCAGGTAATTTCTTCCATTTATCACATTAAAAATTACAATTTGGTAATAGGTTTGAGGGTTTGATGGCTCCTTCCAAAGCTTTTGATGATTAAATATAGGCAAATAGCCTCATTGGTACACTTGACTAATGAGCTGAGAATTTCAGACAGAAAAGAACTTCAAAATATGAGCTTCTGAGATATGAAAATTTAAAATTATTTCATAGAATTACTTTTTTTCAAAACAGGTCATATCTCCCTCCACCCCACATTAAAGAATTTTCTCAACAACAATTTGAAATATCATATACTGTACCAGAGGGGTGAAATCTACTTACTTTCCTTACCAATTCGGAAGTGCACGCACCGCACACGCATGTCACATGAGCACACAGATCTGCACATGCACAAAACCTGCACATGCGCAGAAGGTAAAAAACACATTACTTCCTGGTTAAAACCGGGTGGGTGGGTGGAGCTTTGCTCAGCCATCGCTACCAGATCGCCAAACCAGCGACCACGATTGCTACTGGATTATGTGATCCAGTCCCAACCAGGAGCATTTTACCCCTGCTGTACCATAAAATAAAACCCAGAATTATGCCCAACCTGGTTCTATGGCTTTTAACAAAAACCCTTATCTTATTATTGGGAAGTATGATAGTTTAGCAGTCAGATAAAGGTCAGTTGTTCTTCCTAAACAGCAGAGGTGGTATTCAGCAAGTTCTGACCAGTTCTAGAGAACCGGTAGCGGAAATTTTGAGTAGTTTGAAGAACTGATAAATACCACCTCTAACTGCCCCTGCCCCCATCTATTCTCTGCCTCCCGAGTCCCAGCTGATTGGAAGGAAATCGGGATTTTGCAGTAAACTTCTCCTGGAGTGGGGAGGGAATGGAGATTTTACAGTATCCTTCTCCTGCCATACCCACCAAGCCACGCTATGCCCACCAAGCCACGCCCACAGAACCGGTAGTAAAAAAATTTGAATCCTATCATTTGTAAACAGGTAATAGTTGTTAAGAGCAGCAGAACATATGCAGTGCCCTGCTGATTTGCACCCCTGGTCCATCTCATCTAGCTCTCTGTTCCCACAGTGGCCAACGAAAGGCACAAGAAATTCTACATGTGTCCCAACAGATGGCCTTCACACTGTCATCAAGATTAACAGCCATGATCACCAAAACTTCCAATATTGAAATAAACTGAATTATTGGTCCATCTCTTTTCTGAAGCCAGCCAAGCTGGTAGTAAGCACATTTCATAGTAGCAAATTCCAAAGCTACATTATACACTGTGAGGGGCAAATCCTTTCTTTTGCCCTTAATTCTTCCATATTTTAATTCCATTGGGTGACCTCTGGTTCTAGTACAGGTAGTCCTTACTTACAACAGTTCATTTAGTGACCGTTCAACGTTACAACAGCACTGAAAAAAAGTGACTTACGACCATTTTTTACACTTATGATTGTTGTAGCATGGTCACATGATTTACAACTGAATGCTTGACAATTGGTTCATATTTATGACCGTTGCACTATCCTGGCGTCATGTGACCATCTTTTGCCAAAGTCAATGGGGAAAGCCAGATTCACTTAACAGCTGTGTTACTAATTTAACCACTGCAGTGATTCACTTCACAAATGTGGCAAAGAAAGTTGTAAAATGGGACAAAATTCACCTAACAAATTTCTCACTCACCCATAAATTCTGGGTTCAATTGTGGTCGTAAGTCGATGAAAAGGGGAAAATAGCTTCTCCTTGTACACTTCAATCATATCCCTTCCCATTCACCCCAGTGGTGGGATTAAAATAATTTAACAACCGGTTCTCTGCCCTAATGATTTCTTCCAACAACCAGTTCACCAAACTGCTCAGAAAGTTAACAACCAGTTCTCCCGAAGTGGTGCGAACTGGCTGAATCCCACCACTGATTCACCCCCTTTCTAAACTAAAAAGCCTCAAATATTACAATCTTTCCTCAAAGAGAAGCTTCTCCAGCCCTTGATCACTTTAACTGCCCTCCTCTGAACCTTCTTTAGCTCCACTATATCCTTTTTTTGATATGCTGTGGCCAGAATTGCACAAAATGTTCCAGATGCAGTTGCAGCATTGATTTATATAAGGGCATCATGATATTAGCAACTCTGTTTTCAATATTCTTACTATCCCCAACACGCTGCTGGCCTTTTTGACAGTGAATTCATACTACGTCAGTGTCTTCATTGAACTGTTTATCATTACAGTACTCCCAGATTTCTTTCCTCGTCAGCTATTGCTAGCTCTGATCTCATTAGGTATATGTAGTCAGGATTTGGGGGGCCAACGTGCATCACTTTACATATGCTCACATTGCAAGAACATAACCCCTTTATTGTTTTTGCCACTCTGAACAATTTAGTGTCATCAGCAAACTTAACTATTCTACTAGTCATGACTGATGCCAGATATTTTATAAATATGTTAAAAAGTATTGGCCCTAGAATGGAAACATTGGGAGAACCAATTAGTTACATTCCTCCAATGTATTCTTGCTTTCTATTTTTTAACCAATTTATTTTATTTATTTATCAAGCTTAGAAACTGCCCATCTCCTTTACTGAGCTGCTTATTCACAAGAGGTTCTGGTTTTTTTTTAATTGTGCAGCAATTCACAGTTATTGAGAAGTCTTTGATGAGGGACTTTATCAAAGACTTTTTGAAAATCTAAGTAAATGAAGTTGCCACAAGTTTATTAATACTCTCAAAAAAGTAAATTAATTAGACAGGGCCTTCCCTTAATGTAGCTATGTTAGGTATTCTTGAGCTAGGCCAGTGACTCCAAATCTGGTAATGTTATCTTTTGTAAGCAGTTCCTATTATCTTCCTCGGAACAGATGTTAACCTGACAGGCCTATAATTTCCTGGATCTCCCTCTGAGCCCTTCTTAAAAATTGGAGTTACATTGGCTACCTTCCAGTCCTCAACTCCAGAGACCAATAGCGGAGAGAGGTTGCATGTTTTAGTTAAAAGATCCACAATCTTAGCTGTAAGCTCCTTAATAACCCTTGGGTAGATGCCACTGAGGCTTGGTGATTTGTTCAGGTTCAATTTGTCAGTAAGGCCCAGCATTTCTTCTCCTTACTATATGACTCAATTCATCTGATTGCTTTCCTGAGAACAGGAGTTCAAGCTCATAGATCTCCCCAATTTTTCTCTTATGAAGATGGAAACAGAACTCATTCAGCTCCTCTATAATTTCCGTTTCTCTTCTTAGCACACATTTGACTCCACCCATTTGACCCGGACAGGATCAAGAACATCCCCAAAAAGGTCATCTCCCTTGAATGGAGCGGAAACCAGCCTCCATTTGGATTTCATATCGGCTTGCCACTGACGAAGCCATAACAGTCTTCTGGAGGTAACATTGGACGCTAGTGCCCTTAAAGCAAATTTGGCTGCGTTTAAGGTTAATGTCCACTAAGTACTCGGCTGCTGCCATCAATTTACCGATATCTTGATGCAACCTGGTGTCATCTGGGGCAGCTCTGGCCTACATTTGTTGCAGCCATAGAAGTGATGTCCTAGTAAAAAAGGATACAGCTGTGGCTGATCTAATAGTCCATGCAGCTGCCTGATGGGTCTTAATGAGCTGAAAGCTCTGCCTTCCTGTCCTTGGCCTTTAGTCCCTCTGCTGTGTCAGAAGGAAGTATGGCCATAGATGCCAATGTGGCCAAGGGAGCGTCCACTGTAGGAATCTTTAGCATCTCCTCTAGACCCTGCTGTGCAGTATACATCCTCCTGTCCATCCCACTAGGGGCTGGAATGGCCCCAGGCTGGTTCCACTGCCTCTGGATGACATCAACAAAGAATTTTGGCGAAGGGATCACCTCCTGCGCTGTAATTGGTTCTGTGAACAGGCTGGTATGGGGGTCCTGAGGCCCCACTGGATCCTCTGTTAAGCCCCCTGCTACTCCCATATTAGCTGTAGTTTTAGCTTTTAGCAGCAATGGCTTAAACAGATGTGGGTCTGAATAGCCCGGTATATGCTGGTTTGTCAGGGGTGGCCCCCTTCTCCTCTGACAATTCATAATCCCCCACTTCTTCCTCTCCCCTGAATAAGACATTGTGGTGCAATGAAGGGAGTGGGGAAGGAGGTTCCTGTATATAGCCTACCTCAGGATGCAACTGTGGTTGCAGAGGCACTAGATGAGAGGACTGCAATGGCAATGGGGCTGCAAGGCCTCTCTGTTGGAGAGCTATATCAATGCCTTGAGAAATGGTTTGTGAGATTAAATGGCATAACTCTTGAGACAAACCAGGACCCAAATTCTCTTCAGGGCAGAGTCCCGCCACTGTAGGTGTGAACATGGCAGATGGCACTGAATGTCTGCGAATGGAGATAGGTTCCATTTCTGAATTAGCCACAGAAGAGAGAAGAACATAATCCCCCATAACAGATGTTAGTTGGAATCTCTGCAATCCCATTTCTACATTTGGGGACCAGTTTAGTTGGTCCTCCTGCAGAGGTCGGGAAGATAATTGGTGATCCCTGGAAGTGCCTGCCTTGTTACCACTTATCTAGATAGCTAAAGCCTTAGCTGCCTCTGCTTGTTTATGAACTTTAGCAAATTGCTTTTCCAAAGCTTTTTGCCTCCTTATGGCATCCTTCTCAGATACACATGATACAGATCTTGAAGTTTTAGCTTTAGACTGGTAGATGGCTCTTTTGAAACTTATCTTGCCCCCCTGGAATCAGAAGCCTCTGATCTCTGTATGGGGGAAGAATCAGGTGAATCGCTGCTGCGTGATCCAGAAAAATCCACCATTTTGGATTGTTGAATCCTGCAATTATTCTGTATTAAAGTTCTCTGGTCTGATTAACCAGGCACAGTTAAAAGGGACTCTGGAATGCCAATGGTTTCAAAGACCCAGCAGGACAAATGGCGCCAAACTGAGAATACAGTTGGAAACCGCCAATAAATGCAGCCGCAATTGCAGAGGCAAAATGGCGCGAAACCGACAACAGTTTCTCAACACCTTTCCAAGGTCGCCACTCCCAGGGAATCAAGCGCGAGACCGGCAACATGGTCACAGGCACTGCAATACACAATTAGCGCAAAACTGGCAACACAGCTTTTCAAGTATTCCAACCGGCCGCCCACACTCACGGAAGACCGAAGCCTGGGTCTTTTTGAGGTCTCTTGGCTCGGCGTCCTCCCATTTAGGGTAGCCTGCTGAAGCTATCGGCTGGCCGGTGGCTCTGTTGAAACTGTACAATCACTCGCTCACGCCGCAGAGAGTGACCCACCACCGATAACGAGCCACACTCTCTCCGTGGCACTCCAGCCGGTCTTTGGAGCGTCTCTTTCCACTGATCTGTGCTTTTTATTTATTTATTTAATTAATTAATTAATTAATTAAATTTTTATACCGCCCTTCTCCCGAAGGACTCAGGGCGGTGTACAGCCAAAGATAAAACACAAAATATATACAATTAAAGCAACATTTAAAATATAGCAGATTATAAAAGGCTGATAATTAAAAATTTAGATTTTAAAATTTTAAAATATTAGCAAAACCCCAAATTTAAAATTCAACACTATTATGCCAGTCCCGCTTGAATAAATAAGTGTGTTTTGAGCTCATGACGGACGGTCCGAAGATCAGGCACTTGACGTAGGCCAGGGGGAAGTTCATTCCAGAGCGTCGCTGCCCCCACAGAGAAGGCCCTACTCCTGGGGCCACCAGCCGACACTGTTTGGCGGACGGCACCCTGAGGAGACCCTCTCTGTGAGAGTGTACGGGTCGGTGGGAGGCAAAGGGTAACAGCAGGCGGTCTCGTAAGTACCCGGGTCCTAAGCCATGGAGCGCTTTAAAGGTGGTAACCAAAATCTTGAAGCGCACCCGAAAAACCACAGGAAGCCAGTGCAGACTACGGAGTAGTGATGTTACGTGGGAGCCACGAGCGGCTCCCGTTACTACTTGCGCAGCCGCATTCTGGACTAACTGTAGTCTCCGGGTGCACCTCAAGGGCAGCCCCATGTAGAGAGAATTGCAGTAATCCAACCTAGACGTAACCAGAGCGTGAGTGACCGTGCATAAGGTTTTTAATTAGTTCAAGCTAATATCTGAAGAAGAAAACTCATTTGTGTCTCTCTAGGCCAACTGAGATAAAAAAAACTGAGGGTTGGCCGGGAGGAAGAGGCGTGGCCAAAGATTTTACAACTCAGTCTCTGGCCAATCAGGTGAATTGAAACCCATGCTTGGACTCTCCAAGCAGCGCACAGGAGAAGTCCCCCTTTTTTTGACATCAAACATGACTGTGTGGGACTTGCAATGTAGGTTATAATTTCTCTGCTTTAATGCACAAATCTTCTTGTGCCTGATGCAAGCAACATAAATCTGGCAGAGATTAAATGACATATGGCAAGTTTATGAATAAACAATACATTTCACTTTAGGATTTTTTTCATCAGCTGGGCTACTGCTGTGGGGGTCCCTCCAGAGAAAAAGACTATTTGATTGGAAATATTTTTTGATTTTCACAAGATACAGCAGCCTCATCTGACAAGCTTGTAGTAAGCAGGAGAGAGGTTACAGGATTGATGTCCAGTCATACTTCAAATCCCATGAGCCCTTTTATAGCATAGCCCATAAAAGGAGAAGTTTCAGGCTTCCTTTTCTAATTCATTCCTGTCTCCTAGATTGAATATGGTTACACACTTAGAATCTATGCACTGCTGTCAAAGGCAGGAAGATACTAGGCTAACAAAATCCTGAGAGTTATAAGCATGTCAATCCTTTTTATGCAACAATAGGTCTTTTATTTCAACAATGAAAAACTTTAAAAGGCAAGTGTGATCTAGGGAAACTAGTTATTTAAGGTCCAGATCAATGCATCATTGTTTATGGCATG
The DNA here is from genome assembly GCF_028640845.1 of Ahaetulla prasina. Classification (NCBI taxonomy): domain Eukaryota; kingdom Metazoa; phylum Chordata; class Lepidosauria; order Squamata; family Colubridae; genus Ahaetulla; species Ahaetulla prasina. Next base: position 246,565,016 of record NC_080539.1, on the reverse strand, counting down.
TGAGCTCTTACCTAGAAGAATATTTGAATTCATTCCATCAAGCAGTATAAATCCTTTCAATGTGGCGCTATTTCAAAACACATAAGAACAAATCCAATTTAATTCCTGTTCCATACAAAAACACGGAGAAAACTATCTTGTCAAATCAATCATTTCTGACTCAGTGTATTCTGCAACATGGTAATTCCTCTGTTCTTGGGGTTTCCACAGAAAAAGCCTTTCGAAGTCTTTAAAATTGATCGTCTATACCTCTTCTCCAAAATGGAACAATCCCTTCGGGAATATAGAATCGATGTATATTTACTGATTGAGTAGAGTGATAAACAGAAACATAATCATTATCATTAGACTCTAACGACCTTAAGCTATTCAAATAACTTTAAATACAAATAGGAACATTGGTGTAGACCACATGTTTACTTTTTTTTTTTCACCATGGCCTTCTAAATAGAACAAAAATTCCCACCTGAGAAAAATAACATTCTCCTTTTTATAAGCACACTCTGGGTTTTCAGCACGGGATTCCAATTTGCATCAAAGAACCAATATATAAATTCAAAGAAACATTTCTTTGTAATGTTTATATAGCTGCCCATCTTTCAAACCAACTCTGGGCAGCTCCCAATCAAAAATTAAAAGGCATATAAAATCATTTTAAAACTGTAAAACTCAATTGATTAATACATTAAAACATTAAAAACAACAAAAACCTGGCACCAATCCGTTGTAATGTAGGATTATCTAGTCTTCTCTCAATGCTTGAGAGGAAACCAGGTCTTCAAAGCCTTATGGAAGGATAAAAGGGTGGAGGTGTGCCAAGCTTCTGGTGGCAGAGTGTTCCATAGGGCAGAAGCTGCCATGGAAAAGGCAGGCTTCCTAGCTCCCGTCAGATGATAATATTTAGGGGAAGAGGGTAGGAACGTGCCCACCCTATCTGAACAGGTTATAGATATCCTTAGGGAACGGCAGTCCTGCAGATAACCTGATCCTATGACATGGACGGACGGATGGATGGGGTGCTTTAAAGGAGATGATCAGCACCTTGAATTGCATGCAGAATGAAACTGGAAGTCAGTGCAGCTTGCACATCAGAGGTGTATTATGGGCAAATCTATGGGCCTCCATTACTGTGCGTCCTGCTGTTTTCTGGGCCAGTTGACGTTTCCAAGTGGTCTTTAAGGGCTCCATGTATAGTACATTGCAGTAAATCTAGACAGGAAGTGACCAAGATATGAGTGACCATGAGCAAGGCCATGGCCAAATGTTGCTTATTCACTGATGTCTCAAGCCTCACTAGTACAACAGCATTTAGGTTCAAATCTTACCAATATTTTTTTTCTTGATCAAAAATTAAAGGCCGCACAGTATTGCTAAAATTGCAATTTAGCTTGCTCTAGTTTTCTCAATAGCACCGTTATTAACAGAGAAATTGTGTCCAAATGAAAAATCAGTAACTGCATCTGTGAAGAAGTTTTTTTAAAAAAACAAATGCCATTAGTATGATGTTAGCATAATGAAACCATAATTTTCAAAGGCAACACAGCACAGCCTAGCTCATAAGTCAACTCAAAGATATATAAATATGAAAAGCCGATTCCAAGTAGAAGATGCTTCAGTATTTCTAAGATATAAACAACATTTCAATGCTGTTTTTATTTTCCCACTGCCAAGCTATACACAAACTACAATGTAAAGCTAGTAAATTAGACTCCAAGGGAAAAATACTGCATTTGTTACAAGTCAAAATGCTTAAAAATTGCATCACACTGCTCACTTTTTTAGATAGTAAGAACTACCTAAGCCATTTGTAAAGCAACTTCAGCATGTTGTTCTGGTATCTGGAGGAAAATGAAATCACACAATAAAACTACTCTGCATCTCTCTGCTTGACAAATAACTACTAAATACTCATCTTTTACTCAAGGATACAAGCAGAAAAATCACATTGCTGCACTCCAATCCTTTAATTGTTCATTTTACTTTTACCTAAATGAACGGTAAGTTTTGAGCTTGCCAACAGCCTCAAGCACACACACACACACACACACACACACACACACACACCCGTGCGTGCCTGCACACACACACACACACCACACACACACCTAAGACACAGCATTACCCATCAATACTGTAGATACATGGGGAGGAGTTTTGTATTTGATTGTATGAGAAAAAAATAATACAAAGGAGAAGAACTCTAACACATTCAGAGGCAAATGATTATATTTTCAATTATCCCCTTACCACTTATAAAAATTTAATCCTTGGGCAAAGGAAATTAAACATCAAGCAGAAGTGTATCTGCACAGGCACAAGAGTGAACTGCTTTGTGCCCAGATTGGCCCATGAGTAATTCATGCTACCTGTGAGTCTCCTATGTCCTCGTAGTTCATTTTAAACGGAAAAGAAAAAATGAAACATGATAGACCCACTGCACTTTCTTGCATATAAAAGCATATGCAAATCTTCCAAAGAAAAGCTGTACCGTACTTCATAGGCTAATTTGCCATCCCTAAAAAGGAGATGCTAAGTCTAGTTTTGGGGAGGGGTTTTCAGCAGGTGGCAGCAGTTGAATGACCTTGTCTCAGCTCAGAAGGTATGTAGAGTCAAGTCTAGTCAAAACTTGAATTCCAAGATCAGCCAAAAAGAATCTTGGAAGAAGACAAAGACAAAAAAACCTTCATACTGCTGGCAAGAAAAAAATGCTTCCATGTAGCCACCAGAAGTCCAGCTTGACTCAACAGCATCTTTGCCTTAAAATCAAAAGATTTAAGTCACACCTCACCTTTCCCTAGGTAAAAGTAAAAGGTAAACGTTTCTCTGACCAGTCATGTCTAACTCTAGGTCACAGTGCTCATGTCTATTTCTTCACCAAAGGAGCCAGTGCTGTCCGAAGACAATTTCTGTGGTCATGTGATCATTATGGCTATACACTAAATGCGCATGGAATACTGTTACCTTCCCATCAAAGTGGTACCAATTAATCTACTTGCATTTGCATGCTTTCAAACTGCTAGGTGGGCAGAAACCTTTCTCTGACTGTGGCCAAATGCCATAATTGATGGAAGGAAAGTCATTTATCCAAGTAATATGTTTCTGAGCTGACAAGATATCTGTGTAAATTCACTTGTGACTAGCAATATGCTGTTACAAACAGCTTTACTAGAATAAATTGTAAAAGATTTAAAAATACAGAAGTTTATTTTACCATTCCATTTTTTCCTAAAATTCAAGAAAGAAAGCTAATATATGAAATAATATACAAATAAATAAGAGAGCAAAGTACATCACAGATATAGTTGTCAAAATACTGCTTGTAGCATTATGGATTTAGGAAACTTATGCTTTCTCTAGTTTTCTTAAGAAAACTTCAGCCTTCTGCATATGAATAGCACTCCCCACTTTATGTCTCTAACATTACATATACTAAAGATTGAATGGGATTCTAAATGTATCAAAACAGCAGATTCATGCCAGATATTATCAGCCAAGATGAATTTATCCCAAATTAGCAAGAAATTGGTAAAGATGTGATTCAAACAAGATGATATTATAAAGTGCACTTGGTGACACTTGAGTCATTTTCAGGAAGAAAGTTCTTATGCATTTAGTTATTACATACAGTTAGTTAGTCCTTGACTTATGATGACTACTGAACCCAAATTTCCATTGTTAAGCAAGGCAGTTGTTAAGTGAGTTTTGCTCTATTTTAGGAATTTTTGCATAGTTGTTAAGCAAATCATTGCAGATGTGAATCATGAGGTCATTAAGTGAATTTGGCTTTCCCAATTGACCTTCCATGTGGGGAGTCAGCTGGGAAGGTTATAAATGGTGATCACATGATAGCAATAGCACTTAGACTTATATACCACTTTACAGCCCTTTCTAAGCGGTTTACAAAGTCAGCATATTGCCCCCAACAATCTAGGTCCTCATTTTACCCACCTCGGGAGGATGGAAGGCTGAGTCAACCTTGAGCTGCTCAGGATCGAACTCCTGGAGTGAGCAGGGAGTTAACCCTGTAGTACTGCATTCTAACCACTGCACCACCATGGCTCCTGGGACAATGCAACTGTGATAAATACATGCCGGTTGCCAATGCCCGAATTTTGATCACATGACTGTGGGAATGCTGCAACGGTTCTAAGTGCCAAAACCAATCATAAATCACTTTTTTCAGCATCACTGTAATTTCAAACAGTCACTAAATGAATAGTTGAAAGTTAAGGACTACCTGTAACTTGTTTTGCGGTCCTATCAATACATATTTTGAAGAATTATTGCTGTGTGCTGTAAGAGTATATTCATAACAGAACGTTATTCAAAACTGTAAAATATAAATGCGTTTCAATCCATTCCGACTCTATATTTCTTACTATTGTATCTACCAGCTGCCTTTGTTGATTCCACTGGTAGAAATGACTCTGTATCTTCCATCTGTTATATGCTTCCTATAATTCATCCGACTCTTAACACTTTTGTCTCAAAACCTATGCAATAAAAATGAGATGCACATTTCTTATGTGAAGTAGGAGAAGGTCCTAGATAATCAAAAGGGTTAAAGGAGAATGTTTGGCAAATAATATTCAATATGATATGTGTATTCATCATCTATTACATCACCATCATAGGTGATATCTTCATAATTAACAATCAAAAAAATAAAAGGCAAATCTTCATGCCATCCACCATGTATTAAACCCTTTAAAAGGAGGAGGAAGAGAAGGAGGAGGAGGAGAATAAGTAGAAAGAGATTTATAACTCCCCAGCAAACAGTGCCTGTAGGGAAGGATGCTGAGAGCTGTAGATTAACAGCATCTGAAGGGCCACAACCCTTCAGTCTTTCGTGTCTCAGCAATCCACGAGCACCACATATAAATCGGAAAATTTTGCAGTTCATCTAGCTGCTTATGAGGACTGTCCAAAAGGCAAATGAAGCAATGAATGCACCTGAGGTCGAAAAAGATAATTACCTTTGAATGCAGTAAGTCAACAGTCAATTGCAGAGAAAAAGGAGGCAACAGGAAACCAAATGGGAATACATTTATGGGATATTACTGTCAACCTTGGAGGAAGAAGTAATGTCGCCATTTGTCATAAGCTAGAGGTAAAGCTTACAATGACTCAGTACAGTGTCTGCAGCTTGCGTTTAAATAGAGTTGTGGAATTTTTGCTTAGATAAATTGGGAATAAATCTACAACAGAAGTGACGTTTGAAATTCTAACTAGATGCTGCGGTCCCAAGTGCAAAATGCATATATGTTGATATACAATAACCTGCAAGGACAGCAGTACCACACCGCAATACCTCCAGAGAGGCACTCAAGCAGTAAATCAGGAAAATGAAAATTAGAATTTGAAACATAAATATGACTTGTAGGACCTCATAGCATGTGTTGCTATGTCCTTTTCCCCCCCAACATCAGCAATTGTGGACTAATTATAAGAGGAACTGCAGCTATTCAGTGAAGTACAGGTTTAAATGACCAGGTAATCAGTCACTATATCATTATCCTTTAATAAGATCCTAAGAATATAGGATGAGACAGGAAGCCAATGAGCTCACTCATGCTGCTTCTTTCTATGCAGCAGACCCCACCATGTTGGGGCTCTGCAGCACTTCGGACCAAAAAGGCGATCTGATCATCTACTAACAACTTTGTAAAAGCATCTATATCTTTTTTCAGGAACAGATAATGTCAAAAGATAAATTAGGTTTACAGCATTGCAGACAAGTACAGGAAATAAATATCTTTTTGCCTTTTTTTTTTTGAATTTATTTCCCGCCCTTCTCCGAAGACTCAGGGCGGCTTACAATGTGTTAAGCAATAGTCTTCATCCATTTGTATATTATATACAAAGTCAACTTAATTACCCCCAACAATCTGGGTCCTCATTTTACCTAGCTTATAAAGGATGGAAGGCTGAGTCAACCTTGGGCCTGGTGGGACTTGAACTTGCAGTAATTGCAAGCAGCTGTGTTAATAACAGACAGACTTAGTCCGTTGAGCCACCAGAGGCCTTTAAATCTGAAGTGGTAGACACCCCAATATTTATAGAGTTGAAAGATGTTACACATTGATACATTCAGTAAATGTGTATGAGAAACTACAATAACAACGACATGCGGCCCTGGACAGCTGGTAATAGCATGGTTCCACAAGATCATAAAAAATATTAAAAAATAAATGAGATTGTATATATTACTGATAACTATATCATATATTTGATAGGCGGGCCAAGACAATTCCTTTTCACTCAATGAAGCCCAGGCAAGCCAAAAGGTTGGACAACCATGAGCTACAGCTATCATTTCTTCACATCAAAAGAAAACGGTTGCTAGAGTTGTGCGAGTTTTGTTCCCAAATCTCAGGACCCCTCCACAAATGGATATCTGCTTTTCTGTCTAACAGACAACAAGTGGTCAAAATTGGCAATGCTTTATCAAATCCTGTTCCTGTCAAGAGTGGCGTTCCTCAAGGCAGCGTCCTTGGACCAACACTCTTTATTCTATACATTAATGATCTTTGTGACCATATCTCAAGTAATTGTGTTCTCTTTGCTGACGATGTCAAACTATTTAACACCACAGACAACACTTCTATCATTCAAAACGACCTTGACCATCTAACCGCTTGGTCTAAAAATTGGCAGCTCCAAATTTCAACCAGCAAATGCTCAGTCTTACATATAGGAAAAAGAACCTAAAACTAAGTACATACTAGATGGACATTACCTTACAGACGACCCCATCCCGTTAAAGACCTTGGAGTTTTCATGTCAAATGATCTAAGTGCCAAAGCCCACTGCAACTACATAGCAAAAAGCTCTAAGAGTTGTAAACCTAATTTTGTAGCTTCTTTTCCAAAACACCACACTACTAACCAGAGCATATAAAACATTTGCTAGACCAATTCTAGAATACAGCTCACCTGTTTGGAACCCTCACCACATCTCTGACATCAATACAATTGAACGTGTCCAGAAATATTTTACAAGAAGAGTTCTCCATTCCTCTGAAAACAACAAAATACCTTATCCCACCAGACTTGAAATCCTAGGCTTAGAAAAGTTGGAACTCCGTCGCCTTGACAAGACCTAAGTTTAACTCACAGAATCATCTATTGTAATGTCCTTCCTGTCAAAGACTACTTCAGCTTTAATTGCAATAATACAAGGGCAACCAATAGATTTAAACTTAATGTAAACCGCTTTAATCTAGATTGCAGAAAATATGACTTCTGCAACAGAATCATCAGTGCTTGGAATACTTTACCTGACTCTGTGGTCTCTTCCCATAATCCTAAAAGCTTTAACCAAAAACTTTCTACTATCGACCTCACCCCATTCCTAAGAGGACCATAAGGGGCGTGCATAAGCGCACAAACGTGCCTACCGTTCCTGTCCTATTGTTTTTCTTTTCTTCTTCCTATATATGTTTATATGTGTATATACTATATAATCTTTGTGTATGATGTTGTGACAAAAATAAATAAATAAAAATAAATCTCTAGGTCCCACATAAAGAGGAAAAAAATATCACACATCTCTGCAAGAGAAGCATTAGGAGCATACTGAAGAGAATACTAAATGAAAACACAATGGAAGTATGCTAGCATGACAAAATAGAACATGAATTTGCCAGAAAGATATGTATAGTCAGCAGCCATGAGAATACAAACCAGTGTGAGAACTACTTCCTGTATATTGCCTTGGGCCTTACAGCGTCATAACTGTGAAAAATGCATGAATTAATAAATGCATATAAGCTCAGAGCAGGTCATTCTGTTTCTTTGCAAAAACAGGATTTGAACTTCTCCAGGTGTTCCTGTGCCAAAAAGGGATTGTTTTTTGTCCTCTTCCTGGGCTTCCCATAAGGACAAAGAGATCAGTATTTAATCCAAAGCATTTTCTTGCCCCAGTTAGTGAAGTAGCATTCCAGTTTTTAAAAGGCGCATTTGAAAATTTTAATCAGATTCAGTTGAAACTGCCACAACATATGGAGCTTTTCTGTGTAAATTTCTCTACTGTATAAAAATTGTATTATCAATTCCCAAAAGCTACTTTTCATAGAAATTCTAACTACATTTTCTAGTGCCAATTTCTAGCGCAAGATTCGGTGAAGTTCTTAAAAATGATTCTGCAGAAAACAGAAAAATACATTTTTGAGAAACAAATGTTCCATTTTCACATGAAATTATCTTGAAACTTAAAGAAGTGGCACGCTTTTTATATAACTGTTGCCATATAAGTGGCTTCAGAAGTAGGTTTCAACAGAATTGCAGGTAGAAGCACAGAGAGCATTAATAGATGTGATAAATGAGAACACACCTGATAACTAGGAAGAAAAATTCATTCAAGGAATTAACACTCTTATTTTTAAGAAACAAAATACAAAGTAAGATTGTGTATAGCTGTCACCTTTCTCAGTCTGTAACTAGCAATTTGTTTAAGAGTAGATTCTGGTAAAGTACCTCCATTTGGAAGTGATTTCATTCTATTGTGTTCTGGTTTTAAACTGGACTCAGTTCTGGACTCTCACCACATCTGGAATTAAAGATATCACACAGTGCCCCCCCGCCCAAGTTAACCAGAATCCAATATCCATCAAAATCTGCAGATGTATAGACAGAACTGCAATTCCCAGTATTTCCAAGCAATATTACCATGATAATTGGGAATTTTTAAAGACGCAGCCCCAAAACATTCAGAGCAGGAAAGGATTGGGAAGGGCAGCCTAAAAGACTAAAGAGGAATCTAAAACAAATGGACAGTTATGAGATGCCATGTTCCCAAATAATCTGGATCAATACAGCCATAACCCAAACAGAAACAAATGTTTGCACTACTTAATATGTGCCATGCTAAGGCTATGTAATTCAGTCAAATTCATTTTAAAACTTCAAATTCCTCACTTACTGACTGTAATTGGGAACAGCAACTCCATCACTAAGCAATGCCAATGCAAAGTGAAACATCATGTGACTGCACCCAATTTATGACACCAGTTCTGCCTTTTAAGAAAATCACACATGGTCACTAAGCCTGGCACCACGTGACCACAACTTGCAACTTCCTACCAACTTTCCCATTGACTTTGCTTCTCAGAAGCCAGCAGTGAAGGTACTCACATGACCATAAGATACTGTGACCATTATAATTGTGAATTGGTTGCCAAGTGCCCCAATCACAATCATGCAACTCTGGGGCACTGCAATAGCGGGGATAGGACCAGTTGTAAATCTTCTTTTCCAGCACTATCATAATTTCGAATGGTTGTTGAATGAGCGATCGGTAAACAAGGATTATTGTAATATAACTGCAGTAAATGTATTCTAAAGAATATTACAACTTGACCTTAGCCAAATGAAAAGGAAAAAAGAAAAATCATTGCTTTTTTAAACTCACCATAAAGAGATGGCTCTCAATTTCACCAAGAAAAGTTTATTAGTGGTCTAGGACATTATGTGGGAGGAGGTGTCAACACATAAATTTACATTTTAGCTATTTCAATTTACTTATTATGTGTCTTTAATGTGATTAAGAAGAAATTCAAGTACCAAGTAAAAGTTTGTATTCATAAAAGCTTGATCCTCAAATAAGAGATTAAATAAATAAATAAAACATCTATGTAAAGCTTCTCTCATTATTGTCAATATATAAGAGTTAAAGGTACATTGTTTAAAACATTGAAGCCCCATTTGGGGTGGGGGAGGTGAGGAATCTTTTGGCATAAATTACGAAGTCACCTGAAATTATTGGGCCCTTGTCTGAAGAAAAAAAAAAGTTTACAAAAGTTTAGCTTTGCATTCCAAAACATTCTGCTGATACATTTATTCTATCTACCTTCTGTTTTTTCTAACTTGTGCCCTATAAAATGTATTGCTTGCACAATTTAAAGGATGTTCTCCTCCTTATTATTTTAATTTATTGGTAAAGAGGGAATTGAACATTGTAATACATTTCAGGTGGGGCACACAAAATCTCTGTGCCTGATTACTCACATCTCAATAGACTGAAATGAGTTCGGCTATAAAGAGCAAAAATGGTCATTTCACTTTCTAAATTTAAAAAGGGAGAGTGAGAATTATGGTACTTGAAAGGCAGGTTACAGCCCAAATTAAGGACTTTGTTTTGGATTTGCTAAATATAATCCAAACATTTCAACCATAGCAATTTCTAACATCAGCCTTCTCTCTCTTTCTTGTATGGAAAGTCCAATGGTATTTACTCCTAGGTGAGTAAGCATACAAGTAGAAGGTGCTTTAACTGGAAAGTACTATGGTTTGACTGGTTTGTAGTTCAGGTCATCCTAAATCAGGATGAATGAAACAGGAGTCTATACTATATCTTCCTTACCCTACTATGTTAAACAATGAATGACTAATTTTAATCAGGCTACAAACCAAACGATATTAGCTTTCATCAAGAATGCACCAATGACATTAAAACTTGCTACAAAATAATTTAGCAGGGGAAAAAACCAGTTCTATAATTAGCTTTTTTTTCTTTTTAAAAAAATGTAAATGTGTTTACTGAGCAACTTTTTATCAAACAGTATTATTTTAAAAGAAAGCATTTTTCCACAAATTGGATCATCTCAAAATCATAAACTGAGGATAAGAATTACACATCTTTCAATACTTAAAAGAAAATGCACATATCGACATGTACAGATTACCAAGGCACTGTTTGATACTGCCCCCTTTTGCCAAGCGAAGCCAACAGCCGAGACTTACATTCAAACTTTTCCTAGTTGTGCAAATCCCCAGAAACGTATTGAACAAAATGTGCAGCCATGACAAAACTGCAGAAAAGGATAATAAACCATAGTCTGAGAATCTAAGACTCACAGTTAAATCTGGATATGAAAGATTTTTATCCTTTGTCGTTGTACTTCCGGATGAAGTCCCTTTTCTCTGCCCACTCTGCAACCAAAGATCCCACTGTAATTAGAACATTATGCACGGGTTTCATTATTGTATTTAGCCAATCCTCTCCACTGAAGCACCAAGCAAGGGGGGGCTTTTTTTTCAGATACTTCACTATAGCCTGGATATGGCAATTGATGCATGTATGCCTGGAATGAAGTCCCACGGACTATAATGGCATTTATTTCTGTACTAGGTGGCGCTTTCAGCTCTAAGCTTGTCTCACTTCAATGTCTTGAACAGCATTAGAATTCACTCAAACCACTATTTCTTCCACAATCATATTAAGTTCATTTTCGCCACTGCTCAAACAAATGTATTTTCTCAAGGTTCAAACAGTTACATCAGATGCAAGAAACCTGCGGCCAACCAGATAACACTGAATTTTATTCTCAGCATTTGATGGTATGATGTGGCCAGTGTGGCTGAGGTCACAAGTCCTCCATCTGTACTTATATTTAAAGAAAGCAATGAATACCACACACAAACCTATGATGAATAATCAATCCCTTTAGCACTAGTTACGTGTCAAAGCACTTTTTACCAGATTACGAGTCTGTAGCACTCATGTATTGTTAATTGCAAAGACTGAGCAAAAGTAGATTTACTGAATGCCCTGAAAACTACAGGAACCTTCCCGAAAGACCATCCCGGTACAGTCATCTGAAAAGATTAACATTCAACTAATCCACCTTGTACCTCATATAGAACTGTCTGCAGGTATGTTATGAACATGAGGCCAAAGTTGCCCTAAGACCCAAAGAATCCTCATTTCCTAGTAGAATGCTTGCAAAGTTGTTTCAACAGCCCATAACATCCAAATTCCAGTGTTTCTCAATCTCAGCAATTCTAAGAAGTCTGGATTTCAACTCCCAGAATTCCCCAGCCAGAAAAATAATACTTCCAGTAAGGGGACTCGGAGGTCTCAAACACTACACTCTATTCCAAAAAGCAAAACTGTCTTCTTTCAAAATCAAAAGTAAGATTGAAGAAAAAATATTTTCAAATATAGTCTAAAGTTGTCACTGAAGTACAAATACAAAGATGCACATGCACTCCTGTTAAAAGATGCTAGCACTCTCAAATAATGTTTGCAGTGATTATGACAAAATAAACTTTATACTCACACCTTTGCATTGTTTTAAGTAATAGGGATCGAGAGGTATGTAACTTTAAAAAAAATCCACACAAAAGACTAAACAAAACATTAAGAAAAAAGCTTTTAAATCAAGCTATAAACTAGTCAACCATTCATCTTGCGTCATAAAATGTATAAACTTGTAATGCTGCAGTGATATATACAAGAAAACAAATCCCTGTTGGCTAAAAAATTTAATTGAAAAAAAAATCAAGTTTACAACCTTGTCAGAAACTGCAGGCTTTATTCCACATAAACACCTTGCTTGAGGCACAATAGCACTGCCACTAGGAGTATTTTATGTTTGGGGCTAAGAGCTGCCCCTTTAAGAAGCAACATTCCTTAAAGCAACTCTTAACCCAGAATGTCTATACCAATAGACATCATCTTCCAATCCATTTCCTACCTCTTATTCAAAATCTTGTATTAGAATTCCTCAAGACACAGCCAAAGCATCCTAGCAGGAATGTAAGATCAACCACAGTCTAAGATACCCGGGATAATCTAACACGGGCTCTGCTGTTCTCTGTTCCAACAACACACTGCAAGGCTGAACACACAATTCTCCCTGAACTAGTTTATTCTTCAGAAACTATTAATCATAAAGCACAATCTGAAAGGGGAGGGAAAAGTTATCATCGGAGGAGTCAGTAAGAAAAAACAAATGATTCAAATAGATGCTGCATCTATTTTAAAACTCTGAGTAATTCGTTTGAGCATTAGCAGAATTCACATCCCACCCCATGCTTCCAGTGTGTAACTGCAATACTTTGCCTTATTGATCTGACATAAGCAGCAAGTTAACTCTTCCAGGAACAGTGTGGATGAACAAAGCCTCATCAAGTCCTCCTCCTCATAGCTATCAAGAGCCTTTCTTTCCAACAATTCTCTCCCCATTCAACAGCCAAGGTTTTCAAAAGAGATGGGGAAAGGGCTCAGCCAGGCTAGCCCCTGGTTCAAACTTCAGAGGGCTTTTCCAAGCTGCCTTTCCTGCCCTCTATTACAAGAGAACAGGGGGATAGTTTGGGAGAGTGGGAAGGAGGGAGGGATTTTTTTTACCTTCCAATCAGAAACAGAAAAAGGAGGTTAATTTGGAAGAGAGATTCAGTTTTGCCACTCCTGGTCAGGAAAAAAAAAAGTAAAATAAAATTAAAGGCTGGGATGAAGACAAAAGCAATGAAATGTTAAGAATTTAAAAAGCGGGATTCGTGTTGCCTCAACTTCCCACTTTCTCTCTCACCACTCCAATCTTGGGGGGAAAAGCAATTTATTTTTCTGCAAGACTGGAAAGCTCTTAACTGTTTGCTGGCCACAAGGCATGGTGTGTGACATACCAACGCAAAAGTGGAACTGTTCAGGAATCCAGACCAATAGATTCCTTAGGTGAGGAGTTAGGGAAATAAAAAGGAGCATTGGATGAGGACATTGTGTGTGTGTGTGTGTGTGTGTGTGTGTGTGTGTGTGGAGTGGGAGAGGAGTGTGGTGCAGGTCTTAAATGTATCAGGCTCCATTTGAGGTATTTTCTTATCCCCCCCCTCCCTTCTCCAATTCCCCTTCCTCTTATTTCCAACAATGCATGAAACCAGAGAACCATGCAAGCTTCTCTGCTTCCCTCTGCTTTTGATCTTCATCAGGACGTGAGCAGAAAGTTAATGGGGCCAGCCCTACCACAAAGGCAAATTACCATCCGAACACAACACAACAAAACAAAAAAAAAGCAAAGAAATATTATCTTCCGCTTCAGAGCCGACTTTTGTCCCTCAAAGGCATTCCTCTCTCTGCTCAGCATCCCCTCAAGCTTTCTTACCGCTTGCAGCCCCCCCCCCCCGCCCACATTCACGGACGGAGAGAGACTCCTGCGATTTAAATGGAATTAGGCAGCGCTAAACAAGACTTGTCGGCGATTTGGGCAGCCTTAACGGCTGCAGGATCACCATCGCTAGCTTTTTTTTTTTCTTCCTTTTTCTAAACCCGAAGAGGAATTTGCCGCGGGGGCCCCGTGGCTCAGATGCTTCGCAATTCCCCCGGATCACAACGCATCCCAGGAACCCATTCAGCAAAAAGAAAGAAAGAAAAAAGAAAGAAAAAAGAAACCCCCGCCCTCATGCATCAGTCCCTTCCTCCTCCTCCTCCTCCTCCTCCTCCTCCTCCTCCGTCTTTTGTTTGTTCCCAACGATCCGACCAGAGAAAAGGCGACGCAACAAACATACAGCAAAGAAAGAACAAAAAAACGGCAGCCACCTTTTTCGCCCAAGTCGCGCTTCAGACAAAAATGATTTGCGCCTCCATCCTTTTCCAGCGACAGACTACGCCTCTCTTCCTCCTCCTCCCCCTCCCCCCCCCGCTTCAAACTCAAGTTCCTAAACTTTACAACTTTCTCCTCCACTTTGAGGGAGGGAGGGAGAGAGAGAGAGAAGGCGAGGAAAAGAGAGAGCTTTCCCCCCCCCACGCCCCCTCGCAGACAAGAGTGGATGGCATACAACTCACCCTTTGTGAGGTCTCCCGGGCGACGGCGCACAACTGTTCACCCGCACATCTTTGAAAACGAAAGCCTCTCAAACCAGAAGAAGAAGCGAAGAAAAACCAAGAAAAGTCCCGGCAAAGCGGCGGCGATCGCGTGCTCCTAGTATAACCAACCTTGACGTTTCCTCCGATGCGAAAACCCGGAGCGAGCGGGCAATATCCCACCGCCAACTGCAGTCGCCCGGGAATCGCCGTCCTCCTCCAGTCCTCCACCACCTCCTCCACTCGCTCGCTCCCTCCTTTTCCAGCCAGGAGCCGTCCACTCTCCTATCAGAATCGCTTCAACCTTCTCCATCAGGAGGGGAGGAGACGGAGAAGGAAGGGGGGGAGCAGCCAGCCAGCCAGCGGGGGGGGCTGCCTGCCCCACACGGCGGGCTGATGTCAACTCTCCTCTTTTGAGAGTTCACGCGGCACTTAGTCGCCCGCAACTCCCTTCCAGTTCAGGAGAACCTAGGCGACTGCGAAACGGTGCGATTTCCAATGCTGGCTTAAGCGGCAGCCAACAAACTAACTCCCCGTTTGGAGACCTACACCCATCCATCCATCCATCCATCCATCCATCCATCTATCTATCTATCTATCAATATAAACTCTTGAGCTTACCTCGCCGTTTTATTCTCAACGGAGATACTCCTCTCGTTTGCTCGATTGGCCTTTTCCCGCTTCTGCGCCCTGGAACGATCACTTCGTCGATATGGAATTACTGCCGCCGGCTTCCCCTCTTTTTCTCTTTTTCTTTTCCATCCAGGAATGGTGGTACGGGCCGATTTACCGAAGGCTGCGTGCCCGAGGGCAGAAAGGGGAAAGAGAGGGAGAAGCCGCCGGAGTGTTTCATGCCCACTACTCGAGCGTGCGTGTGCAACGCGGATGGCGAAGGGGCAAAGCTTAAATGCCTTTAACTGCCGGCGCAAAACGGGGTTTAAACCATTTGTGGCCGATTACATCTACCTGTCCCGGCAGAGAAGGAAAAATTTCCATCTAGCAGGACGTCCAGAGCGGACTTTTTTTCCTGCTGGGACCCCCTCCCTCTGCAACATCGTCCTTCCCGAGGGGAGGTTTAGCCCCAATCCTTTTTTTTTAAAGCCCTCAAAACATGCTTTCTTTTCAGCAAGCGTGGGGACTTCCTCGATACTAATATTTTTTAATGCAATATTTCCCCTTCCCGGTCTTGCTTTACTCTGTCGTTTTATATTTTTTTAATAGTTTTACAGAACGTTTTTAATTAGTGGTCTTATCTTACGTCTCCCGGAGTCACTTCGTGTGAGATGGGCGGCCATATAAATCTGGCAAATAAATAAATGCCTTAAAAACCGATCTCTTCAATTTCCAGGGAGTGCAAACGTGACCTGGGACAAAGGGGGAGGGGGTGTGAAAAAAAACGGGGGTTCTTCTGGTGCCCTGAGAGAACGGGCGCTTGCAGAAAGTTAGACAAACTCCCTTTCTTTGCTTCTTTGGTGCAAGCGCAGGTGGGCAGTGTGGCAACCTTGTTTGCAAAAGGGGGAAAAAAAGCCGAAGATTTCAGGTTGCAGGAGAAAGTTGAACCGTAGAGGGCAGTAAGGGACCGAGAGACATCCGCTTTCGGGTCAGGTTTGGAAATGGAATACAAAGAGGAGAAAGGCCGCTTTAAAGAAACTTAAGAGGAAATCCTGATGAAGAAAGTATAAATCAAGAAAAAGGGCTTGATGTTGAAAGACATATTGGCAGCAAGACAGGCCTTCAAACGGCATTTTCAAACTGAGTTGTTATGGGGAAACTTGGAGGAGGAGGAAGGAGTATTAGATGTGTTCGCTCCCTTGAGTTAGTAATGATAATAAAGGCGGGATAAAAATAAACAAAAATTTGGCTCTTGGCATTGTACCAGGAGGTATTTGGCAAAACAGCAAATTGACTACGGGCCCCTACAACTACTACTATTCCATGCAGAATTCCATACTGACAAACATCCTGACCACATCTACTCGCACGCAAATCGAATTGTGTTCAGGGAAGCAGCTCTCAACAATCCCTACCTTATTTTAACTTGGAAATAAATTTTCCTCGTTTCAGATTTTTCTAAAAATTCAAGCAATTTTGGTTGCCTGACTAAAAGTCAGGAATGAAATTGTAATTTAGAGAGATAATTTCCTGCAGATTTGAAGGCCAAGGGCTAGCCATCAGCGTAAAACCATACAGGAAATGAAAAAAATGCATTTTGCTCCATGAAGCAAACACATTGTGCTTTCAGACGTTGATATGATTTGCAGGGGGTCGGGATTCAGCTAAAGCGAAACCAGACGATTTAGATTGGTCTGGGGATCCACCGAGAAAAATCCAAATGCATTTTAAAGAGGAGATAGCGTTCATGGATGCTATATTTCACTACCACCGGTGCTGAGATTAAGCCGATTCGCACTGATTTGAGCGAACTGGTTCTTAATTTACTCATCCTCCGCTATCAAAGTAGATCCTGGGTGCTGTGCTGTACTGCAATGGAGAAATGGGCAAGGAGTGGCCAGCATGAGGGAAGGAGAAGGCTGCTTTCCCTCCGGCCACTCCATTGCCCGTTTCACCAGTGCAGCCCCCAAGATTCATTTTGATGTGGGGTGGTAATTTAACAACCAGTTCGCCCAGGGTCAGGTTGGACGTCATGGGAGGCTTGTCCTGCATGTGCGGTGGAACTGAAGGATGAAGATGGGCCATGCCTCCCACGACGGCCAACCTGATCCTGAGCAAACCAGTTGTTAAATTATTTGAAACCCACCACTGACCACCATCCTGTCTTGCACCCACCCAATGAGTTTGCCCTACGTCTTTGCACCAAGTACTATGATTCTCCTATCACTTTTCTGTTGGCCCCTAGGCAGTGGTGGGATTCAAATAATTTAACAACCGGTTCTCTGCCCTAATGATTTCTTCCAACAACCAGTTCACCAAACTGCTCAGAAAGTTAACAACCGGTTCTCCCGAAGTGGTGCGAACTGGCTGAATCCCACCACTGCCTCTAGGCCCCTTCCCTCTATGCTGCCATCCATGGCCTTTTCTCCCCACTGTTTGTCAATCCAAAACATCTTTTCCAGAATACGATGTCCCTAGTCTTTACACAGACCAAACACAGATTCTGTGGATGCAATCCTGCCTGATCCCTTTGCCAAACATTTGGCACTCCTTCAATTGCTGGGCAGGTCGTTTGAATTGAAAGAGTATCCATATTTAAAAAAAAGAAAAGAAAAACCTAAAATTCAACTATAGAAGTTCCTCGATTTACAACTGTAATCAGGACCTGCAACTCTGTCACTGAGCAATACAATGGTAAAGCGCAATGACACGTGATCACACCATGTTCTGTTTCCCTTCCCCCAATACTCCCAGCAAAGAGTCAGTCAGAGGCCTCTTTTCTGATTTATTTACATATATATAAATGTCCTGGCTACGTCTACCCACGGGCCTGCCAAGTTTCTGGAGATAACAAGGAAATTACAGATAAGGCCAGAATTACTCGCGAATATATTCTTCCCTCCGTTGATACAGATTGCCCGCCCAAATTCCTTACTTTGTCCAAGACAAAAAACCAGGAAGTCCCGCCTCCTATTTATAGTCTCTGCAGATGTCACTGCATGACAATTATGACTTGGCTTTGTCCCAACTCTTCCGCTGCTGCGCACGCCGATCAAGTCTACGTAACCTTGCATCACTCCAAAACTGTTCTTGGGGCGTTGCCAAATCAGAAGGAGGCTCCATGGAATCAGGCTTTGCCGGCCCCTCCTCCTCCCTTTGAGTGGGTGCCAGGGAGGGAAAGGGCTCACGAAAAGCAGGGCTGGCCAGGTCTTCTCCCTCACTTTCTGAATCATCCGAGTCCAGGAGTCCGGGTCCAGGAACTTGGGTCACAACACACCAACTTAGACATAGACTTAAAATAACTTTATTGTCACTTTGAATGTACACTAATTGGCATACATTAAAATGAAATTACATTGCATACAGCTCTCAAAGGGTCTCCACCTCTAATATAAACATAAACATGACAAGATAAATAAATAATAAATAAATAAATATGCATGTACCCACATATATTATATGATACAGAAACAACACACTGTAGTTCGGATGCATACATGTGCATGCCAAGAAAAATGAATCTTGTGAGTATACCAGACAAATGGCATAGTGAACAAAGCTGTTACATAATCTTGTTGTCCTGCTAGAAATACTTCAAAACCTCCTCCCAGTGGGGAGAAACAGAAACATACCCTGAAGTGGGTCTGGGGAGTCTCTAACAATGCTTTGAGCTCCAAGCACATAGAATAGAATAGAATAGAATTTTATTGGCCAAGTGTGATTGGACACACAAGGAATTTGTCTTGGTGCATATGCTCTCAGTGTACATAAAAGAAAGAAAAGATACGTTCATCAAGGTACAACATTTACAACACAATTGATGATCAATATATCAATATAAATCATAAGGATTGCCAGCAACAAGTTATAGTCATACAGTCGTAAGTGGAAAGAGATTGGTGATGGGAACTATGAAACGATTAATAGTAGTGCAGATTCAGTAAATAGTCTGACAGTGTTGAGGGAATTATTTGTTTAGCAGAGTGATGGCCTTCGGGGAAAAACTGTTCTTGTGTCTAGTTGTTCTGGTGTGCAGTGCTCTATAGCGTCGTTTTGAGGGTAGGAGTTGAAACAGTTTATGTCCAGGATGCGAGGGATCTGCAAATATTTTCACGGCCCTCTTCTTGATTCGTGCAGTATACAGGTCCTCAATGGAAGGTAGGTTGGTAGCAATTATAGTGCTTATAAGCAGTATCCCGAATGACAAGAAACAAGCGTCCTATAATCTTCTCGGCTGTCCTTACCACTCTCTGAATGGACTTTCTATCTGAGGCAACTTACATCAACTTACAATAGCAGTTCTAGTTGTTACTAAGCAAATCCCATACAGCTAATAATCATGATATCATACAATTGCTGTTTGCAACCTTCTACCAGCTCCTTCATCGACTTTGCTTGTTGGAAGCCAGCAGAGAAAGCTGCAAATGGCAATCGCATAACTGGGCAATGCTGCAACAACTTTGAAGACTAGCAGAAGTCTCATTCAGAACTATCATACAGGTAGTTCTCAACTTATGACCATGACTAGCCCAAAATTTCTGTTGCTAAGTGAGACATAACTGAGTTCTGCCCCATTTTATGACCTTTCTGGACACAGTTGTTAAGTGAATCATTGTAGTTGTTAAGTTAGTAACATGGTTGTTCAGTGAATCCTGTTTCCCCATTGATTTTGCTTGTCAGAATGCCACCAAAGGGGATCACACGACTCTGGGACATTTATCATCATAAATATGGGACAGTTGCCAAGCATCTGAATTTGGATCATACGACTATGGCGATGCCACAATGGTCATAAATGTGAAAAATGGTTGTAGGTCACTTTTTTCATTGCCGTTGTCACTTTGAACAATCACTAAAATGAACTGTTGTAATTCAAGGACTACCTGTAACTCTGAACAGTTGTTGAATGAATGGCATTAACTGAGGACTACCTATACAAAGTTTATAAATGGAAGACCAGGAACTCTGCCCTCCCTCTAGAAACTCCCATACACAAAAACAGATCCAAAGTATTTCAAGCACACAAACCCATCCACTGACTATACACCATGGCAAGGTGTTCCAGATACCAAGCCAGAAATCCTGGTTGATAAACTAAATTGGCTGATTCACTTATCACACTATGTCAAAAGCCCCACAAATCATATTTTGGCACACTCTGTTGTGTTAAGCCAATGTCAGCGTTCCAGAAAACTCTCCTTGCAGAAAAGACTCCGAAGCAAACATCTTTCAGAGTTCTTTTACTAGCATAGGTAATCTGGCACAGTTGGTGGAAATCCAAATCTGGGGATCCGGGTTCCTCCCTCAGTAATACAAACCCCAAAATCCCCACCCTCATGATCCCTCTGCCGATCACATGCTCCAATCTTCAACCGTCCCATCTTAAGACATCACTCTGGCCACTCCTTCTCTAGATGTGAGCTCAGCCTGACCTTGACCGGCAGGAAGAATGTTATTACGTCTAATAATCCCTTGTACCACCACCCACCTCCCCTACTTTCCCACACAGGAGAAAGTGGCAGCGTGTGGAAGCCTTCGGCCTAGTATGGCTTCTAAAGCTGACAGCCAAACTATGATTTTTAGATCAGAAGGAAGTTTCGTAATTAATTTTTCTTTACCTAATACGGAGACTGCAAAATGAAAAACCAAATCCTAAGATTTCAAAGCTTTTCTTTTTCTTTCTTTCTTTCTCTCTCTCTCTCTCTCTCTCTCTCTCTTTCTTTCTTTCTTTTCTGAATATAAAATATTCAGGTGATATGGAAGGTAGTTAAAAGAAAATATTAGACAACATTTCATAGCTCATTTCTTGCCAAATTTTCCAGAGAAAATAAAAGGCCTCAGAAGAGGCAAAAAGCTTTCCCCAGGTTTTTTCCCCCATGTGTTCACTTATCTCAATACAACTAGAAACACTGAAGGGCTATAACCCAAGAGACAAGTAAGTATTGTTTCTCTTCTTCATTTATATGGCAGTAATGGCTTATGGGGCTTCTTGGCCATTTGGGGGCAGCAAGCAAAACATTAGTTTTCATTTGTTCTCAATAAAAATAAAATGCTTACCTATTTTACACATACTGCGGTTCATCCAACACATTATATCAAAAACGAAAAAAGGCCTGGGGACAACATCTTTAGAATGTGCAAGCCATGGTTACTTTTAATCATTTTGTGTGTCATAGCTTGATAGACAATAAAGTCAAATTCATTGGTTTGTAGCTCAGTATGTTAAACCGTATGAAAAATATGTACTGGTTTCCACTATAAATGCTGGGATAAAGCCCAAAACGAGACAGGAAACTGCGAGTTCAAGTCCTGCCTTAGCCATAAAAGCTGTTGGGTTACTTTGGGCCAGTCACAGTGGTGAAATCCAATTTTTTTTACTATCGGTTCTGTGGGCGTGGCTTGGTGGGCGTGGCTTGGTGGGCATGGCAGGGGAAGGATACTGCAAAATCTCCATTCCCCACCCCACTCTGGGGACAGCCAGAGGTGGTATTTGCCGTTTCTCCGAAATACTCAAAATTTCTGCTACTGGTTCTCCGAACTGCTCAAAATTTCTACTACCGGTTCTCCAGAACCTGTCAGAACCTGCTGGATTTCACCCTGGCCAGTCACTCTCTCTCAGCCCAACTCACCTCATTGTGTTATGGGGGAAATAGGAAGATGTGCTGGACACGTTCACTGCCTTGTAATATTGGTAAAATGAATAAAGGCAGGATACGAACAAACAAATAAAACACACTACCCAGAAAGTTGTCTTTCAATTGACAGTAGGAGCATAGATTTATACAGTCTAGTTTTGTTTCATCACATGGTGAGTGCCTAGACTACAGATAGTCCTCCATTCACAACATTTCATTTAGTGACCATTCAAAGTTACAGTGGCACTGAAAAACGTGACTTATGACTATTTTTCACATTTATGACTATTGCAGCATTCCCATGGTCACATGATTTACATTCGGATGCTTGACAACTGATTCACATTTATGATGGTTTCAGTCAGAGGTGAAATTCAAAAATTTTCCCTACCTGTTCTGTGGGTGGGGCTTGGTGGTCATGTGACTGGGTAGGTGTGGCTTGGCGGTCATATGACCGGGAAAACAAACTATCACACTTTACACAAAAATAACACAAAAGCTACACAACTGACTCACACACAATGCAAAAGCAGCTGGACTTCACACAAAAAGGCCGCTGCAACAAGCAGGAACCTCACAGAGTCACAGAGAACTCAAAAACAAGCTATCACTCTTCACACAAAAATACTGGTTCAGACAATAGGTAGTAAAAAAATGCTTTAAAAAGTAAAAAAAAAAAAAGTTCCGAGGCACAGCTGATTGTCACAGCTGATTGTCAGAACCTTTTTTTTAAAGCATTTTTTTTTACTACCTATTACTCGAACTTGTAATAAAAAAATGCTAAAAAAAAGAACTGCAGTGATTCACTTAACAAATGTGGCGAGAAAACTCGCAAAATAGAGCAAACTCAACAAATTTCTCACTTAACCACATAAATTTTGGGCTCAGCTGTGGTTGTAAGTTGAGGACTACCTGTAGTTCCTGCAATTTGCTTGACAAAATTTCAGAGATGATTTGTCCTTGCTTGTTTCATAGGGCTAAGAGAGAGTCACTGGCCCAAGGTCACCCAGCTGGCTTTGGGCCTAAAAGGAACTGGGTATGTCTAGTTTAACAAAAAGAAGGACTGGGGAGACATGATAGCTGTGTTCCAATATCTCAGGGGTTGCCACAAAGAAGAGGAAGTCGGGCTGTTCTCCAAAGCACCTGAGGGTAGAACAAGAAGCAATGGGTGGAAACTGATCAAAGAAAGAAGCAACTTAGAACTAAGGAGAAATTTCCTGACGGTTAGAACAATTAATAAGTGGAACGACTTGCCTACAGAAGTTGTGAATGCTCCAACACTGGAAATTTTTAAGAAAATGTTGGATAACCATCTGACTGAGATGGTGTAGGGTTTCCTGCCTGGGCAGGGGGATGGACTAGAAGGCCTCCAAGGTCCCTTCCAACTCTGATGTTATGTTATGTTAAGGGGCAGGCCTAGAGCTTACAATTTCTCCAGCCTCTCTAGCCCACAACACCAAACTGGTTATCTCATCATAGAGTAGAAATCTGTAAATGACTACTTTCTTTGTCTCCAGGCTTCAGGTCTCAGAACATATGGACAGACATCTTGTCCTGAAGCACCTGGCAGCACAGCTGTGCGTGGTTAATACTTACTAATGGCTTTTCTAATCTTTCTCTTCATAGCTTGCATGAGGTCTGGAGACATGCCACTTACTCCTTACTAATAGAAAAATGATACAGCCTGCTTTAAAAGGACAGCCACATTGCATTTCCCTGATATTTTATTAATTTCCATTTCAAAGTTTTTAAGAGGGGGAACCAAGAGCTATTCCAAGTATTTTACTTCATTATCTGCTGCAAATGAAGCGTGTCAAATAAAATTTAGAATTTCACAAATTAAAAAATGCAATGGGGCCTCGTCATGTTTTTGAACTCGGGTGTTGGAGAAGATTTCTGAGAATATCTTGGATAGCCAAGGAAATGAACAAATCAACTCAAAAGTCTTCCTTGTAGCAGGCTCAGATTATCATATTCTGCACACATTGTTCGAAGAGCTAGATCAGGGGTGTCAAACTCATGCCGTCACGGCAGTGTCACGTGATGTATCGGGACTTTTTTCCCCTTCACTAAACCGGGTGTAGACATGGCCAGCATGTGACGCATCCGGCCCACGGGCCGGGAGTTTGACACCCCGATCTAGATCATTCAAGGAATCTATAATGCTAGGAAAAGATAGAAGGAAAGAGAAGATGATGACCAGATCTGTGGTGGGTTGCCCCCGGTTCAGACCGGTTCACAAGAACCGGTAGTAAAACTGGCGGGAGGCTCCGCCCACCATCCAGGATGTCATCAGGAAGTTTCTGCGCATGCGTGCACGGTCCCGTTGCAAACCGGTAGTAAAGGTAAGTAGAACCCACCCCTGGACCAGATACAAGGTGACTGGACTCAATTATAGTCAAGAGAGGTGCACTGTTGGAAGATCTGAAGGACCAGGATGTGGAGAGATCATCTGGAGAAGAATTTATCTGTGGTCACTAAATTGACATTGATCTAATGGCATATAATAATAATAATAATAATAATAATAATAATAATAATAATAATAATAATAATAATAATAATAATAATAATAATATATTTTAATTTGTATACCGCCCTTCTCCCGAAGGACTCAGGGCGGTGCACAGCCAGAATAAAATACAAAGAAAACAGTACATATAATATTAAGAACAACCCCTTAAAAAATTTATTCGATTGGCCAAAAATTTTAAAATACAGTAACACCCTATAAAAATTTACAAAAATCTAAAACCCATAAAAGCAAATTAAAAATTTTAAAATCAAGCCAGTCCAGCTCGACGGAATAAATAGGTTTTAAGTTCGCGGCGAAAGGTCCGAATATAATTAGTCAGTGGTGCTTTAGGAACTTATACGAGCTACCTCAGGCTGTTAAATTACAAAGTGTGGTACTTAGCTATTGAAAGGTATATATTGTACTTTAAATAATGAATGCCCTGAAACGGCATAAAAGTCAATAGAAACAAAGCACATTTGCAGGAATGAGAACTGTTTTCTCACTATGCATTTTCTAGGCACTTGTATGGATGCAATAATATATTCATCCAAGCAGTATGATTCCACAGTTACAAATGCACCTTTTGTCCCCCGAAAACAGATTTTTGACCATAAATGTTTGAGAGTTTTTTATTTCATTAATTTCTCCTTTTTTATTTCATGATTTTTTCATTACACATTCCAAAATTTGCTTTAGGTCTTGGGTTATATTGTTTCCAAATATCAAAAACATATTCATTTGTCCAGGCCAATAATCCTATTTATGCAAAGAACACATTTATAAATAAATATGAGATTCAGTTTTTCATCCACTAGATGGAGGTAGTGTGTCCCTTTTCTATTTTCCAGAACAGGAAAAGTAATTTGGATATTTTATGTTAGTTGCTTATTTTTGTTTTACACTGTTTTTACACAGTTAGAAAAGTGCAGCAATTGGAGTGTGTGTGCGCGCATGTGTGTGCGTGTGTGTGTGTAATGTAAAAAAGATTTCAGGTACAGATGAATTTAAATTCTTAACATCATCATCAGAATCTAAACACGTAGATTTGAGATTTCCATGCCCCCTTTAAGTAATAGCACTTTCAATTCAAATTTTAGGAACCATAGGCTTTAGTAGGTGTTAAAGGATGAATGTAATTATATAGTATTATTATATTATATTGTATTGTATTGTATTGTATTGTATTGTATTGTATTGTATTGTATAGTATTGTATTGTATTGCCTTGCCATGCCACACTAGACTAGACTAGACTAGACTATAATGAAGATAATATATTTATTGTATTATCATACATTACAATTAGAAGACTAGATCAAGTGATCACTGAAGCAGTGGCACAAGACAGTTCTTATTTGCACATTCCCCCCTCCCCCTCCCCCGCTGTACAAGAATAGGACATTCTGACTGCTAGTCCAGCACAAACCATGAATCTGTAAGACAGAAAGAATTGTGACATGTCTTACTGTGGGTCCGAACAGCAGCCTCTC
Organism: Ahaetulla prasina; assembly: GCF_028640845.1. Lineage (NCBI taxonomy): Eukaryota > Metazoa > Chordata > Lepidosauria > Squamata > Colubridae > Ahaetulla > Ahaetulla prasina. Next base: position 246,539,185 of record NC_080539.1, on the reverse strand, counting down.
TGCCAGAATAAAGAAGCTTCAGCCGAGAGCTTTTTATGCTATTATCTGCAAATTAATAGGAAACATTAGATATCTTGGAATTTTGATAGGATTAATCTTCCCAAGTTTGTACTGATTCCGTATAGAGCAGGGGTCTCCAACCTTGGCAACTTTAAGCTTGGAGGACTTCAACTCCCAGAATTCCCCAGCCAGCAAAGCAAAGCAAAGCTGGATGGGGAATTCTGGGAGTTGAAGTCTTCCAAGCTTAAAATTGCCAAGGTTGGAGACCCCTGGTATACAGAACTCAAAGAATCTGCTGAACAACCCCCATATGCTAAGAAGCATCTTTAATAAGCATTATAAGGCTTGGCACATAGACCAAGCCCTGGGGATGGCCAATTAGTCACTATTACAAGGCGGTAAACCCAACTCAGTCTGTGCCATTTCCAAATAAATGCAGGTTGGCTCATCCTGTGCAATGGGAAACAAGGAGGGATTACCAGCTAAATCTTTTCCTTGCACCACAGTCCATTGAACAGGGCAGTTAAGCCTTGTCTGTTACAGTTCAAGACATTTTATAATAAAAGAAATGCCACTGAAGAAGGGGTAGGCGCCATTTCATGGCCGAAAAGTACTTGTCAGATTGTGAGACGGGACATGAAGCAATAATGGAAAATGCAACCATATTATCTGTATGTGAGGGGTATTTTCTTCTTCTTTGATATTTCTATATGAAGGCTTTGGGAGCTTCTTTTTACATCTTTGAACCTTAAGTTTATTTATGATATATAATGAGGTGGCGCAGTGGTTAGAATGCAGTACTATAGCAGTGGTGGGTTTCAAAAATTTTTACTACCGTTTCTGTGGGTGTGGCTTGGTGGGCATGTCAGGAGAAAGATACTGTAAAATCTCCATTCTCTCCCCAATCCAGAGGAAGGTTATTGCAAAATCCCCATTTCCTCCCGATCAACTGGGACTCGGGAGGCAGAGAATAGATGGGGACAGGGCCAGTCAGAATTTTTACTACCGGTTCTCCGAACTACTCAATATTTCCCCTACCGGTTCTCCAGAACTGGACAGAACCTGCTGAAACCCACCTCTGTACTGCAGGCTACTTCTGCTGCCTGCCGGCTGCCTGCAATTTGGCAGTTCAAATCTCACCAGGCTCAAGGTTGACTCAGCTTTCCATCTTTCTGAGGTGGGTAAAATGAGGACCCAGTTTGTTTAGGGGCAGTATGCTGACTGTGTAAACCGCTAAGAGAGGGCTGTAAAGCACTGTAAAGTGGTATATAAGTATAAGTACTATTGCTATGATATATAATGTGCATTTTATGTTTCCACAACAATTTTTCTTCAAATCAGTGGTATCTGGCAGTTTGCTACCCAAATTCAGCACCATAATCTGGAAGAGGCCATTAACAAAGAGGGAAGAATGCACTGTTGCTCTGCAGCATGGAACAGCCCCATGCAGGAACACCTATGCAATAACACCCTTCTATCTAAGCTTGCTTGGATGGCTGCAGTTAAATCACTCCTTCACTACATCTGGTTACCAATTCGACCTTGGCAATTTCCATGGACTTCAACTCCAAGAATTACCCAGCAAACATGGCTGTGTATTTGAGTAACATTCTGGGGAGGGAGGGAGGAAGAGGGAGAGAAAAAGGAAGGAAGGAAGGAAGGAAGGAAGGAAGGAAGGAAGGAAGGAAGGAAGGAAAAGAAAGAGAAAGGAAAAGGAAGAGAAAGAAAGGAAAAGGAAGGAAGGAAGGAAGGAAGGAAGGAAGGAAGGAAGGAAGGAAGGAAGGAAGGAAGGAAGGAAGGAAGGAAGGAAGGAAGGAAGGAAGGATCATTACTTTTGAAAATACAAGCCTTAAAATGGCACAATCAATGTATTGCTATCATCTTTTATTTTACATAAAAACAGCTGGTGGGAAACATAGCCCTATCCTAAGCAACCTGAGGCCTGCTACTTGAATTTTGAATATACAGAGACAAAGAAATATGTATCAGTAATTCAGACCTGTGCAAAGCAATCTTGCTGCAAGTCATCACAATTTTTATCACCAGCCAAATGTTAGGAGGCACCAGACTCTAAGTAATTTTATGAGTGTTTATAGCCCTGCTAAATACATGGCTGCTCTGATCCCTCAGGCGAACTCTAAGATGACTTTAGTATTCTTGCTTATAGGAGACAAGATTTCAGAAGCTTAGATTTGTTGATTGCACTGTATATATGAGAATTGCAAAACTATACAATCTATGTAAAGTGACTTAGTTTCTTTAAGACATAAGATATCTTCAGAGCGCTCTCAATAGCTATTAGGTTATTAATTGTGCTCAAGCTGCAATTCCCCATTCTCATAACCAGTTGTGCAATTTTAGAGCACTCAATTTACATAGATAATAATAATTTATGTAATTTATATGCCACTCACTACTAGCAACTCCGGTGGTTCACAAATTGTTAAAACCATTTAAAAACAAGGAAACAAAAACAAAAAAGATTTTAAAAGACTGAAGAAAAAAACAACTAGATGGAAACCATTAAAAAGTCCCTTTACATGGACTTGATGAATGAAGAGGAAAGGAAAGCATTGCCTCTTAATGCTTGCCTCTAAAAATTTAGAAAAAATGTCTTGTTTAACAAAACAACACATCTATACAAATGTAGAGTTCTATGTTTAAATGCCACTCTTCTAAAAAGTAGAAGAATGATTACATATTCCATTTAGAAGCAAGTGCTTAAAAGACTGTTGATTGCCACAGATAAAAAAAAATGAGCAAAATATTATTTCTTTGGCTGCACAATACAGTTCATTCCAAGCACTGAACACCTTTAGACCATCACTGTATTGTACAGATAGTCCTTTGTAATGACAACTCATTCAGTGACCAAAGTTACAATGGTAGTAAAAAGTACTTATGGCCAATGCACAAAGTTCTGGCCATCCTATTACTGTGGCCATGAGATTGCAACCCTAGTGTTTAACAGCTGGCTCACACTTACAACAGTTACACAGTCCACAATCATACGATCACCATTTGTGAGCTTCCCTGCTGTCTTGCCACAAGCAGTCAATGCGGAAGCCAGAGGAAAGGTTGCAAGTCGCTCTGGTAAGTGACCTGCACTCAGCAGTAGCCAATCCAAGCCCTGTTCCCCTCCCACCACTCTCCTGCTATGGGTTCTTTTTTTAAAACTACACTAAATTGGATTGAACTAAAGAAAAAAAACCTAAAGCATCAGTCCCTGTACAGGTAGGTTTTTAGTATCTCTGTACAAGGGTTGGGCAGATGTTTTATTTCATAAGAACAAATATAAAAGTTATATCTAAGGGTTTCAGGTTCCAAAAACCAAGAAAGACACACTGAGTTTCTTCTGAACATTTTCCTTTCTTGTTCCTTGCCGAATTTTATTCAAAATGAACTGACTCCTGGGCATTTGATGACCCGAGGGCCACATTTGGCCCACAGGTCGTCCTAACCTGGCCTGCAGTATCGGTAGCATCTGCAGCAGGGGTGGGTTAGTGGTGTGGCATCAGAGCATCAGCAGAGGGCATTAGTACATCAGCATCTGGGGCAGGAGGATGGCAGTGATGGGGATGGCACTGCAGCTCTCCACAACAGTCCCAGTTTCTCATGTAGCCTCTTGGGAAGATTAATCGCTCAACCATGACTTACCTTGACCGTTAAACTCTGAAAGCTCTTAAGGAACTTTTTGGAGTCTCTTCTTCTAAACAACAGGTGTCAACCTTGCGGCCCATAGGCCGAATGCGTCATGCGCTGGCCACGCCCACTCTGTTTTAGCAAAGGGGGAAAAGTTGAAATACGTCACGTGACAACAATGTGATGCCACAAGTTTTATACCCCTGTTCTAAACTTTATTGACATTTGCTCCCCTGGAATGCACTTCCTCTCTTTTGGGAATCCAGACTCTATTCCACCACACTGCTTCATAAAATAGAATATATTTTATTCTTTTGCTATGTCTATAACAATAGGGTTTAGTATTACTCTTCAATTACTATTATAACATATAGTCAATTCAACATACTAGTCAATTACTATTACCTAATACTCTATTATAATTATCTATATGCTACATTCTTACTAGTATGCATCTTTTTCTGTTAATGGCTAGCATGTAGCGTTCTTGCACCTTTGTTAAGTTGTCCTTTGTCTTGCTGAGCTAAGGTGTAAGAATACTTCTTTTCCTCTATTTTGAACCATCGGCTCCTTCTGAAGGAAAAATGCCTTGGTTGCTATACTGTTTGCTGTTTTCTACCTGCAGAGCTCAAAACACACATCCCCTCCATTCTCCTCTCCACATCTGTGTCAAGGTTACAGCTTTATTGACTCTGCCATGCCGAAGCTGGAGAAAAGGTTAAAATGGGAGGGGAAGGCAGCAGCCCAGATGCCTGCAATTTTGTTCCAGCAGCCTGCTCTTCCATACCTCCCCCACCCAGCAGCAGCCACTTACTTACCTGTTGACCTGACTGCAAGCCATCTGGGACTTGCATCTTCCTGCTGGCATCTTCTGATTTTGATTGTTGGAAGCTGCATGAAATAATGAGGAGGTCCTAGCTTAATGACACCCACCCCAACTCCTTTAACAATGACAGTGGGCATTGCCAGGATTGTCATTGCTAAATAATGCAGGCATGCTTTATGACTGCATGGCATAATGACTGAAATTCCAGTCTCAATTACTGTCATTAACCTGCATTATATATTTAAAAATCAAGAGTAGATTTGATACTCTACCCTAGTAATTTCAGGTCATTGATGCCTAGCCATAGTATGTAACCCTAGGATTTTTTTCCACATCTGATGCTCTTGATCAAGGGTCCTCAAACTATGACCCGCAGGCTGCATGTGGCCTGCCAAAGCCATTAATCCAGCCCATGCAGGACCATGAGGCTGCCCTGCCCAGATTTCCCTGCCCACCCACAGGCCCCCATCCTTTGACTAAGCGCAGGACTTCCCTTCACGAGGAACTGGAAGGTAAGGTCAACAATTTTGGTTTGCAGAGACGGGCCCGTTTTTCACCTCCCCTGCCTTCAGAAGACAGAGAGAAAGAGAGAAAGAGAGTTAAACAGAAAGAGAGCTAAATAGATAAAGACAGAGAGAGAGAGAGAGAGAGAGAGAGAGAGAGAGAGAGAGAGAGAGAGAGAGAGAGAGAGAGAGAGAGAGAGAGAGAAGAGACACAGAGACAGAGAAACTTGTTGATTGTAAGCTCCTTGGGGCTGAGAAGAATTGTTGCAATTCTGAAGCAGTTTCCTGAAGCAGACCACTAGACTCCTAAACAACTGAAAAAACAACCTAATAAAAAGAAAAGTCAACTTAATTAAATTACTTTAATTTGTGTGCGTTGTTTAATGGACTGTTAAATTGACCAATCCCACAGTCACATGACCTAGCCACACCAACCCAGTCACATGATCACCTAGCCACGGCTACCCAACCAGTCCGCCCCCCCCAACAGTCTGAGGGAGGGATCATGAATTGGCCCCTTGTTTAAAAAGTTTGAGGACCCCTTCTCTTGATGAACATGAGTGTGCCATGTTAGATAACCTGTTATCTTCATAACATGGGACCCAGGAAGCAGACCTTCTCTAGCAGTGCCTGTCCTTTGGAATAACACCACCCCAAAGGTCTACATGGCCCCTAACTTGACTATCTTTGCAACCTGGCCTTGGTAGATGGTGAACCACTTCAGAAATTTATATTATATGTCACTGAATTTTCCTCCCAGGTATTCATGGTTCTTTTATCTTTTTGGCTTCCATTGTTTTTAATGTTATATAATGCTCAGAGCTACCTGGAGTGGAGTCGCTTTCTAAATTTAATAATTGTTTAAGTTTAAACGATGCTTTATAAATGAAGAAAATTAAAGGTAGCCTCCAAATGGCTCAGTTAAGACCATCAGTCAGGCGCCAAATACATACACACAATAATCTTCTTCAGGGATGCGTAATTTGATAAACATTTTATCTCGCTGTATATTTATCTGCTGATTATCGAACAAAGCAATACTGCCTGCCAATATGTCTCTAGGCAGTGAATGAAGCTCATCGAAAAATTACATGCAGAACAGAAATTTGATAATAGTAGAGTTCTGATGAAATTAAATGGGCTGTCAACTTCACATCCAATTAAAGCACGTAGTAGAAAACCTGTACTACAACAAACTGGAACCCATGATTTCAGCAGAAAAAAAGATGAGATAAATAGGTTATTAGGACAGTATTTGAATACAAGTAGTCCTCGAGTTATGATCACAATTTATGTTGCTAAGTGAAACATTTGTTGAGTTTGCCCCATTTTATGACTTTTTCTGCCCCAGTTGTTAAGGGAATCATTGCATTTGTTAAGTTAGTAACACAGTTGTTAAGTGAATCTGGATTCCCCATTGACTTTGCTTGTCAGAAGGTCGCAAAAGGGAAACACATGACCCTGGGACATTGCAATGAATGAATGAATGAATCTTAACTATGAATGAATGAATTTTAACTATGAACTACTTTCCAAACATCTGAATTTTGATCATGTGACCATGGGAAGTTGCAATGGTCGTAAGTGTGAAAAATTGTCATAAGTCACTTTCTTCAGTCCTGTTGTAACTTTGAATGCTCACTAAATGCACTGTTGTAAGTTGAGGACGACCTTTACTCTAGTCTTCACTTAATGGTGTCCTGTTTACCAATCATTTGAAGTTACAACGGTGCTGAAAGAGTAAATTTGTGGCTAACTCTCACACTTATGACTGTTGCAGTGTCCCTCCAGATCGCCATGATCGACATTTGTGTATTTTGCAACTGTCAGGCATTTATGACCATCATAACTTCCCACAGTCACAATTAGCCTCTGACATGCAGAATCAATGGATTTTACTGACAGTCAGTAAAATCTCAAGTCATGACGTGATGTCTCATTGAACAACCATGGATAATTTTTTTTAAATGACCCTGGTGGAAGTGAGATTGTCTATCCGTCGTGGTCACTTGATGTCTTGCATAATGACTGTGTCGCTTAGTGACAAGAGCTTCTGGTCCCAATTGCAGTTGCTAAGTGAGAATTTCATGTAAGAAAAAACAAGCTGTAGCCATTTAACACACAACAGGTTTAGCCAAAACAGTTGAGCTACACACCTTTAAGCCTTTGCATGTCCTAATGCAACGGACTGTGGTACAATAGTCCCCCCAAAGAAAATGAGGCAACTGTGAGGTCCATAATAAGACTGCGAGGCCCACAATAAGTGTCTTAATTTTCCATCTTTCTTCAGGAATCGAAGAGTTACATTCTTCTTCTCACAGTTCAGATTCTTATCGACTCCCCTTCCAGCAAATGGCACCAAAGTTTCTCATGGGATCATATGCAGACCTAATCAATATGAAAACATAGAAATTTCTTACCAGGCAACTAGTATATCATGGAAGCAGCTTTCAATGCTGTATCGTACTTTCTTCACCTACAACTTAACATGTTTGCTTTTCTGCTCAAATAGAACCCATGAGCTATCAGTTGGGTCACTATTTCTATTTTGTTTTCAGCCTTACAGGTCTGTGGCAGATTGTGATCTTGAGATTGAAATGCTAGTAACATAATTTCAGGATACAAGCCCTGTGGGCTCTATTTCATAATAAAACAGCCATTAGTATGCTGAGAATTGTTTTGGACCGCAGAACAGTTATAATGAATTATAATTTTGCCAGAGAGGAAGAGAACTGGTGCTTGAAAATGAGAGCGAGACAATTTTCTTAGGAGACAAACAACTTGAAGCTCATGCTCTCCAGGGACACATGACTCAGATTTCGCTTTTTGACATTCGTTCTGAAGCTGGGAATTATTGTTGATCTGGCAAAAGGGCAAGTAAAGCAAATGTAGGGGCATCATTTGTGCAGTAACACTGGTTTTTGTTTTTTCCCCAAAAATTTTATTAAATATTGTATTATACAAACACAGCTTATACAGCTATGGAATAAAAATGCATTAAAACAAATGTGTGTGAGTGTGTGTGTGTGTGTAGAGAGGGAGGGAGGGAGGGAGGGAGGGAGGGAGGTGTGTGTGTATGTGTGTACATATACAGATACTAGCTGGATACCCATGCTCCACTATGAAACTATGTCTCAGCATTCCAGGACAAACCTTGACAGCCCAAACAATCCACGCTGCAACTGTAGTTTTCAAACGGTTTATTACGGCTGAAAGCTAGCTCCGAGGCAACACAGAGTTACACTAGTTTAAAGTTGGCGCGCCTAGTGTTTCCAATTGTTCTGGTTCAGTAACTTGGGTGGCGGGCTTTCCCCCCAGGGTAGAACCATCCATCTGCTCAAATTTGATTGAGGTTTTGAGATTCAATATACGCAACCCTAGCTCAACTGCCACAGATTTACGCATCAAGCATCTGGTACAGCCAGAATCAATTAAAGCACCCTGCCTTGGTGTGTGGATTCTGCAGAGTAATCGGGACTACAAAGAAACGTATGGGATCACTTACCATTGGATCAAGTGTATTGTCCTCATCGCTGTCTCCCACCACCACCGGTAGGCTTCCTGCTCCTGATGTACTTCCAACTTTCTTAACAGGCGTACCAGCATCGGAGAGGAGGGTCTGCGATGCTATTCTGAACCTTTCCGGTGTCAAACGTGCACGGGCCTTCCCACCAGATGCCGGGGGCCATGCCTCTGTTGGTTGTGGTGGAGGTAGTGGACAATCCACTGCCCTATGGCCTATCTGGTTGCACTGAAAAGATCAAAAAGATGGTCTCCGGGCAGGTCCAGACGGCACGGATGTTGGGTCCACCCTTCTGATTTCTCTACCCTGGGGCAGCCTGTCTACTGCCCGTCTTTGCTGAGCCTCCCCTCTCAGTCAAAACTTCCATAATCCAACTTCTAAGTCTATGGCTGCTCGAAACCAATCAGTTAGACGTGGTAGCAAGCCACAATAAAAGCATGCCTGTCTCAACTCATGATCCAAACCCATATGGAACTGGTGTACCAGTAAACGCTCAGGCCAAGTCCTTAATTTTCCTGCAATCTTCCAGAACTCTTTCACATAGTCCTTAACTGGTCAACCCCTCTGTTTCAGTGCCACCAGTTCTCCTTCCACCAGTTGTGCCCGAGATTCATCCTCAAAGAGGCCCCTCAGGGCTTCCAAGAACAGACCAACATTTTGTCAGTTCAAATGCGTGTTCACAATGGAGGTCGGCCACACAGTGCCCCTGTCAGGACAGCTGTGATAGCTACCACCATAGCCCATTGAGATGAGTAGAACTGCCCATACAAATCCATGTGGCTAATAACCTGACTTAAGAAAAGAGCCACTCGCTCTGGGTTCCCATCAAATGATGCCTGAAGGGGTGGTGGTCCCCACATTGACTGCGTTGGCCATAGATCCAGTCCCCATACCGGACCCCGCTCTATTGGGCCCGTGGTTCCTGGACATCTATTATTCCTACTCTGGTTGTCAAATTGTTGTCCTGGACCTGGGTGCCCATCCTCCTGCACTGCACTATGTGATCTGGCTTGATAAATCGACACTTACAGAAAATTAATGAGTAGTTACGATCGGCCTCTCCTCTCCCCTTCTCTCCCTCAGGCTTGCCCCACAGAAGCCTCTCCTCTCCTATCCCCCTTCTCTCCCTCAGGATGACTCCATCGATCCTCTTCTATCCCCTTTTCTCCCTCAGGCTTGCCTCACAGAAGCCTCTCCTCTCCTATCTTTCTCTCCCTCAGGCTTGCCCCACAGAAGCCTCTCCTCTCCTATCCCCCTTCTCTCCCTCAGGATGACTCCATTGATCCTCTTCTATCCCCTTTTCTTCCTCAGGCTTGCCTCACAGAAGCCTCTCCTCTCCTCTCCCATTCTCTCCCTCATGCTTGCCCCACAGAGACCTCTCCTATCTTATCCCCTTCTCTCCCTTTCAGGTGGGGAGTAGAATGTCTAAACTCCCAGCCTGCAGGCGGGATGAGTCACGTGCTGGCCATGCCCATACCCAAGTGGCAATTGGAACAGAGTTCTTTTGAGGTGGGGAGGAGGAGTAGAACGTCTAACTCCTTAGCAACAGAGCGTGTTAATAATAATATAAGCAATACTAATGATCTGATGTTCATTTCAAAAAATCCTTTCTTAGCGAGCACCTAGAAGCCAAGAGGAACATATATGCCAAATTTCAAGTTTGTAGGCTTTATGGTTTTGGAGATTTTGTGATGATGCATGAATGGTATTTTGCTTTTACATATATATAGAAGAAGATACACACAGATATACACACCCACACATATATGTGCATCTTGAATATATAATTAATGTATAACATATACAATATATAATTACATCTACATATCTATATCTATCTATCTATACGTACATACTTACTTATAGATATATACATATTATATATTACAACTAATCAAGAAGAGAAGCAACCTAGAATTAAGGAGAAACTTCCTAACAGTGAGAACAATTAACCAGTGGAACAGCTTGTCTTCAGAAGTTCTGGGTGCTCCTTCACTGGCGGTTTTTAAGAAGAGACTGGACAGCCACAGGTCTGAAATGGTATAAGGTCTTCTGTTCCAGCAGGGGGTTGGAATAGAAGACCTCCAAGTTCTCTTCTAACTCTATTCTGTAATATATAATAATATAAAGGGAACTTGGAGGTCTTCTTGTGTTTTCCCATGGGACAAGATCTTTTCAATTAATTACCGTAAAAAAGCCTTAGATCAAGTCCACGTGAGCCCTTAATCATATAAAACTTTCTAACTCCAACAATAGTCAGCCTTTTGCTCTATGCTCCAAAAACATAAACTATAATTAAACTATATTTGGGGTTTCCTTATAGGTTTGAAGGAAATTGACTCTGTGACTTCAATAAAACTTCCAAGTCTGAAGGTTTTCAATCATGAAAGAAAGCCAAAGAATTAAATAATAAATAAAATCCAAAGTGATTAAAAGATGAGCCCAACCGAACTTAGAGTCCATGAAGGCAACATTAGCAGCCCTAAGCACAATGGAATCCTGCAGCTCCCTGTTCTTGACATCTGCTTGCAAAAAACCCCCATCCCAGCTATATAGGACACATGCGGATAATCTGACAATCTCTCTTTTTCTCCAGAGAAATTGCAGCAGCCCAATGCTTGCAATTAGGCATCTTTTTGGCCACAATATGTTCCTCTCTTTAATGAACCTCCAAAAAATGCTCACTGAAGAGCTGCAAAATTTTCCTCTTCAAGGCGATCAGTGAGTGAGTGTCTTCCATGCCTCAAAAATCATGTTAGGATTTATACACCACAGCCGGGTGAAATCTAAAAATTTTCCCTACCGGTTCTGTGGCCGTAGCTTGGTGGTCAGGTGACTGGGTGGGCTTGGCCAAAAACAATAAATAATAAAAATAATAAAGTACACAAAACAATAAGAGGTACCAAAAACCAACTTTCACACTTTACACACACATCACACAACACAACTGACTCACACACAATGTAAAAGCAGCTGCACCTCACCCAAAATGTCCCCTGCAACAAGCAGGAACCTCACATAGCCACAAAAAGCCCAAAAACCAACTTTCACACTTCACACACACACAACACAACACAACACAACTGACTCACACACACGCACACACAATGCCACATACAGCTTTGTGAGATTTTGTGTGTTTGTGTAGAGTGAAACACTAAAGAAACACCAAATCTCAGAAAGCTGCACAAATATTTTATTTTATTTTATTTTATTTTATTTATATTTTTAGATAAAAGCAGCTAAATTTAAAATGTCCTTAACTTTAAATTGCTATGTCTAAAAAAAATAAAATTCCTAAAAACACCCCCAATTAACTATTTTTTTAAAGCTCCCCCCACCTTACTTGCCCAATTCAAGGGAAAAGGCAGGCAGATTGAGTTGCTCACAATGAGATGGATTGCAGGCAAGCAGATTCAATTGCTAGCTGGTGCAATTGATTGCAGCAGCCGAAGCAAGGCTGGAATAGCAAGTGAGACTGAAAGAAGCAGGAAGCTGCCAAGTAGGCAAATGGGGACCGGGCGATTGGGTGGGCATGGGCGGGCGGGGGGGCAGGGATTTTTGCTACCGGTTCTCCGAACTACCCGCCCTCATCGCCACCGGATTGCGCGATCCAGTCCAAACTGGGAGCATTTCACCCCTGCACCACAGGCATATTATACACCAAAAGCATAGAATTTATCAGGAACTAGTGCTCAGCGAAGGAAACTTCTGATTAGCAGGCTTTTAAACAGAGTAAGCCACCAGAAAACTGAAAACAACTGAACTTTCAGTGTAGATATCTTTTCCCTTGAAGTTCTGAATAAAAAAGCAATAGATCAGAATATTTTTGTTGGCAGCTAACATGTCATGTATCATCACAGTGGCATGCATTGGCCCACAACTCACAGAGGAATTGTAACGGGGGGGGAAATAAATAAAAACACAAATTGAAATGATATTTAGCAAATGTCTACTCCACCCTTCATGAAATGATATTTAGCAAATGTCTACTCCACCCTTTGGGGAAGGGGAGAAAGAAAACACTTCTTGGGGCATGGAGCCATGTAGAATATCAGAAAAAATTAAGCAAATCTGAGTTACAACTTTTATATAGACTAAAGAATATGCATAAAGGGGATAAAGCAGAGGTGGTATTCAGCAGGTTCTGACCAGTTCTGGAGAACCGGTAGTGGAAATTTTGAGAAGTTCAGAGGTACCACCTCTGACTGGCCCTGCCCCCATCTATTCTCTGCCTCCTGAGTCCCAGCTGATCAGGAAGAAATGGGGATTTTGCAGTAACCTTCCCCTGGAGTGGGAAGGGAATGCAGATTTTTCAGTATCCTTCCCCTGCCATGCCTACCAAGCCATGCCACACCCACCAAGCCACACCCACAGAACCGGTAGTAAAAAAAATTGAATCCCAACACTGGGATAATGAATACGCATCAAGAATTAAAAAAAAATCTGAGATCATCCAAGGCTTGGGAGAAAACAGTACTTCTTGTCCAAATGATAGATAGTATTGGCCAAGAACAACTCATAGTAGTTCAGCAGCAGAAGGAATCTTTTTACCCTAATTCACTTATTCATTAGCTTTTCCATCAGAGCCCCATGCCAACTGGCAGAGGCAGGTTTTAAGGCTCCTCCCAAAAGCCAGAAGGTTGGAGCTGGATCTCATGTCTTGAGGTAAGATGTTAATTGTAAAAATAGATCCAGATATTCAGATCCCATCCTGCAATAAATATTTCAGAGGTTACGGCTGATGAGAGCACACTGGAACACAACAGCACTTACAATTCTTAACATCCCTCCTTAGCTTCTGTCATTCAAGGTATGTGTGAAGGCAATTAAGGAAAGGCTATATGGAAAACTGACCTTTAAACCATGCAACCATGGTTAGACCACTCACATAGCTTTCTTTCATTTCTTCACACACACACACACACACACACACACACACACACACACACACTATAACAATACACACACTTTGTCAGCAACTAACAATATACCACCATTGGGGGAAGGGGAGGAATCATGGAATAATGTAGAAAAGAAACTTTAATCATAGTTCTATAGGCTTTCTTTTTAAAATGTTTAAAAAATAAAATGACCTTTAAAGGCCTACATGGCATGGGCCTATGTCAGTGTTGGTGAAACTTTTTGGCACCAAGTGCCTAAACGAGTGTGTGCGCATCAGTGGTGGGTTTCAAAAATTTTTACTACCCGTTTTGTGGGTGTGGCTTGATGAGCGTGGCATGGCTTGGTGGGTGTGGCTTGGTGGGCATGACAGGGGAAGGATACTGCAAAATCCCCATTCCCTCCTGATAACTGGGACTCGGGAGGCAGAGAATAGATGGGGGCGGGGCCAGTCAGAATTTTTACTACCGGTTCTCCGAACTACTGAAAATTTCCTCTACTGGTTCTCCAGAAATGGTGAGAACCTGCTGAAATCCACCTCTGGTGCACATGCGGGGGAGCACCAGAAACCAGAAGAGCAGTTCCCCAGGACACATGTGCGCACTAAGTTCCTGGTGTGCATGCGCGTGCGAAGACCAACTGGCCAGTACACATGTGCGTGCCGGAACCCAAAAGAGCAATGACGGCTGGCATGCCTGGAGAGGTGGCTCTGTGTGCCACTTCAGGCACGCATGCCGTAGCTTTGCTATCACGGGCCTATGTTATCTGAGGGACGCTTCTTCTCCTTCCATCAAATCTACTTGTCCCATCAGCTCTGGCAGAAGGGGTCTGCTCCGGATCCCATCTGCAAAAAAAGTTCCCTCTGAAGGGACGCAGGATGTGAGCCTTTTCTGCTCTGGTACCCGTCCTCTGGAATGTCATCTGTAATGTATTTGAATTTTTGGAGGGAAATTTGGGCGGGAAAATGCATGTTCTTGATTGGCTGGTGCCTCAGCCAAAACACTATATAAAGAGAGATGTTTGCCTATTGTTCTATCTGGGTTCTCACAATAAACCAAAGAGCTGTTGTCACTAAGATCGTCTCCTGCCTCCTCATTGCCCAAACTTAACATTGGCGACGAGGATGGGATATTGAGGGCAGTGAGACTAGGAAAAGAGCTGGAGGAGAAATTTAGCGTCAAACCCAGCCAGTTGTTGAGGGCGGCTACATAGCAATGTCTAGCTATACACTGCCAGCGCCATTTGACCCAGCCGAAGAGAAATGGGGGTCATACATGGCTCGCTTCGAGTGCTTCCTCGAGGCAAACGAACTGCAAGGAGTATTGGACAATCGGAAGCGCACATACTTCCTGAGCCACTGCGGACCAGAGGTCTTCAATACCGCCGAATCGCTGTCGGAACCAACGCCCGTCCAGTCGGTGCCGTGGCCCGTGCTCCAGACAACGCTCCGAGCGCACTACGTCCCTGTGCCATCGAAGTTCGTGCAAAGGTTTGAACTGAGGCAGAGAGTTCAACGCGAGGGCGAATCTATCAACATGTATATGGCCACCTTGAGAAAAGCTGCAAATCACTGTGAATATAGGGATTTGGAGGACACCCTATTAGAACAACTCATTTGCGAGGTAAGGGACATCCGGCTACAGAGGCGACTACTCTCAAAAAGCAACCTGACCCTAACGATAGCCCTGAATGAGGCTAGGGCACACGAGATGTCCACCAAAGCGGCTGAAACCTTGCAAAAGCCAAACGCGCCGAATTCCTCAGCGAAAGCGACACCAGTCCACAGTGAGGAGATCCAGGCAGAATGGGAAGGCGAAAGTGAGGAAGAGGTTTTCCAAACCAGGAAACCGGAGAGAAGCAACCGTGACGAGTGTGTGAGTTGCGGAGGCCAACACCAGCGACAGAACTGCCGTTTTAAAGATGCCATTTGTCGAAGGTGTGACAAGAAAGGGCACCTAGCTCAAGTTTGTCGAGCTACTCAACCATGCCGCCAAAAATTCAGGACTGAATTCAAACCGGCCTATCAGCAAAACCCCAACTCTGCGAGATGACCAGCGATTGGGCTATTCAAAAAAATGCACGAAGTCAAACCACACAACTGTACGAGTGGGCCACGCCTCAACACAACTGGAGAAAAAGATATTCACAAGGACCTGCATAGAAGGAATATCGTGTAAAATGGAAGTGGATACAGGATCATCAATTACAGTTATGTCCTGGGACACGATCACCAAGGATATCCCAAGAATCGCAAAGCGGCAACTGCAGCCTCAGAAGCTAAGAGTACAAGATTACCAGGGAAACCGGATCCCTGTCTGAGGCACCACCATGGTTCGAGTTAGTTATGGATGGTTCAACAAATCTCTACTGATCACCATAGTCAATGAAAACCTGCCCAGCTTACTGGGTCTCGATTGGTTCCGGGCCCTTGGAATGGGCATCACCGGAGTTCACAGCGTCGGCGGCGACCTAAAGGAGGAGCTGTTGCAGGAATTTGAGGACGTCTTCCAGGACAGCCTGGGCAAGTATGTGGGGATGCCCATTTCGTTTAATTTAGACCCACAAGTAGCCCCGATTAGACTGAAGGCGAGGAGGGTTCCATTTGCCATAAAGCCCAAAATTGATAAAGAGCTAGACAAATTAGTCAATCAGGGCATCCTAGTCCCAGTCGACCACGCAAAATGGGAGACACCAATAGTAACCCCAGTCAAGCCAGACGGATCTGTCCATATTTGTGCTGATTACAAAGCAACGCTTAACAAAGCATTGCAGAAGAGTGCATACCCAGTCCCCATCATCCAACATCTGCTACACTCGTTAGGACCGGGACAAATCTTTGCCAAACTTGATTTAGCTCAGGCTTATCAACAGTTGCCTGTTAACCATGAAACAGCCGAAGCACAAACAATTGTCACACATAGGGGTGCTTTTAAATGCACCCGACTCCAATTTGGGGTTAGTGTAGCCCCTGGGTTATTCCAAAACCTAATGGAACGGCTCCTGCAGAGTCTACCTGGAGTAGTTCCCTATTTTGATGATGTATTGGTATCAGCCAGAGATTTAGGGGAATTAAGAGACAAATTGCAAAGAGTTCTGGAAATTTTTAGAGCTGCGGGACTTAAGGTCAAGCTTAACAAATGCCAAATCGGAGTGGAATCCGTTGACTTTTTGGGATATCGTATAGATAAGGAAGGCATCCATCCAACAGAAAGCAAGGTGCGAGCAATAAGGAAAGCTCCACCTCCAAAAAACAAAGCAGAGTTTCAAGCGTTTTTGGGACTCTTGAACTTCTATGCAATCTTTTTAAAAGATAAGGCAATCCTGGCTGAACCACTTCACAAACTGCTAGCAAAAAACTCTGTGTGGACTTGGGGCAGGACTGAGGCAGCAGCTTTTGAAGCTGTTAAGAAGCTGTTGTCTAGCGACAGCCTACTAATACAATATAATGGAATTCTGCCCCTATTATTGGTATGCGATGCTTCACCCTATGGGGTAGGGGCTGTCCTCAGCCACAAGTTACCGAATGGGATAGAAGCCCCAATTGCTTACTTTTCCCGCACTTTATCGGGAGCAGAAAGGAACTATAGTCAACTAGATTGAGAAGCATTAGCAATAGTCTCGGGCGTGAAAAAATTTCACGAATATTTGTTTGGGAGGCAGTTTGAAATCATCACGGACCATAGACCATTGTTGGGCCTTTTGGCGGGGGACCGTCCGACACCAATTACATTGTCTCCCAGACTGACCCGTTGGACTATATTCCTGGCAGCGTACTCTTATCATCTGACTCACCGGCCTAGCAAAGAGTTGGGACATGCGGACGCTTTAAGCAGATGTCCTTTGCCAGACACAATTCAAGACCCAACCCCGGGAACGCCGATTTTATTAATTGACTCTTTGGACTCTGGCCCTATCACTTCCGCCGAAGTGGCTAAGGCATCTTACAGAGACATTACTGTCTGTACGGTAATTGGCTGGGTGCAGAGGGGATGGCCCGTTGCACGAGGCAAAAAGTTTAAGGAATTTACAAAAAAGCGTTCGGAATTTTCTGTACAAGGGGGTTGCTTGTTATGGGGGGATAGAGTGGTTATTCCATTACAATTACGAGAGCATGTTTTAGAATTGTTACATGTGGGACATCCCGGAATTGTTAGAATGAAAAGTCTAGCAAGGAGCTATGTGTGGTGGCCACAGATGGACAAAGACATTAGCGACAGGGTAGGAAAATGCCAAGCTTGCCAGGAATTACCCTTACAGCCCCAGTAAGGGAGTGGGAAAAGCCCCAGGGACCTTGGTCAAAAATCCACATAGATTTTGCGGGGCCCTTTCACGGGCAAACATTCTTGATTGTTGTAGATGCCTACTCAAAGTGGTTGGAGATAATCTTAATGAAAACCACAACAGCAGAAGCCGTAATTAGAGTTTTACGGTGACTATTTCTGACACACGGGTTGCCAGACACTCTAGTGTCAGACAATGGGCCGCAATTCACGGCCACTCAATTCAAGAGGTACTTGGCCGAGATAGGCATCCGCCATGCCCTCTCGGTGCCTTTCCATCCGGCTACCAATGGCCTTGCAGAACGTTTTGTGCACAGTGCCAAGGAGGCACTATCAAGAATTAGCCCAGGGAATTGGCAAACCAAAATTGACACCTTCCTGGCAGTGCAACATGGGACACCCTGCGTAGCCACCGGCCGCAGCCCAGCGGAACTATTAATGGGGAGGAGGCTCCGGTGCCCCTTAGACAGACTAAATCCGACATACTCCCCTGATGGGTATCCAGCAACAAGGGACAGAACCAGAATATTGGCCAAAGGTGACTTTGTGTGGGCACACAATTACAGCAAGGGTCCCTCATGGTTGGGGGGAACAATTCTAGGGATAACAGGCCCCAAATTTATTTATTTATTTATTTATTTATTTTATTTGATTTTTATACTGCCCTTCTCCCGAAGGACTCAGGGCGGTGTACAGGCATAATAAAACCAACAATACAATATACAAGTTTAAAATACGATTTAAAAAACTTATTTAAATTAGCCCAGTGATTAAAATTTACCATATTAAAAAACTCCGTTTAAAATTAATAAATTTAACATTAAAATCCCAATTTAAGCCAGCCCCGCGCGGATAAAAAGATGAGTCTTGAGTTCGCGACGAAATGTCCGAAGGTCAGGTATTTGGCGTAAACCCGGGGGAAGCTCGTTCCAGAGTGTGGGAGCCCCCACAGAGAAATCATATTTAGTGGACATGGGGGATGGCAGAGTTTGGAAACGCCACATAGATCAGTTACGAAAAAGAATACAAACAGATCTAGAAACCAAACAACCAGGCCCTGACTACCAAATATTTGAACCAACATGTTGTGCCTCGCCCGCCCCCCTCTCCGCAGACGGGCCCCTCTCATCTCCTGTTACCTCAGCCAGGGACTGATAGTGCAGATGAACGGCCTGGCATGCCTCCAGCCCCCAGTCCTGGCACCATGCCCGGACAGACGGAGCAAGACGAATGGCCTGGCATGCCTCCAGCCCCCAGTCCTGGCACCATGCCCGGACAGGCCGAGCAAATAAACCCCTCCCCCACAGCATGTGAACATGAGGAGCAGGAAGCCAGTCACGAGCTGGAATTGCCGGCAGCTGGAGGGTGGAGGGATCCATGCTTCCGGAGAATGGAGAGGCGATGTCAGCTAAAGGAAGGGAGGGGCAGGCCTGGATAAGTGCTGAGTCATGAAGCCACATCCCATGGCCTATATAATGGATCTGCTTTCTGGCATTCTTTGAGTCAGGCAAAGTCTAATTTGGATTGCTGAAGTCACATCTTGGACTCCTGCCTGCCCTGAGAACTCTGACAGAACTTTGGCAAAGCTGCAGAGGCTTTGTGGCCATGCTTGATACAGACTTCCCCAACCCGGCTGTCAGAGGAGGAGTGGGAAACGACACAACAGCTAGCTCAAACCCGAGGCAATCAGAGGACTTATCTGAAAATGAAGAAGTCCAGCGACACCACACGATTCCTCCAGAAGACAGCAGGGACGACTCTGCTAATATTCCAGGGCCAGAGGGCCAAAGGGAGGAGCTGGGAGGAACAAATAGTCCCTCCGACCAGCTCGACTCCCCTCCAGGGAATGAATTGCGCAGGTCAGAAAGAGTTAGGAGATGCCCTGTCTACCTGCGTGACTACATGTGCAAATAATATGTAAATAGTTGGCTAAGTGTTTTCTGGGAGGGGAGGAGTGTAATGTATTTGAATTTTTGGAGGGAAATTTGGGCGGGAAAATGCACGTTCCTGATTGGCTGGTGCCTCAGCCAAAACACTATATAAAGAGAGATGTTTGCCTATTGTTCTTGCTGGGTTCTCACAATAAACCAAAGAGCTGTTGTCACTAAGATCGTCTCCTGCCTCCTCATTGCCCAAACTTAACATCATCCTTCCCCCAGATCAAGTTAACCCAACCTTTATTGCTTTCTGGAAAGCCCTTAAATTGTGTTTTCTTTTTCAATAGGCCTGGGGATCGCCTGGAGGTAGTGAGCCCATCTGTTGGTTTTATTATGTGTGATATTCTCCCAGTATGGTTAGTTTTTTAATCTATGTTTATTGTTTTAATTGACTTTAATTGGTTTCTTAATATTTTTTAATACTAGGTTTCACTGTGTGAGATGCGTGGTTCTATACATTTCCCAAATAAATAAACAAAGAAAGCCTTCTCCAGAATTAGGCATTGTTGTTTTTTTCCCATAATGTGTTCAAATTAAAAAAAAAAAAACTAGGGGGTCTGATTACTATTCAGTTCACAATAACTCTCCAAAACATCTACCTGACACTAGAACCTATTACATTACCTGAAATTGGGGGAGAATGTCGTATATTACACACAATCTTAACAAGGTGTATTCAATGATCACAGCCTCTGATAAAGAAAAATGATTGCAGCAAAGTGTGGAATTCAAGCAGGAAGAGAGGTCTCCTGCTGTAACATTCAGTGATTAATAACATGCAAAACCTTCTCTGCGCACCATTATGTCCTCTATTCAACACGACATCACAGCACATGATTTTTTTTAAAAAAAATTACATCCTGCTTTTTGGACACACTACAAAAAAGAGAATCCAGCAGCTTTCTGATGCCCTCGCTTCTTTTTTCTTTCTTTTTTTTAAAAAAAGGTATAGTTCTAAAGTGCTACCTTTTAAGAAAATGGCATTCTGTGTTAGCAGATCATCTAGTTGTAACAACTGAACAATAGAACCCTTTGAGTGGATTACAGGAATTTTCAGTAGGCAATACTTCGAACAATGAGACCAAGATTATTGCACCGTTGAACTCAATTAAATGGGAAGGTGTTTCTGAGATACAATTAAACTGCAATACAAGACACTTGCAATTTGTCTTCAGGACAGACCCATCCCTCTCAAGATTCGAACTGAGACATCTGCTCCGGTGGAAGTTCAAGGGAGGTGGCATATTGTGCCCAGGCAATCCATCTGTCACAAATGCCTGCTTCTACTGTCATCACCACAGGTGCTTTAACTCAATTGCACTTTATTCTTTTCCGCATCTGCCTCTTCTGTGTGAACTAGAGGCCAACCAGCTGGGTCCTCTCATTCATTTCTGATGTACCTTGTGAAAACAAAACCAAACAAAGCAAAACTGGACAATAAAAAATCCCTCTGCTGTTGGCAGGCTCATCCGTGCTAGATCACTATGGTTCACTCTCTATCTGGATTCTGGCATGCTATACAACTGTTGAACCAGGCTAATATTCCTTTGGGGAAGCACTGACCATTAATTTTCTTGCTAGCTACACCTACCTTAGGAAGACAGTTGGCTGTGGCTTCTTCTGAATGCAAAGACACACTTCCCTTTCAGCCCTAAAAAGCCAGCTGCTTCCCAATCACACCATGGCTGAGCCCAGCGTGAACGTAAGTACACTTGATTTAGTATGCTTTAATTCAAGAACAGCCTCAAGCTATAGCCACTGTGTTCTCTTCCCTCACTATTGTCCTAAGCATTAATCAAAACATGGTTGTTGCAGGCACAGCTTCAAAGCAGATCCACCCTTCTGCTTTACCCAAAAATGAGGATTCCTACCACTGAGGAAGGCGGGAATCAAAGCATGATGTAATATCTTCCTCAGTTCAACCCCAGCTAGCCAAGGCAAACTCTATCAGTGTTTTCTGGCCCCATATCCCAAATCGACTTTTCTATCTTGAGCTGGCTTAAGCTTATAGTGACCAGACATCCCGCTTTTGGCGGGACAGTCCCGCTTTTTAAAAATTTGTCCCGCATCCCGCGGCGTTCTAAAAAAGCCCCGATTATCGGTGGGATTGCAAATGACGCGTCCCAAACAAGGGATTAACAGGGTGGGAAAAGTCGAGGGGCACCTAGACTCTTGGATCCTCGATTTGGGGAGGAACGAAGGCAAAGTCTTGTGGGGGGGGGTGCTTGCAGTCAAAAGCTTTTCTCATTGGGAGAAAAGCCTGTTTTTTTAATTCCCCGCGCAATGGCCCTGAGCCGTGGTGGCTCAGGCTGTAAGATAGCCTGTTATTAAAACACAGCAGCCTGCAATTACTGCAGGCTCGAATCCCACCAGGCCCAAGGTTGACTCAGCCTTCCATCCTTTATAAGGTAGGTAAAATGAGGACCCAGATTGTTGGGGGGGCAATAAGTTGACTTTGTAAATATACAAATATACACACTGTAAGCCGCCCTGAGTCTTCGGAGAAGGGCGGGATATAAATGTAAATTAAAAAATTTTTTACTTCCAAGTAGCCTCGCCAAGCGAGGGAGGGTTTGGCTCGGATGGGTTTGTTTATTTCCTGCTGTTCGGCCCACCTCCACCCAGATGGAGGGAAGTGCGGGGAGGGGGAGAGGAGGGTGCCGCTTTCCTACGAACTGCCCCCCCCTTGGTTTGGCTCGTCCCCTTTTCCTAGCAACTCACCTACTAAACGTCACAGCCTGGAAGGGAACTCCGAAGCTGTTTTCTGCGCGCAGAATACCCTGGCTGGCTCCGTTGTCCACCCCCACTCTCCTTCCCCCCCCTTGCCGGTTTCTTAACGCCCCCCATTCCCGTATGGGGGGGTGGGGGTTGGGTGGGAGAGCAAAATCGCAAGAGGCATTCTCTTCCCCACTGTAAGGTTCCTGCCTCGCTTGGGGGGAAATGTTTAAAAATAAAGCCAAACGGGGTCTCTGGAGGAGGAGGAGTGTGGGGGGCGGCTCTGCGATGCAAATCAAAGCTCGGAGAGGAGACAAGCGCTCGGCGGGGGGAGGCTTGAAAAGGGGAGTGGATGGATCGTATGGGAAGGAGAGGGGGGAAGACTTGGGAAGCTGGCAGGGGGCAACTTTGCACTTCCAGCGGGGAAAGAAAAGGCGGGAGATCCAGGCTTGGCACTGCATAAGCCTGCAGAAATGCGCTTACGAGCGCCACAACTTTCCTTTCCTTTCTTTTTCCCTTCCTTTCCTTTCCTTCCCTTCTTTTCCCCTTCCCTTTCCTTTTTCCTTTCTTTCCTTTCCCCTTCCCTTTCCTTTCTCTTTTTTCCTTTCTTTTCTCTCGCCTTTCCTTTCTCCTTCCGTTCCTTTCTTTTCCTTTCTCCTTTCTGTCCTTCCCTTCCCTTCTTCATCCATTTATTTCCTTTCCCCTATCCTTGGGGGAAAGGATTTTCCTCTGATCAAAACAGGCCACATTGATAGAATAACCCAACCTGGGGAGGGTGGATTGGGGAAAGGCGAATAAGATATTCGTGGGGGGGGGCAGTGCATTTATTCATTCCACGCGCTCTCAAGCATCAAGCAAACATTCCACAGATAAATAAATCCCTATGGAGATTCTCAGTCATTCAGTCATAGATGTCCCAAAGGTGTTCCCCCTCCCGCGCCCAAAAAAGGCAACTGGACTTAAGAAGAAAGTCAATTTGTCCTTTAGCGGGGCGGGAGAAAAACTCTGCGATCCCACAGTTAATGTTTTCCGATTTCTCTAGATTTTGACGGTGGGGTGGAGGAAGGGTAGCTTCACATCTGGCGCACCAAACCCGCACACCTTTCCATAAACACTCATGGTGTATATCTCTACATACATTTTCTGCCTGGACGGGTTGGCTGAACTTTCCCACGCTTGCACGCACGTACATAAACACACACACACACACACACACACACACACACATTTGCATGCTTCCCCTCACGCAGCAGCCAATTGGCAGCCAACCCTTTGAAACCGTCCTCATGAAGCAATCGATAGTCTGTTCAGCTGGCCGTCGTAGCACAGAAAGAGAAATTATTAAAAATAGAACAACCAAACTCCTCTTCCCCGCTCTTCCCAAATTCTAAAGTATTTCGTAAAGGCGAGATTTTGGGACAAAAGGTCGGAAAGCTGTCTCTCTTGGAGCCTTTTTTAAATAGGAGAGCCAGGCACCCTAACCTTTGACGTGAGTGACATCAAGTAGGCCACACCCACCCAGTCACATGACCACCAAGCCACACCCACCAAACCAGCCACACCCACAGAACCAGTAGTACTTTTCAGGTTGCAATTCAATTCTTTGTAATCCAACCTCTTTATACAATATGCTGCTGTGGTCTGCAGTGGGAAAACTCTCTGCTTCTCTGGCCACTTTTTTTGGGGTGGGTGGGTGGGGGCGCAGATCCATTAATGGAGATGTGCAAACATGGATTGGTTTTTCTCTTTATGAAATGGACTCTCTCATTTTAGCCCATGTGACGGGAAAAAATGGTAAACACTAGCTGTTCTCTGTTTTACTATTGTGTTTCCCTAAAAAGAAGACCCAATCTTATTTTATTTTGGGCCCCAAAATAAGTACTAGGGCTTATTTAGGGGGAAACACAATTTCAGGGTGATCAGCCCGGCTGTGCGCCCAGCCCCTCAGAGCACACACAAGAGCTGGCAAGTGTGTGGGGACCGATGGTATCTGGCAGCAGCTGCAACTCACCAGTCCCTTGGTCAGCACACTCTGGGACTGCACTAAATGGAAGGCATGGAGTGGAAGGCAGGCAATCCCAGCATGCCACGTGAGCTGCAGGCAAGCCAAGAGATGCGAAGATGAGCCTCCCGTGGTTGCCCACAGCTCTAGCCTACCACCACTCGGCTTTCTCGTGGCCACATGGCGCATACAGATCGCCTGCCTCCCCCCTGCCTCTGCTTCTGCTTCTGCTTCTGCTTGCATAGGTGCTTATTTTGAGGGTAGGGCTTATATTAGGTGCATACGTAAAAACAGGCTGGGGCTGTTTTTTGGGGTACATCATATTTTCGGGGAAACACAGTAGTTTAGAAGGGATAAGACAAATTCCTTGTGTGTCCAATCACACTTGGCCAATAAAAAATTCTATTCTATTCTATTCTATTCTATTCTATTCTATTCTATTCTATTCTATTCTATTCTATTCTTCTATTCTATAAAGGAGTAGAACCTGCAGTAAACACAGTTGGGAGAGAGTATCAAGCCATCTCTGGAAGAAGACTTCTTGAGACATCTTTATTTCCTTTCTTTTATGTGTGGGAAATAATTGGCTGAAGGCTGCAGCTCCCCTAACTTGGGGACTTAGAAACAGAGATAAGGGCCCTAATTTTTTGCCTAATTTGTTGCCTGGAAAAGAAACTCACCTAATTTTATTTACTTATATCCCACCTTCATTATTTTTATTACACAAACTTTCTTCCTCCTACTTTCCCCACAACAACCACCCTGGGAGATGAATTGGGCTGAGAGGAAAAGACTGGGCCAAAGTTACCCAGCTGGCTTTCATGGCTAAGGCGGGACTAGAACGCCCAGTCTCCTGGCTTCTAACCTGGTGCCTTAAACACTAGACTAATTGGCTTAACGGACCTACACTAAATTTATTCTGTTTCAAACATAGTCATTCGATTTTAATCCACCTTATTTTCCCTGAGGATGGGTTCCAGCACGAGTCCGAAAGCTCAGAAGACTAAACCATTGGTCACTGGTGGTCTGATCCAGATTGAATCCTGTAACACATTTATATATAAGTGAATTAGGTTCTTAAAATGCCTAAGTATTCCAAGGTTACTTTATAAATATTCAGGGTTTGAGGGTTAAAAAACAAAACACCACACTTACCTTCTGTAACTAATAAGGGTAGATGATAACCTTTTCCAGTATTCCTACAGCATCCAGAATCCCTGGAGAGCTTATAAATAACCATTGAGCCTAGGAGATGTCAGGTTTATATACATTTACTTAATAATGAAGACTAGAAGGAGAGAAAGAGATTATCAGCAAATGAAAATAGATCAATGCATATTGTAGCCACTGTTTATTGTAACCGAGCCTGTCTTTCACAGATTTGCATAGGATTAGCATCTTCCTACCAAAATATTTTTAACAGACAGTAACTCATTTGAGCAGCCAAGTTTCCCTCCTGTCTAGATCGTGCCCAAATTCTTTCGCAAAATGCATCACATAGCCAAATTCAAGCAGGAATACATACAGTTCAAACACAGGATAAAATACCAAAGATAGAGTTCAAAAGGAGAGTTTAAACGCAGCTCAAAATCCAGGGATTCAGCCATCAAAATAACTCCTGAAGCCTATAATACAATACAATATTGCTTCAAGCAGGGAGAGGCTTAGAATGGATTCTTTTACTGCCCAAACTCTCTGGGCATTGCCCAAAACTCAGATGCTGACCATTGGAGAGCTGTGGCAGTAATTCTGCTCATGGGCATGTCTTTACTCAAAGCAAGACTATGTTTGCATAATGCACTGGTTGTTTAACCATGGCTTGCTGAATTAAGTCAGCTGACTGAATTCAGATAATGTTCTGTCTCCAACAAGATAGAAAATCATTTTATTTACTCATTCATTCATTCAATTTATTGGCCTTTATCTTCTCACAGGGTAACTCCAAGCAGTAACTCTTGTTAACATCAAGAAGATGGAGAAGAAAATAACAACTGATCTTCAAAAAGAATAAAAAGCTCCAGAAATTCTCTCGAAGCCCTCCATTTGTAAAGGACAAAAGGTTTGAAGGGCCCTGGAAAATACGATTGATCCAACTACCAAAAAAACCCCCAAACAACCAACCTATTGATCCTCTTTTTTCCATTGCCTGGGTACATTTTGATGATATAGATCTAGAAAAAGGGTAGAAAGAAGCTTAAAACAAACCAATGTCCTCTTCTAGTCTATGTTGTTATTACAGTATTAAGTTCTGGGTACCACATTTTAGGAAGGATATTGACAAAGTAAAATGGGTCTGGAAAAGAACAGCCAACATTATCAAAGTCCAAAAGTAGGAGGAATGGTTGGAGGCACTGAATTTTTAACCTGGAAAAGAGAAGTCTGCAAGGCAGATGATAAAGTATAAGCCTTGACAGGTGATAAACTCTAAAGTTCTTTAAATAGAGTCAAGATGACCAAGTGTCAGGGACACGGGACAGTGGTGAAATCCAATTTTTTTTACTACCAGTTCTGTGAGCGTGGCTTGGTGGGTATGGTGTGGCTTGGTAGGTGTGGCTTGGTGGGCGTGGCAGGGGAAGGATACTGGAAAATCTCCATTCTCACCTCACTCCAGGGGAAGGATATTGCAAAATCTCCATTCCCACCACACTCTGAGGCCAGCCAGAGGTCATATTTGCCGGTTTTCCAAACTACTCAAAATTTCCGCTACCGGTTCTCCGGAACCTGTCAGAACCTGCTGGATTTCACCCCTGGCACGGGAGTAGTAATCTTTGCACTGGCAGGGGGGTGGACTAGATGACCCAGGGTCACTTCCAATCCTTGCATTTATAGGATTACATACTATATGATTTTCCATCACAGTCCCAGTTGTGCCAGTCCCAATCAGACCACTATTGAATGGTGATATTTTTTTTTTATAACATGAAGAAAAAAGAAATAGGAAATGACAGAGTTCCAGTCTCGAAGCCTGTCTTCAAAAGTGACAGGAATGCTATGCAAGATGACTGCCCTATTATAATAAGGACACTGTTTATTTCTTTGACTATCTGACACTTGATCAATAATTCACCTATGGTTCAGGCCAGACTGTCTGTGCATGAACTTAACCCAATTTTCTGCCTTTGCATTATTAAGATCATGTCATTGTTGCAGAGCTGGCTTGCAAAAAGCTGGGCGATAAATGTAAGAAAAACTACCAGAGTAAAGTTATCCAACTCGGAGACCTTATTCATATGTCAATCTTCCTTCAACAAGCCAGGGTACAAAAAACTGAGAATCCACTCAATTGCAGCAAAGAAGTAGAGTTCTCCATATTTCTAGTAGTCATCTCAGTTTTTGCTGCCAAGAGTTGAGGGCCCTAATTATGGACCATTTGATAAACCCCTGAAACATTAATACTACTAGTCAAAGTGAGATCTTTATCTCTAGCAGAAGAGATAAAAACTTTGGTGTGTGTGTGGGGAGGGAGGGAGAGAGAGAGAGAAAGAGAGAGAAAGAGAAAGAGAGAGAGAGAGAAAGAGAGAGAGAGAGATCATCTGACTTTCTCCAGGAATTCAAGAGGGTTTATAGTGCATGACAGTCCCTCTTCATTTTCTTCTCACAGCAATTATGAGAATGATTGTCCCAAAGTCACTAGGGAGTTTTGGTCTGAGGTTGGACTTGATTCTGGATTTTCCCAGTTCCTAAATCAATGCCTCCATCTCTGCGTTAAGTAAGGACTGTACTGTATGTCATGAAATGGCGATAAAGTTTAGTTACTATTGTCATATTTTTACTGATAAGGAAGGAAGAAGCATTTATGAGTCTTTTGCATTGCTTTTTTTGAATGCTACATAGGTATGATACAACACAATTTGTGTGGAACAAGGGAAAAACCCATTTATTGCTTTGCCTCAGGTAGCAAATATCTTCAGCCAATTCCAACCCCAGGATCCTATTAAAATGACTGTACTGTAACAATGTAATGCGAAGTTGCAGCGATTTAGATGGATAAGTATTTATTAATGGTGCAAGGCCATAAATACAGGCAATGAAATTATTCCCTGAACCTTAATTTCACATCACCTACTAATACCTAAAAGAAGAGGTTCTGAGGCTTAAATCAGCCCTTTATTGATCCATCCTGACTTTCACAGAGAGAAGTCAGAGTGACACCTATAAAGGATTATTAAATTTTTTTTCATAAACCCGTGAAGTAGATTAAACTCATCTACTTGAGAAGCTTTATAGCTGCATATCTACCAGTTCCATGCCTGAATCTCTAGTCCCTTTACCATATCAGGTTCTTAGCTTGGTTCCTTACCACAAGCTAAATTAAAATATGGTTGCTGTCATTCAGGGTACTGTGTGAATGGAGTCAGGGATGCTTAGTTTATGGTTTATGGTTCAGTCTTTTTTATCAGCAGGGATGTTGAGCAGAAAGCAGGGGGTTGTGGCCATGTGATTTAAGCCCTGCTCTTTTCATTCACATTGTGTTTGATACATAACAAGCAGCAGAAAGTCAACAGTGCAATTGTAAATACTTTCTTGAATTTTTTGAACCACCCCTGGAAATGCTACATTTGTAAACTTGTGTAAGTATGTGTTGTGGGATCACAATCTTTTAGTCACACTTCTGGCCTCCTGCAAGATTTCACTGTCAAATATGTGCAACTTTTCTTTTTAACCATAGGTGATAGTTTAGCGCTGCAAAATGTGCTGCATGTACAACATAACATTACATGATGCACCGCAAATTTAACTCTTATCCCCAAGCTATATTTGGTGAGACGACTGACACAAAATTAAAGTGTGCAAAATACATTCGCTGACATCTCAGGTAAGCTAACTGCATTTATCTCTGAGGCTGTACTTCCCACCACCCAAATTAATAATCTTTCGCTGTAGAGGTATTTGTATGTATACAGAACATTTTTCTTTATTGATTGACATTAATAAAGTTCAGGAATATGCCAAGGCTTCAAAACACTCTCTACACACAGAGAGAAATCTGAACTTGCAGATCTTTGTCTAGGGTGCCTACACAAGCTCTGTGACCTATACAAGCTCAAGTAAATAGGTCCCTTGTTCATCTAAAAGGGAAGGACATAAGAATATGGGGCATGAAGACCTCTGCAGGTAGGATTGACCTTGGGATATTGGGTGAAGAGATGCTGTATAGGGAATAGACAGATAAGAGAGAACATAACCCACAACTGCATAAAGGGAAGAGCAAGAAGCTCAGGAAGGACCTTTCCTAAGTTCTCAGGCTCTTTCTGTTGTTAGTTGCAAAGTCATGTCCGACCCATTACAACCCCATGGACAACGTTCCTCCAGGCCTTCCTGTCCTCTACCATCCTCTGGAGTCCATTTAAGCTCACATCTACTGCTTCAGTGACTCCATCCAGCCACCTCATTCTCTGTCATCCCGTTCTTCTTTTGCCCTCAATCTTTCCCAGCATTAGGCTCTTCTCCAATGAGTTCTTCCTTCTCATTAGGTGGCCAAAGTATTTGTGTTTCATCTTCAGGATCTGGCCTTCTAAAGGAAGACAAAAAAATAGCAAGCATTTTCTCATGAGACCTCATGCTTCTGCATCTTGAAATCTATGTTTGACATTGACGCTTTCCCAGGTTCTAGAGTGGTCCTTTTGAGAACTGGCTGCCTCAGCCTGAAGAGGTTTATAAGCTTTCCTAGCTGTGCAGCACTTTTGTCAAAGCAAGCAAGTCATGTTGGCTCTGATGTGTTTCTAAAACTGTCTTTCTTCTGAAAATCTGTCAGGTAAGTTTTGATATCTCTGCCTTTGTACAGGTAATCCTTTACTTGCAACCATTCATTCAATGACCTTTTGAAATTACAATGGCACTGAAAAGGTGACTTATCACTTTTACGATCGTAGCAGCATCCCCACAATTGCATGAACAAAATTTGGGCATCAGCATATATTTATGATGGTTGCAACATTCCTGGGTCATGCATGTAATCACCATTTGCAACGTTCCCAGCCGGCTTCCAACAAGCAAAGTCAATAGGAGTAGCTGGATTCATTTAATGACCACATGATCCATTTAACATCTGCAGTGATTTGCTTAACAGCCAGGGCAAACAAGATAAAATTGGATGCCATTCACTGAATATTCAAATATTTAGCTCCCATCTTTTCTCAAAGTGGTTGAGAGGTTAATAAATTTGCTTCAAACACTAAAAAAGCTTAATATCCCAATTCTCACTCTAATTACAATCTGGCTCATGTATCCAGCCATTTATTGAACACATGAAGTGCTTTCCTATAAGATACTGGGCAAAACTGTGGTTGAGTAGTTTGATGTATCAAACTACTCAATGTATCAAGCAAACTCAGTCCGCCTACTTCTACATGCTACTTGCTATGGAGCAAGTAGCAGAAATATTTGCACCCAAGACATAAACAAATGGCATCCATTGCAAAGGCGTGCACAGGCATTATTTCTTCCATTATTCTTTGGATCCTGCCGGTTAGTATCTTAAAAAAGAAAAATAAACAGAGGACAAAAGGGCAAGAAACAGAACAGGAGTCGGGAAGCCCACATTAATTTGTGGAAGCAATAATAATTTTGCTCGTCATCTATGTTTCCTGAGGGGTGTAACTGCACTGATTCAAAGTCACTAAGGTTACATTTGCTTTTGCTTGCCGTCAGTTAGTCTTGTTCAGCTCTTCTCCAAAGCTTCAAAATCACCTGACCTTTGCATCCGTCCATCATTCCTTTACATGACAGTATTCAGCCTAGGGATTTCTCAGCTCCAGATTCCAGCATTAAGCCATGTTTTTATTTCCTTTGCTCGATAATCACCAAATGTTTTCCACAAAGGTTAAGAGTCTTTGGAGCACCTTAAAGACTGACAAATTTACAACATGACTATAATGCTAACTTGAAGATATTCATTGTTGCCTAGGCTTTTGTGGATCATAACACACTTAGCAGATGTATTAAAGTGTTATTATGAATTGCAATTTTTTTCTTTTAAATAATCTAGCATTTATGGGGGCAGACCTAAATAGAACTGAGAAAGCTAAAAACAAATGAAACGTAAGTAGTATAGTCAGTGATAATTGAATTATTAAAAAAGGCCATTCATGATTTCCCTGCTCAGGGACGTAAGTGGAGAGAAAGGTGTATATAAACACAAACACCTCCCAATGTACCTTATTAGGGCTCCCAGTTGAATACAGGGTTGTCAGTTTGTTGAATGGATCACTGTTGACAGCTCCTTTGCAGTCTTCTGGCTAAAAGGACACAACAATCTTTTCAAGAAATGTATATCTAGACAAAGAGAAATGTACATTGCAGGGCTTGTATGGATATTCAGACTCTCATTTTAGCTTTCTGATTAAGCAAACACACACAAATATTTTTATGTTGGCGGCCTAATTAACAGGCAATATAATTTTTAAAAATCTGTTCAAGTATAGTAATAGAAAATAGAGATGAATTTCTCTTGATATCAATAAGATTTCTTATCACATTGACCCTGTTTATTAACCCAAATGTATAAAAATCAGGATGGCAATTCACACATCTAATGACTGGGCTACACTTTTCAGAACCTAGTGGTACAAGAAACTTTAAAGTGGACAGAATAACTGGAGTTTATTACCCAAAAATGAATGCCTCTCTGGAAATTGTTATAAAAGTTAACTTGCTATCTCCATAGAATTTAGTGAACTTCCTATGTTTTATATATAAATATAAGGAAATTTGGCAGAATGTGGTGCTTAATTAGTGACAACACTGAGCTAACTTTTTATTCAGTATTATTTGTTTGCCACATCTTCCTTGTGCATCACTTCCCAAGTTATTTCACGTCTTGTTCCAGGATGTCCTTTCATAACATTGTCCTAACTCAATCTGCCTTGCAGTTCTTGCCAGCTAGTAATATCCTTAATTCTGAACATTTCAGGCTCTCAAATCCTAGAGAGATTATCATTGGTTTTGGGGAAAAAAATCCCCATCCTTTCCCCCATCTGTCTTCCTTGACTGTTATTCATTCTATAACTGGATTGTTGGATTAAAAATTGGCATGCATATACACGAGAAATGGGATCAGGTTTCTCTCCATGACACATTTTCATTTCATTCATGGAGATTGTTTGCATCTTCGTGTGAGGATGCGAGATCTATACAAAAGGGGTCCTTTGGCCTTAAAATGAAAGAATTCTTCTTTACCTATAAAGAAAATACCATAGATGATAAAGACCCACATATTTCTACTTGCTGCTTATATTGTTTGACTGACTTGATGTATGTCGGTTGAACAGTATTTGATGTATATTAAATGAATAAGAATCACTGATTAAAGAGAATGTCAATACTGATGCACTGTTAGGAAGTTTTCCATGATTTTGTTTCATATACACTTACGTGGGAGTAAACAAGCCGAGTGATTAATGGCTCAATGAACATGCATAACAATGTACCATCACACCCTGTGAGCATGTTCAAAAATCTAAATAAGAGTGTTTTCACACTTTCACAATCCTAATGATCCATGTTAATTTCTCACTCCTTCTTCCTTGATTATATCTGTTTTTTTCTTTTTCTCTCTCAAGATGGTTCCCTGGACTTCTCACCCCTCTCCCTGCCAACTTTTATTCCTTGTTTGATATTCTTCCCCAAATCTCACATCTTCTTAGGGTTTGCCCAACACATTTTGTTAGCTGGAAGAACAAATGATATTTCCCTGTATGCATTATATTTAAGACTGGCCAAGATAGGTTGGTACCCTGACAACAAATCCTGAATCACTTTCTCCTTGGGAGTAAAAATACAGTTTTTAAAACATCCAGCCATTTCCTAATATCTAGAATCAGCTGCCTGGAGTGGTTCTCTCACTTTGTTTGAAATCAGGGGTGATCCTGCTGAAGTGTCCTGTCTTTGTACTTGTTCTACCCATCTGCCAGCTTGTCATATCAGACTGATGTCAAGCCTCAAAGCAGACCCCCTTGTCACATCCCCTTTATATGCAGCCCCTTGGGAACCGCAGAGCTGTGTGAATCCTCCCTGATGGACAGTAGCTATTAAAAACTCCTGGAATCTATCGCATTCACCTGCCTGTGCAGATAGAGAGGCAATCAATTTGGGCTGTTTAAATTTGTCCAGATAAAAGAAGATGCAGTCCATTTCCGCCCCCCCCACTCAATAGAATATTGGAAATAAATTACATAAAGAGGCTTGGGCTTCTGTCTGTTTGTCCATCGGTAGGATAATTCACTGAAAATGGAACAGAATGGAACCAAATTTGGTACGGTGAAAGAAGCCAGCAAAAGAAATTTTGAATTAAAAATGTGGTCAATTGGGTGAGAGCTGCAGAAAAAAATAATCCAGAAATAATGCACTAATGCATCCCTGTGGGAGAGGCTAAGATCAGAATTTTGGTAATTGCTCCATTCTAAGCCTCCCTCCCTCTCCTTCTCAGTCATGTGACTCAGGGTGGAGCTCTTATTAATGGGCTGAAAGAATTCCCACAAGTATCCTTAGACTTCCATCTATATCATTTGAAAAAATTGGATTGGGATAGTTAATCTGGAATTCCCCAGGATTCAAGGAAGTTGAAATGTAAAATTTCTGAGCTGGCATCAGGAGCTGAAATCCATGTATGTGGAGCCATTAAGCTGGGCAGGGCTAAATGTAAAATAGCAAGGAGAGTACACCTGCTTTCAAAATGTATTTATTTATTCCATTTCTAAACCATTGGCAGCCATGTGGCCAATGCACTAATATATGTAATGCAATTTTCTTGTGGGCATTCTTCTCTCACAGGAAAATTCCTCACTGCAAGCAGCAGAAATGTAACTCTTTTCAAAATACTTTACAAAAATGCACGAGACATTGTTAGTTTGAAAAGATTCTGTAGAAAGTTAGCACCCACCCCTCTCCTAGAAGAATGAAATATTCTAGGAAATATTAAAAAGGCAGAATATTATACCTCCCTGGATGAGGAAAGGAGAAACATGCTCTTGGAAAGCAGTCCCCACCTTTGTTAATAGCCCCAGAAAGACTGGGCCATCCTGTCTACAAGAAAAAAAGGCTCCAGGGTGATAGGATTAGCCCTCACTCAAGAACCAAATCAGGACAAAGCCATTAAGCCATAATAGGAATTGCCCAACCAACACCTTTCAGAACACAACCCACTTCATTACATCATCACCCAGCAAGATTCAACAAAATCTACAAGCTTAGCTGGACCCCCGCATAACCCCCTGGGAGTCTGACAACCAATAGGATACATTTCTTGCAAGGCCCAAGAGAGGGTATAAATATATCTCATTCTCCACTCTGTGTTCAACTGTACCAGGACCATGTACTTAATGGTTCTGCTCCATTAAACCATTCTTCCAAGAATCCTCCATGTTTCCAGTGTCTTTCTCCCCGCTTGGAGTCGAACCCAGATGGAGATTTCTTCCAACAATTCATCTAAATTGCTTCATCCTTGACCATTATTTTATGATAGTGGCATTGTCTGGTTCCTGGATTTGATCCCCTATAAAGATCAGGATATGATCCAAAACTGTAAATGTTTTCATTGCCCTTTTCAACTTTGGAAATTACATTTCCTACATTTGTAAAGACTGCCAATCATGTTTTATCTCCCAATAAATCCCTACATCCCTTATGTAGCCCTCTCTATATAACAGGCCTCAATTTTGCTTGTCTTTAGAAAAGTTTTTAAGATCTAGCTTTTTCCAGGCATCTGATTCCAGATGAGCAGAATTCCCCCTTTGGTTGCCTAATTCAGTGTTTCTGAAGCTTAGCCACTTTAAGACCGGTGGACTGCAACTCCAGGAGTTCCCCAGCCAGCATTGCTGGCTGAGAAATTCTAGGAATTGAAGTCCACCGGTCTTAAAGTGGCTAAGCTTCAGAAACACTGGTTTTATTGTCCCATTTGCTCACAATTTTATGTTTGGGTTGTTCTTTTTTAAGGTTGTATGGTTAATTATTTTTACTTCTCCACCCCTCCTTTTGTATATTACCCAGAAACATTTTGTTTAAGTTGGGTGACCCTATAAATCCATGAAATAAATACATAAATCAATCCACCCAAACGTCAGGATACAATTTAGGGCTTTTTTTCTCATTCTGTGTTATTTTTGTGAAATGCAATTTCCAATCTGAAAGATTCTTTTTTTCTCCTTTTATTTCAGTCACACGTAAAACCACTGAACGTGTTCCAGCAATCTACGTGGATACATCTGCACTCCATTCTGTTGTTCTATAATGATTCAGCTGGTCTGTAATTTATTTTTATTTCAGTGTTATCCTTGGTTTATATTTCATAGGATCTGATACTTGTGCATATCATACTATTTTGGCTGTCTCTATCCCTTAGCTAACTTCCCTTCCCTTTTTAAATCGTCTCAGAGAGGCCATGCATTAATGGCAGGTGCATATTATAAATTTCTAGTGTCACCTCAGAAAACGTTCTACAAATCATCTAAAGTGCAGTTACATTCCTACAATTAGAACAAAGTTCTAGTTTTCTTTCAACATATTTTCTTTGCAAAAAAAGTCAAGTAACTTTAAGCCATTGGCAGTTGCCTGGGGGAATCTCTAACTAACTATTCATGGATTTGATGCTGGAAGAAATTTGGCTATGGGGAAAATAGAAGGAAGAAAGTGGATATGTCCACTACCTTGAGTTATTTCTAAAAATAATAAAGGCATTATTATTATTTGTCGAGAACCGAAACATACAATTTATTGACATCGTGGTATCAGGAGATGCCAGAGTCAAAGAAAAAGAACTGGAAAAAATCATGAAATATCGTGACCTGGCCATCGAAACAACGCGATTATGGATGAAACATGTAACAGTGATAACCATTATCATCGGGGGCCTTGGTACCATGTCCAAGAATTTTACAAAACACATCAAGAAATTGCAGTTTCTTGCAATAACACCAGTGCAACTGCAAAAAACTGCGCTACTCGGAACATCATATATTTTAAGAAAATACTTGATTGATACCTAGGACTCTGGCAGCAACCCATATCATCCATTAGCACCAGTCAATGGTATTTGTGAAACATGTTTAAATGTTCAGTTGACTGAGCTTCATGTTTAATGACTAAAAGAGATAGTAACAGTAACAACAACAATAACAGTAATAATCTTTAAAATCCCTTTTTGATTATGTATTCAAACATCTCCAGATAGAACAAGCTTCAACTTCTAATAGAAACAATCCAAAACAACCAGCTCCCACTTTGGTTGGTTTCAATTGCAGCAAATGACAAAAACAATTTGGAGAACTAACTGAAGAGAAGGTGCACATCTGGAACAGAACATTTACAAATGGGCAAGAGACATCTGGATAGCAAAGCAGATAGAAGACCCATCAGCTGGAAATATAGGTTTTATGGTTTCTTGGAGTAGCAAATCATAGAATAGAATAGAATAGAATAGAATAGAATAGAATAGAATAGAATAGAATAGAATAGAATAGAATAGAATAGAATTCTTTATTGGCCAAGTGTGATTGGACACACAAGGAATTTGTCTTGGTCCATATGCTCTCAGTGTACATAAAAGAAAAGATACGTTCATCAAGGTACAACATTTACAACACAATTGATGGTCAGTATATCAATATAAATCATAAGGATTGCCAGCAACAAGTTACAGTCATACAGTCATAAGTGGAAAGAGATTGGTGATGGGAATTATGAGAAAATTAATAGTAGTGCAGGTTCAGTAAATAGTTTGACAGTGTTGATGGAATTATTTGTTTAGCAGAGTGATGGCCTTCGGGAAAAAACTGTTCTTGTGTCTAGTTGTTCTGGTGTGCAGTGCTCTATAGCATCGTTTTGAGGGTAGGAGTTGAAACAGTTTATGTCCAGGATGTGAGGGGTCTGTAAATATTTTCACGGCCCTCTTCTTGATTCGTGCAGTATAAATGTTAAGGTATCTAGAAAGGAGGATGAATATCCTTGACTTTTACACCAAGGGTGACTGACATAAGTAGGCATGAGTGCAATGGGAAGGGTAAGTCTCAGTTGCAGTTTAGCTAGTTGGTTTCTATTTTTTTAGTCTGGAATGTATTCAAAGTGTACTAAAATATGCATGGCGTATGCATTTTGAAGATTGCTTTTTTTTAAAAAAGTTTTTTGCTTGCTTTTTAATCTACAGCGACATAAATTTAGGAACAGATCTGATTCTTAACTGGTCCATTCACTATATTTTTCTATTGTTAGATATATTAGCTGATAGCCTGTTGAAATAAGGATCATCTGATGCAAGGCTCTCCAACCTTGGCAACTTTAAGCTTTGCTGGCTGGGGGATTCTGGGAGCTGAAGTCCGCCAGGCTTAAAGTTGTCAAGGTTGGAGACCCCTGATCTGATGTGTCCGTTTTACAAAATAACAACTATGGCAGGTTTAGCAAAATGGATGCTGTGCTGGGTTGGCCGGTCATGAAACAAGCATTTCTTAGAGATCAAAGTAGTGAAATAGCTTCCTGCGACTTCCTGTAGTTTTTCCTGGCTATTTTTCTCCACTTAGCTTATTTTTCGGAGAGGTTTGGCATGCTTCCAAGCGAAGGACTAGGCTACAATAAGCCATCCTTTTTAATTTTCCAGGGAGGCCGGGGGAAAAAGAGGGAGGGCATTCTTGAAGGATGCCAAAGGCTATTATTTGTTTTGCAGCCCATTTTTCATGTAATATTTGTTCATTAAAAGCATCTTTTTAAAAAAAATCAGGTGGGGCATGAAAACTGACAGATGCCAAAGGAAATGATTGCATCTAATGTGCATCACAAACGGCCTACTCCTATTTTGTAGCAGCACTTCCAAGATGGAAATTAAGTATGGAAGAAGGACACCTGCATTTTGTAGATTAATCATTTAATGATTAATTAAATGTAGGCTCCCCATCATATGATGATGAATTTTAAAGTTTTGATTTGCATTGTGGGTAACAAAAACTGGCTATAATGATTGTGTTTAGAAATAAAGGCAGTGAAAGAATTAATGATATGAGATGATACAATAAAAATGGAAAAGTCAATGAATGTATCTACTCTGATTATAGAAAAATCCAAAATATATGCAGATAGTCCTTGACTTACAACTTGCAATTGGGACCAGATTTCCAGTTGTAAGTGACTATGATTGTAGTGTTGAGGCATTCATGTGTTCAGATTCAATTTTACAATTTTTTTTTGCAGTGGTTAAATGAATCACCACACTTGTTGTTAAATGAACACCACAGTTGTAAATGTAAACCTATTCTACTGACTGGGCAAAAAATACAGGTAGTCCTCAACTTACAACACTTCATTTAGTGACAGTTCAAAGTTAAAACGGCACTGAAAAATATGGCTTATGACCATTTTTCAAAGTTACAAACTTTGTAGCCTCCCCATGGTCATGTGACCAAAATTCAGATGCTTGGCAACTGGTTCACATTTATGACTGTTGCTGTGTCCCAAGGTCATGTGATCACCCTTTGCAACCTTCTGACAAGCAAAGTCAATGGGGAAGCCATTAATTGTACTAACTTATCACCTGCAGCGATTCACTTAACAACTGAGGCAAGAAAGGTCGTAAAATGGGGCAAACTCACTTAACAAATGTTTTACTTAACAAATATTTGGGGCTCCGTTATGGCTGTAAGTCGAGGACTACCTAAATTACAAATCACAGCAACGTGACCACAGAACATTGCAACTGGTCATAAAGACAAGCCAGTTGCCAAGCACCCAAAATGCGATCACGCTACTGCAGGTGTGTGCGTTGTGTATGTGGCACAACATTTTATGAGGACCATTTAATGAGATGCTTTACGGGCTGTAATTTTGAACAGGAGTTATACATAAGGGAAATAAAAAAAGAATGTAATTAAATGTAATTGCTCACTTTTTTATATGTAAAACATAGAAAAGATTTCCAACGTTAGAAATAAAATCTGACAGCAAGAAATACAGTAATAACTTTCACAGAAGGTTGCCTACCAGCAATGCTCTGTTAACTTCAGGAACTGAAAGTAATTTTGCATTGTTCCAGGGCTAATGTTGAAACCACAGATAAATGTAATTTTTATTACATTTGCATTATTAGTCATGATTGTATTAATAAGTATGATTATAATTAATAACAATAATAATCACAATATTATTACAAGGGCCTGACCATAGCACAGGGAAAAAATAATTAAGCATGATGAAATGCTTTGAAGATGGTAAATATTTTTAAAATTTGTGCAGTGGCTACCATCAGATTGGTTTTATAGATATCAGGGTTTGGTTTGGTTTGGTTTGGTTTGGTTTTTTTAGCCTATAGTAAGTATGTGTCCTGCTAATACCATATGCGTATATTCAACTCTCACTTTGCTTTACTGACCAGGGAGTGAAGAACGGAACCAAATTTAATGTCACACACTGCTGGAACCCAATCTGACTGTAATTGCTAAAAACTGCTGTATTATTTTCTGCCATTTCAAGCTGGGAAACGCATGAAAGGTATCGTATAACTCCCAAATATGTGTGGCATAGTGTAAAGCATAAAGGATAAATACAAACATTCCTCTTAGGTAGGTAGGTAAGTAGGCAGGTAGGTAGGTATACACACACCCACACCCACACATCCAAAACAACAACAACAACAACAACTTGGCTCTACACATATGCATGACACAATTTCACATACTTTGCATTACTGGTCAAAAAGTTAAGCATGGACTCTGGTAATCCAAAAGTTGCTGATCTTTCTCTTTTCTAATGCATAGTGGTCTGCATCTAGAAACAAGGTTGGTTCCTGAAAGAAAATTGAGCTTTAAATGAAATTTTAGAAGTTGTATTTCCTGAGAATACAGTGTGACCTATGCTTAGTGGCTAGAAGAAGACACATCATTGTATAATACTGTCATAAACATTCTATTCATTGTTAATACTATCTCTGTCACTGCAGTGTAGTACAAAACAATACTCAGCAAAGTCAAGGAACAAATATGGTATTAGCAAGGCAAATCTTTTCCTAAAAGCGAGCAGTAATTATATTGGTCCTATTAAGCAGATGTATCACAAAGTTATGGATAACTAATCATGTAATATGTTGCTGGAATAGAATAGCAGAAGAAAACAGCCAAATCACAATACAATCATTTCCCTTATGGGAAAATGGTTTTGGTA
Source organism: Ahaetulla prasina (assembly GCF_028640845.1). Lineage (NCBI taxonomy): Eukaryota > Metazoa > Chordata > Lepidosauria > Squamata > Colubridae > Ahaetulla > Ahaetulla prasina. The sequence goes on along the minus strand of NC_080539.1, from coordinate 246,498,721 downwards.
CTCATTGTTTTTTATACTCATCGCACCTCCCAGAATCAATTAAGGATGAGTATTAACCAGTGGTGGGATTCAAGTAATTTAACAACCGGTTCTCTGCCCTAATGATTTCTTCCAACAACCAGTTTGCCAAACTACTCAGAAAGTTAACAACTGGTTCTCCCAAAGTGGTGCGAACTGGCTGAAGCCCATCACTGGTACTAACGTACCACTGTATTCCATATTTTCAAGATGGCACATCTTACATAATGATGTGTAAAATTTTAAAATCCATACTAACCTTGGCTTAGCATGCTATGGGTTCCAAATAAAGATTAGCTGGCAAAAGCCAGAAAAGAATATGAAATGTTGCTAATACACTGAGAGTTAGTTTGTTCTAGTGATTACGGACTGGACCAGAAACCAGGAGACTGTTTGTTTTAGTCCCGTCCTTAGGCACAATGTTAACTGGGTGACCATGGGCCAGTCATTCTCTCTCGGCCCTAGGAAAAAGGCAAGGGCCTTCTGAAATCTTGCCAAAAAAACTGCAGGGACTCAGGCACTCATTAGAAGTCAACAGTGACTTGAAGGCCCAAACAGAGACAAAAATCCACTGTTTAAATAGGCATGGCACTTCAAGTTCTTACTGTTTTACTATTGGAGTTCACTGTTGGTAATTCTCAATTTAGCTTCCACGCAACACACTCCAGAAAATTCCCACCTCCAGATTAGATCAAGTATACAATCCGTCCATTACAGCTAGCAGAAAGTATAACTTGATGCTTATTTATAAATCACCAGGAAACATCAACAGCTTACTGGCAAAATGGGACATAAAGCAGGCAAAAGTGACAAGAGAAAGATATGAACAACAGGCAAGACTTTTCATTAGGTATATACCTTATCTGTATCAAAAGCTCTGCACTTTCCAGAGCCACCAAACAATTCTGTGGGTAATTAGCATGGAGATTCCAAGGGGATTGGTCTTTGGTTATTTCAGCTTTAACCCTTTTATACACTTAATATCAGCAGAATAGAGGTGGATAGTAGGACATAAGGTGATCCCTCTCTTATGCTGCACCACAAAACAAACCATGTGGGATAAATCGGCAAGAATAAAGGAAATAAGTCATCAACCCAGTTCATACCTACTCCAAAGGAACTATTAAAAAGTCACTTTCTCATTCATTGAGAACATAATAGAATGATCTTGTAAGGATTTTGTATATGTAAACAGCCTTTCTTGTGACACTATTAGAAGACTTGTGCTACCGCAGAGGTTTAAAAGATTAAAGTTTAAACTTTAAAAGTTTAAAAGGATTTCTTTCATTATACATCATTAAATACACTATAGCAGGGGTCCCCAACCCCAGGCCATTGACTGTTACTGGTCTGCGGTCCATTGGGAACCGAGTCGCAAAGAAATGGGTGAGTGCAGGAAGCTTCATTTGTTCATGCACAAGATTAGGTTGCACACATGAAATCATCCCCTTCCCGCCACTGCTACCACTTCCACCGCTGCCAGTCCCTGGAGCCAGAAAGATTGGAGACCGCTGCTGTATAGAAATGCAACATTGTGCAATGTGATAAAATCATCAACAAATAAAATGTTTGCATTATACTTTGAAAAGGTGACCTGGCATCTGGTTATTTGAGGTTCATTTTCAACCAAACTGCATATGTTTTGAATAAAGATTCCAAGGCTGTATTAAATTCCTACAAAACTATAGATTCTATTAATGTGATATGTCTCCTTAGGGTGCCCTTTGACAAATAGACAGAAGTAAAGTATAAGATAATATATAACAGGTTAAAACTAAGCTAGAAATCAACGATAAACGCAAGAGAATCCCAACTTTTTGCAATAATAGTTGACAACACTCCAAAATACCAAGCATACCGAGGCAGAGACTAACTATATGGGAATAATTATTATTCAACTCAAGAACAACAATATGATACTATCTATATGGCATACATCCAGTGTGAATACTTGCACAATACATGTTAACCATTAAGTACATCAGAGTTTAATATGAATTGAATTACAGGTACTCTTCAAGTTATGACAGTAATTCAGCCCTCAAGTACAGTCGTAAATAGGTCACTCACATGATTGGCAAAAATGTCACAAATCATGATCATGTGATCACAGGCCACTGCAAACATCCGTAAATACAAGCAGCCAAAATGCAGATATGTTACTGACATCAGAACTTCATAACTAGGTTGTAAGTAGCTTTGAGGAGGGTCTGTTGTAATGTCAAGCAATCAATAAGTGACTGGTCATACGTCAAGGATTACTGTGAAAGACCAATTCTGTCTCACACAAACACTCTCAATTTCCCCCATATTCTATCTTTCTGTCTGTTCGTTTTTGTGTGTCTGTCTGTCTGTCTGTCTGTCTGTCTCTATCTATCTATCTATCTATCTATCTATCTATCTATCTATCTATCTATCTACCTACCTACCTACCTACCTACCTACCTACCTACCTACCTATCATCTAATATAATCTATTTATCATCTTCCTATCTTTAAATCTATCTATCTATTTCTATCCATCCATCCATCCATCCATCCATCCAGGGTTTCACCATTTGGTGATTAGTTCATTTATATTTTGCTTTTTCTGTTATCAGACAAAGAAGATGCAATTCCTCACACATGAGACTTTAGTTTCATGCTTAGTCTGATTTTACAAGCTATGTCACTGAAGCTGGCAACCCCACACATAAAATATTTCTCCCAGTCTGCTACATGCAACTGCAGTAAAATTCAAAACAGTCCACCTTCAACTAGCTAGAGCAATCTAAGTGCCACAGGAAATTTCCAATTTCATAAATATTCATTTGAAATAAAAAGATTCAACCTCTTTCCTGAGGTGGACAGGGATGGTAGATGTTTTGGTATCTTCTTATATATGTCTCATATGATATGATATATTTCTCCCTAGGATGACAAACCTGTTCCCTTTTCTTGTCTTAAAAATCAAAGGTTCCAGTGCCTCCTAAAGATTGTGCATGGCCCATACAATCTTAATTTTTAATGTGACCGTATACAAAGAAATAAACTGTATATAGGATTATAACTATCCAATTTATGTATGAATACAGGTAGTCCTCAATTTATGACTCCAATTGATGACCCCAAATTTCCATTGCTAAACAAGGCAGTTATTAAGTGAGTTTTGCCTCATTTTATGACTTTTGCCACTTTTATTAAGTGAATCACTGTAATTGTTTAGTAAATCACACAGTTGCTAAGTGAATCCAGCTTTCTCCAATGACTTTAGTTGTCAGAAGCCAGCTTGGAAGGTTACAAATGATGGTCACATGACCTTGTAAAGTACAACTATCATAAATATATGCCAATTCCCAAGTGCCTGAATTTTGATCACCTGACTGTGGGGATGCTGCAATGGTCATAAGTGTGAACAATGGTTATAAGTAACTTTTTTCCCAGTCCGTTGTAACTTCAAATGGTTACAGGAACAATTATGTGATATATGAATGAATGGTTGTAAATCAAGGACTACCTGCATAACTGATCATATTCATAGTATTTGACTGACTTAATCAAAATTATAGAAACTTGAATTCTTCTGCTAGCCCTATACCCTTTATTGCTCTGATTCTATTTATTGTTTGGTGTGTGGCTTTGAGTAAGAGTAGCCCTATGGCTTGAATAAAAATGCACACACAAGTTCCAAAATAAATGTCATGCACATCCTTAGAAACCAACTTTTGTAAATTAAGCATCGGCTTTGCAATCATTTATTCATTCTCTCTGTATGATGAATTCCTTTCTCCTTACTTTTGTCAGCCTTCACCTACACAAAAGATCATTGTGATGTAAGCCTCTTCCTTGCTTGGCTAATTAGAAAGATTGCATAGCATAGAAAGACCCCTACTTGGGGCTTTGGCAAGCTGATACCAATTAAGGGGAAACATTGGACTTAGAGTGGTCATTTCCTTATTGGAACAAGTGAAATGCGTTTTCTGAAAACAAGCTATGCATGTAAAAAACAGAGGACAAAAGACAGCGTACTTCACATACATATTCATTCACTAATATCAGGATAGAAGCAGAGTTACAATTTTTATAAGCTGAATAAAAACCCAACACATCTCATTACTGTGTGTAAAAGCACATGCAAACATTATCTTCATGTTTGCCTACTCACTCCCTTGTTTGGTCTAGAAGCAAGCAGACTGATAATCAGATCTGGCCATTCCCAAAACAAGAAGTATATGGAAACTGTCCTTGTCCCCCCAGGAAAATGTCCCTTCTACCCTTTTCCATACAAAAGGCAGGAGAAAGAGGTACAAGAATGTGGACACTGATTGCACTTTAAATAGAACTGGGATTTGATTCTTATCGGGTTGCTAGAACTCTTTTATAATGGCTTCGTAGCTTTTGTAAAATAAATCAGTTCTTATATCCTTGTCCATCTGTTTTCTCTTCCAGTTCACCTTATCTGAGAGAAGCCTGACCTTTTGGTACTATCTCTTGCCGAGTTCATTTTCAGAGGCCTAACCACTAATGCTAGAAAGCACATTTAGAAAGTAGCGGGAATCCTAATACAGAATCTCTTGAAGTTTTAAAAGTTTAGGTGCTATTCTTACACTCACAAAAGTGAATTGGCCTTTCAGGTTGTGGGAATTGGGCAACGCTCTGGGACAGGATTTTCTCATCTTCTACTTTTGTCCATTGCTGCAATCCAAATGTTGAAGACACCACCACCTACCTAAAATACACAACAATGCACACGATGTTGGCTATAGCATCTAGTTGGGATATGCCCATTTTGTATTCCACTTCAGTAGCAAAATTTCTTGGGCTGACATTGCCCTCAAGCTCCCAAGATTTATGAACAGCTTCTTCTATAATAACCCATATCCCAATAAGTCTATCTGTCTGCCTTCTCCTCCTGAACTATACTCCTGGCATAAAATGAAGCTGTGAGGGAGAGAAAGATAATAAATTATGACTGAGTTTGCACATCACATTAAGGTTTATTTGGTTCTGGCTCCGCAATTTGGTGTGAATCCAGTCGTGGAAGTTTGCCGAAGCCATAAACCATGAATGTGATCCCAGACTACATTTATATGTTCTGCAGCAACTAGGAAATTGCCCTTCTGACCTTTTCCCTCTTACACAGGAAAGTAGCTCTGCCTTTCTGAATATAAGAAAAGGCTGTCCTTTTTGTGATTCCAAGTACTATCCCTTCACTTCATTTGCAAATCTAGCAACTGCAATGCACCATAAATACTTGGGCCCTTTTTCCATTTGTCCCTAACCTAATGGGACAGAAATGCCCTGGCATGACCACCTTTTCCTCCCCCCCCCCACTGTCCTGATGTTGCTTTCATGCTTTATCTTACCCGTAGCCCTTCAATGAGAGAAGCTTAACTAATCATTGATTGTCCAGATGCTAAAGTAAGGTTTCTCTCCTATTGCAGGGCTATCAAACTCGCAGCCCACGGCCAGATGCATCACGGGCTGGCCATGCCCACACCCAGTTTAGCAAAGGGTGGGAAAGTTGCGATACATCACGTGATGATGTGACGATGCAAGTTTGACATCCTTGTCCTATTGCCAGATTGTTTAAGAACAGCTTTAAAATGGATACACTCTGTGACCTTTACCATCTTCCATTATGTTTGAGGTGGTCACCTGAGCAATGGCAGATATAAATATAGGAATCTTAATTAGATATTTAATACTGTTACAATCTTATCCTCACCTTGCTGTCCTGTATCAGCCTCTAATGTGACCTTTTTGTCTCCTTGAATGGAATGGAAATCAAAATATCTCCTGGGCTGATTACCACTTAGTCTCCTGGGCTGGCTACAGTTTAGGACTAAAGCAGGGATGGGCTGCTGAGTGGGGTTCGGGAGAACCTCTAGCTAAGATTCTGTGCAGTTCGGAGAACCCCCAAATCCCACTCCTGACTGGCTCCACCCTGCCCCTCTCAGGAGTCCCCACGCAGCCCGTTTTGGATGCAGGTAAGTGCAGGGCATGCGTGGAGGCTCAGGGAGGGCAAAAAATAGGCCTACGAGAAGTTTGGGTAGGCCAGAAATGCGCCCATTTCCGGCCTCCCGGAAGCTCAAGGAAAGCCTCCGGACCCTCGGGAGGGCAAAAACACTCCCCCCGTTATGATGCAGAAGGCTGACTAGGCCACGCCCACCGTGGCAATGCCCATCCAGCAGAGAACCCCTTGCTAAAAATTTTGAAGCCCACCCCTGGACTAAAGTAACGAACACCAACAAAATAAATCAGGACTGTTGTTCCCCACCTGCCTCAAAAGCAAGAAAGCATACCTATTCTGGCTTTCTTTTTAGCCTGACAGCAGTTGAAGGAAGGTAAATATAATTTTTCTTTGTTTTAAGCATCAAGAAACTAACTTGGCTCAGAAGAAGGCTTTTTTGAAGGAGGTGCTTGGCTTACCTCTTCGTCCTCTTTTTCCCCACTTTTAAATGTATTTTCCCATCTTTTTAATTCCGAAAAAGTTTGCCGGAGGATGGAAGAAAGAGAATGGGTATCAGCTATCTGGCCTAATGTTCTGGTCAGAGAAACTCACTCTCTTCTTCTTGTCCTAGACCTCCCTATAGACTTGACAGCTCTTTCCCAAGCTCCTTTCTCCCAGGCTATGAGAAATCTTACGACCTTTTGAATTGTTGTGCTTTATTATAACTGCCACCCTTTAAAAAGAATTCCTTGATTGAGAACCTATGTTATTTCCTTCTCCCTCTCCAACTCCCACAATACATTATTCCCGCAATTTATCAAAACTCCCTGCGATTCTTGTCATTTTTAGAACAATTGCTTCCTAAACAGAACATAGTGGAGGGAAACTGAATGAGACCTTTTCTTTTAAGGAAATTACAAACATAGAACTTGTCCAAGACTAATCTCACACAGTAGCAAAGTGCATGTAAGAAATAATGGTTTGGGGAAAGATGGAGATAAAAATCTCTTCCCCCCCCATCACCTTCAGCCAAAGTAGAATTAAAGATGAAGGAGGGAGTTGTGCTCAGTGGATTTGCAGACATGCTCAGAAAGAGAGTATAGGGTCTTTCAGTCTCCCTTAATACTTACTGTATATACCCACCCTGGTATTCTGTTATGGTATAAGCAACATTAAGCAGTGCTTAGATAAGGAAATAGCAAGCCAGAGAAATTGGAGTGGGACAAGAAAAGGAAACATTGCTAAAACCAGCTTACTGCAGCATCATGCAATGTACCTCTCTATGCCTTCCGTCTGCTTAAACCATATTTTTTCCCAATCACATCCATACACTGCCTTTTGGGGTATATCTTTTTTGTCTCACTTCTTCTGATTGGGGATCTTATCTCCATCCAATTTTTGTTTGCTTGGTTTTTGTCTCCCTCTTTGTTATTTACTCTTCCTTGAAATATTTATTTTACAATTTGATCCTCATTCTTCCTACGTGACCAAACTATTTGCTGGTCGCTCGCTTTGTATTCAAATCACCTTCATTCATCATCTAATTGCATCTGGTTCTCTCTTCCTATTTTTACAATGCAACTTCTTAATTATGCCTAACCTGTTGCATTCAACTTATTTTATGTTACTCTGGACACAGTTAACTTTCTCACTTCCCCCTAATAAAACCATCTAGAAGCATGCTGTTACACACAGCAAACTTTCTTTCAACCAACATTAAACTTAACACATGCATTAAATAACCAAAGAGTCATCAGTCATCCTTGTCTTACTCCTTTTTCAAGGCTGAACTATTTGCTAAGCATTCTATTTATTCTCACTCATGCATTCCTCTCCTTGTATATTGCTCCAATTACATTCAGCAACCAACTTTTAATTCCATATTCATGGAAAAGATTCATAATTTTATTCTATTCATGGTATCCTTCCCTTCATATCAACAAATGTGCAATGAACATTCTTCCTCACATTCATTTTTCAAGGACTTGCTGAAGAGATTCTTACCTGTAAATACCCAACTGAATACCTGAAATCAAGTCACACAGTATTTCTCAATTTTTTTTCTCCCTGACACCCATTACACCTCCCTGCAATCATACCATCTATACCTGCAACCTTCCATTTTTCAACATTCTCGTGGCATGTCATGACATTTATCCAATCTTTTTGGAGTTAATTTTTATAGCAATTTGTTTTGTTAAAATTCCATTTTTCAACACATCACTATCATTCATATACAGATCTCTAACGTGTTGCTTTCATCATTTCCTCCTTCAGTTTTATCCCAAATGATTTCATTATCTTTATTCTTAATTCCCAAACTTCGCTGGGGGTGATTTGTCTAGCCATGTGTCCTCACCTTCAAAATGTTTTTTTTTTAATTCCATCAAAATCATTCTTCATTTCCTCTGGTCTTTTGATTATTTAATTCTTTGCAACTATATTTCTCCCATCCCTAATTTAGGCAATATTTTTATATGCATTTTTTCTTATTATTTTTCTTATTTTTTATTCTTTATTTCATCACTTTATCACATTCCTTTTTATATTTCCTATTACAGTATTAAAACTCTACACAGAATCTTGGGAGTTTCACAAATCCTCTAGGCACATCACCTCTGCACTTCTACAGACTATTAGTAAATCATTCATCTAGCAAAAAAAACACACCTTTTTCCACTGCATTAGAAAACAGGCTAAAAATGGTGGGGCAAGAAGCTTGCAGATTTGACTCAGGTTTGTCTATTTTCTACTGTACCAAAAAAAAAAAAAAAAAGAGGAAGGGAATCCAATTTAGCCAAGCCAGGGTTACAAACCATTCTAATATTAGAAAGTCTGGAATATAATGTGCAGTTTAGAAGGAACAGCGTGTCTTCTCTTTCTGCCGATCATTTTACTCAGTGTGCCTTGCACACATAAAATCAGGACACCACATCCAGTAGTAAGTCAGGATACAGGATAACTAGGATTAGAAATGGAAACAGCAAAATTCATATTGGTTTATTTCTCTGCCTAATCAAGATTAAGTGAAGAGAATTTTAACTCAGTAGAATTCTAAACTTTGAAAGTAGAATCAGAATAAAGATGTGGAAAGAAACAAAAATTCTAGAGATGGATAATGTGGAGAGCAAGAATATATTTCCTATGTGCAACTACAACCTGATCCTGTTCAAAAACCTTACTAAATTCATTGATTTCCACAAAAATGCATAAAGGGCTGTAGTGATTAGTAAGCCTTTTATTTATTATTTATTTATTTAATTAATTAAATTAAATTATCTTCTCTAAATCATTTTTTTGAAATCTCTGGATGAAAATTATTGTGTAAAAGCTGTAACCCTATAGTAGGAAAAGTTCAACCCACAGTGTGATTTTGCTTCAAGTTGCAAATGTAGTTTTAAATTTAAATAAAAGTAAGCCTATGCTGTGTTGAGAGAAACCTTTGCTCCCTCTTTCTGCCTTTTCAGGGCACAATTCTTCTCTACTCTGATTAAAGCTTTCCTGCCAACCTTTTTTGGCAAAATTTTCACAGTGAGGTTGCATTTCCATTCTTTGAGAGCAGCGGCTATACTATAGAAATATCTGAAGATGTAAGCAGTTTGACACAAAGGAATCACATAAGGGTTCTGATCTTCATTGAAGGTTTTGAAATTCAAGCGAAACTAGATCAGCATACACAGGCCAGGATAATAGCCTTTATGATTTGCATGGAAACCTATTTAACAATGGCAGGAAGCTACAAGGTACTTCTGTTTGCTGGTCTAGTTAAAATCGCATCTGCAATTGGGGAAGTATTATTGTACTTGCATTTTCAGAATATTTTCTTCAAATCCATGCCCAGTATAATATTTTAAATGGTATATATTTAATAGAGTGCTATTTTTACTATTGGCTGGTCTAAAATCTGAACAAGGATTATGCAGATAAGACTGGATATACTTCAGATTCAAACAGCAACTCTAAAATATCACAGATTGTATTATTTCTGTTTCCTTGGACATTTCACACACTGTTTGCGAGTTCCTCTTTGGACTAATTCACACGTTTACATCCAAATGAACTATAGGACTCTTCTTGGCTCTCACACTGTTGACAGGACTCGATGACTTCAGAGGTCTTCAAACCTGGCAGCTTTAAGACTTGTGGACTTCAACCAGAAGTGGGTTTCACCAGGTTCTTACCAGTACTGGAGAACCAGTTGCGAAAATTTTGAGTAGTTCGGAGAACCGGTAGTAAAAATTCTGACTGGCCCCACCCCCATCTATTCTCTGCCTCTCAATTCCCAGCTGATTGGGAGGAAATGGGGATTTTTGCAGTAATCTTCCCCTGGAGTGGGATGGAAATGGAGATTTTACAGTAGCCTTTCCGTGCCATGCCCACCAAGCCATGCCACACCCACCAAGCCACACCCACAGAACCGGTAGTAAAAAAATGTGAAACCCACCACTGACTTCAACTCCTACAATTCTCCAGCCCAGGGGTCTCCAACCTTGATCCCTTTAAGACTTGTGGACTTCAACTCCCAGAGTCCCTCAGCGAGCAACGCGAGTCCACAAGTCTTAAAGGGACCAAGGTTGGAGACCCCTGCTTCAGCCAACATAGCTATGCTGGCTGGAGAATTCTGAGAGTTTCAAAGCTGCCAAGTTTGAAGACCTCTGACTTAGATGTTCTTAACATCTAATAGATTGGGTCATCCATATATTTCAATAATTCTGCTTTTTCTGTGGTAAGGTTTAGTTTACACTGTGGAATGATTTTGAGAAGGACTTGAGGTTGCTTTCCACTTTTACACTTGAGGAAGAGACTTACCCTTTTAACTAGGCCAGTTACAGTCCTGGAGGGGCATGGAATAGTTTTAACTGGTTTTTTTTTTACCCTGTCTCAGCAAGCTACGTACAGCCTTGGGATTGAACATACTATACATTTTTTAAATAATATTTTGAGTTATTCTTGTGCTTTGTGAAGTATGAGCAGCTGTGTAAAGATAGAACACCACATCTGAAAACCTGTGGACCGGTACTTGTTTATTTGGTTTCCAGCCTGCCCATTCATCAAATGACTCTGGATGGTTTACAAAGAATTGAAAGCACCATGTTACAGAGGGCAAAATACAAATAAATAAATAAATAAATAAATAAATAAATAAAAAATCCATGAACACATCCCCAAGCAGGAAACAAATTCCAACTACACATTATTAGGCGGGTCTGTATCCTGGCCTAGTATCTGAAAGAAAAACCCAGTTGTCAGGATTATAACTATCTGGGGCAGGCCCAGTGACAAAGAAGGCACAACCCCTCGGCCCCATGAGATGGCATTGCTTTATTGGCAGGACTTGGATGATGCTTGCTCTGTCAGGTCTTGTAAAGCAGAGATTGTAGCAACTGGGATTATTGGAATGGTTCATAAGTGCTATAATACACAGACTGTCTTAGCTCATGTACACCGATGCTCACAGAGACAGTCTCCGATAAATATTATAAGACCCCGGCTTATTAAGACGGGCACTCTCCTATGAAATCATAAAGTAACCCAAAGTGACTCATGATTGATTAAAACATCTTTATGACGGGCTTGAAAGTAAGATAGATTTCCAGGAACATTTTGCAGAAGTTTCCTGATTCTACACTGATCAATTTGGATGCATTATCTATTACTTCCCTCCCTCCCATTAGCATTCCTAGCAGGGGTTACTGTCCAACTTGCTCTTTACATGTATATGATTTGGAGATTGTAGCAATTAATTAATCATTCAGCTATAATTATCAAAATGAAGGTTATGCAGATTGATTCTGGAAGGCCTGAGCTTCATTTGTTTATCTGAAATGTTGGACGGTTCCCAATTCAATCAAGGCTGGAAAAAATCCAGCTCTCTTCAGGCAGGTCAGCCCCAGGCTTTAAACCATAAGTATTTTCCTTCCGCAGTTATTAGTTGATGGACTGTGAGAAGATTTTCTCTCAACCTTGAATGTGCCAGCTCAGTGTTTACATAATGGTTTCCTCTAGTTGGAGTGACACCGGTTCCTGGTTTCTCTAACTTAATGAGCACAAGGTAGCTTCCATGGAGACCTTCTTTCCTGTTATCCCCACAACAAAATATTATGAAGTAGACTGGGGTTAGAAATAGTTGGCCAAAGTTTCTCAGTGAGTTTCTATGGCTAGGGATAAATTTGCACTCGGTCCTCCTCCAGCCCCTTAACTACTCTCTAGTTCTCCTTTATCCATGATGGCGAACCTATGGCATGCGTGCCAGAGATGGCATGCAGCGTCCTCTCTGTGGGCACACGAGCTGTCCAGTGGTGAAATCTGGCCGCATCTATCCGGCTCATGTAGGGACGGCTCACGTAGGGCCCCCAGTGGGAGACTCTGCCTACCTGCCGGGACAAAATTACGTCCCATGTTTTACCCTCTGCGCATGCACAGAAGCGGTACGCGCGCTCACATTTCAGAACTGGTAGCAAAGGTAAGTGCATTTCACCACTGGAGCTGTTGCCCCAGTTCAGCTCCACCATGCATGTGTGCACGCCTCCCGCCGGTCTTCAGGTCTCTGATGAGCATGCACAGGGGTGGGGCACTTGCAGGGGGCTATGCGTGCATGCGTGGCTGGGGAGACAAGGCATATGTGGGGTGTGCACATGTGTGGGGCCACATGTGCATGCACAGTAGCGGAGTGCATGCATAGGGGCTGCACACACATTGCATTTTGGGGATTTGGTCACACGCGCACGCGTGCTTTGAGCACTCAGTCTGGAAAAGGTTAGCCATCACTGTCCTATATGCTTTTCTCTCAGGGCACACTGATATAGATTTAATTGAGTAGAAGTGAATAGGATTCTGCTGTATATACTACACATGTTTAGTAGTGAATTCCATGTATTATTGTTGAATATAGAAGTGGCTTAGATGGGGAGATTCTTAATAAATACACAGAGCAAATTCTTCCCATATGTTGACCCATCCTGCCTATAGTGCAGCAGTTCTATTTTATAGGGTGATGTCAACTATTTTTCTGTGCAGTTCTACGGCACTAATCATTTTTGGCTGTTTATAGCTAGAATGAGAAAAGTGGAGCAGTGCCTTAAATAGAACATACTGATTGAGAGCAACATTTCTAATCAGCCCTTATGCTATCTTCTTTTAAAATACCTGAAAGCAGAATAATATATTTACTGCTAGAATCTACATGTGGTTTAAAGTAACTACAGTGCACTAGAATTTCTTATTGAGAGTTGCCTAGAGCTTGTTTTGTAGCATAAAATACGTTTTACCTATTAAAAGGATCCCAGGTAGCAAGGTTCAAGAGCTTAGCTAATTGCCTGCCACAACAGACAGTCTTGTCTAACAAGCTGTTGGTTAAAATACTTGCAATGCTTTTAGAGGTATATGATGGGAAATAAGGAAGAGAAAACACCAAAGATCTAATAGAATACATGGAATTATGTGAGACTATAAACATGTTTTTAAGTTCTTAGATGGCTGTCTTAATTTAAGCAGAACAGTGGGGACTGACTTTATAATATTCTTTTAAAGGCCATATGATAGTTAGAATGACTTACAGTTCTGTATCTATTTGAAAAAGAGAGTGTTAGATTGTCATGGGGTGACAAACTGTAGTCTACTGTCCCCTATGGAAAATTAATTCATTAATTTGGACCAGTCATTCTCTCAGTTCAACTTACCTCACAGGGTGATTGCTGGGGAGAGAAATTGAAAGAGAAAACACTGTATGCTGTCCCGAACTCCTGTGGTGTAAAAGTACCCATTAACAATTTAGAACTCTAATTTACTAACAGAATAGGTATGTGAGTCAGTACTTCTGAAAATGATGGTGTAAGTGCAAAATTATGGACTGCTATCAAGAAGTGCTGTAGATTTTTTTTTTTAAAAAAAGCTAAAGATTGGAATAGAAACCTGGCTGTTTTTAATCGTCTCTTTGAAGGGCCATTGACACCCCTAAGAGAAGACTAATTCAAGGCAAGACATGTTACCTAAAGATCATAAAAGGGAGAAAGGGGTCAAAGCCCTAGCCATTATAAACAAAACCATCCCTGAAGGGGGGGGGACCCCATAAAAGCAGTCGATTAGCAGGACTCCGATCTGAGATGTGATTTGAACCCGGGCTTTCTCGGTTGAAACAGTCCCCCCTCTCCTCCCCCCGCCCCGTTCTCAACCTACTCGGAGGGACGCAACTCCAACTCATTATCCTTCTTTCCCCATTCCCCACCCCCCAAATCGAATGCGCGCCTGCCATTCGGCGGCGGACGGGCGTTCTGATTCTTTCTGCCACCTGTTTCCTCGCCCAACCCGAGCCGCTCGCACGGGCGGAGACTACAGCCCCCAGCATGCACCTCACCGCTCGCTCTTCGGCTCCAGTACGATACAGCAGGATTTTTTGTGTGGTTTCTTTTTTTTTTTTCCCCCATGGATTGCGCATGCTTAACCAGACGTGGCAGCAGCCGCTCGTTCTTCCAGCGCGAGCGGGAGCCGGAGCTTGAAGCCGGAGCGAGCTGGGTTATGGCTCAGCCGGGGCGCAGCTTCAGGGGGGCTCCGGTCTGCGGAGGGAGAATGCTGCGGCTCCTGCTGTTTTCTCTCTTGGTAAGCAGCCCGCTTCTGCGGGGAGGGCTTCTCCTTTTGGGTGTGCGAGCCTTGAAGGATGGAGCGGGCGAGTTTTTCCGCGGGCGCTCGGCTTGTGACTCCGGGGGAGCTGCTTGTGGGACAGTCGGGAGAGGGGATGGGGTGCGGCTGTCGCCCGAGTGTCACCCAGAAGCAGCCGGCGCAAGTTAAGCGGGAGCTCCGGCAGCGCCAGAAGTTAAACTTCTTTGGCCTCGGGAGGCAGGGGCGGGGGGAGGGTAGCTCACGGGAGGCGCTGCGGTGGGAGCTTGCGAGGCTGTCTCGCACGGGAGAGAGTTGGCGGGGTGGTTGCCTCTAAGAAACCCGGGCGCCCTTCCTGCTGAACGGCTCCCGAGGCTTTTGCCCGTTTCCTTCCCGAGGACCGTTCCTCAACGCACTTTCTTTCTTTCTTGCGGGTTTGTTTATTTATTTAATTTTTATTATTTATTTAATTGGGAACCGGTGGAAGTCATCCCCTATTCTCTGTGAGGTGGGGTGCCTGTGGCAGTTCCAGGTGTTGGCTCTCAGTTGCATCTAAGGGAAGAATCTCCTGCGTGTATTTTTGCTCCTCTGCAAAACAAGACCCTTGAGGATGAAAGCAGAGGTCTACTCACCTCATAGTCAAGGCTATGCATGCAATTGTGTAATCGCTGAAAAGTATTTCTTTAGTGGGGGTGGTGGTGGAATTTCCCCGGGTAAATGTGCCTATAGCCTAAGGGTTAATTGTTGGAGATAGTGCTTCAAACCTGCTTCCAAGCAACAACAAAACCCACCAATATCCGCCTGCTTACATCCTATTCTGATGTGGGATTACTCAGCTGTAAATCCCACTTGGATGAACTCCCAGATCCATAGAATTGCTTTTGGCTTGATCTTAATTATGTTTATTCAGAATTCTCACTCTATTGGGTTACTGTGTGGATTTGGGTTTTCATTTTATGTAAAGGACCATTCTACAAATTCTGGCTAAAAATAGCTAGTACTGTGTGTATAAGAACTGCAAGTATTTCCTTCAAAGAGGTTGAGGATGGAAGATTGACAGCTGAAATTTACATGGGTGCTTAGATTTGTGACCTTGTCTGCAATGCAACACATTTCTCAATATTTGTTTTCCACTTCCCTTGATTCTCTGGACTTTTTCCCTACCTCAGTCTCAAAACAGGAACAGTGTGTGTGTGTGATTTTTTCCATTTCCTCTGTCATTTTGTAGACTTGTTTTTTTAATGTTTACTATTAATGCTTATTGTTATTACAGTGAAGTAGAAGACTGCCCTACAACTAGAAGAAAAATTCTCCTTGTCTAATATTTATTTGACACTGCTATATTCAGTCCTATATCTGTTCTAGTTTTCCCTCCATTCAATTGTTAAAACTCTGAATCCATAGGATAAAATGTAGTTGACAACGTGAGCTTCAGGAGGCACTAAAATGAGAAGCAATTCTGGAGCTATGTCTATCCTTTCCCTTCTGTAAGATCACTCTGCATTGTTACATTTCATATACAAGCTTTTTTTTTCACTGAAGGTTTTGAGATAATTGAGTTAGCTTTGAAGTTCTGAACACTGAGTAGAAAAGCTTTATCACTCCACATTGAGAGTTAGCTAGGAAAAGTATGCATGCTTTAAATGCAGAGAACACCACAAACTGTTTAATCATACTAACTTTTTAAAATGGAGCTCTTTTTTGTGGTAGAAGAAAAAGCTTTTAAAACTCTTAGTAGATTCTGTAAAAATCTTAACATGAACAATGAAAAGTGAATGCTTGTGTGAATTACTGAATAGAACTAAACTGCCTTTAAACCTTTGAAATATAATATTAAAATAAGTAACCTTTTAATTTTCTGACTTCTATTAAGTCAGATGTATACTTCCAACACAGAATGATGGAATGATAATCCACTATTCTGAATATAGCAAACAAAATATTTCTGCCTTTCTTTCTTTCTCCCTGTTTATTTAAATTTTATTTTTCCTCCTACCAATGAGAGCTTTGGAAAACTAGAATTTGTTGATCTTCATTGATCCTTGTCTCAAACATGAGGTTTACCTGTTGACTTCAAAAGACAGAAATCCAAGTGAAAACCTGTAAAATAGTCTATATCTGTAGAGTTGGTTAAATAGTGCTAAAGGCAACCAATACCTGCACTAATGTTTCATTTCTTGGTAAAATACATTCCTCATGCAACTTCTAAGAATTTTACCAAAATTCATTATTGAAAGAAGACCCAAGTTGTGAAGTGTTTCCCTTTGATATACTACTGCTACTCTGGAAGACCACTACAACTAGATTTTTTTCAGGTCGGAGACACTTTTGCTAGGTGCTTGGATACAAATAGTTCTCAGACCACAGATGGAAAATTCTTCTAAGATGAGCAGGTGTAGCTATAATTTCAGTTTCATTATCAACATCTTTTCTGAGAATTCCCCTGTGATGTTATTTGAATTCCATTTTTTAGTTTGTCTGACTCCTCTTTCCTCCTGTGTTGCTTTGTTTGCATGTACGAAGCCATATTTTGATTCATTTTAGTTGAATAAATTACAATGGTTCTTCCCTTTCTACTGTCCACAAATTTGATAATCCTACTTTTCTAGTCCCTCATCCAAATTAGTGATAAATACAGAGCAGGTAGTAGCTGTGAGCGTGCACAAGCTTATCTTGTGCACCAGGTGTAGTTTTTCCTTGATCAGAAAGCTCTTAGACAGTTACTTGTGCCCTAGTCACCTCATAAATGGACTACAATGTGCTTACATGTTGTTTCCCTTGAAGACCATGCTGGTCTTCAAATGCAGCAGCATGAGCAGTGTTTCTCATTATGCTCATGACTGTTTTATTATTTTCACAAACAACTCAAGGTGGCAAAATATCCAACACACCTTCCTCCTCCCGTGGGGTAGGTTAGGCTGAAAGAGAGTAACTGGCCCGAAGTCCCAGTGGCTTTCATGGCTAAGGCAGAACTATACCTCACGGTTTCCTGCTTTCCAGCTTGGTGCTTTAATTACTAGACAAAACTGGTTTTAGTATTTGCTTGTAGCATTTGCTGCTACACAAGCTGCATTGGTTACCTGTTTGCTTCTGGGTGCAATTCAAGGCACTAGATATTAGATCTTCAGGACCTATTGCCAATTGTTTCTGTCCATCCAGTGCATTCAGGCAGAGTGGGTATGCTTCAGTCCCTTCAATTAGATGTTGTTTTGTGGGACCTAGGAACCATGCCTTCTCTATTGCAGCCCCTGCCTTCTGTAGCAACAACATTCCCTGGAGATACGCATGGATTCCACTCCCCAAGGGTTCCAGAAGTCCCTTAAGACATGGCTCTGTTCCCAGACCTGGAACTAGGGTGTCTGTGGAGAACTCTGTCAGGCCTTTTTTTCTCAGTGTTAGGACTGCTGTTTTGGTTCAGGGAGCTGTGTTGTTTTAGTTGTATTTTTCAAACCTTTTTATTAGACATGCTATAAGATTCCCAACAGGAACACGGTGGCTCAGGGCCTAGGACGTTGAGCTTGTCGATCGAAAGGTTGGCAGCTCAGTGCTTCGAATCCCTAGTGCTGCCGTGTAACGGGGTGAGCTCCCGTTACTTGTCCCAGCTTCTGCCAACCTAGCAGTTTTGAAAGCACATAAAAATGCAAGTAGAAAAAATAGGGACCACCTTTGGTGGGAAAGTAACAGCATTCCGTGCACCTTTGGCATTGAGTCATGCCAGCCACATGACCACGGAGACGTCTTTGGACAGCGCTGGCTCTTTGGCTTTGAAACGGAGATGAGCACCGCCCCTAGAGTCGGCAACGACTAGCACGTATGTGTGAGGGAACCTTTACCTTTACCTTTATAAGCTTCCCAGAAGATTTTTGTGGGTTTTGAGTGCCCTTGACAAATCTAATAAATAGTGAACAGTATAGGGCTTAAGAAATGAGGCCTACAAAAATCTGTTTATACTTTCAAGTTGTATGTAATTGATGCATAAACTTTGGTATAATTGTTTGACAACTTCTTTATCCGTCTAATGGTGGTATAGTCTAGCCCACATTTTGCTATATTCCCAACTATAATCTAATGGGGTACTTTGTCAAATCCTTTGTTGAAATGAAAATGCATCATGTCCGTCACATTCCTGTGGGTCAGTTAAACTGGTCATTCTATCAAAGAAAACATACTAAGTTGATAGGTCATAATTTACTCTCGATAAATAAATGATCAATGCTAGCTCCAGCTAAGCAACTGTTGGTGTTCTTTTCCAAATGTTCACTGCTTGTGTCAGTGGTTCTGCTTATTTCCATTTGAACACAATTGTAGTAGTGCATGAGAATGACCTTGAGAAACAGGTGAAAAGATGCTGCCTAGGGAACGGAACAGTTGGATAAGAGAAAGTATAGTCCATAGCTGCTAATGGGCAGAGAAGGAGAGACCCTTTTTAGTTTCTCAGGCTGTAAAGGAAATGGGAGGTTTGTACTTGCAGACTTGTTAATGTAATCTGTCTGATCAACCTGGGAAGGGTGATACACATTCCATTTGAGGAGAAGACAAAGCTAAGTTGGTGCTGAGGAGCTCTGACCTTCCCCAATCACTTGTTGCTGTGCTACCATCTTTTCTTAATAGTAGTCCAATCCTCATATCATTGACAACCAGGAAGATCTTTTTTTTGGTTGTGGAGAGCTTACGTTCCTTTTGTGCTTTAGCCTTTCTAATGGAACTAATTATTTCTGAAGATGTTAGCTATTTGCTGGTAAGCTTCCTCAATTATTATTATCTTCCGTTTCCCATACATCTTTCTTAATTCATAATTTAGGTGAAACTTCCTTATAAATCCACAGTAGTTTCCCAATCTGCAGCACATCCATCCATCCATCCAGAGATGGTATTTAGGCAGTTCGGACCGGTACGGGAGAACCAGTAGTGGAAATTTTGAGTAGTTTGGAGAACTGGCAAATACCACCTCTGGCTGGCCCTGCCCCCAATTGCTGGCTCGCTACTCACCCCGCCTGCCTCGTCGCTGCATGCCCTGCTCACCCCGCCCTGCCCCACCCCACGTCGCCCTATATATCTTGCCTTAGCCATGCGACCCAGCTAATCTCCGTGCCTCGTCTCCGCATCTCAGCCGCTCTGCTCACCAAAAGTAAGCATGCTGCTCGCTCGCCCTTCACCTCAGGTTGGGGCCCAGGGATGCACCATTTCACAGCTCCAGCCTTGGCCTGGAGCCTCTGGCTGCTCATGGTTTGCCTCTGCCGGGTCAGGGAACGCACCATTTCCCTGCCTTGGCCCGGGCCTCCTCCTGCATGCCGCTGCCCCCCTCTGGTCTCTAACTACGCCCCCCTGGCACAAAGTAATTTATTCGGCCTATGGCCTTCTGCACTAGGCCAAAGGGGGGCGGGGGGGCGCAGGAGGGCCGAAGCAGTTTGGGAATGGACTGGACAGTTCTTACCTGTAAGAAGTCCCATCCAGAAAGTGCTACAGTGGAGATCTTGCAGCTGCTTCTTCTATCCCTTGCCGAACCTCAGTTGCTTGCAGAGATGCTCCATGTGCTTTCTGGGTCAGCAGCTGTTTCTCTCCGCTGCTGCTGTTGCTGGGAGAGCGTCTTGTGCAATTTAGCAGCTGTGAGCCTCCACTTTCCTCTAAGTCCCATCCGGAAAGCGCTGTGGCACAGAAAAGCAGCAGCCATGTTGACTGCTGTTTCTCTCAGCCACAGTGTGGAGAGAAGCAGCCTGTCGTGTCCCACTCCTCCGCTGACGGCCGGGTCAGGGAAATCCAAATCAGGCTTGCCTCTGCAGCTCTGCCCAAAGTCCTAGCAAAGTCCTCAGAGCAGGCAGGAGACCAGAAAATGACTTCAGCAAGATAAGTTCGACTTTGCCTGACTCAGAGACTGCCAGAAAGCAGATCCTTTATATAGGCCATGGGGTGTGGCTCCACGACTCAGCACTCATTAAGGCCTGCCCCTCCCTTCCTTCTGTTGCCTCCGCCTATCCAGTCTTCTGATGCGAGGGTCACTCCAATCAGCAGCTGTTGGAAATAAACTTTCCTCAGGCTCACATGCTGTGGAGGAGGGGGAGGGGTCTAGCTGCTCCGTTTGCCTGGGCATGGAGCCAGGGCTGGGGCCAGGGGGTGCTCCCTCCTCTGCAGCCTGCTTGGGCATGGAGCCAGGGCTGGGACCGGGAGGTGCCCCCTCCTCTTCAGCTTGTCTGGGCATGGAGCCAGGACTGGGGCCGGGAGGCATACATTCCTCCGTGTTCGGGAGCAGATAAGAAGGCCCCGGCTGCTGTGAGAGCGGGCAAGACACAACACAGCCGCTGTCCCCAGAGCATAGGTGAAAGGGAGCTAACCTCAAAAGGCTGCTCAGTTGAGCCTCGCCGCATGGCAGAAGTCGTGCATGTACAGAAGCCATGCACGCGCGCATGCTGGCACTCACATTTTCGGTGAACCGGTGGTGGAATTATTTGAATCCCAGCACTGCATCCATCCATCTAATTTCCATAGCTGCACATCTCAGCCAATGTTTATGGGCAGCCTAAAATTCAAAAAATATATTACAATTAAAATATTAAAAATATTTTTAAAATATAAAATCACTAAAAACAATTTTATTTTTTATTTTGTCTCATCTGAATGTGATTATTTTATTTTTGAAAGTTTCCTTAGCCTCCTGTGTCTTCCTTGACCAGAAAATTTCTGTCCCCAGTGCCCATCACACTGTTTATGGTATATTTTTTTCATTACTCCATCATTTCTGCCTGACTTTCTTCTGGACAGAAAATTTTTATGTCTCTTAATGTCCTTACAGTTCTATATTTCTGAATTTTAAATGATAGGCAGCTTTTACACAACTTAACAATTTTTAAATTTTGTACTAGAGCTTGAATTATGTTGTAATGTGAAAGACCACCTCATATTACTATACAATACTATATGATAATACTAAACTTACAATTGAGCCCAAAATTTATGTAAGCAAGGCAGTTATCAAGTGAATTTTGCTTCATTTTATGACCTTTTATACCGTAGTTGTTAAGCAAATCACTGCAGTTGTTAAGTGAATTAATCAGTCATTAAGTGAATCTGGCTTTCCCCATTGACTTTGCTTGTCAGAAACTGGTTGGGAAGGTTACAAAAGATGATCACATGACCCCAGGACAGTGAAACTGTCATAAATAATTGCCAGATGCCGAGACCCAGAATTTTGATCACGTGACCATGGGAATGCCATGACAGTTGTAAGTGTAAAAACTAATTATAAGTGACTTTTTTCAGTGCCATTGTAACTTCAAACCATCACTAAATGAATGACCTGTTTTCCTTTGACCACTAACACTTCTCAACATAATTGCTTTCTCAAGTTGAATTCCCCACATGACATGGCCAAAAGAAATGTAGTTTTGTGATGTTTCCTTGCAGTGACATGTCTAATGTTATGTGCTCTTGTATTTGTTTGTTGGTTACCTTTGCTGTACAAGTAATCTGTACTCTATATTAGTGTTAATACTTATAATGAATCCTCTTCTTTGGAAAGACAGGTAGTTTCTTGTTTTAAGGTCTTTAAAGGATAATTGTCAATTGCCCTTAGAATCTTTTGTTCAGATTTGTACTTTCTGAAATCATATGGATATGATACCTGAAGGATAACTATTTGTTCCGTATTTTACTCTTATACAAAATTTACATTGAGTCAAAGGATCTTTTTTTCAACAGTACATGGGATTTTTTCCCCCTGATATTCTGAAATTTTAAAATTAGCTGTATTAACTTGACACTATTTAGTCAACTATGCAATGAACCATAAAGCTGTTTCAGTCTGTTTTTGTGGAAATAATGTAGTGATGCAAGTCCCATTTTTAACCCTAAATAAGTCCATTTCACTGTAGCAAAATAGTTTGAATATCATAGATCAAGGATCTCAGGGTAGGAACATGTTCTAACTTCATATTTGCATTGAAAATCTGTACATTGTGTCTTGTATTATAAATGCATGCATCCATGCAAATTTAAATTTTTTTTTGCAAAAAGGCAAGCATTCTATAATCTTTGGAGGAATCCTATATATCTTTACTCATGCCTATTGTGTTAGTTATTTTTACATGCATGTTAAAAAGTTCATTCTTTATTTCATCATGCTTATCTTGAAGTTCTGTTAGTGAAGCTATCCATTGTAGCTTGCATTTGACTGATTGGAGAAGATATATCGTTGCACTAAAAGCACATTATCATAGCGTTCCTTGTTTGAACTGAGATAATTGGAGTAGGTAATGAAATGGTAATGCTCAGAGGTGGGTTGCTACCGGTTCGCACTGTTTTGGGAAAACCGGTAGTAAAAAATTTTAGTAGTTCACAGAACTGGTAGTAATAGATAGCTGGCCACGCCCCCGAACCGGTCGCCGGTTGCTCGCCCCAGCTGCCATGTTTGTTGCGACCAGATTCTTCACACATGCGCATCTCATTGCCTTGCAAGTCTAATGGGATGCACATGCGCAAGGAACATGGCGGAGAAAGCGGCTTTCCAGCAGCTGCAGAAAACTCCGGTCAGCTTCCCTTCCCGACAGCCGCCGAGGAAGGTAAGCAGCCGAACAAAGAGGCGCTGGTGGGGGAGGAAGGCAGGAAAACGGGACTTCCACGGGACTGCTGGGAAGGGCTCATAGAAGGCAGGCAAGCATGTTGGGCCCCCAGCCATTGGAAAGGCAGCTAGCAGCCTATTCCTTTCCCTGCGGCCCTGCCATGCTTGCCTGCCACCGCTACCTGCTGCGGCAAAAGCCGCCAAGGAAAACTCCCTGGGAGTTCCGGGACAGCCCGCCGTGGCTGCTGCTACCTGCTGCGGCAAAAGCCGCCCAGGAAAACTCCCTGGGAGTTCTGGGATGGCCCGCCGTGGCTGCCGCTATCTGCCGCAGCAAAAAGCCACGCAGGAAAAGTTCCCAGGACTCCCCCCCGTTGCTATCGCCGCTGCCGCCACCACCACCTCTGCCACTACCGCTTCTGCCGCTACCGCCGCTACCAAGTCCCTGGGAGCCAGGATGCCCTGCTGTTATCGCTGTCGCTACCGTCACTGCCGCTACTGCCTCCACCGCCACCACCGCAAAGTCCCCGGGAGCCAGGATGCCCTGCTGCTGCTGCAACGGCTTGCCGCAGCAAAAGCTGCACAGCCTGAAGCTTTTGGCTGCTGCTGCTATTGCTGCCGCTGCCGCCACCACCGCCGCCTGAAGCTCCTGTTCTGGGTGCTTAGTACTTTCTCTCGGGCCTCCTGGTCTCACTCTCCTAGGTCAGGCATCTTCAAACTTGTCTCCTTTAAGACTTGTGGACCAATCAACTCCCAGAGTTCCTCAGCCAGCTTTGTTAGCAAGTTTTGTCCACAAGTTTTAAAGGAGCCAAGTTTGCAGATCCCTGTCCTAGACTTTGAAGGAGGGAGGGAGGGAGGGAGGGAGAGGGAGAGAGAGAGAGAGAGAAGGAAAGAAAGAGAGAAAAAGAAATAAAGGGAGAGATAAAGAAGAATAGAGAAAGGGGGGGAGAGATTGATTGATTGATAGATTCATGGATGGCACAAAATCCAATTTGATTTGTGGCACAAAATAATGCAAAAGAGAAAGAAAAAGAGAAAGAGAAAGAGAAAGAGAAAGAGAAAGAGAAAGAAAGGGAGAGACAAGAAAGAAAGAGAAAGAAAGTAAAGGAGAAAGAAAGGGAGAGACAAGAAAGAGAAGAAGAAAGAAAAAAGAGAAAGGAAGGGAGAGAGGGAGAGAAAGAAGAGGAAGGAAGGATCACAAACCCTGGCACTAGACGTGGCTTCAGAAGACGCTTTGAAACAGGACAGCAATCTAGGGCTGGAAGGGACCTTAGAGGCCATCTAATTCAACCCCTTCCTCCAGCAGGAAACCTAACATCTCTGGATTATTTTGGTGCCTCTAACGGAGAGGAAAATTGCCAGAAAGGAGAAGGAGTTTACTAGGACAAGGCTACCATGCAGAGGAAGGCAGAGATAGTCCTTGTCTTATGACCAGAATTATGACCAGAATTATGACCAGAAAAATTTGGTTTCTAAGCAAGAGCGTTGTTAAGTGAGTTTCACCACATTTTACTCAATCCACGATCTCTCCTGGCTCTAACAGTCATGTGCAAGTTAGGTAAGAACATCTGAAGTGTGTGTAATGTTCTAAATGTACAGAAGTTATAGTTAAATGTGTGGCAGAAAGTGGACTCTAGTTGTGTTTTTCCAAATGTAGTAAGTGAGGTTGAATGTGTATAGTTTTAGAAGAGGTGTGTATTTCTGAGGTTTTCGCAGGTGTTTGTATGTAGGTCTTTGGTTATTCGGGTTTTCTCCCGCGTA
Organism: Ahaetulla prasina; assembly: GCF_028640845.1. Classification (NCBI taxonomy): domain Eukaryota; kingdom Metazoa; phylum Chordata; class Lepidosauria; order Squamata; family Colubridae; genus Ahaetulla; species Ahaetulla prasina. The sequence continues at coordinate 246,473,870 of NC_080539.1, read as the reverse complement.
AAATTGGATTCACATAAAATGGAAGCTCTTTGGACTTCTAGTTTTTCATAGGTCCTAGTCAGATGGTGGATTTCCTCCCCGTAGAGGTGCAATATTTGTTTTCTGAGGTTTTCGCGGGTGTTTGTATGTAGGTCTTTGGTTATTCGGGTTTTCTCCCGCGTAAAATTGGATTCACATAAAATGGAAGCTCTTTGGACTTCTAGTTTTTCATAGGTCCTGGTCAGATGGTGGATTTCCTCCCCGTAGAGGTGCAATATTTGTTTTCTGAGGTTTTCATGGGTGTTTGTATGTAGGTCTTTGGTTATTCGGGTTTTCTCCCGCGTAAAATTGGATTCACATAAAATGGAAGCTCTTTGGACTTCTAGTTTTTCATAGGTCCTGGTCAGATGGTGGATTTCCTCCCCGTAGAGGTGCAATATTTGTTTTCTGAGGTTTTCGCGGGTGTTTGTATGTAGGTCTTTGGTTATTCAGGTTTTCTCCCGCGTAAAATTGGAATTTTACGCGGGAGAATTTTACGCGGGAGAAAACCCGAATAACCAAAGACCTACATACATATATATATATATATATATATAGTAGATAATATATCTTTTTTGTGCCTAAACACGCTATACTATGCAATATGTATGTACACATATGGCATATATACATAGGATTTAATAGCATATTTTGGATGTCCAATAGTAGTAAATAAATAGACAGGGAAATTGACATGAGTGATATCAACCTTTGACGTGAGTGACATTAAGTTGGCCACACCTACCCAGTCAAATGATTACCCAGCTATGCCCACCCAGTCACATGACCATCAAGCCATGCCCACCCAGTCACATGACCAAGCCACATGACTGTCACATGACCATCAAGCCACGCCCACAAAAATAAGTCACGCCCACAGAACCGGTAGTAAAAAAATTTAGAACCCACCCCTGGTAATGCTTATGTTTTTTCTTCAGGCAAAATGTTTAACAAAGCCAAAAGAGCTATAAGTTTCTAACCTTCTGCAAACTTAGCTCTGAGACCTTTTTGTTATTACTGTGTATTCACACCATTGCTTGATTCAGACTCCAAAGTTGTTTTATGTTCATCATGAGAAACTGGAAGCTGCTTTCAGTCAGTTAAGCACTCTGTTATTTACCCAATCTAGCAAGAAAAGCTAAGGGTTGGGTTGATTGACTTTCAGTGAAGCATCTTTCTGATTCTTACCTTTATTTTTTCACAAACATAATGTGTTGATGAACTTGACTTACAGCTTTTTGTGGGGGGGAAGAATGTTGTACTGAAGGGAGAGAAGAAATGTTGCTTTGAAATCTTTATGCAAAGGTTGATAACTTCTTTGTGAGGATGGCAAAATTTCATGGGCCCTACATGTGGCAGAGCAGGTTTTTGTCCACAGTTCTTGGCAATTTGAAAATAGGAAATAGATTAAGCAATGTCACACACACTCCCCGATGCAGGACATTATAACAGATATCTGGCAGGATGGTTCATTTTTAAACAGTACAGGCAGTCCTTGGGTTAAGAATGAAATCCGTTCCTGTCTCAAGTCAAATTTGTATGTAAATTGGTGCAGGCTATTTAGCATCAGTTAGTCAAATATTTGTCTTAGCTTATAGTATTTATTTTACCTTTCTATGCATGTAAAACACTTAAGAAACAGCAACGTGATCTGACTAAAATTGGCAGATGGCATTCTCTTTCCTTGAGCCTATGAACCACTGAAGACAAACAATATTTTCATGAAGCATTGTAAACAGGTTACTTATTAAAAATGGGCACACTACTTTGTAACGCTCATGAAAACATTGCATGGCTTCAATGCCTTGTTGGGTCAAGGGAGGAGAATGCCAATCGCCATTTTTAGCAACAGGAACTCCATTCGTAAATATGTGTAAGTCTTAACCTGGGGGCCACCTATATACAAGAGTGGTCAAAACGGCTTGGAGAGAGCAGGCTCTTTCAATTGTAAACCATTCTCTTCCTGTAATGCTTGCTTGCTTGGCCAACACAACCCATATATAGCAACCAACTCGAGAGCATCTTTTGTTTTTCATTCAGAGACCTTGATCTAGCAGTAAAGCTATAAAGGAAATTAAATGCTTTCTTTATGTCTAAGTATATTTACCCATGTGGTATGGCTTTATTATTATTAACCTTTTCATCTTTTCTACTCTCTTCTCTTATTGGTATCACTATTATGATTCTTAATTCGCTGTTGTTGTGCAAGTACACTGAGAGTTCCTGTACCAAAGACAAATTCCTTGTGTGTCTTAATAATCCTTGGTCAAATAAAGTATTTTCTATATCTTTAATTTCTCTCTCTGGATAGTGTATTGTGCTCTTCCAAAATTGCTTCAACATAGTTGCTTTTTCTCCAGGAGAGGGCAGGAGGGGAAGTCTTATACAGTGGAGATAAACAAAGTATGAGAACTCCGTAGGGAGCATAGAAGATAGGTATTCTTAAATGTCTTATTGAAAATATAAAAAGAGAACAAACTTCAAGGATCCAAAAAAAAACGGGCTGACATGATCAGAAGAAAGAAACTGAAGTTCATTACTTAGAAACATGGAAAATTGATACAGAAAAAAACCTAGTGGTTCATTGACTCTGCCCTTTGAGTTTGTTGGGTTTTTTCTTTTTAATTAATTGATTTTTAATTTTAATTTTTAATTTTTGTCAGATGTTGGGCATGTGGTTATCCCAAGCATGTATAAATTCAGTTACTGATGATTGGCGCACTACCTTCACTGGAAGTTACTTCCAAGCTTCCGCTACTCTTTCTGTGAAGTAATTCTTTCTAACATTACTTCTGAACTTCTGTCCTGTCAGTTTGAGGTTATGTCCTCGTGTTCTTGAGTTTTGCTTAGTATTGAAAATACTGCCTTCTAGAACCTTACCTCACACCCGTAATATATTTAAAGGTTTCGATCATGTCCCTTCTTCCCCTTCTGTCCTCTAGGCTGTACATTTAAAGTTATTTCCCCAGAAGTATTTCTAGCTACAGTTCTCCTATTTTTCTTTGTATGAGATCAGATTCATACCACAATTGGATGCTGATGCGTCTCCATTGAAGTTATTAGGTATGAATTTTCACAGGTAATGGGAGGCAATCAGTTCCTGTCCCTATTATATATTTCAAAGATTTTATGACCAATTTAATTTTAAGGTGTTAAAAATATGTCAGAATAAGGTTGTATAGTGGCTTCACTATATCAGCGGTAGCTTGCAAAATAGACTTGAAAATGTCTGAAACTGAGTGTTCTGAAAACTGATAAAGTAAATTAGGCCTTGAGGTTAAGGAAGGAAGTAATACCTCAAAAAGCTTAAGCTGAAAAACCAGTATAATAGGGAGAGGATTAAGGTAGAAACTCTGTACTTAAACTTTAATTATCATTGAAAGACTTTTGAGCCTAATTAATTTTCAAATGAATTTGAAGCTTATTTCTATCTGGAGTATTGGGTTTTGTTTTCCTGTGTCATATGATTCTGCTACATAAATATGTCATGTATATAACTTCATGAATAAATTGTATGGCGAATCTTATTTTCTGTGGGGTCCTTGTTGCTGTCTGAGCTTGGTTGTTTTCTTGTAGATGTTTCATTACCAAAGTAAGCAATATCATCATTTCTAACTCAGCATTGATAATATTATCTTTTTTGGTAATGAAATGTTTGCAAAGATACAACCAAGCTCAGATAGCACCACCAACTCCACAGTTCAGCCCTGAGTACAAATATAGGTAGTCTTCTATTTACAACTATTCCTTTAGTGACCTTTCAAAATTACAATGGCATGGAAAAAAGTGACTTATGGATATTTTTCACATTTACATCCATTGCAGCATCCCCGGAGTCATAATGAACAAAATTCGGAGGCTTGGCAACTGGCTCATATTTATGATGGTTGCAGTGTCCGAGGGTCATGTATCACCTTTTGCAGCCTTCTGATAAGGAAAGTCAATGGGAGAGCCAGATTCATTTAATAATCATGCTACTAACTTAACCACTGCAGTGATTCACTTAACTGAGGCAAGACAGTTCATAAAATGGGGCAAAATTCACTTAACAGCTGTCTCACTTAACAGCAGAAATTTTGGACTCAATTGTGGTCGTATCGTGAGGACTACCTGTATTTTTTTCCCATCGGAATCTTACTTTCCGTTTAATAATAATAATAAAAAGATGAAGTTAGCAAGAGCTATTGCAATATATTTCAGTATATTTGAATGAACTAACCCATTTGGAGGGTATGAAAAAGGAGCATCCAAGTTTATAATAATAGGGATCTTTAATGATCACGTGTACAGAGATATTTTGATTAATAATATGGTTTTTAACCCCAGTTCTAATATTGCATTTATTTATCAAATTTATATGGCAGCCCACTTTACAAGAAGTCACAACAATCAAGTCTATTTTGCAGGCTACCGCTGATATAGTGAAGCCACTATACAACCTTATTCTGACATATTTTTAATACCTTAAAAACAATCAAATAAAACAAAAACATGTAAAACAAAAATATAAACAATAATTATTAAAGATTAATATATTAGTAAAACTTAAAATATACAAACTACAAGGCATGGAGAGAGACAGAATATATTAACCTCAATAGACGCATCCTAGAATGTTACTGGTTCCTTGGGACTCCCAAGTCTAATGACATAACCAGGTCTTGAAGCATTTCTGGAATATAAATAGGGATGGGGCTAACCTAAATTTATGTATGGGGGGTGGTTGGGAAGGAAGTTCCATAGTGCAGATGCCACAGCAGGTAAGGCCCACCTCCTGGGGCCCACCAAATGTAAGTCTCCAAAAGATGGTGCCCGTGGCATGCCTTCTCTGTCGGATCTAATAGCAGAGGATGATGTAATTGGGGAGAAGAGGTCCCTTGGTCCCATACCATGAAACGCTTTCAAGGTTAAAACCAGCACCAGTACAATTGGACCTGCAAGCAAACTGGTAACTAATGCAGCCTGCGGAACAGAGGTGTGAATCAAGGCCTCTTTCAGAGATAAAGGAACAACCCCTTTATTTGAAGAATTCACCACTGCTAGAACCAGCTTGCATAATCACTCCCCAGCTAGGAGGGGCATGGAACTAAAGAGCAGGTGGCTGAGCTCACAGTCCTAAAGACATTGCCCATTTCCTCAGTTCCAACAGGTTCAGACCATTTCCATACAACTAGACAAGTCTTCTCCCCAGGCATCATCTTCTAGGCCTTCAATAAGACTACCATCCAACTGCAGGTTGGATGGTAGCCTTGGTTGCTACCAAGTTACAACCAAACAACTTTGTCTGAGAGATCCCGCGCAAACGCCTCCATACACTCTTATAAGAGGTTCCTTGAAGCCCCTTTACACAAGAGGGTTTGTGTCACCCAAGAAAACACAGTTGAGGGACGGCTATCCGTGGATACAATAATTGTGGAGAAGTTCTGACACTTCATCTTCCCTACTGATACAAGGTATGCCTTAATAGCTCTAGTTTGGTTGAGTTTGAGTTTGTCCTTCACTGAGTGTCAGTGAGGCTCTAGACATCTTTTCTCTCATTTCATCTCCCTCCTCTGTGTACCAGGGAAGTGACGGGACCCCCTAGAAAGGATCGGTTGCATGAGCAAGATCCAGTCAGACTCAGCAATTCCCTTATTCCAAACAGTGACCGAGACTTTTTATTTATTTATTTGAATTTATATCCCTCCCTTCTCCGAAGACCCAGGACGGCTTACGTTGTGTTAAGCAATCATCCATTTGTATATTATATACAAAGTCAACTTTTATTGCCCCCAACAATCTGGGTCCTCATTTTACCTACCTTATAAAGGATGGAAGGCTGAGTCAACCTTGGGCCTGGTGGGACTTGAACTTGCAGTAATTGCAAGCAGCTGTGTTAATAACAGACTGCTTAGTCTGTTGAGCCACCAGAGGCTCAACAGACTTTTGATGGTCTTTGCAGTAGACCAACAGGGAGAACCCTTATCTCTCTCTGAAACATATCAGATTCCATCAATTGCTAGGGAAGTGTCTAGCAGCGGATAGTGGCACTAGAGTATCCAATGGAAGGATCTGACCATAACAAGACACCAAGAACTCCCCCAATTTCAGATCATACATCTTCTGACAGGAACACCAGATTTGGGGGTGTGGCCACTGTAAGTCTGGGGAACTCCACTGGCAGGGAGGTTGCTAACCAGCAGGGGAACTGGTATAACAGTCCAATTTGATCTCTAGAGCCTAGCTTAATGAACAGAGTCTCACATCTGGTGAGCTGTGGTGCAACACCCCTGAAATCACTGTAACTGTTAACTATATTAATTAGTTTCTCAATACTAATTATTAGTAGCTCAATAAACCAAAGGCTTTTTTTGGCAAATATTATATTAGTTTAATTTAAAATCTTTCATTTCAGAATTAGCGCATTGTGTTGGTGCTAATAACATTCTAATTTAACGTGCTTTATTTTTCTCAATGTGCTTACTAAACTAAGTAGGTTTTGTAAAAGTCAGGTTAAATTAATGGAATCTGCATGTATTGGAGAAATAATTTCTCTAGAAGGAGGTTTTGATATGACACAACCATGACCGCTTCATTAATACAATATTGTATTAATATATGAAGGATTTTCACAGAAATGAGTGCTAGATAGAGTATATAGACATTTTGTCTAGATTACAAAATCAATTCAAGCTAGAAATAGAATTAAAAAGGATACACCTTCACATACCATTGTTTAATTGGTACATCAACTCAGTATGACCAGAGAAAAGCATCATCTCCCAAAGATAGTCAGCAAATATATATGCAGCAGATGGAATAGTTTTACCATAATCTTAAGTAGCAAAAGACCAAGGAAAGCTGTGTTCCATTTCCCCAGAGATCTCTTGCTATAGATAAACTTTGAAGAAACCAAGATTATGAATTTTGCAAAAAACCAAAAAACCCTACCTCTAGTATTGAGCATCATCATCATAATAAGATGATACATACCAGTAAGGGAGAATATCTGTAGCTCAGGGTTGAAATGAGGGGTCCTTAATGCCCTCTGAGCTTGGTTGTTTCCTTGCAACGTTTCATTGCCCAAACTAGGTAACAATATGATCAGCACTGATGATGTAGCTTAGCTTGAGTAATGAAACATCTGCAAGAATGCCACCACGTGTTTACTGGACCCGTGCCCCTCCTGGTTGGTGCTGGCCACGCAGGAGGTGACACGAGGCTGGCTCCAGGCGATTACGAGCGCTTCTTTGGTGGAGGGTGTCTTTCCGGCCGCCTTGAAAGAGGCGGTGGTGAGGCCCCTCCTCAAGAAGCCTTCCCTGGACCCGGCTGTTTTAGGTAATTATCGTCCGGTCTCCAACCTTCGCTTCACGGCGAAGGTTGTAGAGAGTATGGTGGCATATCAGTTTCCCTTGCACCTGGATGAAACTGTCTATCTAGACCCGTTCCAGTCCGGTTTCCGACCCGGTTACAGCACGGAGACGGCTTTGGTCGCGTTGGTGGATGATCTCTGGAGGGCCAGGGATGAGGTTGTTCCTCTGCCCTGGTCCTATTAGACCTCTCAGCGGCTTTCGATACCATCGACCATGGTATCCTGCTGCGCGGTTGGAGGATTGGGAGTGGGAGGCACCGTTTATCGGTGGTTCTCCTCCTATCTCTCCGACCGGTCGCAGTCGGTGTTGACAGGGGGCAGAGGTCGGCCCGAGGCGCCTCACTTGTGGGGTGCCGCAGGGATCGATCCTCTCGCCTTCTGTTCAACATCTATATGAAGCCGCTGGGTGAGATCATCAGTGGGTTCGTGTGAGGTACCAGCTGTCGCGGATGACACCCAGCTGTACTTTTCCACACGGACCACCCCAACGAAGCCATCGAAGTGCTGTCCCGGTGTCTGGAGGCCGACGGGTCTGGATGGGGAGAAACAGGCTCAAGCTCAATCCTCCAAGACAGAGTGGCTGTGGATGCCGGCGTCCCGGTACAGTCAGCTAAATCGCGGCTGACCATCGGTGGCGAGTCATTGGCCCCGATGGAGAGGGTGCGCAACTTAGGCGCCTCCTGGATGAGCGGCTGTCTCTAGAAGATCATTTGACAGCCGTCTCCAGGAGAGCGTTCTACCAGGTTCGCCTGGTGCGCCAGTTGCGCCTTTCTGGACCGGGAGGCCCTATGCACGGTCACTCACGCCTCGTGACGCCTCGCCTGGATTACTGCAACGCCTCTACATGGGGCTCCCTTGAAGGGCATCCGAGGCTACAGTTAGTCCAGAATGCGGCTGCGCTGGTGATAGATGGAGCCCTCGTGGCTCCCGTGATAACACCTATCCTGCGCAGTCTGCACTGGCTACCTGTGGCTTCCGGTGCGCTCAAGGTTTTGGTGACCACCTTTAAAGCGCCCATGGCATAGGGCCGGGTTATCTACGGGACCGCCTACTGCGACCAGATACCTCTCACCGACCGTGCGCTCTCACAGAGAGGGACTCCTCAGGGTGCCGTCAGCTAGGCAGTGTCGTCTGGCGGCGCCCAGGGAAGGGCCTTCTCTGTGGGGCTCCCCGCCTCTGGAACGAACTCCCCAGGACTCCGTCAACTTCCGGACCTTGAACCTTCCGTCGCGAGCTCAAGACACATTTATTCATCTGTGCAGGACTGGCTTAGTTTTTTAGATTTTAAATTTAGAGGGGTTTTTTAAATTGATTTTAATATCTATATTTTTATTTTTAATTAATTGGGCAGTAGAATAAGTTTTTTAATGATTGTTTTAATTTGTATATTGATGTTTTTATATGCCTGTGAACCGCCCTGAGTCCTTTGGGAGATAGGGCGGTATATAAATTCAAACAATAAATAAATAAATAAATAAATAAATAAATAAATAAAACAACCAAACACAAAGAATACCAAGGACTCCTCAAGATGTTACATTTCAAATATTTAGCATTTGGGTTTCAATTTGCAGGAAACCAGAATGTCTGTATTATTCATGTTTAATTAAATTCTTAAGGGGATTTATTAATTACTACTTTCTCTATTTGAAACATATGGGATATATTTCAATGGCTTTACAATTATTTGAGGCTAAGGCACTGATGCAGCTCTCTTCTATCATCCTAGTGTTAAACCAATGGACCACTCTTGTTAAACTTGATGCAATTCAAACCAAACCTGAAAGGAAGTGATCGTAGTGCATTCCTAATGCACTGAGCAAGAAATGGGGATTAATAAAATAGAGACTAGGCTATTGGCTAAATCTAAATTGTCTGCCTCATAGTCTGATCTCACAAACACTGGCAGGTAGTGATCAATCTTTCTGAAATGGGACATTGTTGACAGACTGTGACACTGGATATTCTTCCGAGATCTTAATGCTTTTTTGATTATGAGTAGGCTGTAGCATTGCTTAGGAAAAGGACGCTGGATAGGGAATCACAGATTGAATTTAGTAGAATTTCTGTAGTAGTTGAACTGGAAAACCATACGTTTTAAATTAGTAATTACAAGCAACTGAGCAGTTCATAAATACTGCAGTCCTTTTATGCTAACGCAACTGGACATCTTATCAGCATTTTTTGAGTATAATTTCAAAACAAAGACTCCCTTTGCAGAAAGAATCTTCTCTTACAATACATTATGTTGAATCTTTGACTCATATTCTATTTCATTGTGACTTCCTGAGTCTTCTGGAAATAAATGTACAAATAATTTTTAATAAGGTGTAATAGTAGTGAATGAAATGTTTTGTCACTGTGAAGGTATTGAAATTGGTTGCTTATTTTTTCTTTAATTTGATACATTTATATTTAATATATTTGAATTATCGTTGGGAGTGATTTTGGTATAAATTGATAGAAAATATTACATTTTTTTTTGTGTGTTTACATTTATACCCCGCCCTTCTCCGAAGACTCAGGGCGGCTTACAGTGTATAAGGCAATAGTCTCATTCTATTTGTATATTTTTACAAAGTCAACTTATTGCCCCCCCAACAATCTGGGTCCTCATTTTACCTACCTTATAAAGGATGGAAGGCTGAGTCAACCTTGGGCCGGGCTTGAACCTGCAGTAATTGCAGGCTTTGTGTTCTTAATAACAGGCTTTACCAGCCTGAGCTATCCGGCCCCCATTTATTTCTACTGTCTCTTTAAGTAGCTCAAGTATACATGGATGGATCTCATAGCCATGTGAGATTTTTTTGAGCTGAGGAAACTGACTGGTCAAAATCAAATAATGAGGTTCATGATAAAATGTGACCCTGAGCTTGAATTTCCCTAATCCTCATGAAAATGCTGGTATTTACATAGTTTTGTACTTTGAGATAATATTTTATGTTTCTAGTTGGAAGGAATACTGATGCTGATATATTTATTACCTAACAAAAAATAACTGTTCCTAAGGTGCTTTTATCAAGAGGCAACTGGACTTTCTGGTTTTTCTTTGAAGACATTTCGCTTCTCATCTAAGAAGCTTCTTCAGCTCAGAGCTCAAAGCAGTTTGGGGACAACCATGACCTGGATAACTGAGAATCTCCATAGACAAATAGTAAAATGATTTTCCCCATACCCTTTGGAACACGTAATTATTCATTTTTGTATCCTGCCTTCATTACTTTATAAATAACTCAAGTTGGTGAACACATACAACACTCTTGTTTTCCCACAGGAACAAACTTTGAAGTGGGTTGGACTCAGAGAGAGTGACTGGCCAAAAGATTCCCAACTTGGTTTTCATGCCATTTATCCAGGATGACGAAAAAAGTAGTTTTGATCAGTTTTCCACTGGATATCTATATATGCCTATGGTAGAGCAATTAGTGAAAATTCAGGCAGCTCAGAGTTGTTTTTTAAGGTTTGGGTACAAAAATTTATCTCAGGAATAAAAGTTAATTTCTTTGCCATTTTTAAAGCTATGAAGCAGTTTCTATCATGACCAGTTCCTGTTATTTTACGCAAGAACATATCTGTTGCTTTAGCAGTAATATTACTTAAATATCATTGGTCTATTAATCTGTACTATTACTGTGGTGATGATGATTTGAAAAGCAGCAGTGGTAATGTGAAGTTTCAAAATGACAAAGGATGATAGATGAAGTTTAAAGAATAAATACACAAAGTGAATTACCTGAAATTATACCAGTTTGTCACCTAATTAGAATTATTCTTCTAAGTCTATTATTTTTCAACCAATTTGCTCTTATTATTTTCCGGAGAAAAGAATGAGCTTTATAATACTGCAGATTGATGACATTCAAAATGACTTGCCTGCTGTTGAAATCAATGCAGCAAACTGGAAAATCATGCATGAAATACTCGCCAACAAAATAAAGGAAAGGTTATTATGCCAATCCTAAAGCTCTAAGAATTAATGCTGTCAATTTTATTACCCTCTGTGTTTTTTTAATCTTCAGTTGAATATTAACATCTTTATCTTTATATAGAAAACAGAATTAATGTTAAAGGAGACACAATTACCTGAACATTAAGCACCAGTGGTTCAGAAAACTCAAGCTTGGATTGATTAAATTAAAAATTATCAGCTAGTTTAGTTGTGCTCATTTAGAATTTAACCAAGACACTGGATTTTGATTGAATACACATATCATGGAGGTCTATGGTGGTTTGTTTGATTTTGTGACACTATAGTGTGGTTTGTAAACAGTGGTTAGAATTAGCCATGTATTAAGCATTCTCTTCAAAACCAAATGCATGTATATATTTGTTTTCTTGCTTGGAAAGTTGTTATTGTACTGTATTTTGCAATTATATGGTTCTTGTAAAATACATTTATTTCAGTGCTATGATCAGTTTTGTTTTTATGTATTTTGTTCTTTGATAGTCCCCAATTATTTCTACTCCATAGAGCTTCCCTTTTTTTTTTTGGAAAGTAAAGTCATGCTTGGGGCGTAAATGATACACATTTTAAGTTCTACTACCAAGATCATGTTGGAATATTTTAAGGAAGGAGGGAAACCTGAAGAATTATAGATCCTTGGTGAGAGTCAGTTTGGTCTGGTAGTTAAGTTAAGGTGCTGGCCTAGAAACCAGGAGATTGTGAATTCATCTACATTATAGATGAATACATCTACCATTCAAAAAGACCTTGATCATCTAACCGCTTGGTCTAAAACTTGGCAGCTCCAAATCTCAACCAGCAAATGCTCAGTCTTACATATTGGAAAAAAGAACCCAAACACTAAGTACATGCTTGATGGACATTACCTTACAGATGACCCCTACCCTGTCAAAGACCTTGGAGTTTTCATATCAAATGACCTAAATGCTAAAGCCCACTGCAACTACATAGCAAAAAAGTCTCTAAGAGTTGTAAACCTAATTTTGCGTAGCTTCTTTTCCAAAAACTAACCAGAGCATATAAAACATTTGCTAGGCCAATTCTTGAATACAACTCACCTGTCTGGAACCCACACCACATTTCTGACATCAATACAATTGAACGTGTCCAGAAATATGTTATAAGAAGAGTTCTCCACTCCTCTGAAAACAATAAAATACCTTATCCCACCAGACTTGAAATCCTAGTCTTAGAAAACTTAGAACTCCGTCGCCTTTGACAAGACCTAAGTTTAACTCACAGAATCATCTATTGTAATGTCCTTCCTGTTAAAGACTACTTCAGCTTCAATTGCAATAATACAAGAGCAACCAATAGATTCAAACTTAATGTCAACCGCTTTAATCTAGATTGCAGAAAATATGACTTCTGTAACAGTTATCAGTGCTTGGAACACATTACCTGACTCTGTGGTCTCAATCCCCAAAGCTTTAACCAAAAACTCTCTACTATTGACCTCACCCCATTCCTAAAAGGATTATAAGGGGCGTGCATAAGAGCACAAACGTGTCTACCGTCCTGTCCTATTGTTTGCTTGTTTCTTTTCTTTTTTTCTTCTTATATATATATATATATATATGCTTATACTTCCTTATATTACCTCATATACTATATAATCTTTTTATGTGATGCTTATATATAATTTTGTGACAAAATAAAAAATAAATAAATAAATAAATAAGTAAATTCTGTCTGTAGTCCTGCTTTAGGCATTTATATAATAACCTGGGTGACTTCGGGCCAGTTACTCCCTCTCAGCCTAATCTGCCTCATAGAGTTGTTGTGAGGAATATAGGAAGAAGTATGCATTCATCATCTTGAGTTATTTATATAATAACTTTATTTATAAAAATATGGTGAGATATAAATGAAACAAAAAAATACAAGTGGTTCTCGGCTTACAACCACAATTGAGGCCAAGATTTCTGTTGCTAAGCAAGATAATTGTTAAATGAGTTTCCCCCCATTTTATGACCTTTCTTGCCACCATCATTAAGTGAAATCACTGCAGTTGTTAAGTGAATTTGGCTTCCCCATTGACTTTGTTGTTAGAAGGTCACAAAAGGTGATCATATGACCTTGGGACAGTGCAGCCGGCATAAATATGAGGTGCCAAGCATCTAAATTTTGATCACATGACTACGGGGATGCTACAACGATTGTAAGTGTGAAAAATGTTCATGTCCATTTTTTTCAGTGCAGTTGTAACTTTGAACGGTCACTAAATGAACTGTTGTAAGTCGAGAACTACCTGTATGCTTATCATGTGAAGTCTAATATATGTCGACTCAAAAGTAAACCATATAAATCCGATAGTATTATTCCCAGATAAGTGACCATAAGTTTTCTGTCACAGTCTGTCTTTTCCCAGACATGTGACTGCTTCTGGGGCATTAAAACGCTTCCTAGCCCGATTCCTGCTAAGAAGCCAAAACTATCCAAATCCAGTATTTACATGTGGTCTGAGTTCTGACAACCAGATTTACATGCACTGGAAGAGTCAGAAATGAAATTATTTGTAGAGGCAAAACTCTGTAAAACAAAAGTAATTTCAGTATTAGTTCAGTTCAGTGTTAAGTATCACACTAAGAAACCTAAAGTAGGTTCCTGAAAAGAAGCACAACAAAACATGCAGTTTCCAAGGCCAAACTGAGCATAATGAGCTGGTATAAAAATACCTTTAGTTAACAAGGTAAAAGGTTGGCAGTTGTTGATGATAGTAACCTGGCAGAGATGTGTAGCTGAGCTGCCAACAAGATAATTCATATTATAAATCTGCCTGAAATCAGAGGCCTTATTTAACATCCTGGATTCATGTTATTTCCAATATTAAATATAGGTAATTCTCATCAACCTTGAAGGGAAGTGCTTCAGGATAATTAGTTAATATTGGGCTACAGCTGAAGACATTAAATTCTATACATGTGCTAAGTATTATTAAAAAAAAATTGTTCTCTCTCTGATTTTCATTTAACGTGTTGATACACTTAGTGAATCTCTCTAGCCTTCCTTCTAGCAGGTAATAACATGGCATGCTTTTTTTGATTAATTTTTACAAATGAATTCTTTTCACAAATGGTAATCTGGAACAAATATGTTAATGAAATAATATTGGAGTATGCTTGAATTGAATTCAGCATTCATAGTGAAAAGAAAAAGAAAAAAAAAGATCTTTGTAAGTGCTGCTAATTGACCATGTTACAATCATTTGCTAATTAGTAAATAGTTGTGAGGGTTTTCTTCAAGAATCATTTTAAAATTCGCAGGATGCAACATCAATAGCTGGCTACACAAGGGTTTAAGAAGATTTGAGACAGAATTATTATAACTAAATTCTGTTTCCTACAACCCAGCATTTGTTCTGATTTCAAGTCTCAGCATTATCTTTACAGCTTGATAACAGCTTATTTTGATAAGCTTGATAATTTCTTATTTTGAAAATAGCCAATTAACCAACCAACAAGAAAAATTAATTTAAATGAATGTCCTCTCTATACTGGTTTAGACTTTCACAGCCAGTATGTTGAGCAGTATTGGGACTTCAAGTTTTAGTGACAGTGGTCTAGACAACAGTTTTCCTGATGTTTTGTTGGCAACTGTGACTGAACCCTTCAGAAGCAAGGACTTTAGCCAAGGTGGTTTCTTATTGACCAACCCTTGCCAACTTGCACTAGTTGGAAACCAGTTTGACTAAAGATGAATCAGCAGTCGACACCTGCTATAAAGAGAGGAAGCCAGTCCGTTCCTGAATTATATGTCCCACTGAAAGCAAAAAAATATGAGTATTGTAGTGAGAATAACAGAATAAGAGAGTTGGAAGGGACCTTGGAGGTCTTCTAGTCCAACTGCCTACTCAGGCAGGAAACTCTATAACATTCCAAAGAAATAACTGGAAAAAGTATTCAAATATTAAACTATAGCTAAAGATCAGAGTGATATTTTGTAGAGACAAATAGAAGTGGACTATGATGACTCCTGCTTCAATCTAATATGGTATTAATATCTAAATCCATACTTGGTATCAGATTATTCTAAGATTCTGTAGTTAAGATGTAAAAGTAAAGCTTTTGATGTTGAAAAGGAGGTTGAAAATAGAAATACCAACTGATTAGTCTATTGTGGGGGGAAAAATCAGGAATCCAGTAGCATCTGCTCCAACTAAGACAATTATTAAAAAGCATAATAATAATAATAAAAGCAACCCACTTCATCAGGTTTATAGAATGACCAGACTGATGTAGGGCTTAACATGGGGTAAGTCTAAGGGGCGTGCATAAGAGCACAAACGTGCCTACCGTTCCTGTCCTATTGTTTCTTCCCCTATGTATATATATGTTTATAGTACCTCGTTTCTCCTCATATATACGTTCATATATTATATAATCCCTTATGCAATGCTTGTATATATTGTTACGACAAAATAAATAAATAAAATAAATAAATAAAAGTCGGGGTGGAGAAATGAGAGGAAAATAAGTTGGTTATGAAGATGTAGATTATATGTGAGTTGGATTACAATTACGTGTCAATTAATGTGTAATGTATTAAAAACACATTGTCTGAAGCCTTCTGATGTGTGCCAAGTTCAACTGATTTTTCACTCATTGGTGCTGTTAAATTCCCATTTTTCTAAAATAGTCACTATGGAGTGTCATAGGAGGTTGAATTGCTGTGATATTACTTTGTCCTCAATTTGAGTCCTGACCTCAAACTTGCATACATTGATCGTTTTTGCACACAGTTTTACCCTGTTTATCCTAGAGAGCAGTTCTGGCAAATGATGGCATCTATTATGTAATCATATATAGCAATAAGCTTATATACCGCTTTACAGTGCTTTATAGCCCTCTCTAAGCGGTTTATAGAGTCAGCATGTTGCCCCCAACAATCTGGATCCTCATATGGATTAGAGCTTATTAATACTTCGGGAGAAGGGCGGTATAGAAATTAAATTATAGATTATAAATAAATAAAATAAATAAATAAAAAATAATAAATTATTCATAATTTAAGTGGCTTGGGCTGTGAGTTGCAAGAGATAACCATGGTATTCTATTTCTGTGAACTGTTTTCTAATAGGCCTTCTTGAGAATTAATATGGCTCTATTGATTTTTCTATTGATCTCATATACGTATATCTAGAGATATAAACATGTGTCATTAATGGACAAATCAATCTTTATCTTTAGTTTAGATGTACAGGTTAAGTATTGATGTTGATAAAAGTTAAAAATAAAAATGCTAAGTGTAGTGTTTTTAGTATAGCATATAGTTACTTATTCTTACCTATGTGCATTAAGAACCAAAGAATATAACTACTTAGTTCATGCCATAATAGTAGATAAGTAAGACTTCATGTCAAAAAACAATTACTTTTAAATATATATTTAGATAACTCCTAGGCCTCTAGAGTCCCTCTATGATCATACACCAAAACTGGGTCGTCAATTGTCAAGCTATGTTTTTTGTTATCTTTCAGATGAATAAGAAATAGATATATTTAATTAGGAGAAAAAAACCTAACATCCCTATTTTATTTTTCTAAATTTTTAAAAACAAATCTGAAATCTATCCCACTCTTCTTCCATCTCTTGCAAGGATGGTAGTAAGAGATGGTTACCACTTCTGAAATCTAAAAAAAAAAAAAAGTGTTTCCTCCTGTTGAAAAAAATACTAGCTCTAAACATTAACATAATTTCTTTAGCTTATCATCATCTGCACATTTAGTTTCATAAGTTGGCTTTGGTTTTTACAGCTCAGTTTCCTCTTGTGTAAGAACAATAATAATTATAGTTCATGCATTCGGATGTGAGAACAAATTGCTTTCAACTGTAAAATTGCAAACCAAATTGTGGTTTGATAATTGATTAGTGAGTTGTCCATAGGTTGCATGTTATGCTTCACTGAATCCTTATAATAGAAGAATCAGAGATGAGTTTGTGGAAGAAAACATGCAACATTCTGAATAAATACTATCTACATGAAAAAAAAATTACATTCTTCCAGACAACATGAATGGAAGGATATGAGAGAGTACAGAAAAAGTAATTGCTCAGAGATGCAAGAATGAATGTGAATGGTAACTCTTCAGTGAATATCCACTTTAAAAAGGGCCTGTTTCTATAAACTTGTCTATTCAGCTATAGACATGGCAAAGGAAGAAATATAAGTTTTAAAAAATGTTTAATATGATTGTTTATGATGAAAACTGGCAGAATTGGTGAAAGATACAAGAATTTGGGAATGGGGACAGACAGCTTTGGCGGCATCAAAAGCGGACCTTGGGAAAACTAAACATGGAAAAAAAGGACAGAAATAAAGAGTGAAAGTAGAATGATTGCAGAAGTATAAATACAAGTCATGTATCAAAAATAATTAGAAGGAGATTAATCTTCCAAGAGAATGAATCTAAGATGGAAGAGATGTTTGATGCACCTTAGTTGTTTAATGTATTTATGGATAAATGTATAAGGTATGTTTTTGGTGACTTAAAAGATACGTTGGTTGGAGGCATCAGTATATGTATTTTTGCATTCAGTTGAAATCACTTTGTGGACTGAAACCCAAAATGATTTGTAGCCTCTTCTCCTTTAAACTTCCATGATGATGAAGTGCCAAAAATGAATTGTTAGATGCTTCCATGTTTTCATCTTAGGCTAAAGAACTCATTCTGCTTCAATAACAGAAGTAAATGGATAAAAAGCCTTATGGTATCCTTGACGATTTTCAGAGGAATTCATTTCAATCAGATCCACAGAATGGAGCTATGCAAACTGGCTGATTAGTGACAATTCTATTATCACTGACCTCCTCTAGAAATTAAGAAGTCATGTATTTGATAAAATGTTTTCCTAATAAGTAGTAACAGGCCAGAATGAGGGATTTTGTTCTTTCCCAGTAAAAGGATGAACTTGATAAGCTATTTGTAGCATCCTCTAGTGATGACAGACAACACACAGTAAATAGGATTAGTGTGCAGACAAGAAAAGGTCATTCTGTAATGAATTACGTTGGCATAGTTGCAGCCATGGTTATGATCATCTGAAAGCAGCTTCAGATTCTCTGATCTTTATAAACATAGAACTCTTCTTTTATAAAATAAACTATTGAAGCAGAATAAATAAAATAGGCTCTAGCAGCCAAGGTTGTGGAACATGCATCTCAGTAAGATGTATGCATGAACATCTTTGGCTGTTAGCCCAGCAAGCAGCCTATTTTTGCTTCAGCAGGATTATCTGGTGGATTGGCCACTTTTCTGTATAGTAGTTTTAATTCAACCTGGCATTTTGTTGTTATGTTATACTGCATATTTTAATCATTCAATGAGTAGCCTTGAGTTTTTTTAGATAAGAGCCAGTGAATCTTCTAAATAATAAATGAAAGGGCTTTTTTTAGAGTTGGGTGTTGAATCCTTGCACGAAAGAATTTTTAACTTTTCATAGGGCTCTGCAGTAGAATGTACTGCAAAGAGTTCTTTCAGCCCTACATGTCACTTCACTAGATTAAAATCTAAAGCACTTCTTTGTAATGTCCCTTTTGATATCATATATCTGTTGAATAGAGAGACGTGGGAAACCCAGAAATCTACATAGCTTTGATGACTGTTATCAACATGGAATAGATACCTGGTTTAAAAAAAATCCAGAGGATTTCTTAACATTGTTTTAAAAAGGTAGAAGCTAAATTAGATTTCATGGCATTCTGATTCTCTGTATGGAAAAAGTGGAGAAAAGGGCTTTTCGCTTTTGTTCCTTGGTCTTTTGCTCTAAGCCAAATTCATATTTTATTGTAAGTACTTAGCTGTTCCTCATGTCCATCATTATCTGATTTGGAAAAGGAAACCATGAAAAAAAATATCTTGCTGCTAGCTAAAGGATTAAACAATAGGGATGTATAGAATATTAAACTTTCAAGGCTTTTCAAGTTCATTTCACACAATGACCTTGAGTCATTGATAGAGGCTCAGGTCAGACAATTCTCAGATCATAATTCGAAGAACTTGTAAAAGAATCCTTCATTGTTCTTGGTTTCCTTTTTCCTGTTCAATACTAACTACTGTTCATTGTGAGTTCCATATCAGCAAAGTCTGATTAGAGTTTTGTTAAACAAATAAACAGACTCCTCCCCAGCTCAACATACACACAGTGTTGGGAAACTGAGGAGCACAGTACACATTTGCAGTTTCTTAAACCAGAATTTGGGATATCTCTGTCTCTCCAGATGTGGTTGCACTGGAATGCAAATAGATCTTGTTCATAGGCTAGATGGTTAGGTATGATCGGAATTGACACTAATTGATACATTGTGTGAATATCTTTCTGCTTCACTTAGTACATTGAATAGTTATAAAGATCAGAAAAAAATATGTGATATTCTGAGGTTAAAGAAAGGGCAAAATTTACCTGTGACTGAAAAACAAATGTAATTAGAAAACTGCATAATTGGTGTAAATGTGGTCTCTAAGCTTGGTTGTTTGCTTGAAGACATTTCATTACCCAACTAGGTAACTTTGTTGCTGCAAGTGTATGTGGGTTTGCTCCCTGTTTATATGCAGTAGCTTGCCCTGCTAGTTTTGATGAGGTGTAGTTTCCTCCTTAGTGGTTCATTGATTGTTGTTGTTAGTTGCGAAGTTGTGTCTGACCCATCGCAACCCCATGGACAACGTTCCTCCAGGCCTTCCTCTCCTCTACCATCCTCTGGAGTCCATTTAAACTCATGCCTACTGCTTCAGTGACACCATCCAGCCACCTCATTCTCTGTTGTCCCGTTCTTCTTTTGCCCTCAATCTTTCCCAGCACTAGGCTCTTCTCCAGTGAGTCCTTCTTTCTCATTAGGTGGCCATAGTATTTGAGTTTCATCTTCAGGATCTGGCGTTCTAAAGAGCAATCAGGTTTGCTCTCCTCTAGGACTGACTTGTTTGTTCGCCTTGCAGTCCAAGGGATTCGCAGGAGTCTTCTGCAGCACCAGAGTTCAAAGGCCTCAATTCTTTGGCACTTAGCCTTTCTTATTTATTTATTTATTTATTTATTTATTTATTTATTTATTTATTTATTTATTTATTTATTATTCACATTTTTATACCGCCCTTCTCCGAAGACTCAGGGCGGTGTACAGCAAATAAAACAACAATAATACAAAAAACCATTTAAAATACCATAACAAAATTAAAAAACTTATTAAACTGCTGTATACTTAAAACTATTAGAATAAAAATACAAAGATAAAACCCCTGTTAAAAACCCGCTAAAATCCCTAATTATTAAAATCAATCAATCAGGCCAGCCCCGCTTGGTGGAAAAAGAAAGTCTTGAGCTCGCGTTTAAAGGTCCGAAGATCAGGGAGAAGACGGAGTCCCACCAGCAGCTCGTTCCACAGAGCCGGGGCCCCCACAGAGAACGCTCTTCCCCTGGGGGCCGCCAGCTGACATTGGTTGGCTGACGGCACCCTAAGGAGGCCCTCCCTGTGAGAGCGCACTGGACGCACCGGACAATGGGAGGGAACCAGCGGCAGCAGGCAGTCCCGTAAATATCCCGGTCCGATGCCATGGAGCACTTTAAAGGTGATAACCAACACCTTGAAGCGCACCCGGAAGACCACCGGCAACCAATGCAGCCCACGCAGGAGAGGTGTTACATGGGAGCTACAAGGAGCTCCCTCAATCCCCCGCGCGGCCGCATTCTGTACCAGTTGGAGCCTCCGGATGCTCTTCAAGGGGAGCCCCATGTAGAGAGCATTGCAGTAATCCAGGCGGGAAGTGATGAGGGCATGAGTGACTGTGCATAACGAGTCCCGGTCCAGGAAAGGGCGCAATTGGCGAATCAGGCGAACCTGACAAAAAGCTCCCCGGCGACGGCCGTCAAATGATCTTCTAAAGACAGCCGTACATCCAGGAGAACGCCTAAATTGTGCACCGATTCCCTGGGGAACAACGATTCGCCCCCCACAGTCAGCAAAGGAGTAAGCTGACTGTGCCGTGCTGCTGCCGGCATCCACAGCCACTCCGTCTTGGATGGGTTGAGTCGGAGCCTGTTCGTCCCCATCCAGACCTTGAAGCCGTCCATGTATCATCACATCGACGGCTTATGGTCCAGCCTCCATAGCCATACATTGCAACTGGGAAAATCATAGCCTTGACTATACACACTTTTGTTGGCAGGGTGATGTCTCTGCTTTTTAGTATGCTGTCTAGATTCATTGTCTAAGTTCATTGATTAGAGTATTGTTTTCTGCCTAATATTTGTCTTGTTCTGATCCCTGCTTATCTGTATATGACCTTCTGGAGGGGATGTTTTGTAGTCATTTTGTTACCTTCCTTTTGTTGTTGTTTTTCTCTTTCTTTTACAAAGGTTTCTTGTATAATAGCGAAGACACTATAAACTGTAGGGTCCACATCACAGAGGCCTATTTCTTTTTCTGAATATTTGGGGATCATGATGATAACCCCTTCGTTTTTTATGTTATTCATCTGGAAAATTTCTCAGAAAGTGTTGGATATTAGCCATGTAGATAAACTGTGAATTGTCATAATCACTGTGTCTTGGAAAACATTTGTTACCAATAGTTGAGAGATCAAAGTGATTACAGTAGTCTAAACTCTAGAGAATGTAACTAGTAATGGAAAGGAGCAATTTGTGAAAGGAAAGAAAGAAATTACTGCACACGGTCAGCAGTATAATCTTTTACATGATGAACAAAAGAGAAAAGTTGTTTTCAAATCCTTGTCTGCTCTCTGTCATTCTTTGTTATTTGTGGAGTAACATATTTTGGACAGTTCTATTTAGGATGACAAAACTAAAGATATGGGTTCCAAGACTAGACTTGTAAATGTATGATAAAATAAAAGAATTTGATTTAAAACAACTCAGTACTCTTCTTAACCATCTCTTAGATTTTGGTGTAGACTGTGAATGGTATCTAAAGAACATGAATATTAATCAATATCATATATTACTTTTTCTTCTTACATGATTAGTGGTGAAAGAGGTATGTTTGTCAATCAAAAATATACTTTCTCTTGAGATTTGTTGAATCATTATTAAAATCAAAATCTGAGTAGCTGATCAAATATTGTTTGTGACATTTCTACCAACTTTGTCATTTCTTATTTCCACAGTTTTAATAAACTTTTTATTAAGAGACAGGCATTTATTTACTTGCTTGAATTTTTATTGTGCATATTTATCATTTTTTTAATCATAACTTGCAATCATTCAGTTTCCTCTATCAAACATAACTGCTTTGGCCTTTGATACATGTACTTTGCACATTGTCCTTCAATTTGAATTCTACCATGTATTTTCCCAAGTATTCTTAAGAAATAAATCTGTCCATAGTTTTCCATTAATTCTTGTTGCATTTTTTTCTCATTCATATCCTCTTTCCTTTCATCATTCTACCATTCATGTTTTTATTATACATCCCATTAAGGTCCAGACATATCTGTAGCATTCTATAACATAATTCCTTTTACTCTGTAACAAGCCATTTCCATTTCATTTTTCCTTATTATTTTATTATTATTATTATTTATTTGATTTTTATACCGCCCTTCTCCTGAGGGACTCAGGGCAGTGTACAGGCAAGATAAAACCAGCAATACAATATACAGGTTAAAATACAATTTAAAAAACTTATTTAAATTAGCCTGAAAATTAAAATTTACCATAAACTAAAAACCCCATTTAAAATTAATAAAATTTAACATTAAAATTCCAATTTAAGCCAGCCCCGCGCGGATAAAGAGATGTGTCTTCAGTTCACGACGGAATGTCCGAAGGTCAGGTATTTGGCGTAAACCCGGGGGAAGCTCGTTCCAGAGTGTGGGAGCCCACTTTCCATTCAATTTCCTAAGAGAGTAATGTATTTTCTGATAATTTTTCATATAGGACTTGGATGTATACTTCCTGCAATCATTCTGCTTTCACTCTAACCTGTTATCTGTGGGGCCACCTTTCCCTAAGGACATCTACCAATCCTACCAGGTTAAATAGGTGGGCACCTTCCTAGTCTCTTTCTTTAAACGTTGCCATAGATACAATATATATTCACTGTTTTGCCAGAAGACTACAAGAACGGGATGGGTCATACTGCCCTTAGAATAAGCAGATTCGTATTCATTATTAAGTCTCTGAATGGCCCAGTCACTTTTTCTGTATTTCCATCTATCTATTCATCACACCTAACAGAATTATTTTTTCCTTGGAATATATTCATTCAGAATATTGCACATTTTTCCAAAATTCATCCCTGGTTCTTCTTTCATTCACTGGATTATAGTGTTCTTTCAAATACTGCATTGGACATGGCAAGAAATCTCAACACTCCAAAACTAATTAATAGCAGAAGCTGTGTACATACAACACTGCTTTAGTACAGAGAAGAAAGAAATCACATTATGTGTAGAAGATCTGAATATTGCAGAATAGAGAAATCAAGTCCTGTACTGAATATAGGTCTACTTGAAAATTTGCATTGCAGTATAAACCTTTTTCTTCCAACTTTTTGAGTCAATATAATTTTTGCCATTCTTTACCAGACTTAAGAATCTGAATCATCTCAGCATTTATATAATAGTTCTAGTTGGACTGAGAATTTGCTGGTTTCAACCTTGACAGCTTTAGCTTGTACAACTCATACTTCCCTATGGATTTCTACTTTCAAATGCACCCTCATTAATCTAGATGGTAGTATTTCATGCTTCCTGGCCTACATTTAGCCCCTTTGTTCATAATTAAAACTATGCCTTTGGTTTCTTGCATATATGCCACACAATATCAGTCCATGTTCCTTCACAGGCTATTGTCTCCTTCCCTCTTTTCACAGTTAGATGCACAACATTTATTTCTTTGTTTTTCCCATCTTTCGTTTGATTGATTGATTGATTGATTGATTGATTCATTCATTCATTCATTTTGGTGTACAAAGATGACTTGGAGAGAGTAGCCAGTTTGCATGAGGTGTAGGAAACTGTAGTTATAAAGAGCTGTTGTGAAACTGGATGGAGGATTTGGAGGGTATTGTGTTTTGTTGTTGTTTGGTTAAGGAGCAGTTTAAGAGGTTTAGGATTGAGGGGTGATTAGGATCACCAGCTTCAAAAGGCCTACTATGTTGCTGGAAGAGATTGGGTTGTACTACCATGGAGGCTTTTCAGGATATGCAACTGCTGGAGATTAGGCATTATTTGGGAAGCAAACACTAGTTGCTGCTGTTAATGCCAGGTGTCTATAATGGAAGCATTTCCATCTGTAATCTGGTAGTGGACGAGCAGGCAGATTCAATATGTATTACTGAAACTTATCGGAGGGAGGAAAAGTATATTCCTTTTTCAGAAATCTGCCCATTCATGTTTCAGATCTTGTACCAACTTCAGTATCAGGGCGGCATTGACTTCTCATGATACCTTGTTTATGTTCAGGATCACTGCTTTAAGATGGTACAAGGTGATTTTCTATGTGCTAGTCTGGGCATAAGAACAAGTAAGGACTATCTTTAATGTACTGACTAGCCTGCTGTTCACTAGGATCCCTATCTGGGCTCCTTGATATGGCTACTGGCTTGATAGTGGAAATTTCTTGCTTCCTGGTATTGGATAGCTTCAACTTTCATGTAGGGTTCACCAACTCTGTTAGAGCCCAGAAGTTCATGCAAACCATGGGCTTGTCCAGTAATCTTGAAAAGTAGAATCAAGATTGTGTAGTTATTTCTTAGTTTGTATAGAACTTTGTTTTGGATAGTTTTTATTGGCCAATTATTGTATTTTAAAAGCTTGAGTATTAATAGGAAAAATGTGTAGGAGGAAGAAAAACAAATAAACTTGTGACAACCATTTTCCCAATAATGAGTAGGTTATAGAGGACAGCCTGTTTATCTTTTGGCAGCATTATGAAAGCTGGATTTGAGTTAATTATATCTTATCACATTTGCATGATACATTAAGCAAACCTTAGCATTAAATGTGCTCATGCACTCACACAAAATGCAATCCAAATGACATAAAAACTGTAACAACCCTTTCAGTCCTCTTTTTTTTCCGGTTGATATTCTAGACCATCTTTTCATTGGGCAAAAAAAATTAGCAACAACCTTTTCCCTTATGGTCTGATCAGAATCAGACCCATTGTGTAGTGGAGGAGAAAAATTGGTCCTTTCCCCAGCACCTTTGTTTTTAAAATCAAGTTCTTGGGTACCTGCAGAAGATTAAAATGAACATATGTACAAGGCAAAACACATGAGATGGTTCCACAGTGTAACTTCTGTAACAGCAACAAGTGCTTACTGGGATGCGGTGGCTCAGTGGCTAAGATGCTGAGCTTGTCGATCGAAAGATCAGCAGTTCAGTGGTTCGAATCCCTAGTGCCGCGTAATGGGGTGAGCTCCCGTTACTTGTCCCAGCATCTGCCAACCTAGCAGTTCGAAAACACATTAAAAAAAATGCAAGTAGAAAAATAGGGACCACCTTTGGTGGGAAGGTAACAGCGTTCCGTATGCCTTTGGCGTTTAGTCATGCCGGCCACATGACCATGAAGATGACTTCGGACAGCGCTGGCTCTTCGGCTTTGAAACGGAGATGAGCACCACCCCCTAGAGTCAGGAACGATTAGCACATATGTGCGAGGGGAACCTTTACCTTTACCTAACAAGTGCTTAATCATTGGGTGAAGTTCACAGAAGTTAACACATTAGATTTTTTCATAGTAAGCTATTCTTTAATGAGCCTTGATTAGCTGCCCAGAGTGCTTGATAATGAGATGGATGGCAAATAAACTCAAATAATTAATAAATAAAATGATTACAGACTGTGGTGAAGCATCCCTTGGTTCTGTTCCCCCAATCTAGTAAGCTACTAACTTCTTACTGATAGATGTGGCAGCACCCTTTGGAGAGTAGAGTCTTAAACTATATAATCCAAAACTTCAGAAGGAAACACAGAACGCATCTTTTTTAGCAGCTAATACTTGGGCAACTAGGAAGCAACACTAGGTAAACAGGAAAGAAACAGTCTAATGAAGGAGCCATCATGGAGGAAGCCACACTCCTACTAAGACAGGCAAGGTAAACTACTGTATATAAATATCCACTAAATACCTACCATTCTCCCTAATGCTGATGATGTTGCCTAGACTGGTAATGAATTGTCTACAACAAAATAAACAAGCCCAGAGTGCTCTGAGAACTCCTGAGCTAGGAATATTCGCTGGAACTTGCGGCTGTATTGCTATAATGTTAGTATGTTGGATTACTTTGTAGAAATCGCAGTTAAGTTCAAAATACATGTGTATGCTTGGTAGCGGGGACTAATCTCATATTTTACCTGTATTGGCACTATTTTGAAGATCAGCTCAGTGTGTTAGTATTCTTTTTTTTTTTTACTATTTACTTAGGTTAGGGTTCAGGGACTATTTAAATTCACATACTAGTACTCAAATAATTGAGGTCAACATTACAGTCCCTAATCTGTTATCACAGATGAGATTCTATGATCACAGCAATTCAAAACACAATGACTTCCCAATAATTGAAATTTCTGCTTCTGTCATTTGTTAAGTCTGATTTTTGCTGTGTTCAGCTTGTGCAGAAAGCTTGTGTGACATGAAAGGAGGAAAAAGCAAAACGGCTTTTAAGAAATTTTTAAATTGCCTTAACCCTTATTCAAAGGGAATTTAGCAATCTGCTTTTGCATCTCTGCCAGGAATTTTTTTAGAGAACCTTAGTTCTTCTAAACAAAAATTCTCTCCTTCAAAATAATAGTTGCCAATTAGACCTATAGTCTTTAGAAAAAAAATATGAAATGCATTCAGTAAATGTAATTACATAGCTCTTTTGCCTCTGCATCATGCCTTTCTCTTTGGGTATGCAATATTAATTTCATGTTCTGTAACAGTTTTTCAGTTCAGTTCAGTTCAATAGAAATCAATCTATTCAGTTTCTTCTCTAGGTACAGAAATTTGATTCTGCGTTTCTTAGATAACTTCCAACATGCGAGGCTGGGATCACTTGGTACATGGGCTTTCTTCATCTGGGTTTGGCTTAGTGTATTGTGTGAATCCAGCCACAGTTGTTTGTAAAGCATAGTTACAAGCATAATGGAGTCAACTGGCCCTCAGTGCCGTTAGTAGCCAAAGGACATACCATGGCTTTCATGTTGTTCTTCACTGTAGGTGACATCTTCATCTATTTGAGGAGGGAAGCATTTCATTAGGAGAAAAGCAGACTTTTTCAGACTTGATATCAAGATATGCATGTTACTTGAACTTGCAGATAGTATATTTATTTGAAGATAATATATTTACTCCCTGAGGACTAAGAGGAGTGTGAAGAAGAGTAAAGAAGGAACTTTCTTTACAATGTGCAGGCTATATTGAGATTGTGAATTGATGAGAATCTGATTGAATTTGGAACATAAATAGAGTAAGGTGTATTAGTAACTAATCAATTAGTTTGTGGTAGCAATAATCAGTAATGATGGTGCTTGCTGAAGCAATATTGAGTTTGCTACTTGCAAACCAGCATTTTGGCTTTGCAGCGTTTGAGAAATGTATGCAATTATTGTGCATCTTTGCACAGATACCATATGTATTTAGACTTTAGGCAGCTGACTACAGTTGTTTCTCAATGATTACACTAGCAATAATTTCATAGCTTGGGGGGATCATTAAGAAAATTTAGTGGAAGAATTTAAGGGACCATTGCATTAATAAATATTGTCCTAAAGGCTAAATGGAAAGTATTTTTGAAAATTGATAATTATTAATTACTGCAGATAAGAGGTTGACAAGGGAAACAAAAAGATAATTTCTTGCACATTGGTTTAATATTCAGATTGATATTTGTCCCCCTCCATGCTGGCTATGGCAGCGGATCTCAACTCTCTAGATAGTTTACTTATATTCAGGAAGCCATGCAACATAGCTTCCCATAAGTGTACAGAATTCTAGCTGCTGCGGTACAGAAATCAGTCCCTGTGTGTGCATGTGTGTTTGTGTATCTACTGCAAAGTTTATAATCTAGCCCTTTTCTTCCCACCCTTTTAAAATTTGGTCATTTTCTTCCCAGCCTTGAAATTAGGAGCTACCTGCTCAGTGCTTATATAACTTAGCCTTACTACTATCCCACTTCATCAGCTTCCATACTTACATTTTAATAGCTGTTAATACCTGAATACATGATTAGTATTATATTTTTATCACACCTTTTTATATTTAACTCAGGGTAGTGAATATACCTAATATTCCTTCCTCCTCCAGTTTTCCTCACAATAACAACCCTTTGAGATGAGTTAGGCTGAGAGGAACTGGTCCAAAGTCACCCAGCCAGCTTTCATGCCTAAGGCGCACCTAGAACTGAAGGTTCCAGATCAACACCTTAATCACTACTCTAAATTGGTATGTAATAATACATGAGTTGTCTAGAGTTGGTTGAAACATGGGCATCTATACAAATGTTTTAAATAAATAAAAATGAATCATTGACTGCATGTTCCTTTGGGTCTTTACAAAGTAAATACTTTATAATTGTAAAATAATTTTATTTATTCATTCATTCATTAAATTTTTATACCACTCATCTCCCCTATAAAGTGATTCCTGGTAGTTTTATTATACAGTAGGTAGGTGCAATTCATAGTTAAGAATTCATATCAATGAGAATAGTATTGTTCGAAGTTGGAAGAATAGAATTTCACCTACTATTTGTATTATTATTGTTAACATTGTATAAAAAAGATCTGACCCAATCAATGCACTGTCCACAAAATATCTATGTTTATATTGGAAAAAATAAAAACCTTAATACAAAAAAAAAAAGGATTCATATCATGATTTTTGGCTTCTAAGTATGCAGCAGGAAAGCAGGAATTAGCTTGTTCCCACCTAGTTTACTAGATTCATTATTTTGAAAGTTTGCTAATAACTTCATAGAAGAACAGTCTCAAGTTGAGCCACTATAATTTAAATTTTTCAGTGGTTTGTAGATATGGAAGTAACTGTAAATCATATACTTTTGTAAACTAGCTTCAATTGATACTGGATACTTGATAGATGGTTGCAACTTTGGTGCTTGAAGTAACCAGTATGAATTTAAAAGCAACTGTGGTTTGTCATGTTGTTGGAATGCAGCTATATATAATTAATAACAACTGATTTCATGTTGATTTCCCCCTTAATCTCACATCAGTGGTTGCAGAAGATAACCTGGTCCTTAAATTCTTTGTAATGTTGCCTTTAAAGAATGAAATAATCTGTTCCACCTACCCAACATTGCAATTCTCAGAATTAGCAAGTCATTAAAAATGCTGCTTCTTAGTTTGTTCTGGAAGATTCAACAAGTTTATTCCAGTAAATAACTGTTAACATAGAGTTTTCTTAGCAGCCAAAATAATTAGAACATTTCAAAATTCTGCATGAAATGTGGTCTGTAACTTAGAAAAAAGGAGAGACAAGAAGGCTGTTTATGAAGGCAGGCAGCCCTTTGATTCTTTTCAAAGCATCCTTCTTGATTCTTAGAATAAGAAACAAACATTGAAACTGCTAAAGTAGCGCTGGTCCCCAAACTCTTGTGACAAAATAGTTAGTCCATCCAATTATATCATTCTGGATCAACTGTCAGGAAGAAGCTGTTGGAAACATGGTGATAATCAGGAGTAAACAGGCTCAAAAGGAGCCTGATTAGGTTTCCTGTAGAGATGGCAGCTGTTTTTTTCTCACTTCTCAAGGGCATCCTTAAAATTCCCTATATCAGAAGACCAAATTTCCCCCCCTGTTCAGGTTAGAGGCCTTCATGATGGGCAAGCATCCAAAGTATATACAACTGCATACATTTCCTCAACCCCCTTGCAGGCAGCTGTGAAGGAAATGGACTGAAATTGATCCAAGCAGACATAGCAATAGAGTGCCAATGACACCTCAGCTTCCTTTTTCTTTCAACAATAATAGCCAAATTGCACCGGATGTGAGCAATTTTATACACAAAACGTCCAGCCGACTGTTTCACAAAGGGGTTACTGAAATGTGGAGACAAGAAAATTCCTTCTCATCCAGAACTTCTCTTCTGTCAGTAATGTGACAGGACATCTAACGGTGAGAAGAAATCAGTAGCTGTCATGATTCCAGTAATGGGTAGGAACAATGTAGTTAGCAATTAGAAGTAGTATCTCTGCTAGGTAATTTCTGTCTTGATATGACTTAGCTTTTCTAAAGCACGACCAATTACAGTTACACTTGAGAACTGTTTTTCTCAAGATTTTCTAACAGACTTTCCATACTGCAAAAGGATTGTTTTTTTTAAAAAAATGATTATCACTGTCAAATGATAAGCTTTTCAAAATTGTTAGTAAAACAGATTTCCTATTGTAAGTGATGTGTGATGGAGGGGAGAGATTTGGGGGAGAAACATTTTTCTTTTACAAGAGTGTGTATATTTTTCTATCATCTCAAGATGTGATATTAGGTTTAAGCAAATGAATAGAAACAGAAAGGCTAGCATTATCTTTTTGAAGTCATTTACAAAAGATATACAGTAATGGGTATATCTTTTGAGCCAAATCCCAGATATTGACAAACTTCGTTGATGTGGGTAGTCAGTTAACTTGAGCAGTATTATTAGTTACCTTTCTAAAGTTTTCTTATTTTTTTTGTTACTATTTTTGAAGGTTTTTTTAAAGAAAACCCCCACAAAATATGCTTTTCAGTTAACAACATAACACTTTTCTAGAAAAGCCCTATTTTTCTATTAATTACTTTCCCAAGAAAAAATGCTAAACATTGCTGCAAAGCACATATTCCAGCAATTGTTTAGTATTTTGAGATCAAGGCTTCTAGCGATGGTTTAATATTTTGAGTGCAAGGCTGATTATTTATTTATTTATTACACACCTTCCTGTGCATTTTACAATAAAAACAGCTGTAAAACACATAATAAATAATGTATTAAAACAATATTGAAAACAATATATTCATTAAAAAGTTAGTAATGGGGAATATTCTTTTACCATTTGCACTAGGAAGGTTTGAGTAAAGAGGTAAATTTACAGCCTATGTCTAAAAGGTGTTAGAGTAGGCATCGCCCAAATTTCAGGAAGGACAGCATACCAGAGCATGGATTTTACTATAGAAAAAGTCTACCAGATAGCATGCAGTAGATCTTGGTATAGTAGTAGGATCTTTCTTGATAATCTCAGTGATCAACCAGGTCTATCAAGGGAAAAGCTACATCATAATCTCAAGTTCTTTAGGTCTTTGTAACATGGTGATTTAAATCTCCCTAACTTAGTTCTTGGTTTTTTTTGGGTTTTTTTTGAGAAAGTGCAACCCCAGTTGAAATAAACTGCTCAATTCCCAAACCTGGGAACCAGCAATTCAAAACGTTGCTGTCTTATTTTGATTCAATCTCAATTTGTTGGTCTTATCTATTCCAACATTGTATCCAGATACTAGTTCAGAATGTGCACGATTGTCCTCAATTCAGAAGGTATGGAGAGGTAAAGCTGAGTGTTATCTGCACATGGTGTCACCTAATGTTAACCACCCGATTCAGCTCAGGGGTGGGATCCTACCTATTTAGCAACCAGTTTGCTAAGCGTGCGCACACAATTTGGAGAAAACTCATCTTCCACATTGCTGCTAGCAAGGAAAACAGCTGAGGCCGATCAGCTGGGCTTCGGAAATGGAAATTTAGGTGAGTATAACACAGGGGTGGGTGGGAGGGGGCAAAATCGGAGCAAACCGGTTTGCTCACGGCTGAAAGTCAGAGCTAACAGTTCACTCAAACCGGTCCAAACCGGTAGAATCCCACCACTGATTCAGCTGTTTTATCTTGATGTGAAATAGCATTGAAGAAACAGTAGCGCTTGATGGAGTCCCATAATCTAATTGCCAGGATACAGAAGCATACCCATGCAATACTATATTCTGCGATTGTCCCTACAAGTAAGACCATAACCACTTTTATAAAAACACCCAACTTCAAGCTCCCTGAGATATCCCAAGAATGTTATGTAACCAGTGGTATCAAAAGCTGCTGATAAACTAAATTATCTGTTAAGTTAAACTGTTTAAACAGTTTCTTGCAGGAGATCAAAGTAATCATAACTGATTTGCTCTCCAAATCAACCTGAATTCAGACTGAATAATGCACACACACACAGACAGACACAAACACCACACAGAGGCATGATCAAAAGCACTGTTTAAACACGAGCAATTCACAGATATGAACAATTTTATCCTCAAAGTGCTTTGCAAATCTGTTGTAGCAGGTAATGATAACCTCAGTTAGTCATGTTGAAAGAAATAATTGCAGGCCTAGCCCTATGCGCAACTAAACAGCCTCAAAACCTTATTATGGTCATAGATGTAAAACAGAAAAGAAAAAAAATCATTTATATCCACATCAGTTTTATCAGGACTTAATATTTCCAGTATAATAGACCTAATCTCAGTAAGCACACTCTTATTGCTAAATAACAAAAGTTTCTAATAAAGTAGGTAACTTCACAACATCTCTCTATTAAAAAGTAATTTATGAAAATATCACCTCTGTGATTGGACAGATTTTTTAAAGAAAGGTCGAAGTAACCTAGAACACAGCTCTAAATAAAATTCACATCATAGAAAGGCAGTCTCAAAGGATTTGATCTCTCCCAATGCTCATAAACAGAAACTCTGAGAGGCTGGGACTTTATTTACTGATTGATATTTTTTTAACCTGCTGCATGTGAGAGATTATTTATCTTGCCCTCTGAAACTGCTGAGGGAAAAAGTATTGAAATGGGCTCTGGAGAAGACTCACTAGTACATAGAATAACAGAAAGAATATAAATATTTCTCTGAAAGCAGCCTCTGAAATCTAAAATAGACCAGTAAACCCTTGTGGTTTGAGTTGGCTCATTTGGATTTCTGCAGACCACAAGGTCTAGAATCCACCACTCAAAGCTGGGCTTAACTGATTTAGCTGGAATCAAATCACTATGGGATTAACCTGCCTTAATTTAATCAATCAAAAAACGTAGGTTTTGTGCCCATTTGGCAAACAAATGAAGGGAAAGGGTAGCCAAGTTTGACTTTCTATGTGACAGGTAAACCATCCCTAAATCCCTTTCAAAAGAAATACTGGCTTGGTTTGTAAACTAGGCTTCTTTTTTCTATTTTTTAAAAGCCAGAGCAAAATTGTAACTACCACTCTACACTTAGACCTTGACTGATGCCCACAATTGAGCCCAAAATTTCTGTTGCTAAGTGAAGCATTTCTTAAGTGAATTTTACTCCATTTTATTACCTTTCTTGCCACACTGGTTAAGTGAATCACTGCAGCTATGTTAGTAATATGGTTGTTAGGTGTATCTGGCTTCCCCGTTGCCTTTGCTGGTCAGAAGGCTGCAAAAGGTGATCACTTGATCCTGGGAGGGACCCTGGAACCATCATAAATACAAGCTACTTGCCAAATGTCCAATTTTGATTATGTGATCATGGGGATGCTGCAACTACTGTAAGTGTGAAAACGGTCATAAGTCACTTCTTCCAGTGCGTTGTAACACCCACCCACACACACACAAAGAGGATAACCATTTCTCTGTAAAATCCAGTTCATTTTGATCTAATTTGGGGCAGGACTTCCTTTCTATTCTCCACTTCAGACTGATGGCTCCAAGGCTCATGTGAAGGGTCCTTGTTGCTCTTTGATCTTGTTTTGTTTTTTTTTGCAGACGTTTTATTACCCATCATCAATGCTACCCTAACATTGATGATGTTACCTACTTTGGGTAATGAAACATCTGCAAGAAAACAACCAAGTTCAGAGAGCACCAAGGACTCTACATTTCAACCCTGATTTACAAATATTCTTCATTGGCAAGGCCCATGTTTTTGGGGACCTGGTCCCATCTATAGCTTTGGAATCCGGTCTCTTCTCCCATTTCCCTGTGAAAGTTTGATGGCTTTTAAAAGAAAATTAAAATGCTTTTATATTTAATGAATGGATTAGTACAGGGGCTATTTACCCAACTTTATTCTTGTATATATGGATAGTTTATAGATTAGTATTTGTTTTATATGAATTACAAATGCATGTACCTTTTGATATTCTCAGATGATATTGTTTAATATGTGTGGTTGTAGTGGATAGTAGTGGTTTGATTGTTAATTTGTGCACTATTTACACTGATGAATTTTATTTGTTTTGTGCCTTGATAAAGGAATACTGTTGCTGCTGCTGTTGTTAGTATTATTCAATATATACAAATATAAGTTGATCTTAAAATCCCAAGTCTTTGGTAAATCTAAACATGCATATGTCCCAATGGCATACCTTCACAGAGTTGATTTTTGACATTTTGAATTCATTGTTAGTTTTTAACAAAATAAAGGCAGCTCTTCCATAATTTCTTTTTGTGCAGTTCATTTTGTGGTTCCAATGTGATAGTTATGGTCTGTTACACACTTCTCAAACTTTGTCATGCATAAGACTGTTACTGATATATTACCATGAGTTTATTACCCTTTCACACTATAATTTATTCACTTGGCACTTCTGTAATATTGAGATGTTATTCTATTCATTTTCCCACTTAAAGCAAATTAGAGCTTGAAACATACCCTTTCTTGCTTGGGAATAAGCTATATTTGAACACTGAATAAACATGCATAGGAGGCACAGCATGTTAAAAGAAGTGAAAAATACATAAAGACAACTGAGTCTCATAATAATATATTTATATCTCTTTTATTATAGTTTTTATATGAATTTACATACTGAAAGTATCTGACTAGTCTTCCAGTACAATATTGATCAAGAGAGATTGACTATAATGTAACTGAAAAGAAATACAGCTTGGCCTTCACTTACAACCATTCATTTAGTAACCTGTTCTGTCCTCCTCGCCTCCGTCCGAATGATGGCTTAATTAGCCGGCTCTTATCAGCTCTGGCAGCAACAGATCCAGCGTATGCCAAGAGCCCTCGTTAGCTGCCAAGACGCTGGTGAGTCACAACCTTCAGCTCTAGTCAATCAGTGGATTTGCCTGATACAAAGAGACACATCAGCTCTTGCTGCCTTTTATATCCTGTGGGGTGTGGCTCCATGACTCAGCACTTCCTAGGCCTGCCCCTCCCCTGCTTCTGTTGTTCCCTTCTCTCCTGCCTATGAAACCTAGGATTCAACCATGCCTGATTGCTGTCAGCTGGGTCTGCAGGCGTGGCCTGGGGGTGGGGGGAAGAGTCAGGGGATGGAAGCCTCATTAGTTCTTCCACCTGGCCTGCTTCTGGCTCCTGGAGCTGAGCCAGGGAGGCCGATGCTTCCGAGGTAAGTCCTGACGGCCCTTCCCCCTCACTGTCCAAGTCACTTTCTGGCAGCAGGCCCGGCTCCAAGGCACTTTCCGGCATGGGGCCAGGTTCGGGGGCTGGAGCCACAACACTACCATTCAAAGTTACAAAAATAAGTCACTGTTGACTGTTTTTCACACTTACAACCATTGCAGCATTTCCATGGTCACATGATCAAAATGACTGCTTTCTGTGTTTGTGATACTACATACAACAGCATATAAAAGTTCAAACTAATGGTCTGGTTTTAAGCTTTCTTTCCAAGTAGATTTTTGATACAAGACAAAAATTCATTGTATCTGTGTGGAGGGGTGGAAACTTTCCTTAAGCTGCATTTTCCCGTATTAATTTTTGAAAGAAATGAGTTTAAAAATCCTATGTGTAGTTTGAGATGTGCTTATTTAAATTTTTTTTAAAAAGCCACCTGGATTTTGTTACATAATCTGGTAATTGAGGCATAGTTCAAATATTTTTGTATTAAAGGCAAAATAGCACAGCCTGGCTATCGCTCTTAAAAAGTATAGCCTGTTGCAAAAATTAGGAGAACTGATACGGATGACCATTGTACCATATCTTAAATCATGTAATATCACTTGTCTACATAAATTGAGCGCCAGTCTTTATAGACTTTATATGGTATGCTGATTTGTTCATCCTAGCTAGGAAGAGAATAAGGTTTAATTGTTTGGATGTCGTGGTAATGTTCAAAGCACTTAAAATCTGTTCAGTGATTTCTTGTCTTTAAAGACATACTGAGGTAACCAAAGAATTGGCAATTGTCCAAGAAGACATGAATAACGGAGGGCTTGCGATTCATATTTTCTTTCTAAGTTGGTCACAGGTACCCAGAGAGAGAGAAAAATTGCAACTGCAAAATTTAAAAGTGACCAGTTATATAGTTTCATAAGATGCATTAACCCATGATGTAATTTGGTTAGGATTTAGCATGTATGAATCATTACCATTTTTGATTAAGTCAAACCAAGTTACTAAGGTGAACTCAGACTCAACTTTATAAAATATATGCATATGATCAAATCAATAATGATTTGTTTCCTATAGCATGCAAGTATGAAACAAATAGTTATTGACTCCACCTTACGTATAATAGAGTAGGTGACTGAAATAAAATATATTATTGTAATATCTTATTAAGGTATAGTCTTCATTCATACCTTATAGTGGAGTTTATAGCTCCAAGCTGATGGAAGTTGATACATTTCATACTGTTAATACAAGATCTCTGGGATGAACATTCAGTAAATAATAGTTTTTTATAAGGAAAATGAAGATGTCCTAGGAGATACAAGTCAAACCTAATATATTACGGAGCTAAAATGTGTGTCTCATGTTACTATTAGATAATGCTCACCTATCCTGCTAGACAATCAATGTATAAATTATATATCCCTCTAGCTTCTAGCCGGAACATTATTTGTCTTGAAAATAGATAGATTTTTAATATTCATAAAGTTTCACAGGCATCACTTTCCCATTCTTGCCAACCTATCTCATTTTTTCAAGAAAAAAAGGCTTATCAAGGGAATAAGAAATAATACTAGGTTTTGGTCAGAATAAGACATTTATCAGTTCCTTGTTTTTCCATTGCAGTCCTTAGTGCTTAATAGGAATTTCATTTGGCATTGTTTATCCACGGTATAGATATAAATCACATTCTTGCTTTTTGTATTTTTATGAAAACTAATGTAACTGCTTAAGAATTTTTTGGGCTTTATTGTGGTTACTTCTAGTTCCCCCACAATCTTCTTAGCAGTAACAAATAGTTATTAATTAATTATTTATTTTATTAACCCATTAATTAATTCTTTAATTCATATATTAATCCTATTAGTAACAAGTAATTTATGAATAATGTATAGTAGGCTGCAGACAAGTGTTGGTCTTTGGCATGTTAGGAACTGGGCTGTGTAAGTAGCAGACGAGCAAATGAAGCTTAATCTGTATGTATGTGGGATCTAGGTTGCATGCAAAACCATCTCCCTTCTTGGTCTGTGGGAAACAATTTTTCTTCTGAAACCAGACTCTGGTGCTAGAAACATTGAGGAAAGCTGTTCTATAGCATCTACCTTCTAGAACACCATCTGCAATTAGATTAGCCTTGATTTTGTCAGTCTTTGTGGGCCATGGTGGTGCAGTGGTTCGATTGCAATACTGCAGGCTACTTCTGCTGCCTGCCTGCAGTTCAGCAGTTCAATTAGGGGCAATATGCTGACTCTGTAAACCATGGGTCTCCAACCTTGGCAACTTTAAGACTTGTGGACTTCAACTCCCAGAGTTCCTCAGCCAGCTTTGCTTCAAATTCTGGAAGTTGAAGTCCACAAGTCTTAAAGTTGCCAAGGTTGGAGATCCCTACTGTAAACCATTTACAGAGGGCTATAAAGCACTATGAAACTGTATATAAGTGCTATTGCTATCGTTTTGAAAAGCCATTAAAAACTAGGTATTTGCCTAGGAACAAACAAGGGTCAGGAAGTTAGTAGAGCCTAACTGGTTTCCCTAGTTGGCATAGTATGTTTTTGTCTTTATCTTTAGTTTTCTTCTTATTTTAATGGTGGTTTGGTTTTTAGATTCCGTTAGCTGCCCATACTTGCAGTTGAAATCAATAAATATTGTGATCTGCAGTTTGGGCATCTGGTCCTTCTCTAACCCTCTCTTTGTGGGTCTTCTACTTGATTACTCTGTCTTACACATTGGAAAAAAGAATCTAAACACTAAATACAAACTCGATGGACATTACAGATGACCCC
This sequence comes from Ahaetulla prasina, assembly GCF_028640845.1. Classification (NCBI taxonomy): domain Eukaryota; kingdom Metazoa; phylum Chordata; class Lepidosauria; order Squamata; family Colubridae; genus Ahaetulla; species Ahaetulla prasina. The sequence goes on along the minus strand of NC_080539.1, from coordinate 246,435,458 downwards.
CCACCCTGTTAAAGACCTTGGAATTTTCATATCCAATGATCTAAGTGCCAAAGCCCACTGCAACTACATTGCAAAAAAGGCTTTAAGAGTTGTTAACCTAATCTTACATAGCTTCTTCTCCAGAAACACTACATTACTAACCAGAGCTTATAAAACATTTGCTAGACCAATTCTTGAATACAGCTCACCTGTCTGGAACCCATATCACATTTCAGACATCAATACAATTGAACGTGTCCAGAAATATTTTACAAGAAGAGTTCTCCAAGAGTTCTCCACAACAAAATACCTTATGCCACCAGACTTGAAATCTTGGGTTTAGAAAATTTAGAACTCCACCGCCTTCGACAGGACCTGTGTTTAACTCATAGAATCATCTATTGCAATGTCCTTCCTGTTAAAGACTACTTCAGCTTCAATCACAACAATACAAGAGCAAACAATAGATTTAAACTTAATATTAACCGCTTCAATCTTGATTGCAGAAAATATGACTTCTATAACAGAGTTATTAATACTTGGAACACACTACCTGACTCTGTGGTCTCTTCTCAAAATCCCCAAAGCTTTAACCAAAAACTGTCTACTATTGACCTCATCCCATTCCTAAGAGGTCTGTAAGGGGTGTGCATAAGAGCACAAACGTGCCTACTGTTTCTGTCCTATTGTTTCCTTTCATTATATCCAATTAATATAGTTATTACATACTTATGCTTATATATATGCTTATATGTTATATAGTTATTTTCATGCTTATGTTTATATATATTGTGCCAAAACAAATAAATAAATAAATTATGTTTTGGATATGATTATTGCTAGTATGCTATTGAAAATTTAAAATTATACTACTATTGAGAAGTAAATAGAAATGATAGAATAGAGAACTAGAAAAGCAAAATATGTATGTTGATACGGAATGCTGTAAAATTACCACTGATGGTATGTAATATTCAATATGTTATGTTTTTATGTGTTTTTATGTATGTGTGGTTGTTTTCTGTGTTGTTTTTTAAAAGACAAACTGTTTAATAAAATTATTTTTAAAAAAAGAAAAGAAAATTTAAAAAATGCCATAACCCCCAAAGTACCATAATCCAGAACATTGTTATAGTAAGTGGTTGTCCAATTTCTTCTTAAAAACCTCTGATGATGATGATGATGGTTAAACAAATGATGAGGATGAAGGATCACATTCTAAACAACCTTTAGAGAATTGAGCCTTTGCTGGTTTCTAGAAGGCCATCACCAAAGGGGCCAGGAGTCTAACATCAAGAACATCAAAAAGCCAACACAGTTCTGGGCTGCATTAAGGGATAGAGGGATAGAATCAAGATCACGTGAAGTGTTAATACCACCTTATAATGCCTTGATAAGACCACAGTTGGAATATTGCATTCAGTTTTGGTCGCCACGATGTAAAAAAAGATGTTGAGACTCTAGGAAGAGTGCAGAGAAGAACAACAAAGATGATTAGGGGACTGGAGGCTAAAACACACGAAGAACAGTTGCAGGAACTGGGTATGTCTAGTTTAATGAAAAGAAGGACTAGGGAGACATGATAGCAGTATTCCAATATCTCAGGAGTTGCCACAAGAAGAGGGAGTCAAACTATTCTCCAAAGCACCTGAGGGTAGCACAAGAAGCAATGGGTGGAAACTGATCAAGGAGAGAAGCAACTTAGAACTAAGGAGAAATTTCCTGACAGTCAGAACAATTAATGAGTGGAACAATTTGCCTGCAGAAGTTGTGAATGTTCCAACACTGGAAATTTTTAAGAAGATGTTGGATAATCATTTGTCTGAAGTAGTGTAAGGTTTCCTGCCTGGGCAGGGGGTTGGACTAGAAGACTTCCAAGGTCCCTTCCAACTCTGTTGTTGTTGTTGTTGTTGTTGTTGTTGTTGTTGTTATCATTATGAAGGCTATTCCAAAAAATAGGCACCATTGTTGAAAAGCCACACTTTTTAAGCCAAGTCTCTTTCATCTCTCAAAAGTGGGGCACCATAAGTAGCAGTTCTTTAGTGCAGGGGTCACCAACCTTTCGGACTTCAGGGACCATTAAATTCATAAATTAAATCCTGTGGACCACTAATATGAGCTGCTTAATGACCGGCTGGGTGGTCATGTGATTGGGTGGGTGTGGCCAACTCAATGTCACTCAAGTCAAGGGGCAGCTCGCCGGCCTTTACTCGCCCCTCCCACCCACTCCGCTCCTGCCTGCCCGGGCTCCTTAGGGCCCGAACAGGAAGCAGTTGTTTGAGCTAAGCAGCCACCATGAGAAAGAATTGGCAAAACAGCTCAGTTCAGATTGGGGCTGGCTGAGAAGGAGGCTCAGCAGAAGTAGCAGTTCTCACTGAGGACTAGGAGCATAGGCTTTCCAAGCAGAGGGAAGACCTGCGGAAGTGTGAGGCCAGTACAGGTGCCTGGAGGCTCAGCGGGCTGAGATGGTCAGCCAATTCCAGGCCATGATGCAGTCCCACTGGAACAAGGCCCTCCGGCTCTTCGCCACCAGTAGCACTTCCCTCCAGCCTTTGCCCAAAGCCCCGCACCAGGAGGCTGAAGCAGATCCCAGGTTGGAATTTCTGCTCCCCTCCGACCCACACAAAAAGACCCCGAAGGGAGACACTCTGCAGCAACACAAATGTTCATTGCATGTATCTGGCCCAGGGGGCGTAGTATGAGGACCCCTGATTTAGTGCAATATAAAAAATGCAAATAATTTTTCTGGAGACCACCAAAATTTTCTCACAGATTACCAGCTGGTGATCGCTGCTTTAGTGGACCTCTTGGTTGGATACATATGAGGTTCCATATGGGTCTGAGGTGTTTTCTCAGAATTTTGCAGGTTTTCTCTTTTTATATTATGTGTCATATTCTTGTTGCTAAATATATATGCCTTTATATAAATATTAAGAACGTTGGGCAGAATTTGTGCAGGAAAACATTATCCACTGTATTCCAGTCATCAATTCATGGATTAATTTTCTCGTTTTCACTTGAGTAAAATTAAATTACAAATATATATTGGAACTAATAGTTTAATTTTACAAGCAATGTATAATATGTATATGACAAGGTACAGAGCCATTTACTGACACCAGTGTAAAATCTAAAAACACCTTTTTATGTTTTTTAGTCTACATCAACCATTGGCTAAAATAAAGCATATCATTTTACTGAATAATATATGCTTAGTATTGGAGTATTTTTTTTTTTGTTTTTCTGTATAGTATAGAATATGCATTTTCTCTTTATGTATGTGTTGGGAGAGTATAATAAAAATAGGGGCTGCATGTTAATCATGACATGGCATTAAGATATAAAATGCAAACTATATAACCTATATAACAACAAACAGAACATATAACCAATATATCACGCAATTGCTTTAAAAGGCATACTGAGCAGAAAATACAACTCTTTGCAAAATAAAAAGGATTGAACAGCACACTGAATATAATAATAATAATAGAGCGGACACTTTGGTTCTTACGAAAAGGATCTTTATAGTTTTGGGGTAGCAGCCAATAATGCCTACTTTGCCTCTGATTCAGGATGTTTGGTAACAATAGCAGACAAAAGAGAAATAAATGGAAGGATAAGGGATAGAAAGAGATAGGTATAGTTTCACCCAGTACTTGCATTATAGATAGAGTGGTCCAACCTCTCTACTGTATTTTTGATTGCATTTTGTAGCTATTGTAAAAGGAGATGTGACATTCAGTAGTTAACACAAAATTATTTGTGTCATAAAAAAGGAAATAGCATCTCCTGGATTGCTAGTACAGGACTTTTCTCTGAATAATTCCACAGTAATAGGCTTTGGTTTTTTGTTTTTTTAAATCAGGATGCTGGAGAGGAACCATTTGAATACTTCCTGCCTGCTTGCAGCCATCTGAAGCCTAAAAAACAAATTCAGTGCAAGCATCTCTGATCTCTGTCAGAATCTTATCAGATAAATAAGTGGAACTTGTTTTATGTCACTACAGTCTCACTAAAAACAAGATATGTCACTAGAAGGCAAAATCATGAAACTTCATCTCACTTACTTTGGCCATTCACTGGAGAAAGCAATTATGTTTGGAAGAATTAGTGTTAAAAGAAAACCAGGCCATCAAAGAACATGGTGGCTAGAAACCATCAAATCTGACACCATTTGAAAAGCATAGAAAACCCAAAGTAGTGCGAGGTCAGAAAGTGTGGAGAGACTCACCAAGAGTCAAACATGATTGAATAGATGATATCATCATCATCATCACCACCACCACCACCATCATCTCACTAAAAAAAAATTAGTTTATAGTTAGGGTTGTTTTTAGGCCTGATTTTGCTGTAGGGGCTCTCTGTTAAGAATGATCTTGCCATGATATCCACATTCTGGCAGGTTAGGGTTAGGGTTCAGTAGCTCAGTTGTAATCCATGAGATTATTTATTAGAGATCTTTATGAAAGTCAGGAAAAAAGCTGTGGAGGATGTTTTGTTAATAATTCAAATATTTAATACTGGAAACAGGAACAACATAGATGAAATTAGCATAGATGAAATAAATTAGCAGTCTACGTGGACAGATTACATATCTAGAATCTCTAATCTATGCTCTCCAAGCAGAAATTAGGTACCCAATTCAGCCATTCCAGCTGCTGAGCCATCAGCCCCCTCTACCACAAAGATCCTGCAGGAAAAGGGCAGTATGGACAACCGTGGGATCTGGCAGGGTGAGAGCTGTGAACCATAAACACAAAGCTTTTACAGTGTCCCAGTATAACAGATATAGTGCCCTTGCTGACCTAAATAGGAACACTAAAGTGACAGATCAAGGTAGTTGTGATACTGATAACTCAAACAATCAAGGGATTATGGTTCAAGATGAAGAACTTACTTTGGAAAAGTGTGAACCTACTTTGGAAAAGTGTGTATCAAGTATTACAGATCGGTCACACAAGAAGAGCAAGGTATCCAAAAAGAGAAGCCACCTTCTGATTGGTGATTCAATTGTAAGGGATGTAAATTTAGGAAAGGATATGGAGGTTTTGAAAGGCGTCAGGTGTCTACCTGGTGCTACTGCCAGCAGAGACAAGAGACGTATTCTTAAGATAGTCAAGAATGCCAGTAAGGATTCTGATGTTGATGCTATTATACACCTTGGCACAAATGATCTGTCCCAAAAGGATGTGCTTTCTGTGCAGAATGATTTCCAGAGCTTAGGGTATGAACTTAATAGCATAGGTTGTAGGCTTAACTTTTCAGAGGTTTTACCAGTACATAAGGAACAAAAGGTAAAGGCCAGCGTGTAGTGGAGTTTAATGTGTGGCTAAAGGAGTGGTGTAAAAGGGAAGGCTTTGGTTTTATTAGTCATGATGTCTGCAACTGGTCCAATGAAAAATTGTACAAAAGAGATGGATTGCATCCATCAAAGAAAGGGACTGAGTTACTTAGCAATACATTCACAGATTTTCTGGATAAACATTTAAACTGAACAGTGGGGACAGAGAATTAACTGATATAGAAAATTTCTGTCCCCAGCAATCGAAAACTAAAAGTGTTATCAGTGCATGTAACATAGATGTCTGTATGGGTAAGACTATCAACCATGCTACCAAGCAAAACCAAGCATTTAACAGTGAGTGCCATACCATGTGCACTAAACCAACAGGTGGCATGAAAGTAGGAGCAGTCAACACAGGTTATGTAGACAGTAAACACAAGATCAATCCAAATGGACTCAAATGTCTATACACCAATGCACAGAGTATGAGGAATAAACAGGGTGAATTAGAAATCCAAGTAAATGAGGGTAGATATGATATTGTTGCCATTACGGAAACTTGGTGGGATGAAACTGACAAATGGAACATACAGCTAGAGGGATATAAATTATTTAAAAGAAATAGACCAAATAAAAGAGGAGGTGGAGTTGCACTATATATAAGAAATAACTACATCTCTACAGAAATAGAGCACAACAATGATGAAAATCATCTTGAATGTATTTGGGTCAATATAAAAGGGTGAAAAACGATATTGCCATAGGTCTATACTATAGGCCACCCAACCAAACAGAGGAAGTAGATGAACTTTTGCTAGTCAGCTAACTAAGGTATGTAGGAAGCACATCACAGTAGTAATGGGGATTTTAACTACCCTGACATCAACTGGGAAACAAACTCTGCACCAAGTGGAAGATCCAACAGGTTCCTAACAAACCTAGCAGACAACTTTGTTTCCCAAAAATAGAGAAGGCGACAAGGATCAGCCATATTGGACTTAATTCTCACTAACAGAGATGAAATGATAGAGGGTGTTGAGGCTACGGGAACCTTGGGGGCAAGTGACCACGCAATGTTGGAATTCAACATTAAGCAAATACAAGTAGTAGAACAAAGTCAAACTAGAGTCTTGGACTTTAAGAGCTAATTTCAATAAACTTAGAGAGATCTTGAGAAGGATTCAATGGATGAGAATCCTCAGGGGGAAAACAACTCAAGAAGCTTGGGAAATTTTGAAAAGTGAGATTATAAAAGCACAGTCTAACACAATACCAATGAAGAAGAAAAATAGTAGATCACAAAAGAAAGCAGCATGGATGCATAAAGAACTATCTGACAAATTGAAAGACAAAAGGACAAATATAAAAAGTGGAAAGAGGGCAAATAACTAAGGCAGAATATCAGCAAATAGCCGAGCCTGTAAAGATGAAGTGAGGAAAGCTAAGGCTCACAATGAACAAAGGCTAGCGACAAAAGTAAAAATAATAAAAAGCTTCTTCCAACATGTTAAAAACAAGAAAAAGTCAAGGAAACAATTGGCCCATTGCTGGGAGAAAGTGGCAAGAAGATGACAAGCAACAGGAGAAAGCAGATCTACTTAACTCATATTTTGCATCTGTCTTTACACAAAAGGAAAAACAATCCAACCTATCAAAAACAGCACTACAAAAACAGATTAGAAACACGTTAAAATAGGAAGAAAATGGTAAGTGAACACCTGTCTACCCTAGACGAGTTCAAATCACCAGGACCGGATGGATTACACCCCAAGGTTCTGAAGGAACTGGCAGACGTGATCTCAGAACCACTGAACTATATCTTTCAAAGATCCTGGAGCACAGGGGAGCTGCCAGAGGACTGGAAAAGAGCTGATGTAGTTCCCATCTTCAAAAAGAAAAAAAACAGATCCAGGAAACTACAGACCTATCAGTCTGACCTCAATACCGGGGAAGATTCTGGAAAAGATAATCAAGCAACGAATCACCGAACACCTAGAAGCAAACAAAGTAATAACCAAAAGCCAACATGGGTTTGTCAAAAACAGATCATGCCAGACTAATCTTATCGCATTCTTTGACAAAATGACAAAATTAGTAGACCAGAGGAATGCTGTTGATATAATTTACTTGGACTTCAGTAAAGCATTTGATAAAGTAGACCATAACCTACTACTAGATAAAGTAGAAAAATGTGGGTTAGACAGCACCACCACCAGATGGATTCGTAACTGGCTGACCAACCGCACTCAACGTGTAGTCCTCAACGGAACTACATCCACATGGAGGGAAGTATGCAGTGGAGTACCCCAAGGCTCTGTTTTAGGCCCAGTACTCTTCAACATCTTCATCAATGACTTGGACGAGGGGATAGATGGGGAACTCATCAAATTTGCAGATGACACCAAGCTGGCAGGAATAGCCAACACTCCAGAAGATAGGCTCAAGTTACAGAAAGATCTTGACAGACTTGAACATTGGGCGCTATCTAACAAAATGAAATTCAACAGTGAAAAAAGTAAGGTTCTACATTTAGGCCAAAAAAACAAAATGCACCAGTACCGTATATGTGGTACCTTGCTCAATAGTAGTACCTGTGAGAGGGATCTTGGAGTCCTAGTGGATAACCATCTAGATATGAGCCAGCAGTGTGCAGCAGCTGTTAAAAAAGCCAACACAGTTCTGGGCTGCATAAACAGAGGGATAGAATCAAGATCACGTGAAGTGTTAGTGCCACTTTATAATGCCTTGGTAAGGCCACACTTGGAATATTGCATCCAGTTTTGGTCGCCACGATGTAAAAAAGATGTTGAGACTCTAGAAAGAGTGCAGAGAAGAGCAACAAAGATGATTAGGGGACTGGAGGATAAAACATATGAAGAACGGTTGCAGGAACTGGGTATGTCTAGTTTAACAAAGAGAAGGACTAGGGGAGACATGATAGCAGTGTTCCAATATCTCAGGGGCTGCCACAGAGAAGTGGGAGTTGGGCTGTTCTCCAGAGCACCTGAGGGTAGAACAAGAAGCAATGGGTGGAAACTGATCAAGGAAAGAAGCAACTTAGAACTAAGGAGAAATTTCCTGACAGTTAGAACAATTAATAAGTGGAACGACTTGCCTTCAGAAGTTGTGAATGCTCCAACACTGGAAATTTTTAAGAAAATGTTGGATAACCATCTGACTGAGATGGTGTAGGGTTTCCTGCCTGGGCAGGGGGTTGGACTAGAAGGCCTCCAAGGTCCCTTCCAACTCTGATGTTATGTTATGTTATGTTATGTTATGTTATGTTATGTTATGTTATGAAATACAAAATCATTTCTTTAACACATTGTTCCAAATCAGCCTTCCACAGTAAGGGCATCTTGTCGAGATCATTTACAAAATGACCAACCAATATGGCTATTCCTAAAAATTCTGGGTGCTGAAATCCATAATCTAATTCAGTGTTTCTTAACCTTGACAACTTTAACATAAGTGGAGTTCAGCTCTGAGACTAACTGCCTGTATGGTGTTGGTGGCAGATACATTCAATAAATGTGTGTGTGTTTGTGTTGCCGTTAACAAAATCTTGCCCCTCACCCATATATGTCTTGGTAATGGTAAAGAACTTCGGCTCTTAGAGCATTGGGGGGGTGTCCCATAATCAGCTATAGATCTCTAAAAACTTACCATTTATAGCAGAGAAAAAGTATCATAGTAGCTGCTTTGGCAGCTGAGCTGAGAGAGCTCTGTGATCAACCATAAACTTGTTTCACTGTAGTGACAGAACAGCTGTTAACACATGTAAAGGCTGAACAACCCAGTTAACACTCATGCTTTCATTAACAGTACAGCCGTGAGAGAGAGAAAAAGAATCTTAGACCTTTGCATCTAATATTAGACAATGGTTGATCTTTCAGATGCTGATAAACCTGTTCCCAGCAGCCCTAGTTAAAATGGGTAATGGTGGAGAAATGATGGATACCTTACAGACGGCTATTTATTGCAAATATTTGGTGTACATTGAGAATAGCAGTGGGCATGACCTGTGAAAATGGCAAAGAATAATTCTGATCAGTCCATTCCCTAGTAAATGGAACACTAGTAGTTCTTGGTTTATTTGTCTCTTAAGCAGACTGATAGATATCTAGTATCTGAGAGAGACCGGAAGCATCGTGGGAAGACAGTCTGGAAATAGCAGGCTCTGATGAGCCTTGCGAAAATCCAGGCTGACAAGCCGCTGTCAGGGGGTCTTCAGACTGGATCCGTCCTGTAGGGACGGGGAAGAAAGAGAAGCACCTCGGAAGACCAAGAGGAACAGGTAAGTTCCTCGGAAGTCGGAGGAAACTCTTTGATCCAGCAGCGGTGGCAGTGGCCATGGCGGCCATCATGAAGCTGGGGCAACTGGAATAAGTTTTGAGCAGGAGTGGTGATTTGGATGGAGTACTGATACCGGATGAGTGATTGGCCAACTCACAGGTAAAAAGAACTTTTTAAATTTTTTTGAAAAGGTGTCCCCAGCAAGGAAATAGCAACTAATTGGCATCGGGGACTGTTAATGGAGACGGACAAAGTGGAAGCTAAAGCACTTGCCCAGAATGGAGCTTGCTATGTGGATTTGAACAGGAGTGAGATAATTAAAGTATTATAAGGAAAAAACCCAAAAGAAAGTAGCTGTGTAAGAAGATTGGAAATAACTTTAAAAATTTTGAACATTGAAGGAAAAACAAAGAAAAGTGTATAACAACAACAACAACAACAAAAGCCCTATAAAGGAAGATTTACAATTGGACTTGGAATTGGATTTCAAACTTGAATTTTGGAAATATAATATTAAGAAGAAGAAGAAGAAAATTGGGGAATATTTGTAACGTGGATTTAACACATAAATTGGCTACTTTCCTATTTCGATGATTGGTATTGTGGATTGGGTTGATTGGTATTGTAGAGAGAGTGATCTACTGGTGGAAAAGAGAACTACAACAATTAATTTGTAAGCCAGAAAAAAAAATTTTTTTAAGCGACCTTGATTTACAAAAAGCCTTGGGAAGTTTTCAGGAGGACTTTTTTTCTTTTAAGTGGTTTGATCTCAACAACTAAAGAAGGTGGATTACAACAGAATTCTAAATAGAAGTTAAAAGATTGTGGAAACAACAAAATGACCCAGGAGATAATTGAAATGATCAAAATGCATCATTTAAATTTGAACTGAAAGATATGATTAAAACGATGCGTAGACCATCCAAACTTGATGAATTAGAAACTGTGTTACAACATACCCAAATGGATAAAGAAATCACGAAGGAGAGACAAGAACTTAGCACTGAAGATAAAAACACTGACTATGGAAAATTATCTTTAGAAGGCCAGAACCTGAAGATGAAACTGAAATACTTTGGCCACCTAATGAGAAGGAAGGACTCACTGGAGAAGAGCCTAATGCTGGGAAAGATTGAGGGCAAAAGAAGAACGGGACGACAGAGAATGAGGTGGCTGGATGGAGTCACTGAAGCAGTAGGCGTGAGCTTAAATGGACTCCAGAGGATGGTAGAGGATAGGAAAGCCTGGAGGAACATTGTCCATGGGGTCACGATGGGTCGGATACAAGTTCGCAACTAACAACAATAACATGGAAAATTAAATGATGGCATTGGGAGTAACAATTTAAAAATGAGATGGGTTAAGAGAAAATTAACTAGAAAAAGGAAGAAAACAAAGGGAAGAAAAGGGAAAAGGATAGGAAAAAAATTGCAATTTAATAATTACACTGGGATTAACAGTGGTAAAAATAGGTTGGAAAAAAACAAGGGAGAAAAGAAAAGGGAAAGAGTCTAAGCAAAAGAGAATCAAATGATTACACTGGGATTGGGGAAATAAAAAAGGGGGAAAGGGAGATTAGAGGGGAATTCAGGGCAAACCAGGCAATTAAGAGACTTAAAAATCAGAGAAAAGAAACAGAGGAAAGGATATAATATTTTTTTTTAAAAAAAAGGAAAATAAGAGAATGGGATGAAGAGGGAAAAACCTTAAGAGTTGGAGTGCGGGGGGACCAAAAGAAAAGGGTTAAAAGGAAGATGGAGGAAAAGAAGGTTGAGAAATATGATATTTACATATGGATTGTATTATGATTAATATGGCTAATTGTAATATTTGAACAAGATGATACATTGAAGAAAATATGTTATATATTTAAAATTGTTTGAATATCTGTAATAATTGAATTTAGCGAAAGTAATGCTTATAGTCATAAGTAATTTGTATTAGGATTGATATTGGTGATGTAATATTGGATTTGATTATTCTTTATTATGAAGTGATTAAGATAATGTTTTTTGGATTATACTTTACTATGAAGATTTCTAAGATGATGTTTGATATTTGATAAAGGAGATGTGAAAAATAAAATTTAAAGAATTTTGTCTTTGAGGATAAATGCAAAAGATGATGAAGCGCAAATTGGATATTACTACAGTTGAAAGTTTAAGATAGTATTTTATATTTTAAAAAGATGTGAAAAATGAATTTAATGAAATATTTTGTTTTTGATCATTAGAATAATGGGAATTATCTATTAAGAAGGGAAGTCAGTGGAAGAGAGGAATTGCAAATTTGATATTATAACTGATTTGAATTATTGAAGATCTGAAAAATAAATTTTAAGAAATATATTTCTTGTGATAAAGTGCTAAAATGACTAGCAAGGAAATAAAAGCTAAATTGGTCCATCTGATAAAATATTAAATTATAATAGGAAATTAGGAATTAAGGATGGAAAGGATTGTCTTTAAATTAAAGGGTTGTAAATTGAAAAAGGGAATGAGAGAAAATAAGGTCTGGAAGTAGACACAGGATCAGCTATCACAATCATGTCCTGGGACACTTTTGTGAAAGCCTTGCCGACATCGCAAAGCGCAAGCTACAGAAACAACGGCTCCGGGTGCAGGATTACCAGGGCAACCGCATCCCTGTTCGAGGACAACGACCGTCGAGGTCAAGGCACGGGACATACGAAAAGACCCTGCCCATCACGTTAGTCGAGGAACCTTGCCAAGCTTGCTGGGGCTAGACTGGTTCAGGCGTTGGGAATGGGGTGACTGGCGTCCACGGAGCGGATGCAACCTGCAAAACGCCCTAATGGAGGAATTCGCAGGCGTATTCGAGGACCGTTTAGGCAAGTACAAGGGACCCCTATCTCCTTCAATTTAGACCCCAAATAGCTCCCATTAGGTTAAAGGCAAGGAGGGTTCCTTTTGCACTCAAACCTAAAATCGACAAAGAGTTAGATAAATTAGTCAGCCAGGGATACTAGTGCCAGTTGACCATGCCAAATGGGAGGCAATCGTCACCCTATAAAACCAGGCGGGTCCATAAGAATTTGCGCTGATTACAAGGCTACCTTGAACAAAGCATTGCAAAAGCGCCTACCCAGTTCCAGTAGTGCAACACTTATTGCACTCACTAGGCACGGACAAGTTTTCGCCAAATTAGACTTGGCACAAGCGTACCAACAGCTACCCGTAGATGCTAGCACAGCTGAAGCCCAGACCATTGTAACGCACCGGGTGCCTTTAAGTGCACCCGGTTACAGTTCGGGTGAGTGTGGCCCGGGCTATTCAAAATTTGATGGGCGGCTCCTACAAGGGTTACCGAGTCGTACCCTATTTCGATGATGTGTTGGTATCAGGGAAGATTTAAGAGAACTGGGGAAGCGATTAAGGAAAGTTTTGGCCATTTTAGGTCGGCAGGATTAAAAGTCAAAGCAAGCAAGTGTCAGATAGGGTCGAATCTGTTGAATTTTTGGGCTATAGAATAGACAAAAAGGATTCACCCACTGAGAGCAAAGTCAAGGCGATAAAGAGAGCCCCAGCACCCAAAAACAAGACAGAACTCCAGGCTTTCCTGGGTCTGGTAAACTTTACGCCGTGTTTTTAAAAGACAAGGCAACCGTTGCTGAACCGCTGCATAAATTGCTTGGAAAAACACTGCTTGGTCGTGGGGAAGTCAGAGAATAGGGCATTTGAGGCAGTAAAAGTTTGCTATCAAGCGATAGCCTGTTAATACAATACAACAACAGACTGCCGTTAGTATTGGTTTGTGATCGTCCCCTATGGAGTAGGAGCTGTACTTAGCCACAGACTCCCAAACGGCACTGAAGCCCCTATAGCGTTCTATTCACGAACGATGTCCCGGCTGAGAGGAATTACAGCCAGCTAGATAGGAGGCTCTCGCAATAGTGTCAGGGTGAAAAATTTCACGAATCGTTTTGGGAGAGACTTTGAAATTATCACTGACCACAGACCGCTATTGGGATTACTGGCTGGCGACCGCCCAACGCCAGTGGCACTATCACCCGACTGACCAGATGGACTATTTTTCTGGCCGCCTACTCTACAAACTGCAGCATCGACCTGGAAAGAGCTGGGGCATGCGGACGCATTGAGCAGATGCCCATTGCCCGGGGAAATCGAGGACCCTACTCCGGGCACCCCCGTTCTACTAATTGACTCTTGGGACTCTGGCCCAGTCACATCGCAGGAAGTGGCTCGGGCCTCCTACCGGGACGTTGTTTTAAGAACTGTAATCGGTTGGGTTCAAGGGATGGCCGCTGCGCGGGCGACGTTTTAGAGAGTTTGTAAAGAAAAAGGGAATTGTCTGTGCAAGGGGTGCCTGCTCTGGGGGATAGGGTGGTAGTTCCAGAGAAGCTGAGAAAAAGTCCTGGAACTACTGCATGAGGGTCACCCAGGAATTGTAAGGATGAAGGGCTAGCCAGGAGCTATGTCTGGTGGCCCCTAATGGACAGGGAAATCAGTGACAGGGTTGGCGATGCCAGGTATGTCAGGAATCCAGACCACTACCACCCACGGCCCCAGTGTTGGAGTGGGAGAAACCCCAAGGCCCTTGGTCCCGCATACACATTGATTTTGCGGCCCTTCCACGGCCAAACATTTCTAATTGTGGTGGATGCATTCTCCAAATGGCTGGAGATCATCTAATGAAATCCACAACGCGGGAGCTGTCATTGCAGCACTAAAACACCTTTTCGCCACGCACGGGCTACCGGGCACCCTCGTGTCCGGTAACGGCCCACAGTTCACCGCACCATTATTTGAAGGGTACCTGGCTGAAGAGGGCATCCGACATGCCCTCTCAGCGCCGTTCCACCCTGCGTCGAACGGCCTTGCTGAACGCGTTTTGTTCGAGTGCGAAGAAGCGCTATCACGAAGCGGCCCGGCGATTGGCAGGCACAGATCGACGCATTCCTAACCGTCAACACAGGACCCCTGTGTGGCCACCGCCGCAGCCCAGCCGAGCTATTAATGGGGCGGAAGCTACGGTGCCCGCTAGACCGGCTACACCGAACTACGTGCAGGACGGGTTCAAAACAAAACCAGATAGAATCCGAGAATTAAACATAGGAGACTCAGTGTGGGCACATAATTACAGCGACGGCCCAAGCTGGAAGAGGGGATAGTCATAGACAAACGGGCCCCAAATCTTATCTAGTGGAAATAGACGATGGCAGAGTTTGGGCGCCACATAGATCAATTAAGAAACAGATTGAGCGATAAGGCAGAATTAGGCGAGACCAGCCCTGACTATGATTTAATTAACCCCACAGCTGACTGGAGCCGAGAACAAACAGAAAGCGTAGAACCAAACAGAGACTTATCTGAGTCAGGCGAGGTCCAGCGACACCCTCCGGTCCCTCTAGAGGACAGCAGGTCCGAGCCGGCGAATAATCCAGGGCGGATGGCGGGAGGAGGAGCTCAGAGGAACGAAAAGTCCCTCCGGCAAGCTCGACTCAACTCCAGAAAGTGAACTGCGCAGGTCCGGGAGAGTCAGGAGGCGCCCACGTACCTGCAGGACTACGAGAGAAGTAATATGCAAAGTATACTTCAGTGAACCTGTCAGTTTGTGTAGACTGTAGAGCTATCTAACATTGAAATTTGAAGATACATTGTCTGAGAAAAATCTGCAGCAAATAGGTGGTGATTAACGTTCTTCTGGCTCTTTGCGAACCCAGTGTGCCCTTTGAAAACATAGCTTCAGTTTTTCCTGCATGTAACCTGTCATATTTGTATGGCAGTAGTCTCAGTGGCAGTAGTCTCAGTGAGCTTGTCGATCAGAAGGCCGGCAGTTCAGCGGTTTGAATCCCTAGTGCTGCATAATGGAGTGAGCTCCCGTTACTTGTCCCAGCTTCCTCCAAACTAGCAGTTCGAAAGCATGTAAAAAATGCAAGTAGAAAAATAGGGACCATCTTTGGTGGGAAGGTAACAGCACTCCATGCACCTTCAGCATTTAGCCACATGATCATGGTGACATCTTCGGACAGCTGGCTCTTCGGCTTAGAAACCGAGATGAGCACTGCCCCCTAGAGCCTGAAATGACTAGCATGCATGTGCAGAGGAACCTTTACCTTTTAGTCTATGCAATAACATCTGAAGTTTCCTCCCAGTTCTTTGAAAACACACTGAATTTTCCCCCTTCCTAGGGCTGTGATTCTAGAGCTAAGCAGGTCTGTTGTCATATGTGTCTAAAGTGTACTTGGCAGGGATTGTAGACAGAGTCAGGCAAAGTGTGTTGCATCCCCCTACATTTTAATTTTCATTTCAGATAAGGAATTTTTAGTATCTGTGAACTATATCGTGTGTTTCTTTGCTTGCCTGTAGTTATTATTCAACAGCATACGACTTTAGGAAACATTGTAGGAGAAGATAATTTAAACCGTGTAATTACACTTAACTTTTTTGGAGGGCTATTTTTTCCCATAGAAATGTTTTAACATTTGAAGTTTTTGATGGCTTAGTTTCTGTTTCTCATCACCATGCTATGGGGCTTAGATTTTCACAGGACTGCTAAATATGGGGAGCTGTCCAACAGGTCAGGCATAAGGTTAGAATAGCATGAGAGCTGTCCAGCTCAAGAGTTGTAAACTGAAGAGCTGAGAAGAGCCAGGTATAGCATTAGGTAAGTAGCTTCGTAGTTAGTGCTGTTGCTGTTCTGTTTTCTGTTATACAGGTCCCTCATCCACAATAGGTATTGGGTGACACATTTTCCTCATGAGGACAGTTCAGAGGAGAGAAACTCTATCTTGCCCCCAAAAAATTATGAAGATTTCTAATCTTAACTTTGGCTCAATCTACTCTGTTTGAACTAGGGGCAGTACAAAGAAATTCAGCCTTATTTTCCAAAGATCACTTGTCAAGGCTGAAACCTGTATGTTACCAAATAAATGACAGAAGAAATCAATGAGCCCAGAGTTATGTTTGCATATTCACAAATATGTGAAAAAGCACATATTTTAAGTATTTCCACAGTTTGTAGTCATAATTGGATCACTGTAACAAGGATTATAGAAATGTTTGTTGTTGATGATGATGATGATGTCTCCGTGGCTTACAAATTCCAAATACATAGTTAAAACAATTAAAGAGATAAAATAAAACAGACAGCTCAGGCTAAAAGCAGCCATAACAATAAAAACACAACATGAAGCCCCACAAACTCATTAACCCCAGTCCTGGGAAAAGAGCTAGGTCTTGAGGGTTTTCTGGAACCCCAGGAAAGGGAGTTTTTGATAATGTTTAATTGAGAAGACTTGAAGCATACCAATTTGGCCTGAATGTACTAGGCAGGCAGAAACAATTGGAGTTAGGCAGTCCTTCAGATAACCAGGTTCTATGCTGTGAAGGGCTTAAACATAATGGCCATCACCTTGAATTGTACTCGGAAGCCAACCATTGCAACTTACATATCGGCAGCTATAGATGGGCATTTTGAATCAGTTGTAGGTTCCAGAGGTCTTCAAGGGCAACTTAATGTATAGTCTATTGCAATACTTTTATCATGAGGTGACCAGGGCATGAGTGTCTGTCTGAAGAACTTTCTAACTGAGAAAGAGGTGCAACTGCAATACAACATGGACCTATGCAAAACCTGTAGAGCCACAATTGCCACCCACTCTTTGAACAATAACCGTGAATCCAGGAGGAGCCCCAAGTGGTGTATCAGTTATGAATGGGGAAGTGCAATCCCAGATAAACATGAAAGCTTCCTCCAAAACTCAGCAAGATCCTTCACTCACCTGGGATGGGTAATCCTGTCACCTTGTCAGAGCAGGTACCATGAGTGAGCTGGAAGGCAGCCAAAGAGTAATCTGTCCATGGCAATAGAAGGATGTTTATGTCCTCTAATACCAAATCATACTCCAACTATCCTGAGTCAAAAAAACAGAACTAATGTGCACTCTCCAGCATGTGTTGGGGCCTCAGTTATTTGAGACCAGTCTATGTTGCCATGGAGACAATGGATTTTTGAGATATCCCAGACTCAATACCACAAGGGGGCAGGTTAAAGTCCCCAAAGACTCCACCATCAACCCCGCAACAGTTCAAGTAGGGATGAGGCTATACAGCAAGGAGGGCAATACACCAGAAGCAATCCCAATTATTCCTAAAGGCCCAATTTCAGCAAGAGGCTCTCACTTCTGCTTATCTGTGGAGCAGGAGCTCAAGAACTCACAGGTGACAATAACTATCTTTCCCCTATCAGCTGATGTAAAACCTGAAACCATGAGGGCATATTTTTGAGAGGGAAAGTCTCCTTATCTGGGAGAGTAAAGCTATCATTGATTAACATTTGTTATGGATATTGCCACCAGTATCAGAGACAATAAGTTCCAGTAGTAGTTACAATGGAGCATATCTAACTGGAAATGTTCTCATAAATATCACATTGAGCTATTGTAGGACAGAATGCTGGGTGGCATGAACATTTTGGTATGATATAGTGCAGCTATTTTTTACATCTTTACAGACAAAACAACAAAATGAATAAGTAGTGGGAAAAAGTATGGACAATAAATAAACCTTTTTGGTTCTTCAGTGTAAAAAAGATATATTCAACTTGGATATGTCAAAATATACAGGAAAGATAGAAAGAACCATGCAATTAATTCAGTGCACTAAAAAATGTTTGGGGTTTGTAGTTTATCCACAGAAAGTGGCAAGGTACTTTTGAGATGACTTCAGGAATAATTTGTGAAATGAAACAGTCTTCTATTCAAAAAAGCAGGCAAAATGCCTTGCTGAGCATGTTCAAATGCTGTTTCAGATCCCAGCTGTAGCAAAAGGTTATGGGTGAAGTTCATACTATATTTGAAATATTTATTACTTTCTGGTGCTCTCTAAAAATTCCAGTTAAAAGACAAAATGTTTTATGGAAGAATTCTGCCAAGTTGTGTTTAGATGCTTACGATTTTTAAAGTAAATATATTCCTTTCTTTCTCCCAGCGGTAGCTGCTGACAGTTCGCTCAGGTTATTATCTGATGTAGCCCAAGCTGTGAAAGGCCGCGGTACTATAACATGGATAGATTGCGGGTACGTAATATAATGCCTTTCATTTTCCCATCTTCTGAAAACAGTTATGTCTAAACTAAAGTTTTGATATTGTTATGTGAATTCCCCAGACTTGCCCATTGCCCACTAATCTTTGACAATTGTATTCAGCATCATCTGCAGGGATGTCAAAAAATCTGTATTGTGGTTGCCAAAAACGATGAAGGTGACATCACAGTCCAAAAGAGTCTTGTATTAGAATGCCATATCTACCATCTTGCCATTATAACCTCTAACCTCACCCCACCCACTCCCATGCCACAGATTACATTTACATGTGGATTGTTAACATGGGAGAATTTAACAGCCACTTTGGATCAGATCAAGTGGCTAATCATATATCTGTGAGAAGAAAGTCAGTGTAGCTTTAAGTTGCAATAAAGATTATTATCATCCATGTTCTATGTCTGAGACACTTTAACTAATCTGAACATGAAGTGTGGGATTGGGATTTACTGCTAAATGCTTGTCTGGGGAACTTCACTACTTTTTGTTATTAAATACCTACATGTAAGTGCTGACTGAGAAGTTTTGAGATTTTGGAGTTGGGCCATCATCAATAGGTGAAAACGTATTTCTACTTAAAATCTTGTAAGACTGTGGTGATGGAAGACAAGTGGAGTGCTTAGATCAGCTCAATTAAGGTTCAGTCCAGTTAAAGGAGAGGTCAGTACTTTATATCACATGACAAGATGTCCAGAGAGAATTGAACTTTGAAGAATCAGGTATATAGCTTGGATGTTCTTAAAGCAGGAGTGCAATTTTGGGAGGTCAAAGCTCACATTTAGCCTTTGAATGGTGTGCTGGGGGCTACAGTGAAAATGTAATTTTCATTCAAATTCAATTTGATTTAATTTACAATTCTTTGTTACTCATTGTAACTTGGGAGCGACTGTTGGTTGCATGCAAATCATAAGAGGATCCAGAAGATTAAAGAAGAGCCAGTTCCTACCACCCTAGCAGTTGAAAAGCATGCAAATGCAAGTAGATAAATAGGTATCACTTTGGTGGGAAGGTAACAGCACTCTGTGACGTCATGCTGGCCACATGACCGTGGAAATGTCTCTGGATAGCTCTGGCTCAATGGCTTTGAAACAGAGATGAACACTGCCCCCTAGAGTTGGCAAACACTAGCAGAGTAATATCCTTTGGAACTCCTTTTTTTTTTAACCTGGGGATTAAGATTATGCCTGTCTATGTGTCTTTCAGTGCCTTAAATTCATCCTTGGAAACTCTTCATGAATCAATTTTTTCCCTAATTTCTGGATCTAGTAGTGTAACAATCAATATTTTTGGTGAGGGAGGTGGTTTCCAATCTCTGAAAAGCTCTCTCTCCCTGGAATGTTCTCTCCCATGTTTCTAATTATTCAGTGCCACATAATAACTTCTGGTCTCCCAGACAATGTTGTGCATTTTAAATACTTATTTAATTACTTATTTAATTTAATAGTTGTTTTAGTTTTGCTAAGGCCTTTTAATTTTTATGCCCGGTGATGCTTTTAATCTTGATATTTGTATTCTTTTGAGCTGATACGTTAGGTTTTTAAAATGTTTTATTAGTTAAAATTGTGCTATGCACTATAGAAAATAATTTATTTTTAAGAGACCTTAAATAAATAAAATAAAAATTAACCTTTGTCTAAATGACATTAAATGGGAAGTATTTGGCAGATTTCTCTGTGATCCGTGCTCATTGCAGCATTTGATGTTTTGTGCCACTAATCAAATGTCATTGCATGCCCTTCAGCAAAATCACTGTCTTATATTTCTACTTGTAACTTGAGAATAAAACCTTCAGAGGAGATGTAGCTGGAGCTCAGGAACTACTACTATTCTTCCAGAAGAACTTAAATGGATTGAGTTTGTTTCTGCTATTGCTGCTTTGCAATAGCAGAAACAAACACACTCTCTCCCTCTCCTTCTCCCTCTCCCCCCTCCCCCTTGTGTGTGTGTGAAATATAAAGAAATATGGACTAAAATTGGTGATTTCCTATTGGAAACAATTTCTCAGAATATTGTTGGATGTAAAGCTGTGTGCTCAAATTTGTTCATTATGTTTGTGTGTGTGTGTGCACCTGTGCATAATTTCCCACAAATTGGATTTCTTCATTCTATCCAACTTTATCAAGCCTGTTGCAGACTATAGAAACTTCTGGATTGCCCCCCCCCCAAAACACACTGTTCTTACAAAATTGCTTCAGAGAGATTTCTTCCATTGCAAGCTCACCCTGTAACTCCACGGTAGATTACACAGAAGTTTGGGGGAAGGGTATTTTTGTGAAAGCTTGACTTGTTTGACAAATATTGACAAGAAGCAGTTTGTTTGGCAGCTGTGTTCTCTGCAGCTCTTTTTTTTTTTTTTTTGTTCTTTTCGTATTATGGTATTGAAAAAGATTTCTGAAAGGAAGAAAAAGCCTCTCCTGGAATGTGGGTGTTGGCAAGGCTGTCAGGCATGCAGTGCTGGGGCTTCTGCTTCCTGTTCTTCCTGCAGCGATAACAGCTTTGCCTTTTAAGGAATTGGCCATATTTTTTTTTCTTACAGTTAATAAATATTCTGTCTTGAGAGGAAGGCAATATTGTGCCTGCTACTTATCAGATTTCATTATTCCATTTCCTCACACTTGATCCTAGCATTCTTCAATAATCTATTGTTATATTCCTACCGCTTAGTTATTGTTACTGAACAACAGTAAGCAGTCATTAATTTTGCTTACATGGTGTGTTTTTCAGGCTTTGTTTTTACAAATTTCTCCTTGTGCCCTTTCCCAAAGTAGGACAATTCCTCTGCCATTCCTTTCTTAAATTATTTAAGTGTGGTCAGTGCAGGGCTGATCAACTAGGTGATCAAGACTTAACGGACTGATTAATCTAAAAAAAAAAGTGAAGTTAGGCCTGGCTGGGAGGAAACTAAGAAAGTAGGTTATAAGCTCTATTGGGAAGTTAAAAAGAAAATGTCAAACGATGGCAGTGATAAATCTTTTCAGTATTTCCAAAAACTTACAGTGGGTGGCCCTGAAGTGACTACGAACCTACTTCAGTTCTGTAGACTGTTTAATGCATGACCTGCTTCCTGAATTTTATCCACGTCGGCCACTTTCCCTTCATTGTTTCCTTCAGAATGTTTTCAGTTCTAGCAACAAAAGAACTGGACAAAAAGATTTGATGAAATGTACTCCAGTTATACAGTATGCCACTTTGGTGGAAAGGAAACAGTGTTCCATGCACCTCGGTCAATGGTGGGTTGCTCCTGGTTCAGTCTGGTTCTTGCGAACCGGGAGTAAAACTGGTGGGAGGCTCTGCCCACCTGCCCAGATGTCATCATGGGCGACCTGCACATGCGCAGAAGCTTCTGTGCTCCCATTGCGAACCAGTAGTAAAGGTAAGTAGAACCCACCCCTGACCTCGGCGTATAGCCATGCTGGCCACATGACCATGGAAATGTCTTCAGATAACGTTGGGTCTCTCAGCTAGGAAACAGAGATGAGTAACACCCCCTCTCTGAGTCGGACACGACTGAAAAGGGGAAAACTTTACCTTTATCTTTATTCCAGTTATATATTTGCTGCAACACACATACCAGTGATGAAATGCAGCTGGTTCTATCCGGCTTGGGAGAACCGGAAGCGCCGGCAGCGGGAGGCTCCGCCCACCCGCCCGGACGTCATCACGTCCCATTTTTGACTCTTTACGCATGTGTGGAGGAGGAGCACATGCTCACATTTGCGAACC
Organism: Ahaetulla prasina; assembly: GCF_028640845.1. Lineage (NCBI taxonomy): Eukaryota > Metazoa > Chordata > Lepidosauria > Squamata > Colubridae > Ahaetulla > Ahaetulla prasina. The sequence goes on along the minus strand of NC_080539.1, from coordinate 246,413,089 downwards.
GGTAGCGAAGGTAAGTGGATTTCACTCCTGACACACATGTTCAAGAAGTAATAGAAGCAATAGTTATAAGCAGAAGTTTGTCCTTTCAATTTTCAACAAAAATATCTTATGGCAAATGCTACGTTATTTCTGTTAAAGCCTTTCTCCTGAATAAACAGTTGGAAAGTTAAAGTCTTGTCATGTTATGCTTGACTTGAAGCGCAGACAACGAGAAAGCACTGTAAACGTGACTGCTGAACCAATAATCAATGTCTTCTGTCACAAAGCGAATGAGGTTATCTCCTCTTGGAAATTACACAATAAGCATTTTCCGAAATGTCTTTTGCTTGACTTTGTGTGAATAGATTTGTCCAGATTGCATGAGATTTGGGAGATAAGAAACTGAGATTGTGGGTAATTTTATTTATTTACTTTTTGCACCTATGACATCATAGGATAACCCTGAAAAAGATACCAATTTTTTCTGGAGTAAGGAATGGCTCTAAAACAATTCAGGTGGTCCTCACTTACTGACCACTCTTTGAAGTTATAATGGCACTTGAATGGTATTTATAACCGGACCTTATACTTATGATGATTGCAGCAACCTCACAGTCACATGATTACAATCTAGGCAACCGGCCCACAATTACAATGTCACAAGTTCCCACGGTCATGTGATTCCCATTTGTGACCTTCACAGTGTGACTCCAATGAGCAAAGTTAGTGGGGAAGCCATCAGGAGGTCACAAATAGCAACCACATGACATCAAGCTGAACAATAGCATTTAATTTGTATACATGTAGTCCTCAATTTACAACCGCAATTGAGCCCAAAATTTATGTTGTTAAATGAGAAATTTGTTAAGTGAGTTTTGCCCTGTTTTACGACTTTTCTTTCCAATTTGTTTAATGAATCATTGCAGTTATTAAATTAATAACATGGTTGTTAAGTGAATTTGGTTTCCCCATTGACTTTGCTTGTTAGATGATCACAAAAGGGGTTCTTATGTCCCTGGGACACTGCACCCGTCATAAATATGAACTGGTTGCCAAGCATCCAAATTTTGGTCACTTGACTATGGGGATGCTGCAAGGGTCATAAGTGCGAAAAAATTTTAAGTGACACTGTAACTTTCGTCACTAAACAAACTGTTGTAAGTCGAGGACTACCTGCAATGGAAAGTGCTGTAACTGCACATTATACTTTATGTCCATGTTACTTAATGGTGAAAATTCCAGTCCCAATTACTGTTGTTAAATGAGGACTATGTGTATTAAAAATTTTCTTTGAAAGCTATCTATATTTGATTAATTATGTGCCATCAAGTCGGTGCTACTCTTAGTGATCATATAGATTTTTTCCATGATGATCCATTCCTATTTTACTCCTTCACTTCTTCCAGTGTTGCACTCATCACCACTATTACTGAGTCCATCCATTTTGCTTCTAGTTTTCTTCTTCTTCTCTTTCTTTCTAGCATCATACTGTTCTCTCAAGTGCTGAGTCTTTGCATAATCTGCCCAACATAGGATAATTTTGAGCCTAATCATTTATGGTTCAAGTGAAAACTCTGGGTTTTGTTCAATAATTCATTGGTCTGTTTTCTTGGCAGATCACGGTATTCTCAGGAGTTTTCTTCACCAAATTTCAAGTGTACCAATAAAGGAGAATATTTGTAGCTCAGGGTTGAAAGGAAGGGTCCTTGATGCTCTCTGAGCTTGGTTGTTTTCATTACCAAAACTAGGTATCATCTTCAGTGCTAAATTACCAGTAATGATGTTACCTAGTTAGGGTTAGGGTAATGAAATTTTATTTGTTTGTTTGCTTGTTTCATTAAACATGTATTTTATGACAGACACAAGTGTAAACATAATTATGAATGCATGTAAAGGTTATGAATAAAAGAAAACATTAGGACAGGGACGGTAGGCATGCTGATGTGCTTATGCACGCCCCTTACACACCTCTTAGGAATGGGGTGAAGTCTACAATAGACAGTCTAAGGTTAAAGTTTTGGGGATTTGGGGAAGAAACCACAGAATTAGGTAGTGCATTCCAGGCATTGGCAACTGTCGTATTTTCTGCAGTCTAGTTTGGATCGGTTTACCATGAGTTTGTAGCTATTGTGTGCTCTTGTATTGTTTTGGTTGAAGCTGAAGTATTCATTAGTTGGTAGGACATTGTAGCAGATGATTTTATGTACTATGATTAGGTCAGACTGAAGATGGCAAAGTTCTAAGTTGCCAAAGCCCAAAATTTCGAGTCTGGTAGCATAAAGTATTTTGCTGCGAGTAGTGGAGTGGAGGACTCTTCTTGTGAAATATCTCTGGACTCATTAAATTTTATTAATGTCTGATATGCAGTGTGGGTTCCAGACAGATGAGCTGTATTCAAGAATTGGTCTAGCAAAAGTTTTGTATGCCCTAGTTTGCAGTTCAATATTACCGGAGAAGAAACTACGCAAGATTAGATTAACAACTCTTAATGCTTTTTTAACAATGCTGTTACAGTGAGCTCTGGCACTTAGATCATTTGAGATGAGTACTCCAAGGTCTAAATGTCTGCAAGAAAACAACAACAGGCTTAGAGAGCACCAAGAATTCCTAATTTCAAGTGTGTCAATACTTCATATGTCCCGCTACTCCAATTTTCACTTCTATAAAGTCACAGGAAATACCATTGCCATTTTTGGATTACATATCTCAAAAATGCTGGAAGAATTAAAGAGAAGAACAATCAAAATTATGGGCTAGAATAACTCTCCTATATGTGGGATTATTTTATTTTTTAAAAAAGTAAGTAAGTGTGTAGAGGCTTCTGAATAATATGGAGAAAATAGGCATGAAAAGGTTTTTTTTTTCAAACTGGTAAACTCAACAATGGGTAGGCTTGCCATCTTGCAAGTCCTTACAAGCATACCTCTTTCTGCCTATGAAACACTCTCCCCCTGAGATCCAACCAGCCCCCCATTCTTCTGACCTTTCAGACATTACTCAGGACCTGGCTGTTCCCTCAACACTGGGGTAGAGTGAGATGAGAATGTTGAATCAGAACACCATACCCTGACAGTATGGTTGTGGCACCAGGTTTTTCTGTTTTTAATTTAACATTGGTGGTAAGCTATTCAGAACTGATTTTAGGATGGGCATATGTTTTAAATAAAATAAGCCACACTCAACCAGCTAATACAATTGCACAACAGACAAAAGGAACTGTTCTACAAAGTCCATGATAGATAGATAGATAGATAGATAGATAGATAGATAGATAGATAGATAGATAGATAGATAGAGATAGAGATAGATATATAGAATCTAACCTGAATCGTGGCATATGCTCCTAAAAGATGAAATTATGGTCAGATTAAAGGGGCATAGACCACTTCATAGAAGATAAAGTTATCACTGCTGTCAGGAAATTGTTATTTGCCTAACTAGTTGGCCAGGCAATATATAAACTAACTATATATGTTTGTATGAAGGCATGATATTGCTTTAAGGCTGTGCTGCATCATGCAAGTATCCTGATTGGTTGAGCTCTGTAGCCAATGTATAAAAGGACTACTAAATTATAGCTTGTTGGGAATCTACAGGGATGCTACAGCATTGTAACCTGATGACATGCTGCAACTGTATATTTGAGCTTTATGATCGTTGCTTGATCATGGCTAGTTACTGATTCTTCAAGATACTAACTGTTATGTATTGAACTGTGTTTTACTGAACTGAAAGAAGACCTTGTTTGTTGTACAAGTCTACGTTGGTAAGAAGACTGACTGACTGACTTTATATGTGTATGACCTGGAATTGTTTTTGGACTATGACTTTGCCTTTTCCCTAAAAGTAAAGGAATATCAAACCCCAGTTTGTCTGCAAGTGACTGTTATTGTATACAACCAGTCTCAGTCGTTTTCATGCGTAGGGTACTCTGCTCAACAGTCCACAACCTTGGTTGTGAACCCAGTTTACCCTTAACAACTGCCTTCTAATTGCTAACCCTAATCTATACCGATGGAGATATTTTCTGATTCATTATCATCACTCAACCTGACAGCCAATGGGAAAAGTAATGCTAAACATTCTGGGTAAAATAAATGGCAGTTTGCGATATTTCATTTTACTCGGGGGTGGGGTTGGAGGCATTTCTTTGGGGTTCAGTGGATGGCACAGCACTCAGATGCTCAATTGGAAACTACTCTCAGTAACAGTAACTTTAAAAAAAATTACAATGCTTGTATTCTCCTTTTGAAATTCTAATAAATTGAAAGTTGATTGGCAACTTTGAGAAATGGAAAGTTGGGCCAAATGCCTTTTTTATTCTGTTACTGTTTTTTACAGTTTTTTGAAAGAGAACTATGGTCCCAATAGGCTAGAGCAGGGGGTCTCGAAACATGGTAACTTTATGACCTGTAGACTTCAACTCCCAGAATTCCTCAGCCGGCATGGCCGGCTGAGGAATTTTAGGAGTTTAAGTCCACAAATCTTAAAGTTGCCAAGTTTGGAGATCCTTCGGCTAAAGTTACGGCCTATTTGGAAAACTATCTTTCTATCCCTAAGGAAAGTGAAGACATTTACAATAAATACATACATACATACATACATACATGCATGCATACATACATACATACATACATACATACAAACTAACCATTTATGAACTTGTTTGTACTGCCTAGAGAAATGTTTTGAATGTTACGGATGGCAGACTGTCCAGGTTACAAAACCCCCATGCGTGCAAGACTTTTAATGTCAAGTGCCCAAGGGCACTTAGTGTTGGTTGAGCAATGTGCTCTCATGCATAAAAGTGAAGTCAGTGGCAGAGCAGCAAAGTGGGGCTTTTTTCCAACAGTGGTGTCCTTCCTTCCTTCCACTAGGGAGAGATTAAAAGGGGCTGTTGCTTCCTCTAGGTTTTGCCATCTTTTTTATTTGAAGCAGGCTTTTATGCTCGATAATGAACTTGATCTCTCTTTTTCTGATTCTGTTTTGTTTCATAGCAAGTGGTTGTCAGCGCTTCTAGAAAAAGAAATAAAATATAAGCCTCATTGGAGTGTAACCAGTGTTACTGGATCTGTTACTGTTACTGATCTGCCTTTTCATCCCTTCCCAAATTTGAGATTTGGGGATTTTAGTTGGTGATACTGAAATAGTATGGCGTTATTAAGTTCATTTGAGGTAAACGTACCTCCCCTCCCCACCCCCGCCCAAGAAATGTCAAAGAAACACATGTTTAAAAGTGGCCAGTTCCCTCCTTTCCCTTCTCCACAATGCCAGAGGGAGAATTTTCCATAATTAAGACAAAGTTGGTTTCATTTAAAAAAGAAAGACCCACAACCGATGTGACAGATATGCTTTCATTTTATTACGGTTTCCTCATATTTTAATTAGAGAACTCTTGTCCAGGGATCTGATGTAGAATGATTAGCAGAACAGATGTTGGCATTTTAATAACTTCTGATGAGATTCAAAGATAGCTACTGTTTGTAGCTTGTCAATTTTGAGAAAGATGGGTATATTTTGCTCAGAATTGACAAGATTTTATGCATCAAATTAATATTATGAGCCAAAGGCTAAATATTAGGGCTGGCAATATAATTACTGTACTAATTGCAATTCCATAAATTTTTATGCACTTTACGCTCTCTACGTATATGTATGTAATAAAGGACCAAAATGACCCAGATGTTGTGTTGTAGTTATTGAAAGCTTTTCTTTTATACAATTCCAGTTAGCAAACAGTTAGTAAAAATCCATAAAACCAAGCAAGAAAATCTGTTAAATCCATTCAGATCAATCTGTTCCTGTCTTCATTTGGACTTCTTTCCAATTTATGGAAAGTTTTTTATTTCTTATGTTTTGGCATTATTGTAATGCCTTTGTTTTTGGAAATTTGTTTTAGTGAGCCCTCCATAATGAAGGTTGTATATAAAAAATATTCTACAAACACCTGAAAGGTTTCTGAACGATGCTATTACAATGCATATTTGTTTTCCAGCCATTGAAGATGGTAAAGACCGTTTTATCTAAATGAATATTTTTTTGATTAATCTGAAGCTTGAGTTATTTGTTCATTATACAAGTAATCCTTGAGTTAAAACCGTAATTGAGCCTGGAGTTCAGTTGCAAATCATGGCAGCCATTAAGCAGGTCATCACATGACTATACCCAATTTTATGATCTTTTTTTGCAGTGAACATTAAATGGACACCATGATCTTTAAGTAAACCTGTTTTCACCAGCAGTAAATGCCAAAATTGTGGCGATTCGGACGGGGCGTCTGAGGGCGGTCTTGGTGATGTTGTCTGGGATGAGTTTGACCCTGTGGCTCCCGAGGACATGGACAGGTTGCTGGGTAGATTGAATGCCACCACGTGTTTACTGGACCCGTGCCCCTCCTGGCTGGTGCTGGCCACTCAGGAGGTGACACGAGGCTGGCTCAGGGATTCTGGCGCTTCCTTGTTGGAGGGAGTCTTTCTGGCCGCCTTGAAAGAGGCGGTGGTGAGGCCCCTCCTCAAGAAGCCTTCCCTGGACCCGGCTGTTTTAGGTAATTATCGTCCGGTCTCCAACCTTCGCTTCGCGGCGAAGGTTGTAGAGAGTATGGTGGCATATCAGTTTCCCCTGCATCTGGAGGAAACTGTCTATCTAGACCCGTTCCAGTCCGGCTTCCGGCCCGGTTACAGCACTGAGACGGCTTTGGTCGCGTTGGTGGGTGATCTCTGGAGGGCCAGGGATAGGGGTTGTTCCTCTGCCCTGGTCCTATTAGACCTCTCAGCGGCTTTCGATACCATCGACCATGGTATCCTGCTGCGCCGGTTGGAGGGATTGGGAGTGAGAGGCACCGTTTATCGGTGGTTCTCCTCCTATCTCTCTGACCGGTCGCAGACGGTGTTGACGGGGGGGCAGAGGTCGACCCCGCGGCGCCTCACTTGTGGGGTGCCGCAGGGGTCGATTCTCTCGCCCCTTCTGTTCAACATCTATATGAAGCCGCTGGGTGAGATCATCAGTGGCTTCGGTGTGAGGTACCAGCTGTACGCTGATGACACCCAGCTGTACTTTTCCACACCGGGCCACCCCAATGAAGCTATCGAAGTGCTGTCCCGGTGTTTGGAAGCCGTACGGGTCTGGATGGGGAGAAACAGGCTCAAGCTCAATCCCTCCAAGACGGAGTGGCTGTGGATGCCGGCATCCCGGTACAGTCAGCTGAGTCCACGGCTGACTGTTGGGAGCGAGTCATTGGCCCCGATGGAGAGGGTGCGCAACTTGGGCGTTCTCCTGGATGAACGGCTGTCTTTTGAAGACCACCTGACGGCCGTCTCCAGGAGAGCTTTCCACCAGGTTCGCCTGGTGCGCCAGTTGCGCCCCTTTCTAGACCGGGATGCCTTGTGCACAGTCACGCCCTTGTGACGTCTCGTCTGGATTACTGCAATGCTCTCTACATGGGGCTCCCCTTGAGGGGCATCCGGAGGCTTCAGTTAGTCCAGAATGCAGCTGCGCGGGTGATAGAGGGAGCCCCTCGTGGCTCCCGCATGACACCTATCCTGCGCAGGCTGCACTGGCTACCTGTGGCCTTCCGGGTGCGCTTCAAGGTGTTGGTGAACGTCTTCAAAGCGCTCCATGGCATAGGGCCGGGCTATTTACGGGACCGCCTGCTGCTACCGAATACCTCTCACCGACCCGTGCGCTCTCACAGAGAGGGACTCCTCAGGGTGCCGTCGGCGCGACAGTGTCGTCTGGCGACGCCCAGGGGAAGGGCCTTCTCTGTGGGGGCTCCCGCCCTCTGGAACGAACTCCCCCCAGGACTCCGTCAACTTCCGGACCTCCGAACCTTTCGTCGCGAGCTTAAAACTCACTTATTCATCTGCGCTGGACTGGGTTAGTTTTAAATTTATGGGTTTTTAATGGGTTTTTATCCTAAATTTTTAATCTTGGCCAATTTAATAAGTTTTTTAATTGTATTTTAATCGTATTTATATTGTATTATTGTGTATTTTTTATCTGGCTGTGAACCGCCCTGAGTCCTTCGGGAGAAGGGCGGTATAAAAATTTAAATAATAAATAAAAAAATAAATAAAAAAACAGGCAAAACCCACCAAAAATCGAAGTGACATAATTGTAGGACACTGCTAACAGTCATAAGTCAGTTGCCATGTGCCCAAAATGCAATCATGCAAGTACAGGGATGAGAGTGGCTGTTGGAACTTTGAAAATGTATCATGATGTAGGTGATGATCAGGCTGAGCCTAAGGAAGGGGTCAAGTGCATCATCAGTCTCAAGACCCTTTGTTCCCACAAAAGATTGAAGTCCAGCCTATTGACTGTTATTTACTGCCAATTTGCCTACTAGTACTACTTGTTTAAGTTGAATTAATAAAATATTTTCTTAATTTTTTTATAAAAATTCTTTATAGGAGAAGAGCCATATTAGTTTATGGTGGTAAACTATCAGAAAGAATGGTAGCAGCTTTTCTGACTAACAAAGTTTATTAAAAGGCAAGTGTCTTTTAAAAGAACTACCAAGCTACTCTCTATAGACACACATCTGGCTTCTGAAGTCTGTTTTTCTTTGCGTTTTGTACAGAACATTTACCTGTCCTTCTGGAAGTTTCTAGGGACAAGTTTGCTGACAAAAATAGTACATTCTTTTTAGCTCCACCAGCACAGTTAGATAGCAAAAAACACTGAATCACTTAACCAAACCAGGTAAAACACACAGCACAATAAAATATAACTGATTTGATTTCCCCAATCAGGGCAGAGATGGTAAAGCATTTGAACCTAGTCTAACTCCAACCCTTGGATTTCCTGCATTTCTTACATATAAATACTAATGAGGCCCATCCATTCTGAGCTTCAAAGCCCTAAAAATTTCAGCCAGATGCTGCTGTCTGTGAATTATAATTAACCCACTTTCAGATTCATACAAAATTGAACTGGTAAGTTTTAACTTGTGCTAGTTATGGATAGGACTGATTTTAAAAAGTGAAAAAGTATTTGCTCCTCTTTGTACTACCTATTTGAAACTGTGGAAGACATGGTTTAGGATCAATGAAGAAATCAGGTTTTTTTTAAAAAAAAATTAAGCTTCTGTTTGCAGAAAAAAAGTTCTTCCCAAAAGCATTGCTTAGTTAAGGAAATGTTCACTTAGTAACATTAAAAAAAGATAATTCACTGAGGAAGAATACTTAAACTCAATTTGATAATATAGAATGGAGCAAAATCTTTTAATAATCTTTTAATAATGGATGCATTGAGAGATATTTGAACTACAGACTCAGAATTTAGTTGTAAAGATCCCTTCTATAATTGATAGACTAAGCAATGTTACAGAAGAGAAACAAGTTTTGCTGGACAAGACTGAAGTTGATTCAGATATGCACTTAAAAATGACAGACTAGGAGAGTGATATGGAAAAAGATGAAATATTGAATTTTCAGATTAAATTGACTGATATTTTGATAATTAAAAAGGACATACAAATAATAGACCAGAGGAGTGTCTTGGATAATATTTCTATATTAGATATTAACAGAAATTTTGTGAGAGGAGATAAAAGAGAAAATAAAAAGAAACCAACTGTTGGGACACTATTTGAAGGGATTAAAGACCATTTGTTTGGAGTAAGGGCAAGGAATATAAGGTCTGTTTATTTGTCCAAGGTTAAAATAGCTAAAGTTGCTATTTCTGGAAATTTTTAAAGAATTTTTTTGACAAGAATTGGATAATGATGTATTAAGGTTTTGTTTATACCTAAGAATTATAACGGAAAGAGTTTATTTGCTGTATTTTAATTTATTTGATTAAGGTTAAAACAGTTATATAACTTTTATTTGACTTTTACTGACTAGATTTGAATGATGAGGCTTGAATGACTTACGTAATGATAGATATGATATATAAATGTAAAAGGAAGGAATTCATGGTTTTATTAAATCACATTTATAATAGATAGGTTGTTATTTCTGGTAACCCCTAATGGACTTTTGCTAATTAGGATGGATGATGAGGTTTTAAAGATACGTTTATAGAGAATGAGGTAAGATACTGCAGAAGAAATTATTGGTTGTATTTTAAGAGATAGTGATAAGCTGTTAAAGTTGTTTGCTGAAACAAAGGGGTAAGTTACTTCTTTTTAAACTTTTTCTTTTCTTTTTGCACTTTTTCTTTTTTATATTCTGCTTTTTATCTATACAATGTAATCTTTATTAAAATTATTATTAAAATATATTTGGATTTTATTATCTCTGTTGTTATACACATGGGGCTTTTTTTATTATGTTTAGGCTTCCAGCAAACTTGCTAATAGTTAGAGATTATGGGAGTTGCAATCTAAAATATTCAGAAAGCATAGATTCTGTAAATGTACAATTATGAGTTGCAATATTTAACTACTTACTGACATATTATACAGAAGAAAATAAGAAGAGGGGGAAATACCTTCTTGCTTTGTTTCATAAATTGTACTAGGTATACAGAATGTCTTACAATATTTTGTGTGTTAATATTTAGAGCTTTATTAAAGATTCAGTTTTTCTCCCTGCAATTTGTTTTTACATGGATGTAAAGTTGTACCTCTTTATTTTTTAAATATCCAGATAGTCGATCCCTCATTCCATTCCCACAACCAATCCAAGGCCAGCCCTCTTTGAATTCCATTCTCTCTTATCTAGCACCAATTTACTACAGATTGTTAGTTGACTAGATTCTTGTGTGTAATCTTGAACAATAAATCTTCTGAACTAGAATTTCATGTATGATCCTGATTCCTTACACCTGACAATTAGTCTAAAATTAACTAAAATACCCTGTTTCCCCTAAAATAAGACTTCCCTGGATAATAAGCCCAATCGGGCTTTTGAGCGCATGCGCTAAAATAAGCCCCCCCTGAAAATAAGCCCCCCCACACACAAAATATTAAACTGCATGCGCAGCCGATCCCTGCCATTTCCTCTAGTTAGGGTTAGGGAGACAAAGCTGGAAATCAGGTAAGATGGCAAGAAGAGCCCCATCATGCTCCACATGCCCCAAAATAATAATACCTCCCCAAAAATAAGGCCAAATGCTTATTTCAAGGTTGAAAAAAATATAAGATAGGGTCTTATTTTCAGGGAAACACGGTAGTCACATGATATCTCACTTAATGACCCTGGTGATTTCACTTAACAAATAAATGGAAAGCCCATCACAGTCACATGATTTTCTGCTTAGTGGCCACAGTACTTAGCAATGGATTTGCCAGTCTCGGTTATACTCTCTAAGTGAGGACTTTCTGTATTGCTCTTACCATTAGGCCATTTTTTTCTAACTTACAGTCAGAATTGTGTTTCCTCATCCATTGTTCCATTCTTGAATGAGAGGAAACAAATGAGAAGGGATCAGGTCTTTCAGGTATTTGGAGGATGCTACCATATCTCCCATTCTGCTTCTGTTTTTCAAAATTAAATATATCTAGCTCATTGAATCTCTTCACAGAGATTATGAAGACCTAGTTTCTAGTGTTGGAAGAAAAATCTGGTTCAGTTCCAAGCCAGGAGAAAGGCGTTGGAAATAAATGGAGGCTGATTGGGTGCAAGGAAAGAAGGTTTATTTGGATTCCAGAAATTCATTGACAATAGTATGTTTCTGGGGTGACGGACCCCTTGGCTTAGGAATGGATGGATTTTTTATAGGGTTCTGAGAGGCTACAGGAGTTTGTGCAATGTAGTAAGCCATATGCCTTTTTCCCCAATTCCTTGAATCATTCTTAAAAATATTGTCGCCAGAACTGGCTACAGTGCTCAAGGTGGGTCTGATGAATGACAAACACAGTAGAACAATGACTTCCCATGGGTTAGATATTGTACTTTTATTCATGCAACCTAAAATTAAATTTGCCATTTTGCAGCCATATTACACTTTACAGGTAGTCCTCAACTTATGATTGGTTACTGAACAACTGTTCGAACTTATGACAGACCTCCCAGGGGTGTTTATATTTCAGTTCTGACAATTACATCCCAGATGAATGCCTTTTGGGTGTTTGGCAACTGGCCCACATTTATGGCTATTTGTAGCATCCTGTGGTCATGTGGTAGCATTCTATAGCTTTTACTTCCAGTTTTCAATAAAACCAGCCCACAGCAAAAAATGGATGTGTTTAATGACCATGTATTTGATTAACAACTATCACAAAAAAGTTCATAAAATCAGATCAGTTGTGTGGGTGTCCTGCTTTACGATCATCAGAATTTACAGTCATAATACATAATTAAAAGAGGAATGTTTTAACAATGAAAGGACACATAAGTCAGATGGGTTAGACTAGACGACCTCCAATTTTGTATTCTGTATTCCGGGCATGCCCTATTATATTTTTAAGTTGAAGATTCCAGTAGACTTATATTCAGTTCATAATTAGTACTATTCCAAGATCTTTTTTACTATTATGATTACCAGCCATTTTATACTTTTCATTTTTGTTGTTGTTTTCTTTCTGAAGGATTTTATACCTGTCTCTGTTAAATTCCGCTTTGTGACTTTCAGTCTATTTAATTTATCAAGATCACCCCACCAAAACTGGCAGGGAAATCTACTGCATTTAAATAGGCAGCAAATTTTACAGTCACTCACACTAATGATGTTACCTAGTATAACTAGGATAATAAAATATCTGCAAGCAAACAGCCAAACTCAGAGAACACCAAATACTCCATAGTTCAAGCCTTAGTTACATATATTATCTTACATTGGAACTGTCAAAATCATTTTGAATTTTATTTCTTATAGGGTATTGGCCAATCTTATTAATTTAATGTCATCTGCAAATTTGATAAACATCCCACCACCTCTTCATTCAAAGCATCAATGAAAATATTACAATAGAAATCCCAAGGCTGATACTACATCAGTTTGACACCTTTGTCCACTTTGTTGGGAAGCCATTGATGTGCACTTTAAGAATAGTTTTCCAGCCACTTATGGATCTAATTAGCATGCTGTTCATCCCACAGTTAGCTAGATTGTTAAGCAGTGTGTGATGAGGTACAAGGACTTTGCTGAAATGAAGTTAGATCATGGCTATTGCATTTCACAATCTATTAAAAATGAGATATAATTAGTCTGGCAAGGTTTGTTCTTGACAAATCCATTCTGATATCTAGTAATTACCTCATTTTTTCCCAAGATGCTTAGAGAATGATCTTTATGATCTGCTCTAGAAAATTCCGAAGTATTACTGTCAGATTAAAAGGTCTATTGTTAGATGAAACTTCCATTTCTCTTTTTATGTTTTTCAGTCATGTGGTATTTCATCATGTCTTCAAGGTCTGTCAGAAGTATAAGGGTTCAGACAGTAAAGCCCTGTTAATAGCATCCCTCATTAACCTTGGCTCATTCTGACCTTTTGCTTTCCTGACACTAGCTCTGTAATACTGGATTACCTGTCTACTCTTCCATTGTAGCTTCCTGTTCTTTGTTTCAGCCTTGAAAGTTGGAGAACCTTAACTTTCAAAAAAGAACCGACTATTTGAAATGATTTCAGAACTGGAATACAGTAAACATTCTTTATTTGCCATGCATAGCCTTTTGAGTTTCTGCAATGTACTCTCAATAGCTTACTATGCTCACTGAAGTACACTTGCTTGACATGTCACTTCATAATTTACTACCTTTTTAGTTATGCCAGAGTTCAGTGTTGGGATTTACGAGGGTTCAAAATGATGGTTTTAATGCTGAATTTATAGATGAGAAAAGCAGGATTTTAAAAAAAAAATTCAGTGGTTTACACTGAAAGATGTGTCACTCTAATGGTAGGAGCATAAAGTGTTTCAGGGAAGGCATTTATGATTATTTTCATAAGTGAAGCTGATTTATCTGAGGGCCCTGCTTGAGTTTAATTTTACTAAAAAAGAAGTATTCCAATTGTTTGTTCTTACCCTGCCTCCATTCATTTATCTGTCTTAAAATAAAGTATAAATATCTCTTATTAAAATAAGGAAAGTTCAGTATTCTGAGGTATTTAGATTTAGGGTTTTTTTATTCTGCCTTTATTATTTTTATAAATAACTCAAGATGGTGAACATATCTACTACTCTTTCATTCTCCTCCAATGTCCCCCACAATAACAACCTTGTGAGATGGATTGGGCTGAGAGAGAGTGACTATCCAAAGTTACCCAGCTGGTGTTCGTGTTTAATGCAGAACTAGAACTCAGTCTCCTGGTTTCAAGCCTGGTGCCTTAACCGCTAGACCAAACTGTTACATAAGTTCAGTGAGAAATTTTACCACACCTGCTCTTGTCTTGTTCCTATTTCTGAAATACATGAATGCAAGAGAATACAATTTCATAAATATATGAAACTGGGAAAGATAAGAAATGTTGCAAAACAAAATGTAGTTATTTCTTTTTTGTGTATTTAGACTTTACTATAGATTAAGCAAAGAAAGAAAAAGTCACATCTCCATAGTTTTTCTTGTTTACCTTCCTTGTCCCCTCACTTCTATTATCTTTTGTCTATCAACATTTCTCCTTCAAATCATTTTTATATGTGTTTCATATCACCACATTGAAATCCAAACTCGACAGCATGGAGATGACTCATAGATTTCAGACAGCTTTTTCTTCCTATTCCTCATAGACTCTTTCTATTTACTGATTGGGACTTGGGTTAAGAATCAGGTCTAGATTTTATCGACGTGTTAAAAGCAGAAGCTGGTGAGATGAGAATCCACAATTTTCAAGTCAACGTCTCCAGCTTTTAAGGCTGAGAAAAGAACAGTGAGAGGTCCATTGACTCAAAAGAGTGGGAGGGAAAGGTCTAGAGTCTGGGGTTTTCTTTCTTACACACATATGCATGCATACAGAGAGAGAGGGAGGGAGGCAAAGAGAGAGAGAGTATTTTGGTGTTCTATAGAAGGCAGATCATATATCTGACTTATTTTTTGTTTGCAGTAAATCAACCGACCTAGCAATATCAAGCTGCATGGCTATTGCTGTTTCTGAATGCAAATTTGAGTTTCTGAATACTTTATTGCCAAGCTTGGTGAAGTCTGACAACATGGAAGCAAGAGACCATTATTATATTGAGGATGCTCATTGCTCTTTGGCAAGGAAAAAGCTTGCAAGCTGTCCTGGCAGTTCCTGAGTGTCATTCCCTCTCTCACCCCTCCTCCTTCAAATTAAGGTTGTCTCAGGGGATTGCAACAGTCCTGAAATAATTTGCCTATAAGGCTCCATATAAATATGATTTATTACCTCTTCCATTAGTGGCAGCTGCCATTGCACAATTAGGAAGCAATCATAAGCACACCAAAGGCGTCTCTGCAGCTAGAGCAGGAACTGATATATTTTTAATGTTGCTAGCACAATTCTGTAGCTTCTGTTTAATACATGTCCTGCAACTAGAGCGATTGTAAGAACGTAGAAGATAATGTCGGTCTTTTCAAAGAACTTGTTCTGGCAGATTTTTTTAAGTTTAAGAGAAAAATTACAATGGTCTCTTATTTAAGGCGATAGTCTCTAAATGTTCTTCCAAGCATCACAGAACCAGCCTCTGCTAGCTTATTAAACAGGTATTGAACTGCAGGAAAGGGTTGTGCTTGAATGAGCTATATGGTGTGCTTTTGCAGAGCCAAATAATTGGGTTTAATCAACAAAAACTGCTACTTAAATTCCTGGTGAAATTGCCAGTTTACTGGATAGTGGAATAATGAATGTTGAGTTAATTGCTTTTGATCTCCTCCTCCTCCTCCTCCTCCTCCTCCTCCTCCTCCTCCTCCTCCTCCTCCTCCTCCTCCTCCTCCGCAAAACAACTGCAACAAAGGCTTGGTGCGGTGCTGCTTCAAGGATTTCCTAAGGCTTTCTGGGCACGCTCAGAAGTGCCTTCGTCCAGGATAAGAGGCAAAGCACTTCCAGATATGTGAAAAGCTTGAGAAGTCCTCAGAGTAGCTACAGTATGTTGAATCTTGATGTAGCTGTTTCATGGCTTCAAGTGGTAAGAAAGGGCTTTGTCAGGTAATGAGCATGTCATCATAGTTATGGCCTCAAGAGAACAAAATGAGAGTATCAGGCCCCATTTAACTGGGCACAACCAAAGAAACAACTTCATTAAGGGATGTTTAATGACTTTAATGTATATACAGGTAGTCCTCAACTTATAATTGGTCACTTAGTGATCAAAATCAAAAAAGGGACTTAGGGCCTGGATTTGAAGCATGATGGCCACCCCCACTACCATTCATTTGCAGTAAGGTTCTCTGAATGATTCTTTTGGATTTTCTTCCATTTCACTGGGCTGAGTTGCCTGTTATAAGATGAGCTGTAACAGAGTCTGCTTCTGATGAGGCTACCTAGTTGGGTAATGAAATGTCTGCAAGAAAAAAAAATCACTGTGTGATTATGTCTCTTCTTCCTTCCATTATTTTCCCAGTCTCCCACACTCTCTCACATCAAGCGTCTTCGGCATTTTCCTTCTACCTGTGACCTTGGTTTGAAAAAAAATTTTTTTTTAATCTTGTGGTATTTTTTGTAATATTAGTGATGAGGAGGCTCTAAGAACTGGGTCCTTTCCCACTTAACTGGTGTGGCATTAAGAGCAGTGATGGAATCCTTTTGGTTTACCTAGCTGGAGCACTTGTATAATTTTCCTTTCTTATATTGAATTCTTGGGACCAGAAACCCCTTGAGGATTTCTTTCACTCCCTATTGCTATTTTTGAAGAACCTCTGTAAGGTGTACGTTGATCCCAAGACATTTGTATAAATAAAGATGAAGTTGAGTCTGGTGATTTGCTTTTAAAGCATGTCAGCTGCTATTTTTAAGTTAAATAATATTTTTTTTCTTAAAAAGGACATAGAATCTGACAGACATCAAAGGTATGTGTCTGTGCTTTCATTTACCCTGCCTTATTCTTTTAAAACTATTATTATTTATAGCCCTAAGAATGAACGGAGATTACGTCCCAGTTTTCTCTATACACGCTGAAGTCTACTTGAGAAAGAAAGGAAGGAAGAAAGAAGTAGAACCCACATCTTTTCAGTCAGTTACTTGACCTCATTTTCAGACCTGTACTGCTTTGATGTCTCTGTTAACCCTTTCTAAAAGCTACCTGCATTTTTCTAGTGAAACTAAGCAGAAAAGCATTATTTGAAAGGAAAGAGTTTTTACAGAGTCTGTCAAGGGTTACCTCCTCTCACCTGAATGGATGTTCTCTGATAGCCAAAGAGCTTTCATAGTCTTCCTTATCCTCTCCATAGTATGAGAGAGAGGAGCTTCTTGTGACGCTGAAGCTGGCTGAAATCCAAAAGCATTCTCAGAGCAGAAAACAGAATGTTGGCTTGTATTTCATCATGATTCAAAATAAAGAGGGGCATTCACCAAATATTCCCTGGAAGAGAAGCTTGGTAAGATAGTTTCTTTTTCTAGCGTTGCAGTAAAAATAACAAAAGAATACCAAAAGAATTATTGTTATTTATGATATTTCTTTCTTCCCTTTCATTTCAGCCTCACTTCTTTGTCCAGCTAAAATAATCCCCCAGTGGACCTGGGGACAGAACAGCTATGAAATTAGATAATAAATGCCATAGTGTATAGTTTCTTCTTTTCCCTCTGTTGAATACAGCTCTCCTAGTCCTTGATATATTGGTTTTTAAAGCTTTATCCATTGCAATACATCTGCTGCAGTTCATTCAAAGTCTAAACCAACAGCACATCGTTGTCTGAATACAAAAGTACATGAACATTCATGTCTCTCAAACACCTCTAACATCACCATGGACATTTCTCATACAGATAATCCTCAAGTTACAGTGTCAGAAATTGGGACCAGCAATGCTAGAAACTGTCACAAAGTGTGGTCATATCGCTTAAGCAATGCCAATCTCTACTGTCCCATTTGCCATAATTAACTGAATCATAACAATCATTAGGCAAGGGCCTCCTTGTTACTTCCCACTGGCTTCCACAGGCAAAGTCAGTAGGAAAGCCAGCAGAAATTTGCATGTCTCAGGTGGTTAGCAAGCAGGCTGGCAAGGAGGTAAGTTTTTTTGTTTTTTTTTAAATTTACATTTATATCCCGCCCTTCTCCGAAGACTCAGGGCGGCTTACAGTGTGTAAGGCAATAGTCTCATTCTATTTGTATATTTACAAAGTCAATTTATTGCACCCCCAACAATCTGGGTCCTCATTTTACCTACCTTATAAAGGATGGAAGGCTGAGTCAACCTTGGACCTGGTGGGACTAGAACCTGCAGTAATTGCAGGCAGCTGTGTTTTAATAACAGGCTTCTTACAGCCTGAGCCACACCGCGGCCTGCTCCTGGGCTGCTCCTGGATGAGAGAGGGTATGCATGGGTGTGCAGCTTGGCTTGGGGTAATTGCTTCCAGGTGGAAGAGTGAGTGAGTGAAGGGTTCAAGGTTTGGGGAGGCTCAGGGAGGGTACATAGAGGTGTATGAGAGTACACAAGTGGGACTGATTAGCTCTACCTGTGTATCCTCAGTGATCTGCCACTTCCCCTTCCCCTGGCTTCTCTGTTGATTTTCTTGGAAAACTGGCACGGAAGTTGTAAATGGCAATCATGTGATCCCAGGATACTACAACTGTTCATAACTACAAATTGGGTCCCAAGAGTCCAGACTGTGATCATGTGCTGGGATAAACAGAACTCCAAGGACTGATTGTAACTGTCATTTGCTCAGAACTGTTGTAATTTAAAATGCTCGCTGATTGAATGATCATAAGTTGAGGATGCATATCTTATATCTGTAAATATATCAAACATCACACATTCTAGCTTAACATCTAACCATTCACTAAAATTTATTCTCACACATGCTTTACTATCATATATTGCTGTTATTACTTTTGGCAACCAACTTTCAATGCAATGTTTGCAGAAAATATTCCATGTTCACTAAATCAACAAATGTACTTTCTCACATTCATACATTTCTCAGTTATCTGCCAAAAATCTAAGCATGCTTATTGAAATGCTGATGAAGAATCTGAAAGGAAAAGGGTGTAGATCTGTTTTATGCCCCCTAAATTTCTATATATTCTCTCTTAAGTTACTTTGGGTGTGATTTCAGCTGAGAATAGTAAGATCCAAGCATCCATGAACAGTAGGACAAGAACTACTGGGGTGTTATAAATACTTGTGCAAGTGCCAAAGGAATAATTCTATGGATGAAAAGATTCTTTTGAATACAAAATACAAAAGGATATATTTTGGAACTGATCCAGTAAATGGGCATATTTTTTCCATTTCTATCTATAACTAAAACAGAAATTGGTTTTCGGCCAATTAGCTTGTATGATTCTTGATTTTTCACTGCATGTTCAGAGTATTTGTTAGACTCTTTATATTTTTATTTGAGATGCAGGATAAAATGACACTTCCAACCCTCTACCTCTTGTTTTAATGAAATAGTATCCTAATGGAGCTGAGAACACATATTGTTTGAACTTACATGGTATGTGCAATTGTGTATGATTTTTTTTCCCTCCTTTCATTTTTTTAAAACAATAGTCATAATTGGGTGAAAACAGACAAGGCCTATATTCTGTCCTGAGAGCAAAAATCTAATTTTTAATAGGGATGCTTTTGTTCATAAAAAGTAGCCAAAGGAGGAAATGTTTCATATACTGTAGTTAGTCCCTTACTTATGAACAGGTTACGTTGCAAGCTGTTTATAAGTGTTTTTTGTTTATAAGTCCAAGTTTAAAAAAGCATACAGAATACAGTTCTCATCTTACACATGTTAAATAATCACAGGCTTACTTTAACCCTCTTGTCTTCTAAGAACCTTCTTGTCCTCTAAGAAGCAGTTAGAGCCTTGGCTTCCTGGTTCACTTAGCAATGGAAATTTTGCACTCCATTGTAGTCGTAAGTCAAAGACTACCTGTCTCTCTTTCAATTAACAAGGCACATTATTTGCAAAACTTCGTGGTTAGGTGTAGAGTAAGCCCTGTATACTGGAACTTCCATATCTTATTGATATTATATTAGTGGTGGCTGCAGATCCTCTTCAAGAGATGACCTTACAATCTATATAAATGGTTTCCATTGTTTTGGTGTAAAATTCCCAAGATTTTCCAGGAAATCAATGTGGTTGTTTTGTATGGTGCATTATGATTTTGGAAGTGAGTCTGACCTTATGCTTAAAAACTATATGGATTAACAATGTTTTGTGCAACGTTGCAGAATCCAGACTTTGGGTAGATTTCCCAGTGTATGCTTGCTCTTCTGACCACCATACGTACGATCTGTTAGGCAAAACATTGGCAAGTTGGAAAGTTTAAGTTTAATTGGTAAAAGCATTTATCTTTAAGTAAAGAAATGAGTCTTAGCATTTTGCTCGTTAGTAAAATACTAATGTCTTTGCATGCTAGAGAGTTGATTATTATGCATTGCTGCATGTTACATTTTCCCAATCAGAGTAACTACCATCTGCAGGGTATATACTGAGCTTCTTTCTTACCCTAGCTTTCCTATCTTATCAGTTGCATAGTGTTAATTTATTGTTGTTCATTCTTCACATTTGCAAGGAGACAGCTTGAAAATGTCAAGAGAATTAACAGGAATGCCAGCAGCAGCAAAAGCTGATTAGGAAAGTCACCCAGCATTTTTTTTAAAAGGGATCCAATCAATTTCACATTTCTCAAGTGTGGATGCATGCTCAGCACTTTCAACATATTTTTTCCCCTTTTATTCTTTTTGCTGGGCAGTTACATGTTCC
Organism: Ahaetulla prasina; assembly: GCF_028640845.1. Classification (NCBI taxonomy): domain Eukaryota; kingdom Metazoa; phylum Chordata; class Lepidosauria; order Squamata; family Colubridae; genus Ahaetulla; species Ahaetulla prasina. Next base: position 246,392,400 of record NC_080539.1, on the reverse strand, counting down.
CTGGGGCTCTTGAAACCAGACTCTATCCAAAAATGTTTAGAGACAAGTTGCTGAAATAGTCTTGAACCTGCTATTAATCCTCTTTCTCTTGTCTCCTTGTGTTTTTAGTCTGGGCAATGTAGTCCAGTTACATGTAGTGCTCTACTTTCAACCACAATTTAACCAAACTTTCCATTGCTAAGTGAGACAGTTGTTAAGTGGGTTTCCACACCCCCCATTTTGTGACTTCTGTTGCCACAGTTATTAAGTGAACCATGCAGTTGTTAAATTAGTAACACAGTTGTTAAGTGAATCTGACTTTCCCATTGACTCTGGTTATCAGAAGGTCAGAAAAGTGATCACATGACCCTGGGACACTGCAACCATCATAAATATGAGCCAGTTGCCAAGCATCCGAATTTTGATCATGTGACCATGGGGATGCTGCAATGCAGTGGTGGGTTCAGACAGGTTTGCAAGAACCTGTTGTGTTCGGCTGGAGAACACATGACCAGTAACCAGCAGTTGATTGGTTAACCACCGATGCTATAGCCGGCGGGAGAATTAAGGAGCTGCTATTGGCTGAGCTGTTTACAGCTCCAATATAAAAAGGCTGTCAGTTTAGAGCTTGCTTGCTTGCTCACCTCAGTTAATTGTTTGTAGTTAATAAAAGAACTGTTAATGGATCTCCTGCGTTGCCTCACTTCTTGCTGTTGTTTTGCGAATACAACACTGGCGACGAGGATTTTGTTAGCGGAGATTGTAGGGGAACAAAGCCATTCATGAGAGCTAGCCAGAGAGCAGAGCCAAGGCAACAAGACATTGAGGACTAAATTACCTCAGGCAAGTCTCCTTGATCAATGGCCACTCTTTCCACATTCGCTCCATTCGATCAGGCGAAGGAATCCTGGGACTGCTTTGTAGACAGGGTCAATTGTTTCCTGGCTGCAAATGACTACAAGAGACTTCCCGATGACAGGAAATTAGCAGTATTCCTTAGTATATGTGGGCATGACATGTTTGAAACAGCCCGAGCACTGTTGGCGCCTCAAAATGTTCAGGATGTACCATGGGGGGTGTTATTAGATAAGCTGAAGGGACATTATGCTCCCTTGCCCTCAAGAGTAGCCAGGCGCCATGCCTTCAGGCACAGGTACCAGAATGAGGGAGAGTCTATAAGTCAATACACAGCAGCGTTAAGGAAGGCTGCCCTTTATTGTGAGTTTAGTGACCTGGAGGATATCCTTCTGGATCAATTTATTTGTGGTATCAGGGATATCGAATTGCAGCGCCGCCTACTGGCCAGAACAGATATCACTTTTCAAACTGCAATAGATGAGGCTCAAGCCTCAGAACTGTCTGCTAAGTCAGCTTCTGAAATAAGGAAGCCTTTCAGCACTGCTGCAGCTGCTAAACCAGCCACAGTGCATCAGCAGGAGATGGTTTCTGATCAGTTCTCAGAGGAGGAGGAAGAGATAAGCCGTCTTAATTCGAGTTCTAGGTGACAGAGGAAAAAAAGCCACAGAATCCATGCTTAGGTTGTGGAGGAAACCACCACCATTCTTTGTGTAAATTTAAGAACGTGGAATGTCGGCGTTGTGGCAAGAAGGGCCACCTCGCTAGAGTCTGTAGGGCCACGCTGCCCTCAATTTCCAACCCTGCAAAACAGCATACTAATTTCAACCCTGTGAGACCCAATCGTGATGCACGGCAGCGAGATAGGGCTGAACGGATTGAGGAAGATTGTTTCTCTATTCACCGGGGCACAGAACAGGGGGAAACCAGAGTAAGTCATGCCAGGTCAGGACTTAGGAAATTTTTTTTCCTCACAGTCCATATTGAGAATAAACCGTGTAGAATGGAGATTGACACGGGATCTTCTGTGTCTATCATAGCGTGGCACACCATTTCCCGCTTAGTGCCCTCCCTTAAAAAACACCAATTAGATCGGGCTCGACTAAGAACGTAACTATGGACAGGTAGATAAGGAGGCTTTGGCAGCCGTGGCCGGGATCAAGCATTTTCATGATTACTTGTACGGCCGTGCATTCACGCTTGTCACTGACCACAAGCCACTCTTGGGCATCCTGGCTGGGGATCGTCAAACCCCCCTCATCCTGTCACCAAGGATGACACGATGGGTTGGGTTCTTAGCGGCATACCAATACACCTTGGTCTACAGGCCAGGCAAGGCTATTGGGCACGCGGACGCATTGAGCCGTTGCCCCCTTCCAATTCCTGCAGAGGACCCTGCCCCTGCCTCATCAGTCCTGTTTATCGACGACCAGGCTATTCCAGTGTCAGCATCAGATGTGGCGAAGTTCTCTTCCAAGGACCGTACCCTCCGCCAGGTGGCCGACTGGGTGAGGAGGGGGTGGCCCCTTGGGCAGTTGGCTTCCGAGTTTCAACCTTACAAGGTCAGGCAGCATGAAATTTCTATCATCAGAGGCTGCCTACTCTGGGGCTCCCGAGTGATAATTCCAGATGAGCTCCGTGGCCGGATCCTCAATGTCTTGCATGAAGGCCACCCAGGCATCGCCCGCATGAAGGCATTAGCCCGCAGTTACCTGTGGTGGCCAAGGCTAGATGGGGAAATCGCTGAGTGGGTGGCCGGGTGCCCAAGGTGCCAGATCCATAGAGCAGCTCCTCCAGCGGCAGTGGCCACTGAATGGGAGATGCCAAAAAGCCCCTGGGCCCGCGTCCACATAGATTTTGCCGGCCCCATCCAAGGTCACATGTTGTTGATTATCGTTGACGCTTACTCTAAGTGGGTCGAGGTTGTCTCAATGACCTCTACCACCTCAGAGGCACTGATCCATGCACTTAAGAGAGTCTTCGCCACTCATGGTTTGCTTGATGTTTTAGTGTCAGATAATGGGCTGCAGCTAACCTCAGTGGTCTTCCAAGCATACCTGGCAAAGCAGGGCATTCGCCACGCCACTATTGCTCCATTTCATCCAGCCTCGAATGGCCTGGCTGAAAGTACAGTCCACTCAGCTAAAGAAGTCCTAGCTAAATTAGTTTCCGGAGATTGGCGAGACAAAATAGCGACCTACCATTTGGCACAACACACTACTCCATGCCCCACGACTAACTGCTGCCCGGCAGAACTGCTGATGGGCCGGCGATTGAGGACTGTGTTAGATCATTTGCACCCTGAGTACTCGCCAGAGAAACCCCCTGATTCTACCAGTGGAGCCCGCGCATTCCAAGTGGGGGATTGGGTGTATGCCCAGCATTTTGGGGGGGACCCACGGTGGCTACCAGGTCAAATAGAAGAAGTGACTGGCCCCCGTTCATACCGGGTTCAGTTGGAAGATGGTCGCATGTGGCGGCGCCATGTGGATCAACTGCGCCGCCGCCACATGCCCCCATCCAATGTACCGAGCAACACAGATCTGGCCGCATCGAATCAGCCACCACCTGTACAAAGCAAAGAGTCCCGTCCAGAAAACATGCCCAATCCTGATAGTCCACCCACAACTTCACCAGCTGTCGATTTACCTCAAAGGCCACATCAGGACCGGTCCAACGAGTTTCCATCCAGCCCCAGAAGTTCGAACAAGCCCCAGAACAAGCCCCAGAAGTTCGTGAAGTTCCTGTGCGGGTCCCATCAACAGCACCTGGTACGGTTGTACGGCGCAGGTCGGAGCGAGCCAGGAGACGTCCAGCCTACTTGGCCGATTATGCTTGTGCAATCTGGGAAGGGAGGGGTGTTGTGTTCGGCTGGAGAACACATGACCAGTAACCAGCAGTTGATTGGTTAACCGCCAATGCTATAGCTGGCGGGAGAATTAAGGAGCTGCTATTGGCTGAGCTGTTTACAGCTCCAATATAAAAGGGCTGTCAGTTTAGAGCTTGCTTGCTTGCTCACCTCAGTTAATTGTTTGTAGTTAATAAAAGAACTGTTAATGGTTCTCCTGCGTTGCCTCACTTCTTGCTGTTGTTTTGCGAATACAACAGAACCGGTAGTAAAACTGGCAGGAGGCTCCGCCCATTGACCCGGATGTCATTAGGAAGCTTCTGCGCATGTGCAGAAGCGCACACGGCCCCGTTGCGAATCGGTAGTAAAGGTAAATAGAACCCACACCTGCTGCAATGATTGTAAGTGTGAAAAATGGTCATAAAGGAGAATATTTTAGCTCATGGTTGAAATGAGGGGTCTTGGTGCTTTCTGAGCTTGGTTGTTTTCTTGCCGATGTTCTATTACCCAAACTGGATAGCAACATCAGTGCTAGTTATAAGTCATTTCTTTCAGTGCTGTTGTAACTTCAAAAAGTCAGTAAATGAATGGTTGTGAGTGAAGGACTACCTGTACATCTGTCTCTGGTTGAAATAGCTCAGTTTTTCCTTACTGGTTTATGTTGTCACCATTCTTAACAAAAATTTGGTAGTGACTAGGATTTATCCTTAAACAGCTGCTTATCTATAAAAAGTCAGTACATATAAACATTTTTGGCATAAAACGTACCTGTCTAAAGGGGATAATTTTTAATCTTATCTATATGTAAAATAACACATTTTCATTACATATTTTTCTTCCTTGTAACTACAACTATTGATTGTGTTACTAATCTATTTCAGATTCTTTGAAGGGTTGCAATTCAGGAATATTTGTAATGCAAATAATAGGACAAGAATCCATAAGATCAGTTTTTCATTGTCAAAAATAAAGGTAGCATCTCTTTACTAAATGACATCAAAATAGAATTTAGTTATATTTTGTAGTAGTGCTATTTTTTTATTTCCGTTTTCTTATTGGAATAACAAGCATATTTTTTATCCAGCAAGCCAATGAAGACATATGTCAGCTTCTAAAAAAGATGTTCTAATTTCTGGAATTGTATCTTATTTGCATCCACTCTAAAATGATGCTCCAACTGTTAGCATTAATTAAGTGCATCCACATACATTTGGGATCATATCTGTTAATGTTTCTTATTAGGCTAAGTGATACCAAAGCGCCATTTTTTTTCATTTGTGTCTTGAATGTTTATTTGAAAACACATTCCATAAGTCAACATTTTCTGGTAAAACCCATTATTCTAATGATCTTATTTCAGTTATTTAGATACATATACAGTATATCAAATTAACACATATACTTTCCACATTATGTTAGCTCATTAATCGATAAGTGAAAAGAAAACTTTATCTTTAAAATATTTATTTTAATCATATTCAACTGAACCCACTATTGTAGGATACTGAAACTGAACACTGACACTTCATGAACACAGACTTTCAATTTCTGCTGCTAAGAAGTTTAGTTTAGTTTTAGTTTTATTAAATTTTTATACCGCCCTTCTCCCAAGGGACTCAGGGCGGTGTACAGCCAAAAGATAAGAAATATAGAAATATACAATTAAAACAACAATTTAAAACCGAGCAAATTAGAAAAAATGGCCAGTATTAAAAATTTAAAAAATCATGTATTATTGTGTATGAAAGAAAAGGAAAACCACTAAGATAGCTGCTACATCTTTCTTGAATAAAAGCTTACAAATTTTTAACATGCGCTACAGAAGAAGCCAATCTGGGCTGGGCTGGGCAGCTCAATGGGACTGGGCCTAGATTAGGAGTGGGCAATTAATTTTCCCAAGGGGCCACATGAGAAACAGGAACTGTTAGGGGGGACTGAACCAATAGGATTGCTGCTGCCGCCACTGCCACCACAGGCCGGACAGCCAAAGAGCCAGATGTGGTCCGTGTGGGCCATAGAATGCCCAGATCTTGCCTAAATAGTACTTGGTCCCACCAAAGAACAGCAGGGCTTTAGGCTAAGCAGGGAAGCCCAAAAGACCCCTACTATACGTTGCTATGAAAACTACACAAATGTGTTCAAGTACAGTAATCACCAGGAGCTGAGCTCAGCTCAAGGGGATCTTTAATTTCTTTTAATATTTTGCTTGCCTCTCCCTATTTTTCCCACTTCTCTGTATTTAAGTGCTAGATATCATGCTGCTTTAATTTTTCTTCTCAAGACAGATTTTCTTATGCAAACAGGATTATATAACATTTAAAAAATAACAAAAAGTATAGGGAGCCTCACAATAAATTTGTGATGTAGGCCTCTGACAGCAATTTTCCTTTGTAACCATTTTTATATAGCTAATGCACTCATTAATATATTTGTAGTATGAGCTATTTAGATATTTGTGTGTATAATACACACACACACACACACCCGTTTATAATGTGTGCGTGTGTGCATGCAGAACATTTACTTCCGCTATTTTACTGAAATAGAAACTCCTTTAAAATCAGTTTGTGCTGATTAGTTCTTATTTCTCTTGTTTAAAATTGCTGTTGGCTGAACCCTCAGCAGTTGAAATGCTAAGTACTCATTTGTCAGCTACTTTTCTGAGGGTCAGACTGAGTGTTAAAATCTATTATAGTTGCCTATTTCTTACTCAGAACTAACTTTGGTTGGCCCCAATCTTGAACGCTTTTGTTACACCCATTTATGTATTTGGGAGGAAGCAATCTTTTTAACATTCAAATTTCATGTACTGGAACCTCTATTCCAGATTAAAAAAATTAGAGACTAATCTCTTTAACACTTGTGTTTGATAAATAAAATGTATAGAATGATTATGACAGAACTTTCCTATTTACTTTTTGACAAATGTGAATGTTTATATATAGGTTTGCTTCAGAGTTATTGAAATTTAGGATTATTTTAGTTTAAAATATCTATAGAACTAGAAAAAGTGGATTAAAGAAATGGTGAGAAGTAGACCAGCTCTTCAATAATTTCTCTTTTGACAAGGAGAGGACTTGAGATTGCCCACAAGTGTTCCAGGCAGTGGTCTCTAGCTGGTTAAGAGACAAGAAAATAACCCTCTTGCTCAAACCTCAACCAGTCCCTTTGAAAGGACATTCAATTTGCATTTTCCTTTTCTAATCACTTTCAGAAATTGCTTTTAAGCCATTAGGAACATTTGGATCAACAAGCTATATAGTACCAGGCGAGTTTCCTTCAATCTTCAGTGCAAGAAGTTTTAACTTAAGTTTAAGAACTTTTTAAAAAAATTGGGTGGGGGGAGAAATAAACAACTAAAGGGTGATTAAAATCTGGATTTTAGAAAGTTATAAATTAACTAATGGTCCAGATAAATTTGAAATAGGATTTTGGAATTAATTACAAAGAATCTTTCCTATTTGGAAATGCTTTTGTTTTGAATTAAACAAAAATAAGATTTTAAAAATTAGACATTGGAGGAATCTAGAAGGAATTAAATATTCCAATTAAAGAAAAAGAACACTTAATCACAACTTACAGTTACAGAATGAAACAAAATATTTTAGCATGAATATTTTTGAACAATGGACCCAGAAGTCCATTTTAAAAGTCTGCCTCTATACATACAATGTGTGTAAAAGTTGTTACAGAATAGGAGCAGTTTCTACTGCACCTATTCTGTAAAATTTTGTAATTTTGGATTTACAAAAGAGGCTTGTTAAAGTTTTGAAGAATTTTGTGCAAAGGAAGAAAGTAAAAATAAATCAAGTTCTAGGACATTATTTTTAGGGTCTAAAGATTATTAGAAGTAAAAGGAATGAATATAAAGTGGGATTATTTGATCTGAGTTAAAATAGATATATTATTTTTTCTGGTAACCCTTAATGGACTTTTGCTGACATCAGGAGTGAAACAATGAGGCATTATGTATTTGTTTATAGGTAAGAAATAGGATATGGGAAGAAGAGATCATTTGTTGTATTTTAAGATAAGGTGAGAAGTTACTAAAATTGTTTATACTTGTGATGAAGATGAGAAATCAAATACATACACACAAATATGTATTTTTGTTTATTTTTCCTTTTCTATTTCTTTTTATTTCTGCACCCTTTTTCTTTTATTTCTTCACTTTCTATTAATTTTGATTGTTATAATTATAATCTTTAGTAAAATTACCATATAAAAATGTAGAAATTCTCGGTCTAAGATTTGGAAAATCTAGTTAAAATAGGTCTAGTTGCATCTGATTTCCATATATATCCTTATGTATTTGCATATGTTCTTACTTGCATTTGTCCAAATGTGTCTGTGGTAGGGCTTTCTCAGTAGTGGTATTTTCATTCTGTAACACTTCTTGGAAAGCTTATCTGGGAGTAAATCACAGAAAAAGAAAGATAAATATTCTGAGCAACGTCCAGCTTCTTCATCTTGCCAACTTCAGCTAAAAATAATCCTAGAGTTTCCCCTTTTGAATTTGAGTGAACATCAGAAATATTTGTGTGCTTGTGTGCGTGCATGTGTGTAGGTATATTTGCCAGAAATTCCATCCCAAGCATATGTATTAATTGAAACAATCACTATTTAGAATTAAGTCTCAGTACAAGGAGGTCCGCCATTTGTAAAATTTATTAATTCTCACTGCATATACTAACTCACTTTCATTAAGTACGCATTAAGTATGCATACATGTATTACAGGTACCTCTTTCCCTTCTAGCAGCAAAAATAGCAAAGCTGCAGAGATAGAGAAAATAAAAATAAAGGCAAAGCTGGGGTGACGGAAAGCGATAGCTGCAATAATATTGAGACTTGAAACTAAATAATGTTGATGTAAAGCAGTGGTAGTCAAATTGGTCCCTACCGCCCACTAGTGGGCATTCCAGCTTTCATGGTGGGCGGTAGGGGTTTTGTCCAATACTGAAGCACTTTCCTTTTTTTTAATTTAATTGACTTTTAAAAAAAATATCATAGCATTATTTAAAAACATTTTCATTAGGTTTTCATAAAATTCCCCGTGACAATTTAAATTTCTGAAAATATACTATTTGTATCGCCCGCGCATAAGTTTAGTCCACGTTACTTAAGTGAAACTAAATGTCGCTATAGTGCGACCGCAAACAAAAGAGCCTTGTCCCAGAATAGCTCGCGCATCTCCCCCCACACCACCCAATTGTAACAGACAAGCAGAGCTGGTAGCCAGTGCCCTCCCCCCAAACCCAATCCACGATGTGCGAGAGGCATGCGCAGACAACGATACATGGCTCGTTAGTGTGGAACTGGTGGGCGGTTAGAAAATTTTACTACTAACAGAGATACAAAAGTGAGCGGTAAGTATAAAAAAGTTGACTACCCCTGATGTAAAGAAACGGGCAAGAAAAATATTTATGCCTTATTGAACTGATTACATATGCTGTGTATATACATACAATATACATATATATAATCTTATACAGGTAGTCCTCGACTTACAGCATTTCTGTTGTTAAGTGAAACATTTGTTAAGTAAGTTTTGCCCCATTTTACAACCTTTCTTGCCACATTTGTTAAGCGAGTCACTGCAGTTGTTAAGATAGTAACACTGTTGTTAAGTGAATCTGGCTTCTCCATTGACTTTGCTTATCGGAAGTTTGCAAAAGGGGATCATATGACCCCAGGACACTGCAGTGGTCAATTGCCAAGTACCCGAATTTTGATCACGTGACCATGGGGATGCTACAATGGCCATAAGTGTGAAAAATGGTCATAAGTCAGTTTTTTCAGTGCCGTTGTAACTTCGAATCATCATTAATAATATAATAATAATAATATTTTAATTTGTATACCGCCCTTCTCCCGAAGGACTCAGGGCGGTGAACAGGCAGATAAAATATAAATACACACAATAATTAAAAACATTAAACGAACTGTTGTAAGTCGAGGACTACCTGTAGTCAGAAGTATCTATCTGAAGCATGGGACATTAATGATTTTATGTTAGTATTTCATCATTGTATTGTTATTTGTTATTGTTTCCATTGAGAAGTGGCGTAGTGGAAAAAGCAGGTTCAGAAAAATATTGTAAGAAGAAACCTGCTTTTTTTTTTTTTTAAGGTTGTTTATCTCAAATAAAGTAGGTTCTGGAAGATGCTGTATTTTCTTCAGGCTCTAATGTGATTTCAAATTCACAAAATGAATTTCCTGCCTGGCAGGTAGCCAAGTTGATGTACAACCAAACAACAATGAAAAATTAATTGAAAGCTTTTACATCATAAAATCAGAATCAGAAAACATTAAACCACGTTGAAACAATCACAACTGCTACCGTTAAATTATATAGAAATATAATGGCTTTAACTTATCTATGAAGGAACTATTATAATCCAAATGCTCAAAAAGCCCAGTTCCTATTATCTATCTCAATATACAACTGAAACTTTGATCTTTAATGTGGATTTTTATTTGATCTAAAGAATTAGGCACTTTAAATAAAGCTGCTAAAGTAGAATAATATGCTTATGGTTGATGTTGATTATAATATGATACTAACACTTTATTAAAAATAAAATATGTTCATTTATCTCTTTTAGTGATTCAGAAAGCCGAAAACTATGCAAGAAGATGAAGGTTGATCCTAGTTTGAAAGAGAAAGGGATAGAATTACTACACTACAAGTATGTACATGAGTGGGTTAGTGGCTGTTACGTTAAAATTGCTAGGATGGTACATGGCTTTGAGAATGACATTATTGCACAATACAATCCTACACAGGGTAATATATATTTATTCATTTATTTATTTAAGGAAATTTATATGGCCACCCACCCAAGCCACTTGGGTGGCTTACAAAAATTTCTTTAAACCAGAATCGGCTAGTAGCCTGTACCATGTATGAATAATCTTGCTCATTAATGCAGTGGTTATTTCATTGAATATTTGTCTTTTAGTTTCTTCTTCCTCCATGTTTTGACTGCCAGTACATTCCATTGTGTGGGTTAAAACCCATGCTGGCAAATTGTCCAAGATTGCTTGCAAAAAACTGGTAGTCCCTAGTTAAATTCTCATTGAAGTTGAATCAATTTCTCTTATTGATTTCCATAAGAGTTAAAAATCTTCGCTTAACCCTCTTGTGCATATTAATATGATTTTAAAATGCTTAATCTAGATTACTGTATATGATAGATATAAATCTGAATTGAATTTTAATATCCTGGTCAGCCCCAAATCTGCTTGAATTATTCCCAAGGTTGAGTTCAACCCACTGTGTATGTGTATTGTGTATGTCTGTGGGGAACTCGGGTGCTGGAATGGGAGCTTGATTAATCTGTGCATTTGCTAAAAGTTGGAGTTCTATCAAATACAGGCCGCAATTTCCCACTGCAGGTGGGTATGGGGAAAACTTTGTTTCGATGTCTTTCAGTCAACTTGCCAAGCTAAATTATACAGTCATATTTTGTGTGCCTCCCCATTCATATTTCAGAAGAATGCTAACATAGCTTGCTTTGCATTGTTCTTGAAACTCCAGATGTCATTGCTCTTGAGCAGAGGTCATTTCCTTAGCACAGAAGAGTGACAACTGTGGTTTTCATAAGTTACACTTCCTTGAACAGGAACTCCAAGAGATAGTCTTCATGAGTCTGATTCAGTCTTCCTTTACAAGAAGTAGGACTCAATGGTTGTCATATTCCTTGGAGCAAGTTGCAGCCTGGCAATTTTGATATATCTGCTCATCAACCTCAGGTATCTCTCATGCTCATGGACTCACTTCCATGTTCAGGACAAAATGCTGAGCAAGAACAAGAATAAGCAGATGGCCAGGCTTCATTCAGAATTTGTAGCTGATCAGCTAGCACAAGACCAACTCTAAAAAATTCAGGCATCATAAGTTGGCAGGGCCTCATCATTCTGACTGTCATCTCTCTCTTTTCTATAGTGAGATGGTAAATAGAATTATAGACAGCTGGCTCCATATTTATCATTTATTATGATAGAGATTTTTGTTGTGATAACAAAAGTATGTTGTACCTTTGGGAAACAGCCTCAATAAAAATGTGTTACAGATCAATAACATAATCTTTTTTATTCCGGTATGAGCAGCAGTAATAGAGGGTCAAAGTAATTTCTGGAAATTATCTTTTTTCAAATCCGGTGTGAAAGAAATAGGGAAAAACGTGTCAATATGATCTTGAACTGACTAGTGTTTTAAAAAACAGTTATGTTTGAAAAACAATTCAGACCCTAATACCAACACATTTGAGTTACTTTCACCTGCCTATATGCTCTTTTATTCATTTCAGTAAGGTGGTCTCTACCAATATTTCCTGAATAAGCTGAAAGTATTTTATCAGTTCATTGATTTTAGAGGACTTGAGAACATGTTTGCTTTTGTTCAGTGGGGATTAAGCTGCCTAAACAGAGCAGTGCACTGTTAATGGAAGTTCCCCTGGGTATCTGCCACTCCCTAAACCTGGTCTATGGTAAATGGTCTCATTAAGGCTTATGGAAGAGATTGGCCATTAGAGCCCTGTTTGCTTCAAAAACTTGTTTTTCATTGTTCTGTTTTGCACAGACTTGCAAAATGACAAAAAGTTCATTTAGTCTGGCCAGAATAAAGAGCTGCATGATTTTCTAATGGCGTTGCTAAAATTAATCACTGTTTTTCTTCTTTACAGAGATGGTGCATTTCACACTGAATATAACAGAGCATTTACACTGAAGGTAAATTTACAGTTGTTCCAAACCTTTTGGAAAAGAAAGGCTGTGTTTGGATATAGAACAGATGTTAATACATGCAGCTTTATTTTTGGATGGGAGAGAGGTGGTACATTTTGTAAACAGCTGCTTGAGTGACCTGAAGGTCTCAAATCTCCTGTACATATGCATGCCAAACATCCTGTGAATCTATGTGTGATTAACTAGATTGAGTTAATGCTAAATTGCAGCTTCGTTGCAATCTGCTAACAAAGGGAGAGGATGGTTATTGTGATTGTTTTTAATGAGAAGATCTTGGCTCTGCTGTAAGTTCCCTTTTATGCCAGACTATATCTAATAGCATGAAACTGAGAGTGATTAGGAAAATACTCATCTTTTTATTTTACTTTTTCATCTGCTATGAAACAAGATTAAAAGAGAGATGAAATGGCATTTTTCAAGATCTCACTAGAGACCTAGATTAAACTCACAGAGATGTTGTCTTCAGTCTAGAATGGGTGAAGTGGCCTTCCTCCCTAATCATTGCTTTCCTTCTCTTTCCTGCCTGGCCTTAATAGGATTTACACAAAGCAAGAACTTCATAGAAAAATGGCCTCTAGAGGACACCAGAAAATAGACCAGGTTAAAGAAGCTCCATCTCTGGGGTTAAAGCCATTGTCAGAGGCAAGTGTGTTGGCCCATTTGCTGAGGCTTTTGCCTAGGAGGTGACTCCATTGCCAAAATTTGGAGACCTTTGGCTTTTAGTTGTGCTTATGGTTCCCAATTCCAAGTAGACAAATAGTGAGGATCAAGATGGAATAGTAACTTAGCACAGGTTGCCCTCTTTGTCTACAGAAAAAATGTTGAGTGCCTCCAGTTTGGTGACTTCTAAATTTGGACCTAGCACAGTAGTAGTTTTAAGAAATAAAATAATTCACAAAGGAAACTCAGGATGCATATGAATTTCAGTTGGCTCTGCCTCTGCAATTATTTCAAGAGACATACAGATAGTCTTCGGTTAGCGATCATTCTGTTACAACAGTGATTAAAAAAGTAACTTTGTGACCAATCCTTGCATTTATTACCTTTGCAGATATGTACAGCAAAGGAAAGCTGAAGTAAGATCATAAATACAGTTACATTTTCACTTATTGACTGCTTTGCTTAAGGACCGAGTTGCTGGTGCAAATTCTGATCGCTAAATGAGAATTAACCATATTAAACTCCAGGATATCTTGAAAGAATTCTGCTGCTTGGGTCCACTTTTCAGCTCAGTTGAATTTACCTTGTAAAAATGTAAACCCAGATTTTTACCATGACCTACAGAAGTTCTCCAAATGTTCCAGGGCAACTTTAAGCTATGAATTTATATGAATCCATTTTATTTAACATGGGAGCCCAGATTATCAGCATGGGAAAGGTTCCATGTTTGAATAAATTAAGCCTCTGTAATGTAGCTATCCTTGAAATTCTAGGGGAAAAAATTCTGAGATACATCACTAAATGGATCACCAGGAGGAAAAAGGAGGTCCTAATACCACTATATAGGACTTTAGTCATGACCTTATAGGTCATCTAATCCAACACCCACCCCCCCGCTCAAGCAGGAGACCCTACACAATTTTTGACAAATGGCAGTCCAATCTTTTATTGAAGTGATGAAGCTCCTACAACTTCAGAAGGCAAGCTGTTCCATTGGTTGATTGTTCTCACTGTCAGAAAGTTCCTCCTCATTTCTAGGTTGAATTTCTCCTTGGTCAGTTTCTATCCATTATTCCTTGTCTGGCCTTCAGGTGCTTTGGAAAATAGCTTGACCCCCTCCTCTCTGTGGCAGCCCCTCAAATATTGGAATACTGCTTTCATGTCTCCCCTGGTCCTTCTCTTCACTAGACTAGCCCAGTTCCTATAACCGTTCTTCATATGTTTTAGTCTCCAGTCCCCAATCATCCTGGTTGCTCTCCTCTGCATTTTTTCTAGAGTCTCAACATTTTTTTATAGTGTGGTGACCAAAACTGGATGCAGTACTCTAGGTGTGGTCTAATTAGGGCTTCATAGAGTGGTATTAGTACCTCACTTGATCTTGATTGTATCCCTCTGTTATTGCAATTCAGGATTGCATTGGCTTTTTTGGCTGCCACTGCTGGCTCATATTTAGCTGGTTGTCCATTAAGACTCCAAGATCCCTCTCACAATCACTGCTATTAAGCCTATTAAGCCTGGTTTCACCGAGTTTATATGTGTACTTTTGGTTTTTCTTACCTAAGTTATTTTACTTTTCTCTACATTGAATTTCATTTTGTTCGATAGGGCCCAGTGTTCAAGTCTGTCAAGATCCACCAGGATCTTGAGCCTGTTATCTAGGGCGTTAGCTATTCCTGCCCGCTTATCATCTGCAAATTTGGTAAGTTCCCCTTCTATTCCCTCATCTAAGGCATTTGGAATACTGTATCCAGTTCTGGAGACCTCACTTTAAAAAAAGATTGACAAGATTGAGCAAGCCCAGAGATGGGCAATAAAAATGGTACAAGGTCTGAGGGACAAATCATATCAGGAAAGATCGGAGGAACTGAGTATATACAGCCTGGAGGACAGAAGGGAAAGACATGAGTGAAACCATTAAATATATTAAGGGTGTGAATAAGGTTCTAGAAAGCAGTATTTTCAACACTAAGCAAAAAAATAAGAACTCAGGGGCATAACTCCAAACTGGCAGGAGGGAAGTTCAAAAGTAATGTTAGAAAGTATTACTTCATAGCAAGAGTAGTGGAAGTTTGGAATCAACTTCTAATGGAGGTACTGGTTAGTTGTCAGTAATGGAGTTTAAACATACTTAGGATAAACACTTATCCATCATCTGACTTATTATTTAAAAAATAATCAAACATCAAATGGCAAACTTGATGGACGAACCACTAGGTCTTCGTCTGCCTTCAGTTTTCTTTTTTTATGAAATGTTCTACCTATGTTTTAATCTTTCAAACATTTAAAAGGTAGAGAAGGTGCAGAAAAGGGCATACAGAGGCTGCAGAAGCAGATTTGTGAGCGGCAACTGAAGTATTTACTCTCCTTTATATTGAACAAAATATGGTTAACCAAGGGGGAACATTAAAGCAGCTTATAAAATTGCAAACTGCATAAAGAGAACAGAGCGGGTGTTTGCTTTTGCAAACATTTGTTGGATTCAGAGCAGACAGAATAAATTACTTCATACACATAAACTTCAGATAGCTTTAAAAGGGGAATTGATTAATTCCTGGAAGGAGAGAGATATCAGTAGGTAATTATAGTAATAAAATCCTATTTCACCATGAGCAGCAGCATATGCAGAAAAAAATCTGGGTGTCTTGGTGCAGGGGTCCTTAACCTTTCTGGCTCTGTGGGCCAGCAGTGGTGGCAGGGGGGGGATGGTTTCACGTGCTTGCCTGATGCTTGCACGAAAGGAGCTTCGCGAGCTTTCCCGCCGATTGCGTGGCCCAGTTCCCAACAAGCTATGGATCAAGGGTTGGGGACCCCTGTCTCAGTAGATCATAGTCTGAACATGAGGCAATTGCAGAAAAGTCAATGCCACCTAGATTGCATATACAGAGGAATAGCCTCAGGGTCAAGAAAAGCCACTCCTCTACTCTATTCTGTACTTATCAGACGATACCTAGAATACTGCATCCCATTTGGGGTATTGCATTTTAAAAAGGACACTGATAAACTGGAGCACATCTGAAGGAAACTGAGCAAGATTAAAAGGGGCCTGGAAGGAAAAACTTGTCAGGAATATTTAGAGATGTAGTATGTTCTTAAACTGCAGAAGTAAAGACTATGGGGAGCATGATAGCTACCTTCAAATATCTGAAGGACTAGCAAATGGAGCAGAATTGTTCAGAGTTGTTCCAGAAAATGGGACAAAAAGAATTACAGTAAAGTAGTTTTTAATTGGCATCAGGAGAGGTTTCCTAAGAGTAAGAGGTATAGAACAATGAAACAGATTGCCGTGGAATGGCTCAAATCTCTATGGGTTCTATTTTATTCTCTCAGGCAAGAACTAAAGCTGTTACCCTTTGAACTTTTTAACTATTTTTTAAATAATTATGATACTCCAATGCATTAATATTTTTAGCACTCTGATTGTGTCATTGAATAAGTTTAGTAAAAATGATGTATGTATCTAAAAACATAACAAGTGTATGGTTTTTCAGCATGTTTTTTTGTGTATGAAAACAGGTAGGAATTCACAATATGGTCACCATATACGGTTATATTTTGGGGGATTTACATTGCATATTCTTATGTGCATATTTTCAAGCGCCCTCCTATTAGCTTACTTGCCACATCACTTTCTTTCTTACACTTTATTTATGCATTTATTTATAAAATTTAGTGGCCACCCATCTTACCTTACTCTGGACGGCTTACAATCATAAAAAATAAAAACTGAACAAAGATAAAAGCATTAATAAAACACCATGCACAGCCAAATATAGCAGCCCAATTAAAAGATGGGGAGGGCAAGACTAGGATGGGATAAAATAAAAACTGAACAAAGATAAAGGCATTAATAAAACACCATGGACAGCCAAATATAGCAGCCCAATTAAAAGATGGGGAGGGCAAGACCAGGATGGGAGGGAGGTGGGATCTGTTGGTAATTGATCGATCTCGTCCACTGTGATGCTCCCCCATTGGAGCCCCAAGCCAACTGGCGGAGCCAGATCTTTAGGCTCTTACGGAAGATCAGGAAGATTGGGGCCAACCCCACTCTGGGGGCAAGATATTCCAGAGGGCAGGTACAATGGGAGAGAAGGCCTTTCTCCTGGACCCCTCCAGCCAAACTACTCAGGCCTTTGGGGCCCGCAGCATGCCTCCTATGCCAGCATAAGTGACATGGACCTATCCCAGTGGTTCCCATAGGGAGAAGAGAATCGTTTGCATGCTGCTTATTTGGACCAGGCAACAATTCTAAATTTCCTGTCTGGCAGTAGACTTGCTTGTTGAATGATCTTCCGCTTCTATCAAGGTAGGCTGTAATGGTATGTAGAAATGACCTTGGGAGGCAGGAGGAAGAGCCAACTTCTTCCTGCTGCTTTCTGAAGACTTTCCGAAGCATCACAAGAATGATCTCAGCTTTACCAGATAGATCTGACATAAAACCTGGCCAAAATAAGCCAATTCTACTTTACTGTAAAGGTACATTAATAGAATCTTGCAAGTCTGAAAATACAATTCTCCTCCACCTCCTTTACAACCCAAGAACTTAAGAATTGTCCGTCTTGAACCATTTGTTCTGCCCACTGTACAGCTGCGGGCTAAGCTCTCTCTATATCTGACTGCTCCCTAGGCAGCATCTCCACCAGGGGTGAAATGCTCCCAGTTTGGACCGGATCACCCGATCGGTAGTGATGGTGGTAGGTGGTTTGGAGAATCAGTAGCAAAAATCCCTGCCCTCATCCCCATTCAAAGCTGAGCCGCGTGATCATCAAAGGTTTTTTTTTTACTTTTAAAAGCATTTTTTCTTTGGCCAAAAAATGTTTTTAAAAGAAAAAAAAGCCTCTGCTGATCGCGCAGCTCAGCTGTGATTGTGAGAGGCTTTTAAAAGCAACTTCTTCGGCCAAAGAGGTTGTAGAAAAAGTGCTTTTAAAAGGCTCTGGTGATCCTAGCTGAGTTGCTTGATCGTCAGAGGCTTTTTTTCTTTTAAAAGCAAAAAAAATGCTTTTAAAAGAAAAGAAAAGCCTCTGACAATCAGGCAACTCAGCTGGGATCGTCAGAGGAGCCTTTTAAAAGCATTTTTTTACAAGCTCTTCGGACAAAGAGGTTATAGAAAAAATGCTTTTAAAAGTTAAAAAAAAAGCTGGCCACGTCCACCCAGTCACATTACCACCACCACCACCGAGCCACGCTCTCAGAACCAACAGTAACAAATTTTACATTTCACCACTGATCTCTACCCCATCTCCAAAAGAGGCATACCATTCCCACATACCATTACAAATGATGCATGCAGTTTGGAGAATTTAGGTGTAGCCTTCTTTGTGAAGCCTCAGAATCTTTCTTGAAGGCTTTCTGAAGCATTGCAAGAACTGCATGTGCTATTTGGAGAAAAGCACAAGCAGCCTTGAAAAGAGAGCCTAGTGAGCCAGAAGATGGTGACAATCAGTTGGGAGCAGCAGGACCTGTGCAGTGCAGAGGTGTTGAGATTTTGTTGCAGGGTTGCCAAAAGGTCAGAGATGAGATAGGTAAGTGTGGAGAATTGAAGCGCCCCTGCAGTGTGTGGGTGGGCTGCCAAGCACTCAAATTTTGATCATGTGATCTTGGGGACTGAACTTAAGTACCATTCATTTGGTGTAACCATAACTTTGAATGGAAGCTGAATGCTGAATGTTCATTCATTAAGCAAGAACCACTTACGTATATTCTAAAATAGAGTGTGTGCTAAAGGTTAACCATGCAACTCTAGAGGAGAAATACCCAACCCAGCAGTAATCAAAAAGAACTTCTTTTCAGAAAGAGAACTATTTTCTTACCAAACACTTACTAGCTCGGCAAAAGCCAATAAGGGACTACGTAGTGCTTAGATATAGCATTCTTTTCAACTAATACAGCTATCCTCCAGGTCCAGAACAAAATCCACAAGTTTTATTAACAGGTCCTTAAAAATAAAAGCAATCCAAAACTTGTCCCTTACTGGAACTGATGGAAGCTGCTACAGTAGTGTTTTGCCTAAATCAAGGTGATGAAAAAATACAGCTGAAAAAAAAAATACAGGGACTACTTATCTGGCACTTGAAATAAGCTTCCAACATTTCTTCTGCTATAATTAGCATGCAGAATGTTTGTAATGATTGTTCAACAGAAATAAGAATGAACCTTCCTGAAATAATTATCTAGACTCCATAACAACTGTTGAATCGTGTTGATGACCACATCTGCAAAATTATATGACAGTTATGCCTACCAGGAGGCATTTCTTTTTATATCTCACTCATGGTGAAATCTTCCCACTGCTGTTTGAATAGAAGAATTCTTTGAACCTTAAAACTGTCTTATCCTGCTAATGCTAAGCAACCAATATCTATATTGTTAACTTTTGAATTTCAAATTTTATTCACGGAGAGAAAGAGATTCTGCAGATTAAGTCAAGCTTACTCAATTTACATAATATTCTATTTATTTATTTATTTATTTTATTTGTCAATCACATATAAGATAACAGGCAAAAGTATAAACATAATTTGGATACATGGAAAGAGTAAGTTAAAAAAATATTAGGACAGGGACGGTCCTAAAATTTTCTAGTCTGAAAATTTGTTTGATTTTGGGGAAAAATGGTTTAATCTTGTCCTGAATGATGCAGCTAGGCAATATGCTAAAGTTCCTCTCTTTTTTTATTCTGTACATGTGGATAAAAACAAAAATAGCTCAACAGTCACCTTTTCTGATTTCAATGCATTCTGTTTTTCTTACAACATTTTACCTCAGCTCTCTGCAACCTGCTGTTCTTTGAGATTACTGGAATTCTGAACATTGCAGTCCACATATATCTGGACATTAGGGAAAGCTATTCAGTGATAACAGGTTCTAACTCATAAATAAAATTTTGAAGACACTAAAAATTAGGCTCCAAAAAAAATATTGTCCATGTTATTGATAAAAGACACTAAAACTCACATTAGAATCTTCAGTTGTGTTTGTTATTACCAATTTTAAAGCAATAATTCCCTGCCTTCAGGCTCACAATCTGTATATTTATCCGTAACAGAGAGACAAAAACAGTTATTTCAATAACTCAGCAGTGATTGCTTAGAAAATGTAATTTGTTTTATATGATTTACTCTAGGATCAAACTTTTATTTTACTTTGAAATCTCTCCCCCTCTGAAGAAAATCCTCTCCAGACATCCTGCTGTTTGTGCTCATGCTTTTAATTTGTGTATGCTGTTTTTAAACTGTTAATACATTCAACACTTCATTTTGTGTCAAATCAGCAAGAACAAACAAAGCTCTCCACATATGCTCTTTTGTATTTTAAACATGTTTTCTTTCTTAGGCTGCAGCCCAGGGTGGTGTTTTATACACATGTTGAGATTATGCCTAAAAGGAGTCTCAAACATTCAGCAGTTTCCTCTGAATGAATACATAAGCTTATTTCTAGGTTTTTGAAAATGATTTCTTAATCAGTTTCCTTTTTCTTAAGTTACCCAAAAAGAGATCTAGAAGTTGTGATAAACCTAGATTATTAGACTGCAGAACCAATTTGATGAAAGGTGAAAGAGATGTTACCTTTACCTCATTAAACTCAGTAAGATAGGTACTCAATGCTTTGACTCCCATTAGTAAGGTCAGGGCTGGGAGGAACTCACCCACAATCACAGTTATATGAATTGGGTTGAGTCTTTATTGCTTTCCACACATAGAAAGTAGCCCATTTTACATTGGCAATCTGATAGAGAATTTAAATTTTCTGAATGTAATGGTTTAGCTGAAACAGAATGCATGCTAATGAGGTTCAGTGGCCCAATTATCAATAATAAATCATGGGGCCTATAAATTTCATTAGCTTATGGAAAAAAAAGATACGTAGTCTGAGCTTCTTTTCATATTTGAGAAAACACTGTTGAAGTGGATTTGATTGTGAGAGTAAATATCCATAAAGCTATGATATTAGCATGTGCAGACTTGCTAATAAAGGAAGGAAATCACAAAATCTAAATGTTTTAAATAGTTGTCCCATCCTAATGATATCTCTTAGTCGGCTCAGAAAGGAATTGTACAGCGTTTTTTTCTTAATTCCTCAGCTTTTAGCTTGCCTTATAAACCTTGGATTGTAGAAACTACCTTGGCTTTAGATCTCCCATTGTTTTTAAAATGAGTTTAAGTATCAAAGAATAATAGTAAACTGAGAAAATAGCAACATGCTGCCTCTTCTGCTGAAACTCCAGGAATGAAATCTTTTTCAGTTCTGTTTATATTGAATACAGGGAATTTTCCAACATGCTAGGTATCCAGTTATTTTTACATTAAAGGGGGATTTATTTAAAATAATCAAGAAGGCTGGAGTCCCAAGAGAAATGTTTGTGGCCTCTATGTTAAAAATCCCAGATCTAGCACATGGATTTGGTATGCAGGCATTTCTGAAGCTAAATAATGCAGCCAGTTTCTTTAACACTTGAAAGATTAGTTCCTCCCTGTCCCTCAGGACTGCCCCAAGGAAAATTTATACTGATAAAGCTGAGGATAGGCAGAGAAAGCCAAAGAGTGTGTGCAGTGCATCTAAATAACTGGATGGGACTCTGCATTCACATGAATGATACGTAGAACATAGTTTTTGTTTGCAAGAGAAGAGAAGTAGGGAGGGAGGGAGGGAGGGAGGGAGGGAGGGAAGGAAGGAAGGAAGGAAGGAAGGAAGGAAGGAAGGAAGGAAGGTAGGTAGGTAGGTAGGTAGGTGTCAAGGTTCCGAGTAATGAACTCAACTTTCAGCTTTGAACTCAGAGAACAGTTTTATTGAGTATTTTCATTTGTGTCAAAATTTGAGAAGGCTGAAAGTCTCAGAGTTGCTGAATTGATAAGGTTCATTACTTGGAACCTTGACAAAAGGAAGCCATTGTAACTTGTCATACTTTGTATATATTGGATTGAAACAGCACTATGCCTTCCCAACCCACGCTGTTTTGGGGGACTGAGTAACATTTTGAACCTTGCATATGTATGCCAGTTCGTGGACAGGCTTACAGAATGGTGCGATCAGTTACAAAAAACGTGTTTCCACAAAGGCAGACCAGTGAGAATATACAAAATAAACTTTCCATCCACCATATGTTAGTCATCCATTGCTGGAAAATTAAAATGAGCAACATAGATTGCACACATTATCCAAAGAATAATGGTCATAAAATACAGATAAATCAAACATTACACCCTAAATTCAAGCAAAAAGTACAGGCCAAAAATATCATACATTCAAACAAGATAGGCAAAAGAGCTAAACCACATCTTATTTTGAAGCAAAACAAAACCTTCCTATTCTACCAGTTTCTACAATTGCTAATTCCCATCTGTTTTCATGATTTTAGGGTCCATTGAATAGATATACAGAGAATACTTGGCCATGGCATTTATGTTTGTTTTTAGAAAAAGCTTTTGTGACTCTCTTATATCCTAGAGATACTCTTGTTAATAGCCCCATCACATAGTGTTGTGGGGAGAAAAGAAGGAGAGAGTGCTCTGTACATTATATTGAGCTCCTAAATGAAAGTTGGAACATAGATCTAATAAATAAATGATGGAACGTTTAATTTAAAAAATGGATACACAACAACTATATCATATATAGAGAAAGATGTATATGCTAAGTCTGTAATAAAATGTTTACATTGATCTTGAGATATAGGTTAGTGAGACTGAAGTCCTACTTAATCAGCTTATAAGAAACAGTCAAGTTTTATTCTAGTGCATTGGACAATTAGTAGTTTTTCAGTAACCAGATATTTCTGTTGTACAACATTCAATTTTTTTCTTAGTTTTCCACCATGAATTGTAGAGGTTTACATTCCTTTGTCCTTTTTCTCAGAACAATCTCACAAGTGATGGCCTACAGTGACTAGTAGCTTTTCTATTTTTTTTTAAATTTTATTGTAAACTGCTCAGAGTCATTTCGATGAGATAGATGGTGTAATAGGCAGACAGGCAGGCAGGCATTCAGCATGGCCTTCTCCCAATTCTAATCTACTCTTCTAAAAAATTTACTGAAAATGCCATGTTTGGGTTCAATACGCTGAATCTGTTTTTAAAAAGAAACATATCAGGGGACAGCATTTCTTAAAAAATCTTCACTGGAAAAGCAAGTCAAATATTTCTATTTCTAGTGTCTGAAAGACCAGGACAGCATTTGACAGATTGTAGTTGTGATTAAAGGGCTGTGTCTTTTTTTCTAGTCACTGGTTGCCTTTCTAAAGGATCCTGAAGGAGCTCCATTGTGGGAGGAAGATCCTGAAGCCAAAGATGTTGCCCATATTGACAGTGAAAAGGTAAGCTTCCTTGAATTATAATTAACATTAGAGGACATTTTAAGGAAACATAGAAATAAATATCAGGAATTTTATTCTGGCATATTTAGAGAGCTAGTTTAGCAAACTGAATGCACTGCAAGCTAAAACACATTGAGAGTATTTGTTCAGTAGAATAGGAAAGGAGACCCTGATTGGGCACCATCTCATGCTAGCTATGGATTTATTTCAGAATCTGCTAGCATGAATCTTACCCCAAAGCATATTTCATCTTGAGCTGCCATTACAAGTGACTAAATTTATGTTGGCTTCTTTGACTTGAAGGGTCCTTGAAAACGGCAGCTTCTAATTGTCTTGGTATAAAATGCATTAATGCCTTCAGCATGGGATGATGGAGCTTAATAGCTTGCTAGCTAATGATACTGTCTGCACAAAGCCTAACCAAATGATTGGTAGGTTCTGACTGAGATGAAAGGAAAGGTTTGGAGAATGTATGAAAGTGTGCAAAATTACCTGGAGCATGTTTCACAGTCAACATGGGGCATCTCTAGATAGGGTTGGGAGTGGCTACCGTACCTCCGAAACCTTGGAGAGCTGTTGACATTCAGCGAAGGCAACATCATTGTTCAATCAATTAACCATTTGATAGCATAAGACAGCTTCCTGTGTTCATACAAAGTATTGCACTGTTATGCAGACACTGAACCTCTTTCCCCTAGAAATGATCAATCAAACTGTTAACTGATTGGGAACCCAGGGATACTCTGAATATTTTTATATAGATTGTAAAAAAATATGACTTACTGTAGATGCTTGAAATAAATCATGTTATGGAGCAAAATTAATTAAAAGTGTAACCCATTTGTCCAGATAGTCCCCAAAAGTTTACTATGTGTCTCAATTGCTCTTAAATAACTAAGCACTAATATATTCTGTGTTTGGTTCTCAGAATGCTGAAATTGTATTGTTTTTCTAAACTCTGATGTAAACCACGGTCTCTACATAGAAGTAGAGAAGTATCCTTCACCTCTAGGTTTGAAGGACTAGTGGTCTACTTAAGGGTCATTAGAAAGTTCTTTGACTTTAAAGGAAACAGTCTTTGGTATTTAATATGGACAAATTTTGCAAGGGCATTGAATATTTTTAGATGAACTCAGGCAATCTTAATTTTGTTCTATACTCTATTATGAAACCTAACATTGCTGTATTTGCTGATCCTTTTCTAATGTCTATTTTTCTTTCCATTCTAATCAATTTTAAATTTTAATTGATTACTCTCTTGCTGGTATTCACAGTCATTTCAGTTTCTTAGCTTTCATTCCAGTATTAGCAACAGTTACTTTGGCATTCACATTTGTCAGAAGATTAATTTTTAATGTTCACCTTTCTGTTCTCAGTTGCAGGTTCTCTAGGGCTTATTTTCAATTTAAAATGTTGCCTTTCTCATTGTGGTAGCTTTAAAAAAACTCTTCTGATGTCTTCCTATTACCTTGGATTGGTTTCTGGTTAAAGGAAACAAGTTATTCTTTCTGTTCAATTGCATTCTTAAAAGGATTTGACAAACATCCTGAATACGCAATCATCAACCAGAGATTCTTAATCTTATTTTAAAATAATGTTTGTTGTAGTCTGCTGTATGGCAGCCCCTGAATAATATATTTTATGGTCCGTATAATATCAACACTTTTTATCTTAGCAGAGTTTCTTTGGATCTTGTATTCTTCCTTCTTGGGTTCATGGGTAGGACTAGAACTTTCTGCTTTCAGCATTGAACAAACCATGGTTCTTGAATATGTTTGAATTTTGAACTGTAATATTTCAACAATGGTAGCAAAAAATAAACCAACATTAAATAGTTACCTATTCTATGTCTGAACACATTATTTGCTAAAATATAATGTCACAGGAAAAACAGATTAGTTTACAATCAGAAGTATTTTTTTTTCTGATCACAGGTTTCTGTGTAGTTACGGATCCACTGCATAGAAGCTTCCAAATTATTGTAATTTATTTATATAGGGTATGATAGTTTCCCACTACGTGTGAATTGCACATTAGCAATTTAAATTATCAGTTGTGTTTTTTGTTGAATAATAAGATGAAAACCAAGAGAAAGTAGAAAAGGTATTTATTTCAATAAAATTATAGTCCCATAAAGTGTTCTACGTATAGCTGAGAAAGCAAAAAATCAAAATAAAATCACAGAGGGAAAAATGTAGTCCTAAAAATATGCTAGGAAGTTGTCAATTTACATATAGTCCTCAGTTAACCATACACTTAACTGGAACTGGCAATTCCATCGCTATGTGAAGCCGTCATTAAGCAAAATTTATGACCACACCAACTTACAACAACAGTTTCAGCAGTCTTGGTTGTAGTTGTTAAGCAAATTACTGTGGTTGTCAAGCAAGACACTATGTGATCACAGTTTGCAACTTCCCACTGGCTTCCCCATTGACTTTGCTTGTGGGAAGCTGACTGGGAAACTTGCAATGGGTGATCACATGATCATGGGATGCTGTGACCATCGTAAATGCATGAGGGTTGCCAAACACTCAAATCACAATCATGTGACTCAGGGATACAGCAATGGCCATAAGTGTAAGAACCAGTTGTGAGTCCCTTTTTTCAGTGTGGTAACTTTGAACAACTGCTAAACAAATGATTGTTAAGCAAAGAGTACTTCTATGGCAAATAAATTTTACAATAAAAATAAATCTCATAATTAATACAATATTAATAAAATGTGAAGAATATTGCAAAGGACAAATATTCAGATAATAAATGCAGTGACTAATGGGCCCTATTAAGGCTTCTAATCCAAGAAGTATATAGTATTGGTCCACTGACAAGACCTAAGGACTTTTCTATGATCTTTAATTAAATTAAGTCTCAATTGTGGAGGTGCTACCTAGGTAGCCAATTTAAAGACTGAATTATTTTTAACTTTATCACAGTTGGTTATTTAATATATCATGATTTTAAATTTCATTGTTGTGTTTTTAAGAGCTAATTCTAGGAGACGACTTCCGGTATCCAGCGGCAACGGACGTCTGGAAGGCTTCTCCTGCCTCCAGCGCCCGAATCCGGCCGCCGCCGAGGCCCCCAGGGGCCAGGTGTTCCGAAAAGGACACCTGCCGCACGGACGGCTCGCCAGGGGTCTCCCAGCCGACATACAGGACTGTGGGGACCGATGCTGGCGCGCCCTAGGCTCGGCGGGGTTCGGAGGCCACAGGCCGCGGCCATTATTTTGGTCGTCGCCTGGGCCGCTGTGCCCGGTGACACCGGGGCATTGGATTTATAACTGCAGCAGCCTGGTGGTGAACAGGGAACGGAGAAGAATTGAGGAGGAGAAGGAAGGAATATCGGTGGCGTGGTGGACTGCTCCGGAGTGCGGGGGTTTTTCTCCCCTGCGGTTGGAAGGAGCACGAGTTATTCTGGAGAGAGGAGAACTTAAAATAAGAAGATTACGGTTTTGTGGAGCTCTGGAGAGAAGAGGTGATGGAGAAATTTAGGAGGGAAGGTTTGAGGCCCCCTCCTTCTGGGGAACAGTGGTGGCGTCCAGCTTCCGCCTTCACTATGAGAATTTTGATGACATCACTTCCCTTGACTTCCTGGTTGACTAACTGTACTCTGGACTCGTTGCTCCTGTGAGTGCCCCTGGTGGATCCGGAGGAAATTACAAGGATACTGTGCTTGCCTGAGGATTTTGATTTTTTTTTTTCAAATGGCAAAGGTCAGAGACCAACTGCTGGAGAGATGGAGAATTCTGGAAAAGTTATCCAATATGGACAAGAAACTGGATGATTTGCAAAGAGGCCAAACGGAAATAAGAGCAGAAATTGTGACTATCCAAAAGGATTTAAAGGATACTCAACAAGTCTCAGCAGAAAACAAGCAGAAAGTGGAAGGTCTGGAGGGTGAGATGCGGGCAGTGCAGAAAAGAGAGGAGACGACAGGCAATGCTGTGCTTGGACTACAGATGGATAAAATGTCTTATTTCCTTAGGTTTCAAAATTTGGAAGAAGTGGACCAAGAAGACTTGAGAGATGTTGTGACTAAATTGTTGGGAGAATTTCTTGGGAGAGGTGTTGATTTCATGAATTGGGATGTGGATCGAGTTTATAGAGTTAATTTGCAATATGCACGCACGCATGCAGTTCCCAGAGAGGTTCATGTCAAATTTGTGAGAAGAGAGACGAGAGATGAAATTCTTAGAAAACATAGGAGTGGGGCACTGATTTACAGGGGCAGGGAGATAGCCATTCTGAGGCAGATTCCCAGACAGGTACGTGAAAAAAGAAAGAAATATTATTTTTTGTCAAGCAAATTGTACCAGAAGGGAGTGGGCTTCAGATGGCTGATGCCAGAGGGATTGATGATTTTCCGGGAGGGCATTACGAAAAAAATCAGTACAATTGCGGAGGCTACGGCCTATGTGGAGGAACACAAAGCCTTCCTGGAATCAGATGACCCAGGAATTGAAGAAGGGGAGGTTATAGATCATGGGGCTGAAGCGGCTGCCGCTGTTGCGGCCCTGGAGTTGGGTCAGGCTGAACCCAGAGTTCTGAGATCCAAAACTAGGAAGTGATAAAGATATTTGGGATTGTGTTGGTTTTCCTTATTCTCTTTTGTACGATATTCTGTTTATTCTTGACTCTTCTTTATTACGTATTTAAAATTTGCAAACTTTGCTACTTCGTGTCACCTGCTTGCCTTATGGCTGTTGTATGTGTTAAAAAATTTGAGTAAAATTCTTATTTTAGATAAGAAAAATGAAAATTTACCATACCTGATATGTATTTGTATAAACCTTTTTTGACTAATAAAAACTTTTTGAACAGAAAAAAGAGCTAATTCTAAAGGTGAACTTATCAATCATTTTAAGTGTCTTAAATACAAGTGCAAAGTCCACTCTTTGATATGTTTTGGATTTATCCATCAATAAAACATTAGAGTTTGTTGGTGCTATATGAGTGAGATCATATAGCAACACCCTGTCTTGAGGCATGGTCTACACCTTGTGTATATGAATTCAGATGTCTCATAATGTGTATAAGAGTCAGAGCTGCATTGCAGTAAACATTAGATCCTATTGATGCGTATAGCTGGGATAGAGTTAAACTCTAAGTTCAGGGAGTTAAACTATAAGTTTCAATTGAAATATAATCCTTAGATAGAAATAGTTTACTGAGTTTTGTAAACTATGTCCATAAGCCTTACATGCTTACTTGGATATGGCCAATGCATTCCGTCCTTACATTTCTAGACTGCTAAATTGGCATAGTAATCCATAATTCAAATCCACATCTTTTCAGCACCAATATAAAAATCTGTACAGGTAGTACTAGCACATTGGGATCATATTGAAGTAGTAGTAAGCTAGTCTGATTATATGGAGACCTCAAGGGTGGTTTTAGGACACTCTTATTAACAGTACTTTGAAAGCAAACATTAGCAGCGGTTATAATGAAGTTTTTAATCTTGAAATTGATTGCATATTTTGGTTGTACTTTTAAATGTAGGAATTTAAAGTATGGAAAGCTTCAATAAGAAGTGTTTGAGCCCTGGTTGATTAAAAAAAATCATCCATGTGTTTGTAGCGCTTTAATTGAGAATTTAATGATAACAACCAGATCATAAACTGTTTGGCAGTACTATCAATGGCTCCAATGGTTGTTGGAATTTTAGCTAAAATATATGGAGTAAAAACTCTTAAATTTCTTCTTTCATCTTTTTTATTTTCTCTTTTGGTTTTAAGGAACTGAAAAGACTTCTGAAGAAAGAAGATAAACCTGTTCTGCTGATGTTCTATGCCCCTTGTGAGTAATACAATATTTTAAAAAATTTGGCAGCCCCCTTACTGATATTTGTGTACCTCTGTTAAATTATTCCATTTGTTCATAGAGAACTGACAGTACGCATTCACTATCTGCTCATTACTCTGCATTTGATATTCTTCATTCCTCAGTTTTTATTCCAGAATTCACCACAAACATAGCAGTGTAGCATAAAAATATTTCAAATGATGTTCTTTTACTCTTTCTCTGCTAAAATTATACAAAAAATGAACACTCAGTTTCAGGTGGATCTTGCACATTTATTTCAAGTTTTCAATGTGTTTAGTCTATTCTTAGATATAGTAAGCTTTCTTCGAATATCCATTTGCTCCTGCTGTAATTTAAGGATCTGCAGTTATGTTGTCCTGCCATCATTCTTAAAATGGCTTGGTCGTGTCAAGAGAATAATACCCTGTCCCAACCAGCAATCATTTTAAAAGAGAACACATCAAAAATAAATACTATGATACCTTGGAGAGCTCCCTGCAACAGCAGTAGCTATTCAGCAGATTTTTTTTCTAATCTCTGCCTTCTCAAGTTTGAAGTAATGCCTGCCACACCCCTGTAAAAATACACAAAAATTGTTCCTGCCAATTTATCAGGTAACAGCTAATCTAAGATTATCTCAGACGCCTACGTGAATTAGAGTATGTAATCTAAGATGCCTATGTGAATTAGAGACCATCTGGAAATTTCAGTGTTTTGAGCTAAATTAGGAAATTGGAAAAAAAATATAGAACCACCCCCCCTCCACTGGTGAGCTACAGCTGTAAGGCTGACAATTGGTGGACATATTTGTCTTTTTAATCTAGGTACATTTGTGCCTAATGGTGTGTTGAATAACCTACTTTACTATTGCTGGTCATATGGAGATCTTTTTCTTCAGTTAGCTGACAGCCTCCATCAGGAATAAAGACTTTTCATTGTGAGTGATTAGTATCTAGGACTGCAGGCAGGTCAAAAACATATCACAGAATTCATTTCCTTAGCTCTGATCCTAATGATACCAAACATCCTGCCTGTCTTTGTTGTAGTATCTCATGGGGAAACAAGGGGCCAAAACCATGCTTTTATCAGGAGGGGGGAAAAAGCCCTTATGAATCTTCATTCCCAATTATAATCAAGATGAATAAATGGAAGCCAAACTACCGTATTTTTCGGAGTATAAGATGCATCTTTTTACCCCCCAAAAGAGGGTGAAAATCTGGCTGCGTCTTATAGTCTGAATGTAGCCCCACCCACCCACCCACCAACCCCCACCCTTCAGACATTTTTGGGCAGTTCTAGGTGGTGGGGATCTCGGTCAGGGCACAACCTGAGGAACAAACCTTTGGCCGTCCAGCGGGCAACTCAGGGCAGACAATGACTTCACTCCCCAGCAATGTGAGGAGCCGCCACCACCTAAAGCCCTCTCCGTGCCCAGGAACCGAGTTGAATGGGAGCCCCTAAAGCAAAACGTCCCTCCTTTCCAGCCACTGCCGCCCGTTGGCCTGATTCCCCAGTGCAATTCGCAGAGCTGTGTTTCAGGCAGTGGCCGGTTCCCCTGCAATGTGCATCAGGCCAGGTCCCTCTTCTGTCCCCATGAAAATCATCCCCCACCCCACTCATACCAGTTAAATGCACATAGAATAATAGGGTTTGTTTTAAACAGATAAAAAGATCTGTGCTGCTTGTTATCAAAATCGAGTGGAAGTGAGGACGTGGCTGATCCTGATGCTGGTAGGCAGAGGCAGAATTCTTTTTACTTGTCTTCCTCCTCAAAAATTAAGGTGCATTTTATACTCCGGTGCGTTTTATACTCCGAAAAATACGGTAATCTCCAATTTTTTATTTGACATAGGCCTGAAGGTTAAAGCCTCAGCTTCATCTTCCCTAGGAAGATGATTGAATGTATGTTTCATGGTTCTATCAACCTATTATTATTATTATTTTTAGAAAAACTGGGAGTGTGTTTCATAATATCATGTTTTCCCGAAAATAAGACAGGGTCTTATTTTCTTTTGACCCCCGAAATATGGCCTTGGCCTTATTATCAGGGGGTGTCTGGCAGAGAGAGGCTCCCTCCGTGTGCCATCAAGCCCTTCCCCTCCTGTTTGGGGAGAATGTAAGCGGCCTGTAGGCATCAAGCCGCACGAGTGCCTGTTCCCTCCCCCGCATGTACACCTCCCAGGGTTCACCATGTTGTTGTGGAAGCCGCTGGAAACGGAGAAGACGCAGGTCAGGCCAGCCACTTGGTGCCGAGTCTTCCAGGAGCCAGGGCAGAGAGTCTTCCGGCAGCCAGGGCAGAGAGGTGGCAAAGAGTGAAGGGAGATGCAGCACCACATGGGGAAACCGCGCCGCCGCCATCCGAGCACTGAGGATGGCTTCCTCTGTGGTTTCCAAAACCCGGCTGAAAGCCGAGAGGAGGCCAGTCAGGCCAGGTGCCTGCTATCGACTCTTCTGGGAGCCGGGACAGCCACATGGAGTTGCAACCATATAGCGGGAAGCGCACTCCCAGAGTGGCTACTGCCGACACATTCTTCTGGCAGCGCCAAGAATGCTGGGGGAAAGAAAATGAGAGGCAGCTCAAGATCAGATCAGCTAATCCGTGGTTCGCAGTTAAGGGGCCCAGCTGCCATTAGCTGACCAGGGAAGGGAAGGGCTGCCTCCTGTGCTGACCACGCCCATCCTTTCACTAGGGCTTATTTTTGGGGGAGAGTCTATATTTACGACCACCCCAAAAATCAGGCTTGGCCTTATTTTCAGGACATATCTTATTTTCGGGGAAACACGGTATTCTTTAATCAAAATTACTCTTGAATTGCAAATAATCAGAGAAGTGAATTCTTGCTATATTTCCTTTTTTAAAAGTTATATGGTATTGACAGGAAGTCTGGGGTTTCAGGAGGTATTGAAACAATAATCTCACTTGAATTTCTTTTGTAACCATACATGAAACTGGCAAAATCAAAACAAATAATGGTTGTGTTTTCCCTGACTACATTGATGCTATTTAACACACAACAAGTTTCTGGCTCCAATCTTGTTGTATAGTTCTATTGCATGTTTAGGAAACATATCAATTTTACATCAAATTTCTTAACAAGGACAGTCATTATGTCCAACTTCTGGACTAAGAATGATAGGAGCTGCACTCTACACATATCTGGAAGCTGCTTTACATTTCAATAACATAAAACACTGTCAATAAGATTTCTCCATTTTATCAGTGCATATCATTTATATTCTGCTAGCAAGGCTTGAATTACCCTGTTACTGGACAGGTAACTTTGTTAAGTTCCAGAAATGAATTCGTAGCAAAGGGGAAAAAAGAAGTATGGGATCAGATTGTAACAAATCTGAAAATGAATGCATGACTGTATTAAAGATATATGTGGTGTTCCTCAGCAAAAATGCTTTGCATTGTTATGAATATACTACATAATATATTTGCATTGCTCCTCAAGAAGCTATTTACCTGCAAGGGTTGATTTTACTTTGTCATGGCTGAATACAGTGGCATTCTAGCCATTTACCAAGAGAGCCAGGAACTAGCACAATGGAAATTAATTCATGTTATTGGATATATGTGTTGAATATGTGTGGAATGATGTTGTTTTGCAATGCCATGTAAAAAGGGAAAAAGCCACACTTTTTTCCTTAAGGTGATAAGCTCTTAAAATAATCCTCTCGGTACACTGTTTATTTCTAGGACATAGCATATTTGTCTTTCATGCATATTTACTCTTCAATACTGCTCTCTGAAACTTCTTCAGGCTCTTTGTAAATTTTAGATTTATCTCAGAAAAGCTTGGCTGTTTCCTGGTTCACAGCATGTGTTGCAATTGACCGCTGTTTTTATGTTGGTTGAAGTTATAATGTTTGCTTTAGTCTTATAAATAATTCCTTCAGGCTATGATATTGAAAAGTCTTCTTCCTCTTTTTCACTCACTAGCAAATAACTTATTTTCTAGTATGAATTACTTTCTTACAAAGTATATCTGAGTCATTCAGTTGGGGCATTCCCCTAAGCAGGTTTCCCCAGCATGGTTTTATAACTCATTTCTACGTTGTTCTTTTGGATATGTTCAAAACGTACATTTTGGAATTGGGGGGAAGGAGAATCTCTCCTCCCAAGTATTTTTAGATTCTGGTGTTTCTGATTCTGCAATGGTATTAAATAGAATACTGTTGGAGCAACTGTTAAATGGAATACTGCATCCAGTTCTGGTCACTAATATACAAAACAGATGTTGAGATCTTAGAAAGAGTTCAGAGAAGAGCAACAAAGATGAAAGTCTGGAGGCTAAGTCATAAGGTGAACGATTTAGGAAACTGAGTATGTCTAGTCTAACTAAAAGAAGGACTAGGGGTGATATGATGGCAGGCTTCCAGTACTTCTGTCACAGAGAAGAAGGGGGTCAACCTATTCTCCTGTTGTGCCTCGCTCGCCCCCCACCCCCCCGCAGCTGGGCCCCTCTCATCTCCTGCTATCTCAGCCAGAGACTGATAGTGCAGAAGAATGTCTTGGCATGCCTCCAGCCCCCAGCCCTGGCACCATGCCCGGACAAACCGAGCAAACAAACCTCCCTCCGATAGCATGTGCGCCTGAAGCCAGCCACGAGCTGGGATTACCGGCAGCTGGGGACGAAACGATGCAATGGATAGATCCATGCTTCCGGAGAATGGAGAGGCGACGTCAGCAAAAGGAAGGGAGGGGCAGGCCTGGATAAGTGCTGAGTCATGGAGCCACACCCTATGGCCTATATAAAGGATCTGCTTTCTGGCATTCTTTGAGTCAGGCAAAGTCTAACTTGGATTGCTGAAGTCACATCCTGGTCTCCTGCCTGCCCTGAGAACTCTGACAGAACTTTGGCAAAGCTGCAGAGGCTTCGCAGCCTCGCTTGATACGGACTTCCTCGACCCGGCCGTCAGAGGAGGAGTGGGACACGACATCTCCAAAACACCAGAGGGCAGGACAAGAAGTAACTAGTGGAAGGTCGTTAAAGAGAGATCCAACCTAGAGAAATTTCCTGACAGCGAGAACAATCAGTGGAACTACTTACCTCCAGAAGTTCTGAGTGCTCCATCATTGGAGGTTTTTAAGAAAAGATTGGGCAGGCTTTGTCCAGAATGGTATAGGGTCCCCTGCTTGAGCAGTGGGTTGGACTAGGAGATCTCCAAGGTTCCTTCCAACCCTATTATTCTATGTTCTAAGACTAAGTGAAATAGATCTCCATGAAACAGATGCTTCTGTGGGCAGGATGGAAAGGTGGATTTTACCTTCTCCCCTTACAGTACTGGATTCATAATACTAAGAAGCAAGACTGGAAGAGATGCCAAGTGCTGGAGGTGGGGGAATGGGGGGAAATTATCTCTCCCTTTTGCCTGCATTAGCTTCCAGCTTGTAGTATAAAAGTTTCACTAAGTTGACTTCTTCATACTAAATAATGTTTTTTCACTCACAAAATAGGAAGTCTGGACTGGATCCAACCCAATGAAGTGTTTTACATGAAATGCTGGCGAAATTCTACTGGCTTTATTTATTTAACATGGGCCAATTTAGATCTTCATCACCAATCTTCATTTCCAAAAGTGGAATTTAAGTCACCTAACATTAAAAAAATAGAACACTTAATTTGATATTCCTAGATTTTAAAAGTATTGTCTTGTCCTTCAGGCTATCTAACTATATATAACTAGCCAGTTTCTAACAAATGCACCCAGATGACTTGGCTTTGCCCCCTCTTTTAATGAAAAATCTGTCTTCAGACTCTGCTATCAAATGCTTTTAGAAACTAATGGAGGATCTTCTTTGAAGGTTACTGCTCCTTAGTAATCAAAGTAACACTGGGACTTTGTGCTTAATATGATGAAAAATGCTGCAGCTAAATTCCTTTTTAATCAAATAAGCTTTGAGAACTCATGAGTAGACCCTGTTGCTTAGGCATGGAGTCAGCAGATTGAAATAGGAACAAGAGGATATGTGTGCGTGCAAACCGACAAATATATACAGAGAAAGGAAATTGCAATTATACAGCAAACATTAACAAGATGAATAGACTGAAGCAAACAGATCAATAGTATATTAAAAACAGCATAAATATGGCTAATACAAATAATGGTTCTGAAAATAAAATTCTATGCATCCATGACTCCAACTACCTAATTGATTTTGAGCTACAGGGTTTCTTTTTTTTTAAGGTCTTGTATATATTTGCTATTAGTCTAGGAATTCTGCTTTTATGAACCAATTGTATATCACTGGGTACATGAAGTTCACTGTGTTTTTGTACCAATGGGTGCAGGTGAAATAAACAGCCTCTCTGGTCTGACTTTTCTGCTTCAGTAGTTCCTCCTCCAGTATATAAAACTATCACAGCAGATTGAGAATCCTCTCCCATAGCTAGCATTTTCTGACCTGGGTTAGTATGAAAATACCCATATCAGTATTGGACCGTTTCCAGGCTAAACATCTTAAAACTCTTATCAGTAAAAAGGTAGATCCCAGGCCAGAGCCTTGTCTAGTTTCCTTCTCTAAATGACTTTAACCTTATCTTATATTTAAAATTATATCTGGGAGGAAGTCTGACTTTTGCTTTCTAAAGGTTACATCTCCTCTGCGACTGACTTTATTGCAACTTCAAATATTCACTTAGTAAACTAATCATACGACATTTCTGTAGCTGAAGAACCTGTCCAAAACTACTCTAATCTTCTAATTCCAAACTGGAAGGAAAAATAGAATACTATAAGGGATTTCTATAAATGTATTTTTAAATAAAATTAAAACTGACCATGAATATATTCAGTGGCACTATATTCCAATAAATTATACTATATAAAACTGCATCTTTCTGGAATTAGTATTAGCAGAATTGATCTCAGATTGCCCTATTTTTGGTGGCAACCCCAACTACTCAAATCAAAAGGTCTAATTATCTTAAAGAAAATAGAAACAGAACCCCACAGTTTTTCACAAGTAGTCCTGCTGTTGGTTTATTGATCATTATTTCTATACATTGATGCAACAGTGACATTGAATCAGCTCCTGTTTCTAGCTGCTAAATTTATTATTGTAATATTCTAAGAAGCTAATTGAAACAGTAGTAATTAAAATTTTGGGAATTGTTCTGGTGGAAAAACTAGTGCAATAGTTGAAAGCTTTGAAAATTGCTACCATTAAAGATAAATGTATTCAAATATGGCCCCCAATTACTAGTATTACGCCTTAGTAATGTTTTCCTTGTACTGGTTATTTTCATCTCTGCAAATGTTATTTTGGATAGAAATACTGAACATGGCTGGTGTTTGTATTTGTATTTGTAAATGATCACATGTTCATTTAACCATCTATGTGTGTGTTGGGGCTGTGCAAAACCTTGGATTTCCTTCTAAAATGTTTCTTCAAAATGTCCAAGATACAAATTAAACATTTGGTTTGCAACTCTTTAAAGTTACTGTAGCAGCTGAAGAGGCCTGTCATGCAAGCTGCAAAAAAGATGCAGCTACTTTAAAAAGTTGCAGATAGGTGCTATAATAATACCCCCATGCACTCTAAATTGATTTTTCTAAAAACAATTTCACTCAGTGTATAGCATAGCATTGAAACACTTAGATTCATGCCCGAAGTTTCTAATCCATCTTTTCACTTCACATTTGGAATTAATCTTAGAAAGGTAATGTTATGAAATAGGTTTTTGATTGCTGAACACTTGGGTATATAAAGGTCAGGAGAAATGCTTAACTCAGGAATAATTTTGGCAAGTCAGGAATAATTTCATGCATTTTAAAACATATGCACACACAAAGTATGAGAGCCAGTGTAGTGTACTGATTAAAGTACAAGACTAGGAGCAGAAAGAATTAGGTTTTGGGTCTCCCATTGGACAGGGAAGTTGCAAAATATAGAATGGAATGGAATGGAATGGAATGGAATAGAATAGAATAGAATAGAATAGAATAGAATAGAATAGAATAGAATAGAATAGAATAGAATAGAGTTTTTTACTGGCCAAATGTGATTGGACTTCTAAGGTACAACTTTTAATGATAGTCATACCGTACAAATAAGCAATCAGAAAACAATATCAATATAAATCGTAAGGATGCAAGCAACAAAGTTACAGTCATATCTATGAATGTGCATTAGACTGCCATGGTAGATTAGGGTGATCATATTTTCATGGACAAAAATAAAGGATAAACCTGAAAAAGGGACAAATCTGAAAAGGTTCATAAGAATAAAATATTTTTTAATGTTTGTAACTTGGTTTACAAAGGAAAATAAAGAGATCAAGGAATCAAAAATTAAGAGAAAATTTTTAAAAATGCATATTTTAATAAAAATATAGTATCAAATAATATATGGATGTTTATTTTTTTAAAGCAACTCAGTTTCCATAATTTTAACACAAAGTAAAAAGCTGTGCATTAAGTCGTACTATTTGTACAATAAAATGTAAACGTCCAGAATAAAGGACAAAAATGAGTTTTTGAAAGTAAATAAATCTAAAGGACATCTTTGTGAAAGAATGTCCTTTATAATAAAGGACATATTGTCACTATAATTATGATCCATGACTGTTAATGAAGAGTCCTTCATTCTGCAATCACACACATGCATGTTGCATGGAGGAACTTTGTTCATTCAGTTTGCTTTTTGGACAAATTTAAGAGTAATTATTTCTTCCCTTCTATCTTATTTTAGGGTGTGGAGTTTGCAAAAGAATGATGCCAGCTTTCCAACAAGCATCCACTGAACTGAAGGGCATGTATGTAAGTGAAAAATTTTGTAAGACGTTTTTGCGTTTTTAATTACTTCATTAATAAAAGTAAAGCTTCTTTATTGGTATGTTTTTAATATGTAATAGTTACTGAATGTAAAACATGCTTAAATTAAATGAACAGAAATATTACCTTATTTATATTAATCCTCTGGGAACATTTACTTGAAAGTATCAATTTAGAAGAGGATTCCATGGGTCCTCATTATACCTGAACATAAAGTCAAAATTAGATTTCCCATCTGGCTATTTTATATACTAGGGAAGGTTACTTTGAGTTGAAAGTGATGCAGTAGCATGAAATCAAGTGTTTCCAATTCTCCCTCCTGTTGTATTTAATCACATTTACATTCCCCCTTTCTTCTGGGAGGTAGGCAGTTCTTCACACTGGGAAAATTTAGGCTGAATGGGAGTGATTGGCCCCAAGACCTTTGTTTGGGGAATTAGTGTCAGATTGATATTTGCAGAGAAAGTCTTGGTGTGGCCAGTTCATCTCTTTTGCCTGTGTTGTTAGATGATTGCATCTGTAACTCTGGTTGAGTCTGTCCATGACCTTTCAGGGAATTTGCATACATTTATTTTTCTTGTGCCAGAGTGCTATATCTGGTGAAAAGACTTGCAAAAAAGACTTGATGTTGTGTTTTTTTGTCATGAGCAATATATTGATTATTTGCTTTCAAGAGTGCACTGAAATATGTAGTAAAAGAAGTAGCTTTCATTGAGTATGCATGATCTGAGTTTAGGTCCCATTGCAGTTTACTGTCTCATAGCTTACAAAATGTAGAGGCTATTTAATATTGCAGGAAGACTGGTAATGCAAAATCTTCTTCAAATGTAAAATTATTAAAGACTGTGTCCTGAATTGATAAGTCACACAAAGCAAAGCTAACTATATATGCCAGAAAATTCCAGATTCCAGTTCTCACCTTCATATTGAGGTGATATCTTTGTTAGGACAATGATGGTAGAATTGATGGTAGAATTGATTCAACATCATAGGAAGGCAATTTTATATACAGTGCATTCAGAAAGTATTCAGACCTTTCACTTTTGTCAATTTTGTTATGCTGAAGCTTGATTCTACAGTTGTTGAAATTAATTTTTTCTCATTAATCTGTACTCAGTACAGTAATGACAAAGTAAAAACAGAATTTTAGAAATGTCTGTAAATTTATTAAAAAGAAAAAAATCCAGAAATATCAAGGGGCGAAAGTATTCAGACCCTTTGCAACAACACTTAAAATTTACTCAGATGCCTCCCATTTCTCTTGATCGTTACTGACATATTTCTACACCTTGATTAGAGTCCACCTATGGTTAAGCTGAATGGAGCAAAGTACAGGGATATCCTCAATGAAAACCTGTTCCACAGCACTCAGGGCCTGGGCTAAAGGTTCACTTTCCACCATGATAATGATCCTAAGCACACAGCCAAGAGAACACAGAAGTGGCTTAGGGACAACTCTGGTTACTTTCCCAGTCCACTGTGGGGTTCACTTTTTCAATCATGACAGCCCCAATATTATTGCCTCTGCCATTTTGGGGAGCACAAGGAGACCATCCGATTTGTAGTAACCTCAAAAATGGCTCTGCCAGAGCACTGACTTGAACCCTATTGAACATTTCTGAAGGGACCTAAAAATAAATGGCTGTCCAATGATGGTTGCCATCCAACCTGACTTAACTTGAGTGGATTTGCAAGGAAGAATGGCAGAAAATCCCCGATCCAAGTGTGCAAAGCTTGTCACATCATACCCAAAACAACTCAAGGCTGTAATTGCTGCCAAAGGTGCTTCAACAAAGTACTCAGTGAAGGATTTGAATACTTATGCCAATTTGATATTTCAGTTTTTTCTTTTTAACAAATTTACAGACATTTCTAAAATTCTGTTTTCTGTTTGGCATTATGGGATACCAAGTGTAGATTAATGAGGAAAAAAATTAATTTAAATAACTGTAAAATCAGGCTGCAACATAACAAAATTGACAAAAGGGGATCTGAATACCGTATTTTTTGATGTATAAAATGTACTTCCCCGCCCCCAAAAGTGGGTAGAAATGTCTGTGTGTCTTATACAGCCGAAGCCCTGCCCATCCACCATCCCCCACCCTTCGACCTCTGCCTCTCAGCAATTTTCCTCCTTGCAACAAACAGCTTTGTCAGCTTCAGCACAGCCTGATTTAGCATGAGTAGCCGATTGGTGGTTGGATCTGCCTCCCGGAATACTGACTATCAGCTGTTCCAGGCTGCGGGGATCGCCACCACCCATCGCTACTGCCACCTATTGCCGCCTCCATGCACCCCATTTTTGGCCTTCACGCGTCCCATTTTCAGCCTGTTCCAGGGTTGAAAATCGGATGCTGGAGGCCGAAAATGGGATGTGCGGAGGCCGAAAATGGGGCGTGTGGAGGTGGCAACAATGGGTGGCAATGGTGATCCTCACTGCCTGGAACAGCTGATAGGCGGTATTCCGGGAGCCAGTTCCAAACGCCAATCAGCTGCTCATGCTAAATCAGGCTGTGCTGAAGCTGAACATGCTGTTTGCTGCAAGGAGGCAGATTTTTTTTTCTTGTTTTTCTCCCCAAAAGCTAGGTGCATCTTATAATCTGAAAAATACGGTACTTTCTGAATGCCCTGTATATCCTTCATCTGGAGTTTCATTCTGTGATGTTTCATTGACCGGCTAATGCCACCCACATTGATTTAAAAAAAACAACAACATTGGAAATTACCTTTAGCTTTCTTAATTAAAAATACCAATCCAAAATCCTTTCTAGTGTCCTGTTTTGGATTTTCATTTACAAAAGGATTTCCCCTGATGAATAATTCTGGAGACTTCAGAGGCTTTTCTAATTAGCTTATATATATTGAATTAATATGGATTTTGGTTGGTTTTAATATGTTCAGCATGGCAACATTTGCTCTTCACGTGACACACAATATGAAGTAGTTCAGGTTAATTAAAGAAGATTTATAAGTAATTCTGTAGCCTCATTAAGTATCCCACTTCTTTTTCTGAGGGGCTAAAGATAATAATTTTGAAAAACAGTTTTTAAAACAAATATTGAAAAACAGTGATTAGAAAAATGCAAGGAGCAAATGATAGAAGATGCTAGCAGAACCTGGCATAATCCTTTGGGAGCAAAAGATAGAAAGACCAATCATAACGCACCTAAACATCTCTTGACAGAAGAAAATAACCCTTTGTCAGCCATCGGTGGGGTGTCAGAGATGTCTTCCAAAGGGCATTTCTAAGAGATAATCCAAAAATCTTTAAAGTCCTTTCTGATATCCTGGCTCTCTGATGTCAGAAACAAAAGATGTGATCTTGAATGTGATGAAATAGCGTTACTAATTGGAGAAATCAATTTACTGCACGGGTCAGAGCCCTCCATGTATTATTGAACTTCAGTTCCAACCATCTAACTATACTAACCAGTATATTCTATTAGGAATTACAATAGGAGCCCAATAATATTTGGAAAGCCAACTTTGATTCCTCTTTGGTAGCTGCATTGTTAGCTGCACTGATTATTACAGCCATTGATTATCTTCTTCAATTATAATTAAACCTATTAATATCTGTATATCACTCCATTGCACTTTCGAAACTTCAGCATTGGTAGAGGTTCTGGATCTGTGGTGAAGGGAAAAGCCCAGCTTCTTTGTGAGAATGTTTGCTGACTCAGTGCCTGCTGAGTATCAAGACTATTCTGAAAAAAGGTGAAGAAGATAGAGAAAAAAGATGATTGGCAAAAAGCTTAATGATCGGCAAAAGGAAAATGGGAGAAGAAAACAGCTGGATTATCTCTAGAAGGCCTATACAAACAAACACCCCCACCCTTCTACACTGACTGGACTTGAATCAACTTACAGCCGAGGCAGAGAAGAGAGCTGATTTTTTGAACTGGACACCTAAGAGAAGAGGGAAAGTGTAAGGACTACACAAGAAAGGAGCTGCTGATGCATCCATATCTGTGGCTGGTGAGCCCATTGTTGGTGAGAGAGTCAGAGATCAAGTCTTAAATTGCTGCTGCTGGAGCAATTTATCTATTGGATAGGGGTTTTTTTCCCCAAAGAAACATTAACTTGAGTTCTCATTTTTTGACTGTTGTGGCTCCAAAGAGTCTTGTTTTTTGCTTTCAAACCTTGTCACCTAGTACTCAAGGGATAGAATAATTCAAGTTCTCTTCAACTTTGGACGATTGGTTATACGCTAGTCATCTCCACACCTCTCTATCTAAAAAGGTCTCTGGTACAGGACAGATTTCTTTAATCAGATCTTATTTTGAGATGCAGTATTTAAATCTGTAATATGTTACTCTTCAGATGCACTGGACATCAACATCCCATTATTTTTTTAGCCATGGGTAGAGTTGAAGTCCAACCCCTTCAGAGCACCAGGTTGTAAGAGGCTGCTGTAACTATCACAATTTTTAATTGTTTTCAGAATCATCAGAAGTTTTTTCTGAAAAGTGTGGTGGTTAAGGTGTTAGACAAAATCTAGGGCGAGCCACTCTCAAATCCATCCTCAGCTGTGGAAGTTTACTGGATGACTTTGAGCAAGTCATTTCTTCTCAGACTAATCTACTTCACCATGTTGTTGTTTTGAGGAAAAATACTCAATACTTTTATTTTGGCCAAGTGTGATTAGACACACCAAGGAATTTGTCTCCAGTGCAGAAACACTCAATGTATATACGAAGCAACAGAATAATAATAATCATAATATGATACCAATAAAAGGGGATAGTAGAGAAGATCAGAAGGATAATAATCATAATATGATACCAATAAGAGGGAGTAGTAGAGAAGATGAGAAGGATAATAACACTATAGCCATAAAACATGGGTAAATATACTTAGACATAAAACAATACAGTGAGGATTAGATGTTCAGCGGAGTGAGTGATGGCATGAGGGAAAAAACTGTCCCTGAACTCAGGAGTTTAATTAGGATGAGAAATTGCTATGTATGTAAATTGGAGCTCCTCAAGGAAAAACCTTATATAAACCAACCAATCAAATAAAAAAAAAAACAAGTGAAACAGGAAGTCTAGATCAAGAGAGGAAAAATCATTACCTTCCTCTGTGTGAAATTATATTCAGACCATTCTGTATTTGTGTGGCTAGCACAATAGTTCCTAATCTGTTGTAAAATAATAGTATTGCTTCATTTATTTTGTAAATATTCCTCAACTTACAGCTACTATTATGGTTGGTGTTGCAATTCTAAGTTTTTGCGGTCATAAGTTGAGTCATCGTGTGACTGGTCCTGATCTTACTTTCATTTTTACAGTGGCTGTAAGTCAAGTCACGGAGGTCATTAAGTGAATTCAGCTTTCTCAGTGACCATTTTGCAAATTGTGATCATGTGACCCACAGGATGCCACAGCTGGCATGTTAATGCTAGCTGGCTGCCAAATGCCCAAATTGCAATCACGTGACCATGGAGGGTGTTGTGATGGTTTGCAATAGTTGTAAGTGTAAATTTTATGTTATAAGATGACTCTTTTGAAGGTTGTCTTAATTTCGAACCATTGCTAAAGAAATAGTCATAAGTTGGGAACTACCTGTACTGCATAATTGAAACGAGTATTTGAAGCAGAATTGTCTGAAAAAGAAAAATGAATCAGATAGTTTGCTAAAGAAAAAAAGGCTTGCCTTTTCTGAAGAAAGTAGTAACATTCAAATTTCGAAAGACTGAGTGTGACGCATGAAGAGGTTTTACACAGGTAAAACCAGGCAAGTGGAGCAAATTCAGATATATTTGTTGCATATTTAATTTTTGTTTTAAATATAGAGAAAGATTCAAGGATTCAACAGCCCTCTCATATATGCAAAAATTCCATTCTGTTTTAAGATGAGACAACTAGAAAATGTGTAGATAATGAATATAATGGCATATCTGAGTACAGTACTGATAATTATATCTCTGCTTTTATTCTTCTCAGTCAGAATTCTTTCATAGAGTATGTGCTTACAATTACAGCCTTGATACCAACTGGATATTTTGTTGCTTTTATAGATAATAAGTTTTATAAATCAGCCCTATGGGTTTTATAGGTTTTAAGCCTATAATTGTTGTCCTATCTTAAATTTATCATTTACCTATAAGAACATGGATATTTTGCTGGTTTTTTTTCCTTTTTATTTGCACAAAGTCACAATCTGTAATA
The DNA here is from genome assembly GCF_028640845.1 of Ahaetulla prasina. NCBI lineage: Eukaryota > Metazoa > Chordata > Lepidosauria > Squamata > Colubridae > Ahaetulla > Ahaetulla prasina. The sequence goes on along the minus strand of NC_080539.1, from coordinate 246,348,235 downwards.
AATTTTGTTCTGTTCAGCTTCTGCTTTCCTATTTTTGTCTTGCCACAGCACTTTACCAAAAGATAATTAGCACCTGGGAAGAAATTGAGTCAGGTTTCTCCAAATTAGTTTCCGAGGAAGCCTTTTTGATATGTAACATTTCATTAAACATGGATAACTGGACTGCTCAGCAGCAGACTAGAGGCAGTAGTAATGTTATAAAGGGCAAGGATTTGCAAAATAAAGGTTTTTCCAGTGATTGGCTTATAAATGTCTAGTTGAAAATTTAACACTTCCTCATAAAAGTATAAACTCCCCTCTGAGGAAAGTTCATAAAAACAGAGATTTCTGAAGCATTCTTTGCTATTCCTAAGAATGGAATTAGCTACATCAAACATAAAATTGCCCAGTGATTTGCTACCCCATGATTTTCCTTGTCCTTAAACCATAATCCAGGCTATTTCTAGTGGAAACTGCATTCTGAGGTATGGAAGAATACCTCCGAGAAAGAGAAAGACAGGTTGACAAGGTGTTGCTTTTAAAACAATAACAACAGCAGGTCTGTAAATAAACAAACTTACTCTTCTGGTATGTAGACTAATAAGAATAATTGTGGGATCATAACTGATTGTGAGGCCTATAGAGTTTAGTCTAAAGGGCTGAGGGGTTGCCTTTACCCCCATGGTAACATGATACATTGCTGTTTCTGAACTGAAAAATTAAATGAAGTCCTCAAGAGATAGCTCTGCAGCCATGATGGATGAGAAGAGAGAAAGGAGAGAGCGGGGTGGAGGGAGAGAAGGGAGGGAGTGGGAAAGAGAGAGAGAAAGAAGGAAGGGAAGAAAGGAAGGAAGGAAGGAAGGAAAGAAAGAGAGAGAGAGAGAGAGAGAGAGAGAGAGAGAGAGAGAAAGTCCGTGAAAACAACTTTCCAGGTCTTATAATACTGAGATGGAAATGGTGAATGCAGGCGTTTTCCTATTAATCTATTTGACATTGTTTAAAGTAGGTGTTGAGCATCCAGAATAGTCGATAAGGAAAAGACTTATGTGTGCTCTTAAACATTTTTCAAGGTTTCTGGGTAACAGCTGACCTTCTTCTTTGGATGATCTACTTCAATGTTTCATACCAGCTCTGAGCACATTTGGCCTCGGCAGTTCCTTCATTTGGGAAACTGGCATTAAATTCTGCAGCAGCATTTTATGTGGAAAGAGAAAATCCTGTTCTTGGATGAGGGACAAGTAGGGGAGATAGATTAATTCCATGCTGCTAAAGGGATTTAAGCCTTCACTGGTATTAATCAGAAGTTAATCTTTCAGTTGTATCTTCAGCAACTAGCCACTGTGGGATAAAGCAGCAAGACTACTTGGATCACAGAGAAGCAGTCCTGTCCTCATTATAGTTTCATTTAAAAGTGCTTGGGGCTTTGGAGGAGCAGAAAGATATATTATTTCACACAGAGGATCTCAAGTTACAAATTCGGGATCTAAGAACCTTTTTTTTAGTTTTGCTTGTGCCAAGGAATGAAGAGAAAATTCTGAATCTACTCCTTTTTTTTAATTAAAAAAGTACCTTGTACCTGAACAGCTACTACTAGCATGGCTGTTACTAAAGTTCCAAAGATATCCTAGTGATACAATTTTTCAACAAATATGAATGCTAAATTATTTTCACTTGCTTGAGATGTTTTTAAGGCATTCTTATCTGGAAATGTAACATATTCATGCAGTCTACATTGAGATTTCATCTATATTTTGTGAACATTTGTCATCTACAAAATTATTAGAATTGTGTACAAATAATGTGCTTTTCTGGGATTTGGTAGGAGCTGTTTCTCTTCATCTATGAAGTTAAAAATAAATAGATTGTTTCCACTCCCTTTGGTTTATCTAACTTTTGCAAATTAATATGCAAATGTATTACATAGTCTGGCCACACTATCCTGTTCTAGATTGTTTGTAACCAATTTACCTTGCCCAAAAGCTTTACTTGCCATAGGAGACTCAACCACCAAGGGAATCTTTAGAAGCCTAATAGAGAAAAAAATATTTCTCTAAAAGAGAAATTGCAAATTTAACTTTGTGCAAAAGTTTTTTTCCTCAGGGTCATAGTCATATATTCAAAAGATTAAGTGATCTTCACAATCCACATGTGGTCAAGATTATAACAATACGCTGAGCTTGTTGATTGAAAGCTTGGCAGTTCAGCAGTTCGACTCCCTAGTGCCGCGTAACAGGGTGAGCTCCTGTTACTTGTCCCAACTTCTGCCAACCTAGCAGTTCGGAAGCATGTAAAAAAATGCAAGTAGAAAAATAGGGACCACCTTTGGTGGGAAGGTAACAGCATTCTGTGCGCCTTTGGCATTTAGTCATGCCGTCCACATGACCACGGAAACGTCTTCGGACAGCACTGGCTCTTTGGCTTTGAAACGGAGATGAGCACCGCCCCCTAGAGTCGGGAATGACTAGCACATATGTGCAAGGGGAACCTTTACCTAAGCGGTTGTGATTTGTTGTACAAAGCTATCACAAAGCTTTATGATATTTCAATTCTCCCTGGTCATCTCCAACCATCAACCACTATGAAATCATATATGTTCTCAGAAGCTTTTCACACAGTTATAGAATCTGAATATGTTAGACATGATGGCAGATGTGAGCAACATACTTACATCATAAGGAAATTGCTATCAAATAAGGCTTTTACTATATAATTTGCAGTATCACCAGTAGGACTTATTCAACTTTCTTTATTTATCTGTCAAACATGTATAAGATAACAGATATAAGTATAAACATGATTATGAATATAGGAAATGGATACAAATAAATGGGGAGAGTAGGACAGGGAGGGTAGGCATGTTGGTGCGCTTATGCACGCCCCTTACAGGCCTCTTAGGAATGGGGTGAGGTCAACAGTAGACACTCTAAGGTTAAAGTTATGGGGGTTTGGGGTTGTAACTTCCTCTGTTATGTCCTTAACACCACAGTAAACTTAAGACTTACTTACATGACTATGATTGATAGAAAGGAATATATTAACAGAATGACATTTAACACACTTTTAAAATAATAATTTGCCCAGGAATTATTGATTAATTGCTAGCACTGACACTATGGCAAGAATAAAAGAGGAGAGCTGAAATACTAATTGTGTGATGTCTCTTTTAAATTGATCTCCAAGTTATGCATGCAGTAGCATACTTTATTGCTTAGACAGTTTTCCCACATCATTGCATATGTTTTCTACCATATTAAGTGGTGGAATAGGGGATAATCTCTAGATGTTGCTGAACTACAGCTCCCAGCTGCCTTTATCACAAAAACTCTCTTTGGGGCTGCTGAGAATTGTAACTTTCAGGGACCACGGATTTTACAATTATGTTCCGTGAGGCCACAATTCATTTTTCTTCATAAATAAAGCAGCAAGTCACAGCATGTAAAAATAGCTAAAATTTTATTGAACATCTATAAGCCCATAAAGGAATGAATCGGAAGATATGTAAAGGGGGATGATTCCCTTGGTTTTTAGGTGGGAGTTGCTAGCAACTACAGATTATTTTCAAATATTCTTTTCCTGCAATTAATGCTGGGTTTTCAAGTTTTGGAAGAGCTGATTGGAGTAAGGATCTTTTGATTCTGTCATTGCAGGTACTTGCAGGGATGAATGTCTACTCATCTGAATTCGAAAAAATAAAAGAAGAATACAATGTCCGGGGATATCCAACAATATGCTACTTTGAGTCAGTCTCTACTTGATCTGCACACAAGTATTGCATATAATTGCATATCTATATTTATCCTTATATCCCAACTCCTCTCTGTTTCACTGCTTTTACAGAAAGGGGAAATTCCTGTTTAATTTTGAAAACTATGGTGCTACAGCAAAGGACATTGGAGAATGGCTGCAAAAGTGAGTTTTTAGTTGACATCTCCATCTTTGAGAACATTTTTTAATCAGCATTATGGAAAACCCAAAGAATATATATACCAATCTAATTATGAGTTAATGAGTTAAAAGTAAACCTGAACTCTCACTTACTTTCATTTGTCATGCTTTCTATTTTGCATGTGTTAATTACAACTCTCCATTATCTTTTACTGAGCATTGATTTCATTTAAGCTTTACTTGTGAAAAAAAATTTTTTTTGCTAGTCTCTTCTTTGCATCTCAATTACGATATATTGTCCAACAGTTCTGACCGCTTCTGCCTGTTTCTTTTCTCTTTGGCTAGTGGGGGCAGCGGTGGACAAACTTAACGATGCACATGCAATAATCAACACAGAGAAACAATTATATTTCTATCCTCAGATCTGTTAGATCAGTCTTGAATTCTTGTAATACATTCCTTTTTTTCAGAGCCAATAATATATCTTAGGCATTTGACAAGGAACAAAATGATGAAATCAGGAATATATACAGTATATTCATTGCCCAGAGCATCTTAGAGGCAACACAGCAGAGTTTGAAACATTACAAAGTGAAGATACAGGAAAATACGCAAGGGTCTCATGGAATGTTATATACCAATTATTTGCTTGTGTTAATAGTGCTGGTATCTCTGTGCTATGATACTGCTAAGAAAAAAAAATTCTGTATGATATTTGAGCCATGTGAAATCCAGAAATGATTGAAAGATATTCATGTATTTGGTCTTCTGACAGACTTGCCTGGCCATTATTTGTTCTGAAAGCAAATTGAGACAGTGTACTGTTTTAAGGATTTAGATTGATATATTGTGTTAGGAGAACACGAGTCAGTGATAATTTAGCACTGGGGGAAAGTGTTTTTTTTTTTAAAGTGAGTGCTTAAAGTTTCTTTGAGAATAAGGGGTTTTTTTTGTGTCTGTTATCTGAGTTACCCTAATAATAGCTGTCAAAAGACGATAAATGTCATACCAAAATTAGACATTTGCCAGTATGGGCTGAATTGGAAAAGACAGTAAGTCTCATCTTAAGTCCTGTATCTCTGCTAATTCACAGCTGGACTGAAACATGCTTGGACACATCCAATTCAAATTGGATAATAATGTTATGATGGATTGGTAGTTTGCATTGCTTTTTATTCTTCCCATATTGAATGCATACATATCAGCTATTCCCTTTTGGATTATACAACACTATGCAAAGACAGAAAAGGAGTAAGAAATATAAAGCCAAAGACACTGAAGGTGTGAAATACAGTAAGAAAAAGGACAGGCAGCATCAATAAAATCCGTTTACATAAACACCATTTGTTATACTTCTTCATATCTTTCTGTCCCTGCATACTGTCCTTGCTTCTACCATATCTGTCCATCACTCCATACATTGCCCTTTATTCTTTACACTTCTCACTTCTCTCTCTTTTTCAGAATCTCATCAGTTCCATCTAAACATGACTCTTTCAGTCTTTTTCTTTTTTACTTCACTTTTCCTTTGTTTGTTTTGCAGTTTGATCCTTGTTCATTTTCTCTGCATTTCTGTCAACATTTGCGCACCTGAATATTCCTTCATCCATTTTCCCCATCTTTGTTATACATTCTATCAAGAAACAGAAATTCATCGACTTTTTCTGCTTTTTTGCTTTCTGTGTAACAATTGTTCTCTCAATTGTTGAGGATATATAATCCTCATGGCGTCTTCCAACTGACCTCTCTGCAAATCATTTGGATTCTCAGCAAACAACATGACACCATCTGCATACAAAAGTACCTATTCATTCATTTCCTTAACAAATACCCATCTAACCTGGCCACAAATTAAGAACCAAGGGAACATCTTTCCTTTATTCCCTGTTCATCTTCAGTTATCCCATTAATTCTTACACATGCTAGAATTGATGCAACAGATAAATCACACAATTTTTTTAAAAAAACCACTCTTATCACATTCACAATCAACATTCAATTCCGTATTAACCCAATGTATTCCATAATTCAAGTTTGTTCATTTGTGTTTATCATACAAAAACATAAATTCTTTCTCACATTTATATATTTCTCAGTGATCTGCTAAAGAGCAGAAATTTGGTCCTGCCACAGCTTCCTATTCATGTTTAATTAATTCCACCTTGCTACCTTTCTCTTTGAAAATGTTAACAATAATGACTTCCTTCCAGTTGTCAGACACGTGTGCAGTTTTCACATACATGTTAAGCAAGTCACACAGTCACTCCATGAATGAGTTACATCTGTTTTTAGTATTTCTAAAGAGCCGTGGTGGCACAGTGTTTAGAATACAGTACTGCAGGCTACTTCTGTATGACTGTAACTTTTTCCTTGTATCCTTACTATTTATATTGATATTGTTTCCTGATTGCTTATTTATATCCTATGACTATCATTAAGTGTTGTACCTTAGAATTCTTGATGAACGTATCTTTTCTTTTATGTACACTGAGAGCATATGCACCAAGACAAATTCCTTGTGTGTCCAATCACACTTGGCCAATAAAAAAATTCTATTCTATTCTATTCTGCTGACTGAGAGCTGCCAGCAGTTCGGCAGTTCAATTCTCACCAGGCTTAAAGCTGACTCAGCCTTCCATCCTTCCAAGGTGGGTAAAATGAGGACCCGGATTGTTGGGGGCAATATGCTGATTCTGTAAACCGCTTAGAGAGGGGCTGTAAAGCACTATGAAGCAGTATATAAATCTAAGTGCTATTGCTTTTCTGCAATCACTTTATGCCAAGAGCTTTCCAACATTTCAATTGCATTTATGGTTTCTTTTTCATCATTTTTTCTAGGAGACTAATTTTAGTAGCGTTAATGTCAGTACCACTGTTCATACTGCTATCGTTCACATTTAGATCAATAAAATACTCCAGCATTTCCTTACTTTAGTGTCAGTCCAAATTATCTCATCACTGTTACTGTTAATTTCTTTTGCTGTTCAGCAGGGCTCCCTGTTGAGAGCTGCTCGCCCACTTCCAAAACATTAAAAAAAAATCTATCAAAACTGCTTTTACATCCCTACCACTTTAATTTTAACGATCCATTGCTCTCTTTAGCTATATTTTTATAACTATCTTTTTCTTTTGCACAATGTCTTTCAGATTCATTTTTATTGCATTCTTATATGCATTTTTTCTTCATCCTCTTGCTTTATATCAATCCACCAACTATCCTATTTCATATTTCCCATTAAATGTAATGTACTATGCAATATAATTCTTTTTACCCTCTTTCAAGCAGCTCTGTTTCTTTCTTCCTTAAGTCCTCTTTCCATGCATTCTGTTGTGAATTTTATCTTCTTTTTTATACATATACAGTTCATATTTTCTTTTTTTGTTCAGTCAATCTGCTTTAACCCCTATTTCTTTCAGAACTCCTTTAACTTTTTTCTTTTTCTTTCACATCCATTTTTCTCAATTTTTTACTGTTAATTTTATCCACAAACGTTTTGTCCCATTCAGAACCTCTCGTCACTCTTGTAACCGTCACTCATGTTTACCTCCATTTGTCCAAAACTACCTGTACACTTTCATTTCTGGGCAGACATTCATCAACTCAATTCCATTCTACAAGATCTGATGATTTTGGTCCAGATTTGTTTACACCGTTCCCCCTTTTTCTTCGTTTCACAAGACTTGTATATTTTTCTTGAGTTTCATTTCACTTGTTAATTCATGCTCTTTGTTCTTTTTCCTGTCTTGGATTCCAGAACACAATCTTTCATATGCCATACTTGTTATTAGATAGGTCAGTGGTGAAATCCAAATTTTTTTGCTACCGATTCTGTGGATGTGGCTTGGTGGGCGTGGTGTGGCGTGGTGGGCGTGGCAAAATCTCCATTCCCACACCACTCCAGGGGGAAGGATATTGCAAAATCCCCATTCCCTCCCCACTCCTGGGGGAAGGATATTGCAAAACCTCCATTCCCACCTCACTCTGGGACCAGCCAGAGGTGGCATTTGCTGGTTCTCTGAACTACTCAAAATTTCCGCTACCAGTTCTCCAGAACCTGCTGGATTTCACCCCTGAGATAGGCTCATATTCATCTCCATGTCCACAGTGGCTGCAGGGTGTAGATAAATTGACCACATGACTGAAGCCCTGCTCCTTTGTACAGAAGGCGGGACTTGATCACATGGACATGGCTGCCACATTGACTTTTTTTTCCATCCCCTTTCCCCTCTGTAGACACCTTTGACTATGAATCATGGCTCTCATGAATCCAGGCTTTCACATTACATTTTTCAAGTAAGATGGAGATGTGTATGCTAAGCCTACCGATTTTAGTTGTGCAGTTAGCCCTTGACTTAACAACAGTTCATTTAGTATGTGTTCAAAGTTACAATGAAGATGAAAAAAGGGACTTATGACTGTTTTTCACACTTATAACCATTGCAGCATCCTCATGGCCAAGTGATCAAAATCCAGACTGACTCATATTTATGACAGTTGCAGTGTCACTACATGAGGACTATTTGATTTGATCCTTTTATGACTGACAAGCAAAGTCAACGGGGAAGCTAGATTCACTTAACAACCATGTTATTAATTTAACAACTGCAGTTATTCACTTAATAACTGTGGCAAGTAAGGTCATAAAATGGGGCAAAGTTCACTTAACAACAACAAGTTGGGGATGGTTGTAAGTCGAGCACTACTTGTACCTTTATCACATGCAACTCAACTAATTTAAGGTCAACATTAGTCAATATTTGCTCATTTTCACTAGCATGTTTCAAATGGAACCTATATGTAGCTTTACAACAAATATGCTCAGGTTATTCTGGACAAGGTAAATCAAATAGTCCTCATATAGTGACCATTCATAGTTATGACAGTGATGAAAAAGTAATCTTACAGTCAATCCTTGCATTTACAACTGTCGCAGTCCTGTAAAGCAAAGGAAAGTTGAAATAAAATCTTAAGCACAGTTGCACTTTCACATTGCTTTCACACAGTCATGTTGCTGGCCCATATTTTGGTCACTAAATGAGGACAAGTATCTTTAATCTAGAGCATGTGTGAAGTTTTCAAGTTGCCAGCATGGGTGTCAAACTTGCAGCATCACGTTGCCCTCACATGATGTTTCGCAACATTTTTTCCCTTCGTGGAACTGGAGTGGGCATGGCCTGCGCATGACGCTTCCAGCTGGCAGGCCGCCAGTTTGACACCCCGATCAAGAAAGAACTGTTCTTTGCTAGTTATCAAACAATTGCCTTTATGTCTGTTGTCTTTACCTTTCTTAGGCATAGCTAATAAGGAGCACAGCTGTGTTTCTCTTAATTCCATGCCATGCAATTAAAAGGAAGCACAAATAATGGCAGATCTTGAAGCTATTTAAAATATGCTTCTTTGGGAATTGTGTGTTCCAAGGTCCCTGGTTTGTTCTCACTACTTTATGATTGTGTGTTGGAGAGTGGGGTGTTTGTGTCAGAAGAGGCATCACAGCACATTTAGGCTGCAGCTTCTTACAGTGTCAAACATTAAGTACATTCAGCACCTGCTGTGCAGATCAAAGAGGGGGAAATGTCCTTAGTGTTAAAGCCTCTTTGGTCTTTTAAGAAAGCATGACCAATGAATGCAGAGAGGTTTTCTTTCCCTTCCCTGAATAATGATGCATGCCTTCATCACCTTCAACACCTCCTTTTGCCTGAGCAAGGAGGTCCTTATCTCTTGGCGCCCACATGTGAACCATTTGAAGAAACATCTAGAGTTATTTTTTTCCCCTTCATTTCAGTTTGCCCACGTTATGGTTTCCTAATCCCAGTAATATTCAATATTTTTATATCAGTGCTGTGACAGCTACTGGATGCAGTTACTGAATGCAAAGCAAAAACAGCTGCAGACTGTTTCCAATGATAATGTCTGCTAACAAGCCACTCTGGGCTTTAGCTGACATTTCAGCCATCTAGAGTTAAAGGCAGCTGTTTGTTCTCAATTAATTTTCAATGCATGTTTAATAGTTTCCCATAAGAAAAAAATGATGCTGCAGCTTTTCCCCCTCTCTCCAAAAGAAATCAATAGTGGGAGGGGGGAGAGTCATATTGAGAAAGCATGCTTTAGTTGAGACCTAACAATAATGACAGTTGCTGTTAAATTGTCTGCAGTGTAAGCCTGGCACATATGCACAGTAATAATAAGTAATAACTCAAAGATGTTTTTAGAAAGATGTTTTAGAATGAATGGTCCAGTGTCCTGCAATAGTCATTCAAAAATGCTGGAAAAGTATAATTGAACATTTGATGTATGTTTGCCCTATATGGAAATAATAAACCACATTAAATAAATAACTCCTGTTACTTAGTGCCGTGTTTCAGATTGCGCACATAAGCATTTGCAAGGAGCTTTAATGGCCACTAATAAGAATAGAATAGAAGAATAAGAGTAGAAGAATAAGAGTAAAAGGCAGCATAACATCACCTATACAGGTTCAGGGGTCAGCAGGTTGGTGGGATATGCTTTGCTATGACTGTAGACACAGAGGGAGCTGGGGAAAAGTGCTGGAAAGATGGACAGACAAGCAGGTGGGATATCCTGTGCTGGAATATTGGCAGCAGGAGCTAAAGGAAGAATAGAAGGTCCTGGGAAGAGTTGTTGGTGTGTCTTGCTCCTTGCTTCTCAATATCATAATTCCTCTTCTTATCTGGAAAAGTAACTGGATACTTGGCATGAGATTAGATAGTCTTCAAAACAACTGGTGGAAAAGGACAGATTTAAATAATTTCCCAAATATGAATATCCATTTAAAGCAGGAGTGTCAAACTGGCGGCCCACGGGCTGGATACGTCACGCGCAGGCCATATCCACCCCAGCTCTGTGAAGGGAAAACATCGCCAAATGTCACGTGACGGCAACATGACGCCACAAGTTTGACGCCCGTGATTTAAGGAGTTGACTAGAAAGATTTAACAATATGTTCTAAGTCATTTTGTTCTATATTTGAAAACTGGTACCGAATTTGACCTTGTTCTTAAAGACAGTTTTATAAACAGTTAACTTACTTCATAAACTTCATTTGTGACAAATGAAAAGCTTCTAAGTAACATAAAGACATAGATGAGAAATGCTTCATTCCACCAGACAACCAGTTTTGCATTGTGGAACTGTATAAACTGTATACACCAGTATAAACTGTTGATGTATTGATTGCCTGGCAGAGCTTGCTCAATTCTTCCTTTTCATTTCTGGATATAAGCCTGTATACTTCCCTACCTCTCACCTTCCAACTTGCTAAGTGTCTGTTGTTATTTGTCTTCTGTAAAAAAAAAAGACTATTTTCAGCAGTGTTGTGTCTAAAAGAACGATGCAGTTTATAGTGTTAACACACTTTATGGTTTGCATTCATTAGCAACTTTTTATTGGATGGTATTTTTACAATATGCTTCATTGTCAGATCACAACAGATTATTTATAGAAGTTAAAGAGGAAATTAATAAGGCATGTCTCTTGTTCCATCTTAAAGCTTTTTGTACGTAGCCCATAATTACCATTGTTACAAAATTTCTGTGCCAGGTGCCTCTCCACCCCTCTCATCCTTTTTTTTAATTTGTATTTAATGATCATCCTCCTTGAACAGAGACTTACTTGTATCAAATTACCACATTGCATGTTAGCATTTACATAATCAGGTGAATTATGATCCAGACAGCTGCTCTTTACCATCTAAGAGCCCTGATAGTGTAGTGGTTTAAAATGCAGTATTGCAGGCTAACTGCCCACAGCTGGGAGCTTGATCCTGACTGGCTTGTCTAAGTGCTATTATTATTGGTAGTACCTTCTGAACATTGGCTACTCTGTTTGTTTTTTATAGTCCTCAGCCACCTAAGCCACAGGCTCCTGAGACTCCTTGGTCAGAAGAGGAAAATGCTGTTTTTCACCTAACAGATGATGATTTTGACAAGTTTATCAAGGAACATTCTTCTGTATTAGTGATGTTCTATGCACCATGTGAGTATGTTTTAATTCATGTCCAGATTCAAACCATCTGTAGAATGAAATGGGCATATTATATATAGCAACCTTTATTTATGCAGTACAGCTTGTATGTTGAAACATGGAACGACAGAGAGGACAAGTTGTCTAGAACATCTTGGAAAGGTAATTGGTTTGTGGTGATTCAGATGTGACAAACAGATTTAAAATTAATTTTAAATAATCGCTCTGAAAAAATATTTACTTGGAATCACTTGTTATGTAAAAATTGTTGACTCACCTAAGAACTTAATTATATCTTCAAGAAGGCAACGAATCCCTTCTGCAGGCATACTCAAAACTTATCCAAAAGTTGTCTATTAATAATTCTATGCTGTTTAGGAATCACCACAGCTGTCCATAATTGACTCTGAAATATAAATTCATGCAGCTTCATTCATGTATTAGATGCTGATCTGAGTTTCACTCCATGTTCATTCATCCTTTTTGACCATTGCTGGAAGGATTCTACATAAGGAAGTGTCCTATGCCATTTTCATTCTTTTTTGTCTCAGATGCTATTGTTTTAGTGGTAGCGTTTATATTGTATTACAACACATATGTCTTCAGAGTATCTTTTGTTTTATGAATATCTGACATGGTTTATTAGTTCACACCATAATCTTTACAAATACATAGAATGAGCGCCTTTCGAAGCAGCTATTGGTCAAACTGAATTGGAAATATTTGGAAACAAAGTCCAAGGTCAAATGTTGTCAGTTATGTGAACAATCCACTGAATTCAAGTTCCTAAAATTGAGAAACTACTGGTATAATAGACATAGAGTTCTCAGAGAGAGTGTAATGACCCGGGGCTTGGCACAAAAGCAACACAACCAGAAAATAGGTCTAACTCCCCTCCATTGCTCCAACTTTGCCCCCAAACGTCCCCACTCTTACTACAATTCCCGGAGCAAAGCTCTCACACATACCTTCAACAGCCTCTGGCTGTGAGTAGTCCAGTAAGCAAAGTTTGCAAAGCAGTAACCAAGGCAAGAAGTCCAGTTAGCAAGGTTAGCAAAACAGTAACCAGAGCCAGAAGTTCAGCAAAGCAGGAAAACTGGGCAAGCCCCACAAGACAGAGCACAGTAATCTCCAGACATCGGCAAGTGCTCACGAGGCTCCACAGATTCAACGCTCGTTCCTGACAAATGCCCCTCCCCTAGCATCTCCTTACATTTCAGTCCCCAGGTATGCCTTGTGAAGGCGGGGTGGGGCACTCTCCTCCCTCGTACCCAGCTTGTTCTTGCCTTTTCTCTTCATGCTGTAGGATCAGGAGGGGGTGGTCTTTGCTCATCGCATGAGTCCTGTCTCTCCTGTTCATCTTGCCCCTGTTCCTCCCTGTCTACAAGCTGTTCTAATCCTGAAATGGTATGGCCTAACTGACCCCTCGATCTCTGTCAGCTCCTGTTCCAGCTCATCTTCCACCCCAGATTCAGGCTCCGCATGACAGAGAGATGGGGTTAGGAGAATTGCATCTTTGTTCCACATCCCTTTTATAAATAATGTGTTTTTGAGGAATTTGAGACCTATTTCCCCCCCACACCCACACACACATTCAGTGAAGAATTACAGAGAAGGTTGTATTCTGAGGGTCTCATCTGGATTGTACCATGGTTTCATGATATCTTATGTAATTCTTTGATTAATCTTTACCTCCTCCTAGAAAAGATATCTGAACGAAGAATCAATGTCAATTTGAATCATATTTGTTTCAAAGAAAACTAAACTCTTTCCATATTCTCTTTTTCTCCATGATACTATCTTTTAGGGGGAAATCTCTTATGGGGGAAAAAAATAGAAGGATTAGATCAGAGGTGGCTTTCAGCAGGTTCTAATCAGTTCTGGAGAACTGGTAGCGGAAATTCTGAGTAGTTCGGAGAACCTGTAGTAAAAATTCTGACTGGCCTCACCCCCATCTATTATCTGCCTCCCAAGTCCCAGCTGATCGAGAGGAAATGGGGATTTTGCAGTAACCTTCCCCTGGATTGGGGTGGGAATGGAGATTTTACAGTATGCTTCCCCTGTCATGCCCACCAAGCCATGCCACGCCCACCAAGCCATGCCCACAGAACCGGTAGTAAAAAAAATTGAAATCCACCACTAGATCAGATACTATGTTAAACACTTCCTTTTGCATTAAAAATAGAAAAGATAGAGAATGTATTAAAAATAATTCTATCAGACAAGAAATGTTAAGGCTGATTATTAATTGTCTTGAAATTTATTTTAGTTATTTCTTCTCCAGACCTTCCTTGCTTTTCTTGAAATTACACGAATGTGGTCCAGAACTGGTTTCCAAGTACTTCTAGTCTTTGTGCTAGAGGTGGGGAAAAAATGAAACTTTGATTTTGGGTTTTTCCAATTAGATAGATTTGTTATAAAAATTATATTATTATGAAAAAGTAAAAAGTTGAGGGTAGAGATTACATGAACATGGACAAAGCTGTGGAGAGAACCTAGATTTCTGTTATAGTGGAGAATCTACATTTTACTTTCAGGTAATGGTATTGGAAGCTGTTTAGAACAGGACTTCTGGTCTGTGGACCAGTACTGGTCCATAGCCTGTTGGGAACTGGGCTGCACAAGTGAGCGAAACTTCATCTGCGCATGCATGGGATATAGGTAGTGCACAAAACCATCGTCCCTTCCCACCACTGCTGGTCTATGGAAAAATTGTTTTCCCTGAAACTGATCCTTGGTATCAAAAAAGCTGAGGGTCGCTGATTTGGAACATACAGGTAGTCCTTGACTTATGACCACAGTTGAGCCTCAAATTTATGTTGCTAGGCAAGGCAGTTGTTGAGTTGTGCCTCATTTTAAAACCTTTTTTGCTACAGTTGTTAAGCAAATCATCCTATTGTTAAGTGAATCAGGCTTCCCTCACTGACTTTGCTTGTTGGAAGCCAGCTGGAAAGGTAACAAATGGTGATCACATGACCCTGGGTCATAAATACATGCCAGTTTCCCATCACCCGAATTTTGATCACAAGACCATGGGGATGCCGCAGCAATCGTAACTGTGAAAACTGGTCATGCATCACTTTTTTCAATGCTGTTGTAACTTCAACAGTCACTAAACTAATGGTTGTAAGCCAAGGATTATGTGTACACTTTATAATTTGGAATGTTCTTAAATGATACAGCAGTATCAAGCAGAACCAGGAACTACCTTACAGATACGAAAATGCTAATAAAATATTTTTTGCCTGATTGAGTCTCTACAGTGAAATCCCCCCACAAACTTCCTCCCAAATACTGAAGCTTTTGAATTAGAAGTATAAATTCCCCTAGGCCCTGTTTAAAAACTCAAGATCACTTTGTTAAACAGAGTAAATATTGAACAGACTTTCCCAGAGCGTTGCTGATGCAGATTTAGAGGAGAATTAAATCATTACTATTCACTAACATTTTATTTTTATTTTTATTTCAATGTGCCTAAAAAGCCTATTGGGTACAGCTGGAGTCCACAACTGAGAGGGGTTGTGTATTTTTTTCTTGAACAATTCATGGGCTGCTGAATTGTTTTGTGCAATGAAGCTTCCTTCTTCTCCCCCAGGAGTTGAATTGCAGAACCCTCAAGAGTTTATTGTGATGTAATACACAACCTGTAATGATATTTTGTGAATAAAATCTGTTGTATTCAGCCTGAACCAGATACCGCCGTTGATGCAGAATCAATTATGGGATTGTCTGGTAACTGGATCAATGTCAATTTATGGCACTGGCTGATATGGCAGGCTGTTTAGAGTAGTACATTTCATCACTTGTCTTATGGATCCTGGCTCTATTTGGCTTGGAATGCATAGCTTGAAAGTTACTAGAAGAAGCCTTGACAGAGAAACTTACAATATGAAGTAGAAGTATAGAGAATCAGGAAGATGACCTTGACAGAGATAAACCAGCTCCATTACCATAGCAACGAGGGGGGAAAACATGGCTTAAGTCCAAAACAAACCAATCTCAATAAAAGTAGTCATAGCTTTCCTGTGGGGTTGACAGGAGACCATTATTAGACCACTTCCAAAGAAGCCTACACTGGATCTTTTGGAGATGGGCAATTATAGTTGAATAAGAGAGTGGTGGTTTAAGCACAGGTAGTCCTGGATGCAACTACTGTATTTCAAATAGGCTTCAGAGCAGGTAATGAGGTTGTGACTGACTTGCTCAGTCTGATGAATGATCTTGGGGGACTGACATGGGGAGTTACTCTGATGATTGTGCTCAGCCTCTCTGCTATTTTTGAAACAATTGATCACGATATCCTTCTAGGATATTTTCTTTTTCTTTCCTAGTAGATTTCTAGCAATGTTACTTGGAAATAGTTGCTCTCTGAAATAGACACTAACCCATGTTGTCCTTTGGGGCTCTGTTTTGTTTCCGATGTTTTCAATATTTTCTTGAAAGTCTTAAGAGAGCAGCAGATGATGTGGAGCTGGGTGTTGTCATTACGTTGATGACATGCAAATCTGTTTCTCTGTATCATCTTCAAGTAATGGTGTGTCCTATCGAATGTCTGCCTGCCCTTGATAAGTTGAAAATGAAACCAGACAAGAATGAATTACTTATTGTAATGAGCTACAATTCCAGAAAGAGAGTAGACCTCTGCATAGAGCCGCATTGTCTCAGAAGAAGCAGTTATTTGATTGAGGGGAGATGCTTCTGGATCAATTTCTCTCTGCTTTCTCAGCTAGAAACGCTCAAGAGCCCTTCTGTAAGGGAGATGGGTGGTTAAGAAGTTTGATATATAAATAAATAATAAATTCTGTATCAACTGGGTCCCTTACTGGGTTAAAAAAAAGATTAATTTTCTGGTGCATGCACTGGTGACCTCCACTCTTGATAACTTCTATATCAAGATATTTGTTTAGTCCGAATGCTGCAAAATTCGGAAACTAAGATGGCCTCCGGAAGTTTTTAAAGAAGTCTCCATTTTTATTTGTACTAAAACATTGTAGTTTCTTTCCGCTGAACTATAATGTACTTCTTAGTACATTGAAAGCCCAGTTTGGCTTAGGTCTAGGCTACCAAAGGAATAGCTATGGTTCCTTCTCAGGTTATTGATATTATTTATATCAATTTGTGTAAAGGTGTAGGCTCCTCTTGCATTAACTTTGAATTGTATTTTCCCTGTAGTCACCATGGCTCTTTTCTTTCTGTGTTTAGGGACCCCAGTCTTTTACTTTCCTTTGTACAATGCAACCTAAAATATGTCCATTTCAATACACATTTATCTGTTTTTAATTGTTCTTAATGTCTCTGATTTAATTTTGATATATTTTGTCATAAGCTACTGAGATAGCTCAATAGAGCTCATCAATAGATGACATTATAATAAGTCTAATAAACAAGGCTAGGCAGCCTTCTTCAATTGTAGTAAATAAAATCAAATTTTCATTATGGCCACAAACCAGGATAACAATTGCAGTAATGTTTATGGGAGTTGATCCTGTGAATATCAAATTGGACAAAACTGCTACACAGTATCTTTTTAGTTTTTGGGAAGATTCTAAATTGCCATATATTATCAATCTGAAGAGATAATTGTGACTAAGAATAATTATTTGATGTTATGTGTAATTCGTCCTTTTTTTCGCCATCTTACAGATCACAGAGGGTCTAAAATTAGGTTTTATATAGTATTATTTTTCCTTTGTTTTTCTTTTGTTGATTGCTGCTCTGGTAGAACAGAATTAGAAATGTTGTCCAGTATCTGCAGGCCCATATGTTTCCTAATCCTAGTTTAATCACTTCATTCCCTCTGAGCTATATTGATAATACTCTTTTTTTGAAATAAAAAGATATTTATTGTCTTACTGTTCATAGGACATTTCAAAAGCCTTGGCATCATCCTTATGAGCATTCATATTAGAGATGATATTTACTATACAACCCACTGTGTAGCTGATAACTAGGGATTTCACATAGTATCACATGGCCAAAGCTGCTTACTATTTTTTGGATGAATTCAATTGAGGTTGCCTGCTTCCAAGCTTGTCACTTCAATTTATGAGTATGTACACACACACACACACACACACACACACACACACACACAAAATATATATATATATACTTTATGATGCTCCAGATATATATCACATTTTAAGGGTATGCAACATTATGCTGAATACTGAGCCAAACAGTTAAAGACATGAAATAAGAAAAAGGAACATGGCTAACACTGGTTTACAACATCACTATTCATGTACCTCCTTCTACTTCCTGTCCTTGAAAATTATACTTGCTTTTTTTTTAATTCTGCTGTTTCTTCTTTAAATTTGTCACTTTCTCTCTTTCAGGATCTCCTCTCCATCTAAAAATTACTTTATAAATTTTCCTCTTCCTCTTGTCACACCCATTTTCCCTTCATTTGTTTATCTTGCAATTGATCCTCATCCATATTGTCTAGCACACCTTCCCTTTCTCTTAGTTTCCCAAGCACACAATATAATTTATTTAATGTCATTTGTTAATTCATTATCATTTTATTCTTCTATATATTTCAAATCACAGCCTTTCATATGCCATGGTGCACCCATTATATATATGGTTAATTAAAATTTTTGATAATATAGATAAAGTGTAGATTAGCTCACCAGCTTTAGTTATACCCTTGCCAGATACAGCCAACACTAAGGACAGTACCAAGTCACTTTTGCACATTTTAGTTCGTAGGTCACAAGTGCAATAATATTTTTTATCCTGGCATACCATTGAACCTTGCAAGCCAACATACTGTTGCCCACACCCCACCAAGTATGGGCACTCACACACATACAAGATCTGTGTAAAATAGTTTAAGGTCGTACTCGAGATTATGAAATCTTTCTAAAAAGCACATTTAGAACTCTTTTGCTGGTAAGGAAGATGAAAGTTAATGAATAGTAATGAATAGCATCTTTCTACTGGAATTCCCTTTAGATGACATTAAGTGACAGTAAATATATTATAAGATAATTAACAGAAGCTGAATATCATAAACCATTTTCTTTATGATTAAAAAAAATCTCTGGATATGTTGTATTGGCTAATAGAGTCACATTACAAATGTTGCAAAATTATTCCATCAAAATAATACATGAAATCCAAGGATTTGATTTATTATTTCAACCTTGGTGCAAATTAAAGGTTATAAATGCATTAGTACAAAAACAACAGACAGCAAAGAAAGACCACAAATGATGTCAACTAAGATATGAAATTAATTTCTTTTAAACAGTAATTTTTTGTGCATGAGATTTGCAGCCCTGATTCATTTACTAATATGCCATAGGGTGGTTAACATTCTACAAATCATTTGTTTATGAAAGTGGATGATTAACATCCTACAAATCATTTGTTTATTCTGGGAGAGAAGATTGATATGGGGAAGTCTTCCAAATACAGTACTGTTGAATATTAATAAATGGGATGCAGTTCAGACACATTTGAATTTGAAATAGCTGCATCAGTAGTAAAAGTAGGGTAATACAAACAATTTTGCTGCATGCTGCCATTCCTAAAAACCCCAGAACACATGACTTCCTTATTTCACATTGTCCAACAGTAGAGCCCATGCTCCTGAATAAGGTGTACTTTAGCATTGACAAAATGAATGAAAATGGAGCCAAGGCAGGTTCCATAGAAGGTCTGTTTCTGGAGATGTTTCTGCTTCATTCTCATGGATTCCCCAATTCTCCCAAATCCCACTCCATACAGCAGAGCCCCTAGTTCTCTAGAGAAAATCTTTAGGCATGCTCTTGAGAAACTAGGATGGAGCAGTCAGTCTTGGCTGGTCCCCTTCTGTGGGGTTTTCTTTGTAGCCAAAATAAATAAAGTTGAATTATTTAAAGCACATGATTGACAGCATATGTGCATCTGAGTGGGTACATGTGGATTTTCTATCACATATAAGTGATAACAACAACCAATCAGTCAGTCTTGGCATGGAAGTATAACACTCAAGCAATGTGTTTGTGAACTTTCTAAGAGACTAGTTTCTCACTCTAGCACTTATGAAAGAGCTAGAAATTGTTAAGGCAGGGACATTGGTTGTGTTAACAAGCACCAGCCACTCCGCTTAAGGACTCAAAAGCACAAGACAAAGAATCTTTAGAAATGTGTGAAAGACAGGAAGAAGAAGCAACAGGTTAAATTGCTGTAGGGTTCATAGTGAATTGCCCTCTCATATAGTCAGAGATGAGCAGACGGTTGTTTCATATTCCTGCTATCTTACAATAAGAAATCTTATCAGGCCATGTCATATTAAGAATCTGAGAGACTTCTGCTGAGTTTCAACCTAATAGCCGATTTAAGCATGTAAAGAGGGGGTGGGAGATTTATTGCTGAGTCTTGGTCCAGGGAGCCTGACATCACCTGTGAGCCTGTACATTGTAAAGCATTTCTTATAGATAGTAAATTATTAAAAGAGAAGTGGATGATGCAGTTGAAGATAGAAAATGATGCATTAGGCTGGTGGGAGTTTGATAAAGTAAGCTGAAAATTGGTGAAAAATGAGACAACCTCTTTAGTGAAGCCGTGTCTGGAAAGAAATGATTCCACCCCCTTCCCCCTTTAACCATCCTGTGGGAGAAACCATCGTTTATTGCATGACTTCCTAAATATGGAATCTTGCATTGCTGATAAAAAGTGATTTGAAGCAGAAGAGAGAAATTAAAGAAGACAAACCGTTTTCCTTTCCCTGCTGATTATTGATTTGGGGCAATGGGAGGAAGTGCGCCTGTATATCTTCCCTGAAGCTCATTCTGTTTCTCCCCAAAGCATTTCAGAGACAAGGAGAACTTGGAATCTTGCTTCGGAAATAACAACATGTTTAGCTGAGGATGTGCGTGTAGACATTTGGGAGAGGTGGGGGGGGGAATTCCGATTGTGGCAGTATATGCAAACAAATCCTGCATATGCAAAAAAATATAAATAATCGGAAATTCTTCAGCTGTTCTTCATTCTAAAGCAATGGATAAGGAGAGAGAAGCATTGCAAATCACCAAGAACACAACTGGGGTAGCAATGGCTCATAACACTGGTCACAGACCTTTCTCTTTCCTTTTCCCCCTATTTTTAGTTAATTAATCTGACAAAAAGCTAATAATAATAATAAATTCCAAAGCTTGCAATTATGGTTTTTTTTTAAAAAAAAAAAGTGGTTACCTTACTAAAAATAGCACTTCTGTCCACTTCTTATTTATCGTTATTATCCTAAACTGCGGAGGCTAAGGGAATTGTACTTCTGGAGCCCTTGCTTTGTATTACAGAGCGGTCAATAGGGCTGATTGAAGTGAAACAGATTGATGAGGATGGTGAGATTACATGATAAGCGTGCCCTACTCTAGCAGATAGCTATCTTCTGATAGTTAATTCTCTTCTGACATATAGTAAAAGAGCAGAGCTATCCAAGTGCTGCTCTCTCCTAACACGCTAAAGTCACTGCTTATCGGCCAGTAAAATTTGTTGTACTGTGACTAACAGCTATGTTATGAGTCCTCTGTGTGCTGGAAATCAAAGCCGGTTTATGGTTCATATAATCAATAATAGGAACTGCTCAAATAGATCTCAAGCTGCTCCATTTTGTAAAAAAAAAAAAAAACCTATTAAAAAGGAAGATACTCTGTGCTCTTCCAGCAACTCTAATTCTACCCAATTTACTCTGCATAAAACTGCAGTAATCCAAACCTTGTTTGGGGAAAATGAAGCACAAACCAGAAAATTTGTTCACTCTTTTCTTTTATGTATATGACATAAACTTCTTTCTAAAAAGTGCTTGAGATCACTCTTCTACGCAGGAAAGCACATGTGATTTGAATTTTTTTTTATGGGTCTTGAAATAGCATTAACTTGTTCAAATATAACATTGCACACATATAATCTTATATAATACTGTACAGCCTGGGTATGTTAGTCTTTGATAGGAAACACCTAAAATATTTCAGATGGTATCCGAAAGGGGAAAAAGAAAGATGGAAATTTATGCCAGGAGAATAAACTATAAATGTGCAGCCAATAACACTTGTCAACTAGCTTTCCCACCAGTGTATTTATGTTTATGCAAATCATTTTTTTTTGTGGGGGGGGGACCTAGATTTGTTTAGGTAAAAATGCACTCCATCTTTCAAGCAACCCAGTGGGACACTTCAGTCCTTGTAAGTTTCCTAAATATCAACGTTTGAGTAACGTTAAGAGATATATTCTATTTACAATAACAGCATGGCACTTTTTTATCCCACCCCCAACAATGCTAGTACAGTACAATACCAACATGAAAGGACAGGCCAAGTCAAAGAGGTTTTGGGGACCACAAAAGAACTAAATTTGATTGAATTTAATTATTTCATTTAGTGCATTGATTTGGGGCAATATCGTTTGTCATAGATCCCCATTTTAAGCCTCCGTATATCCTTTTAAGTAAGCCTTGCTGGAATTTCAAAAGAGTAGCCTGTAAATCTACATTAAAACAAAAATCATCCAGAAACACATTTATGATGGCATAACATTTAATGGATTGCAGTTCACTAAATCAAGTGCATGGATGGAGCGCATACAAATGTATGGATTCTAGATTGCAAAAGTTTCCATCATAAATTGGATAGAACTGTAACTTTTCCTTGCTAAGATTGCTAATGTAATTCTTGAACAGGAACTAGACAATAACTGGAACAGTAAGTGGAATTAACGTTTTGACTTCTTTAGAGGTAGATCATGGAGTCTTAGCATGTCAGAGTGGAATTTCATGTATTTTGGTTTGGTAAGTGATAGAGATAGATAGTCTAATAAGCTTTCAGCCATGGGGCATAGTTTTATTTGAAATATATGATACCAACCCAGGAGAAAATGTATTTCTATAATATATACACCAACAACTGCAGAACCATTCAAAGATAGAGAAATAACATGCAATATCTGGTAGGAGATGAAGCATTCATTGTCACTTGGCATCTCTAGATGAGCAGCATCTTTAATAAATAAGTTTGATAAATAAATATGATGGAATTGGTGGAATTTTTCTCCTAATAGTGACAAAGGTGTTCAGAGAAACAATCAAATTTCTGAGAACAAAATAATGCTTGTCATTATTAGCATGCCAGTCATCCAAAGTATGTGCACTCACACAAGTCGACCTGCACGCCAGCCTGCCACTCACACGGCCTGGTTCCAAACAGTTTGCAGCCCACTACTTCTGCTCTAAGTAGCACACAGAGGATAGGTGTCACACAAAGAATCTTTTCTTTGAAATGCAGATGTTAAGTCCTGGATACATGTAGTTATTAGATACATATTAGATGTAGGAAGGATTCTGGTGTCCAGAAAATAGGAATGTGTTCCAATATCAACAAGGCAGTTTTGAGTATTCAAAAAACTGAAAGAAAACAGTTTTGTTCCAAATATGATACCAAACATGGAATGAGACCGGATCACTTACAGGACAATCTTTCTGCTGTTGGATCTGTCTGTTCCAAACCTTTCTATAAGGCCTTAAAACAACTGACTTTATAGCTGAGCTTGACAACCAATTTGTGTGGTTGAGCCTGTATTCTGGTTATATTGATGGTGTTAATTGATTTTATCTTGGCTCCTATATTTGTCATTTATTGTGGGTTTTTTGGGGGGGTGTTTTTATCTTGTTTTTATTTTCGTTAGCTGCTCAATGCCAAATGTTGGAGATAAGTAGCTATATAAATTGAATAAATAAAATATTTTTTCCAAGAGGCATTAAGCTGAGTATTTCAAGTGTTCCAAATGACATAGTTGAATTGTTGTCTAGTGACTCATAAGCTGATTGCTTTTTTCATCATTTTTAAAGTTAAAAGCAGCAAAATAATCAGCTTGCGGCAACTGACATATTAATGTAGACTATGATGTGGGCAAGGACTATTGAAAGAAAAGAAGTAGAACAGCCAGTCAGAAGACTGTTCACCATTCCTACCATGCCTAGAACCCTATTGCTAGGCTGAAAACTCTGGACAATCCCTAGATGGTAGCAAAGAGTTCATGCTTTTTGAAAGTCCATGCCATCATTTACTAATTGTCAGGATGTTTGTAGCATTAAGTCTGCCAGTTGTTCTGGGAAATTAATACACTTGTTTAAAAAAAAGTTGCTATGGTCTGACCTCTGATTAAAAGTAATTCAGATATGTTTAAATTTGTGGAATTTAAGAAGTTAATAGAAGAATTATTAATGAGGTTTTGGGGAATTTAAATATGGGGACTAGACTTCATTTAAACTTTAATGGTATGGAACACAATTTTTACTAGAGCTGTGCAATAATTATTAATTTGAATGAAGGAGAAGGAAATATATTGCATAGAATACAATGGGGGATGAAATTTGAAATATGTTTAAGGATATACCTGACTGACAATCTGTTCACAATGATGTTTTTTATTATTATGTTTATAAAAAATAAAAAAATTGCAAAAAAAAAATTGCTATGGGGCAGTTCAAATTCGTGTGGGTGTATAATTTCCCCCATGACATGTATATTTAAAGCAATTGAAGAGACTCCTGTCTGGGTTTTTCCTATTGAGAAGTATTTTAGTCTCAACAGATTTTCCAATTGATGAGAGTGAGGTGACAATCCTGTGTATGTTTTTATATTTTAAAAAATAAATATCCTTAACGAGTTACTTGCCATTTGGATGATAGTTACCTCGACAGAGAATTACTATCTTATCTAGTCTTGTGGACCTGAGTTGAAAAACAAGGGAGCAGTAGCTGGTCCTGATTTTCCATGATGTCCCTTGGCTGAGAAATACAAATTATTTTGAGTTTTGTTCCAGTGGAATGTTTCAGACTTGAAATGAAACATGCATTAAGGATAAACAACATTGTGGGCACCAGCATGTCCTCAAAAAAACTCAGTGGTTTCTCCGGGGTCCACCTGACTGTTTAAATATTCTTTTAATGAAAGCAAATTAAGCAGGCCTGCTGCAAAACACCAGGCTTTAGTATCACGCTTGCATGGAAGAATGCCTTTGGGTCCATAAAGGTCTTATTGAGATGGTAGAGAATATCCTGGGGAGCTTGTTAATGGATGCTCTATGACTGATGATGCCTTTCATGATAGCCATTTTGTGAATAGGCAGATGTCCAATAGCATCATTTTGTGAGTGTGCCAATTACATGCTCTTGAAATTCCAAATATGAGCCTGTCCCAGAGTTGGCCAGTCTGAGCTAGGACGGGAAGGCCTGGAAAATACCTGGAAAAATGAGGGAAAAAACAGGGGTTTTCCCGGTTTTTCCCCCAAAGCCATTTGGGAAAAAACAGGAAAAAAACCTGTTTTTTCCCCAATATTTCTGTTTTTTTCCAAGTTTTCCCATAACAAAATGTGTTTTGGAATGTGTAACTTTTTTTCTTCCTTTGAATCACAGTTGACTTGAACTTGTTCCTGCAAGTTTTCTTATCAAGTTTTTAGGAAATGGTTTCCCTTGCCTCCTTCCTAGGGCTGACTTGCTTTGCTTTGTGCCCAAGGTAGGATTAGAATGGGGTATGAGCAGGGGTGAAATGCTCCCAGTTTGGACTGGTTCAGCTGATTCAGTAGTGATGACAGCCGGTGGTTCGAAGAACCGGTAGGGATGGCAGCTCAAGGCTCCGCCCAGTCGTTACTTCCTGGTTTTACTTCCGGAAATCCGGTAGTAAAAAAATGCTTAAAAAGTAAATAAAAAAAAGTTTTGACAATTAGCTGAGCGACGCAGGATCGTGGGAACTTTTTCTTTTCTTTCTTTTTTTAGTTTTTAAGCATTTTTTTACTACTGGTTCCAGAGAAACAAAGCGCTCGGCTGCTCCCCTTTTTCACTCACCCCGAGCTTCGTGCTCCGGATTTTCATGCTTTGCTTCACACACCTGGGATCATCGCTCTTATCTTCTTCTTCCTCCTCCTCTCCATCTTCCAAATGGAAAAACGCCAGGATCAAGTGCAAAAAAAAGTGTGCACTTGCTCTTGGCGTTTCTCCATTTGTAGTAAGCTTTCACACCTGTGAAGGCAAGTCTGTCTCCCTGTGCAGCTCACTAAAAATCTCACCAGTACCGCTGTGCACATGTGTCTTTGTGTATGTGTGTGTGTCTTTGCTCCTGGTCTTTTGCAGCAGTCCGTGCCTGACGTCCTGTCCCTGGCCGGCTGAACCGGAGTTGGGGAATTCATTAACTCCTTCTGGCCTTGCCCAGGCCGTGCTGGCCAAAGCTGCCCCCAGATCACCTTGGGGGTCATGCAGTGTGACAGCTGATTTCCTTAGCTCTTAAAGGCCCTGGAGCGGATCCGACTGCTGCCATTCTGAGCCTGTCGGGGGCAACCACCACCTCCCAGGCAGGCTGGTCAGGGGTCTCTGGGACAGCAGGAGCATCTGAGGTGCCAACTCTCCTTCCCGGGGCGATGGGAGCGGGGCGAGGTGCCTTTAAGATGAGCAGCCAGGGACGGGACTTCTAGCTTTTAACTATAAATATATTCCTTTTAAAATTGCGAGATCAAAAGCAGAGTGGTGAAGTGGGGAGGTGAGTGTGGATTCAATCTCTGTGCTGGGCGGGGTCAAACAGGAAGCCATTCAGCCCCAAGTTTATGTGGCAAGGAAAAGGAAGGCTGCATACACACATGCTCCCCCAAGTGCAATCCCATTCCCTTCCTTTCCCTACCTCAGCCCCGGATCATTTGTGCCAGGCTGATCCTGTATTCTGGGCAGGGGGAGGGGGGCAGTGGGAGGAGAGAGGAAGAAGTGGCTATGAGCGTAGGACAGAGCGGCAATGAGAAAAAAGTGGGAGGGGGCGTTTTGATAGCCTGGGGAATCGTTCCCTCTATCAACTCTTGTTAATTATACATATGAACCAGTAATCGATCGCTTCTTCCCCTGCAATGAGGGCACAGTTGCTCACCTCCCACAGACACAAGCACCTGTCCTCAGCATTCACCCACTACAATCTTCGCTTTCCCTTCATCTCACTCCCCCTCATGGGTTAACTTCAGTGACCAACCATGGCTTTGACACATAAGCAGTTCAGTCTGCAGACAATGAACCTCAGGGAACAGCCAGGGAGGGGCCAGTTGAGGCTGCACTGAATGTCAGTGTGGAGGCAGGGGGAAAATGGCCCCTCCAATCCACCCCCGCCTTCATTCCTCTTTTCTTTGGAGGCCAATCAGAAGGAGCCCCAAGTCGCTCTAAAGGTCTTTTAAAGTCTCTCTGTGTGTTTAGTCTTTGCTTCTGGTCTTTCACAGCAGCCCATGCCCGACATCCCGTCCCCGAATGCTTGTCTTAAAGGCCTCATCCCCGCCGCCCTGGGAAGGGGAGCAAGCACTTTGGCTACTCCAGCAACCCCAGGAGGTGCAACAGGTGAGGCGGTGGATGCCCCCAGCAGGCTCGGAATGGCAGCAGCCAGATCTGCTCCAGGGCCTTTAAGAGCAGTGGAAATCGACTGTCACGCCACATGACCCACAAGGCGATCTGGGTGCTGCTTCGGCCAGCCCAGCCTAGACAAGGCCAGAAGGGGTGAATGAATTCCCCAACTCTGGTTCAGCCAGCCAAGGACAGGACATCAGGCACAGGCTGCTGCGAAAGACCAGGAGCAAAGACACACACACACACACACAAACCACCCACACAATGGTACTGATGAGGTTTTTAGCAAGCAGCGCAGGAAGCCAAACTTGCCTTCACATGTATATAAATACATGCTTCCTATAAATAGAGAAATGCCAGGAGCAAGCGTGGGCTTCTTTTTGCGCTTGCTCCTGGCATTTTTCCACTTGGAAGATGGAGAGGAGGAGGAAGAAGACGACGAGGGCGACAATCCCGGGTGCATGAAGCAAGGCATGAAAATCCACAGCCGGAAGCTTGGGGTGAGTGAAAAGGGGGAGCAGCTAAACCCTTTGTTTCTCTCCCCTCCCCCTTCGGTCATCTCCTGGACTTGGTGGCCGAGGTAGAAAGGCGGTCAATCTTCAGGGCTAGGAGGCATTGCGTCTGGCTTGGCGAGGGGGGTCAGGCTGGTCAGGTGCTGATCATCGGCCTTTTTTTAACTTTTCAAAGCATTTTTTACTAGTTAAAAATGCTTTAAAAAGTAAAAAAAAAGTTGGCAACACCCACCCAGTCACATAGAACAGAATAGAATAGAATTTTTATTGGCCAAGTGTGATTGGACACACAAGGAATTTATCTTGGTGCATATGCTCTCAGTGTACATAAAAGAAAAGATACCTTAATAGAATAGAATAGAATAGAATAGAATAGAATAGAATAGAATAGAATAGAATAGAATAGAATAGAATAGAATAGAATAGAATAGAATAGAATTTTATTGGCCAAGTGTGATTGGACACACAAGGAATTTGTCTTGGTGCATATGCTCTCAGTGTACATAAAAGAAAAGATACGTTCATCAAGGTACAACATTTACAACACAATTGATGGTCAATATATCAATATAAATCATAAGGATTGCCAGCAACAAGTTATAGTCATACAGTCATAAGTGGAAAGAGATTGGTGATGGGAACTATGAGACACATTTACAACACAAATGATAGTCATAGGGTACAATTTAACACTTGATACAACATTTAATGATAATCATAGGGTACAAATAAGCAATCGGGAACAATCAATATCAATATAAATCATAAGGATTGCCAGCAACAGAGTTACAGTCATAAAGTCTTAAGTGGAAAGAGATTGGTGATGGGAACGATGAAAAGATTAATAGTAGTGCAGATTTAGTAAATAGTTTGATAGTGTTGAGGGAATTATTTGTTTAGCAGAGTGATGGCCTTCGGGAAAAAACTGTTCTTGTGTCTAGTTGTTCTGGTGTGCAGTGCTCTATAGCATCGTTTTGAGGGTAGGAGTTGAAACAGTTTATGTCCTGGATGTGAGGGATCTGTAAATATTTTCATGGCCCTCACATGACCATCACCAAGCCACACCCAGAGAACCGGTGGGGGAAAAAAATAGATTTCACCACTGGGTATGAGGTATGGACATTTTTGTCTTTTTAAGATAATAATGATAAAAATGGTAAGTTGACCATTTTTTAAAGCAAACTTTCTTTGAACAAAAGTTTCTTACCACAGGTAGAGCTTGAGAGAAAAAATAAAGGCAAGACAATTGAAGCCTTTGGTTTGCACCAAAGTAATTTTTTTGGACGGGGAGGAAACAAGGCTACAATCTTGGTGACCAGAGATACATAATTCTTAGTGAAGGGGCAGGAAATAATATTTGTTGCAGTTTTAATGTTTTCAGATACAGATTTTTAAAATATTTATAGTAGATATATTCATTAATAGAAGCTGGAAGCCTCATCCTACATATCCCAGTGGTATGTGATGTGACCTAAGCTTCTGGCTTCCAACATTTCTACAAGTTGCATGACAAAAGCAGTAAACTAAAAGAAACATCAAGCAAGAGAAAAAAATCAAATAATCTGTTCAGTGCCATCCAAGATTTTTTGATATGGCACCCAGTGTACTGATAACCACTGGATCACCATTGACACTTTAGATTATAATTTTTCAGTTTTGATTTTGAAATCCTGATATTTTCTGATCTCCTCCAATTCTTTGTTCTACTGTCATATTGCCACATTAATAATCCACACTTTTTTCTTTTCAACCACAACTAAATCTGTGTTATGAGCCAAGACTTTTATCAGTTTTTATTCAGAAATTCCACATATTTTAAACTGCTTATTTTCACCACTTTTTCAACTATAAATTCTCTATAATTTTTATTACTGGCAAATGATCATGTTTACAGTTATTCCACTGAATCATTTTGGCAATTGTCTTATATAATTGCTTATAATCAGTCTCTTTCACACATTTGAGTATATGATCTACTGCTTCTTTGCACAGTTTGCACTTTGAACTATTTGAACATTTTTCAATTTTGGCCTTGATTGCATTAGTTTGAGTAGCTTCCTCTTGAGCAATCAAAATCAAACCTTCAGTTTCTTTTTTTAATGTTCTAGTTGTAAGCCATTACCAGGTTTTATCTTTATCCACTATCCTCTTGATCTTTTATAGAAATTGATCATGTAATGCTTTTTCTTACCAGCTCTCTTGTAGTGCTTTTATTACAGTTATTTTTATATTCATGTTTTGTTTCCTACACATTCAACTTCAGTGCTTATTCTTTACTGTCTTTTACATAATCAGCCAATGCATTCTTTCCTTCTTCGGACAGTTTGTTTGACTTGAAGTAAACTTCTGCTTCCATATCTGTAGGGCAGTAATCTATCAATTTCACTACAAAGATATAATGTATAATGAATAGATAGTTTTCTATCAGTTGTATAATGAATAGTTTTCTTGTTTTTTGGTTCAAACTGCCCAATTCAGCTGTGTCCAGTTAATAATTCCAGCAGTTTATTGTGTCACAGGTACGGCCCATAGTTTTATGATGTTTCCACTGTTGAATTTTGTCTTTAGTAATGTTCTCACTCTTTAAAAATGTGATTAGTAAAGAATACATCCAATTTGTTTATACCACGGATGTCAAACTCAATTGTGTCATGTGACTTCACATGACGTATCGTGACATTTTTTGCCTTTGCAAAGCTGGGGTGGGCGTGGCCTGCA
The DNA here is from genome assembly GCF_028640845.1 of Ahaetulla prasina. NCBI lineage: Eukaryota > Metazoa > Chordata > Lepidosauria > Squamata > Colubridae > Ahaetulla > Ahaetulla prasina. The sequence goes on along the minus strand of NC_080539.1, from coordinate 246,317,805 downwards.
TGTGAGGCATCTGGCCCGCGGGCTGCCAGTTTGATACTCCTGGTCTATACCTATTATCCAACTGCAAAATGCCCAGTTTTGCAAGCTTCATCCTAATACATCCTGATGGTTTCTTACAATATTTGCCAATGATTTGATTTCAATTTCTGATTTTCCATAAAACTTCAGATCATCCATCTAAAGCAAACTGAGACTTTATTACAATGTTTAGCCATTTGATAGCCAAGATTTCTTTTCTTCAAAATCACTGAAAGTGGGATCATAACAAGGGTGAAGTGAGTCACCTTGGAAGATGCCTCCTCTAATTAGTTTTTTGTCCAGACTTTTCAGTAGTTGGAGGCACAATCTTCAAATTTAGCAGTATTAACTTGAAAAATAAATACGGTATCCTAAGAAACTTACACTAGAATTGCTGTTGAGGTGGGGAAATCTTTACATATTTATGATTATCAAGTAAAGAGATTGCTGTAATAAAAAAAATCTGAACAACTGAATTAGGTAGTAAAATTTGATGTGTTACCTAATCAGATGGATGTTGGCAATAAAGATGGTTTATTATCTCTCTTAATCCATAACTTATAAGGGTCATGTAATCAAACACATTTGGAGAGAGAGAGAGAGACTCCAAAGTCTGGATTATTATGAGGTTGCAGAAAGACATCATCACTGCTACTGGTTTTATTAATTATAGGCTTATGAAGATTTAATTCTGAGCAGTGGTAATGTCCTAACATTTTCTATATCTGTCCCTACACCATAACTGATTAAGTGATTTAGAGTTTTGTGTGAAATATTATGGATACTTAATTTTTCCTTTGGGCAATCTGCCACATTTCCTATGCTAAAAGTTTTTGAAGAGGCTTTATGCAAATTCAGAATTTGCATCTCACTGTTGGGGGTCTCTAGTGTACATACTTGTAACTACGTTTAGGATAGTTATGATTTGATCCTGTCAGAAAATCTGAAAATTAAACGTTTTTCAATCAGTATATTTTTGGTGCTCATTAATAATGTTGACAGAGATATGAAATCACCAAAAATGCCAAGTTCCAAGGCTCGGTCTCTGGCATTTCCACGTGTACGTTTCTCTGAAAATTTATTTTTATTTTATTTTGTCACAACAATATGTAGGTATCATATAAAAAGATTATATAGTATATAAACACATATATCAGTAAATATAAGGAGGTATAAGCATATTATATATAGGAAGAAGAAAAGAAAAACAATAGGACAGGAACGGTAGGCACATTTGTGCGCTTATGCACGCCCCTTATGGGTACATACAGCTAGGTACTGTAACTCCTTTCAGGAAGACATATTTTTCAACTTTGATTTTGAAATCCTAATACTTTCTGATCTTCTCAAATTCTTTCAGTCAGAATAATTGAAACTGTAAAAGTTGTGCCACCAACAAGCTAAGAACTAGTTTGGGGGGCAGGGGTGGGAGGAATAAAAGGAATCCATCCTCAACTGAGAGGATGGATCAGATTAAAAGAATACAGACCCTAGAAATGAGCAGCAGAGAAGGGAGGGAGGGAGGGAGGGAGGAAGGAAGGAAGGAAGGAAGGAAGGAAGGAAGGAAGGAAGGAAGAAAAAAGAGCTAAAAGCACAGTGGTTTCAGAAGGCCAGTGTAGAAAGCAGTGTAAGTAGTGTAATTTGAGGCCAAGCAACTCTCACCACAGTGAGCTGGGTCAGAATCCTGATGGGACAGCACAGAGGAATCTCTGATTTATATTTTTGAGAAAGGGAGGAAAAAGAAGAAAAAAAATGTTAAGGACTTGCAGTAATGCTCCTGTAAGAAATAAATATGCTCCACCAGTAAACATTTCTGAATGACCTTAGGCTAGTCACACTCTCTCAACGCTAGGAAAAAGGTAAGGGCAACCCACTTTTTGTCAAGAAAACTGCAGGGACTTTTCCAAATAGTTGCAGAAGTCAACAACTGACTTGAAGACACACATACAAAAATCTTTTCTGAATCTAATCTTCCACTGATATATATATATATAAAAAGGATGGAAAGAAGGATGCAGTTACAACATCCTAAGTTCTTGGTAAGAACTCAGTGCACATGAAGGCCAGCACCAACTAAAGGACTGGCAGCTGTAACTTCATTTTTTTAAAAAATTTACATTTATATCCCGCCCTTCTCTGAAGACTCAGGGCGGCTTACATTGTGTAAGGCAATAGTCTCATTCTATTTGTATATTTATATACAAAGACAACTTATTGCCCCCCCCCAACAATCTGGGTCCTCATTTTACCTACCTTATAAAGGATGGAAGGCTGAGTCAACCTTGGGCCTGGTGGGAATAAAGACAACATCAAACAGAAGTGAATAGTTCATGAAAGTGACGAAGATTTCAAAGTGTCCAAGGTTAGTGGAGGAAATATCCCCAAAGTAATTAACAGCTGGGCAATTCCATACACTGCTGGAATAGTGGATGTTGTAATGTATTTGTGTAGTATATGGGCAAATCCAGGCAGTCTGGTCTTTTGCAATTGACAGGTGGAAATTTTGTCAATGCGCAAATTTTCTAATGTTCTAATGTTCATGTTTTTTGTTGCCCTTATTTATTTATTTAAATGTATTTATTTATTTATTGTTTTATTGTTATTATTGGGAATAAACTGCTAGTTACACATATTTAAGAAGAATGTTTTATTTCTGGGAAAAAAATTAGATAGGGGATTCCTTCCTGCCAGTGATGGTAAGATTTTTCCCTTGTCTTCTACACATTCCATAACATTTTTCTCCTATTCTTGCATAGTAGTGACATTCAAGAAATATTGTAAAATTCATTCCTTAATTATCTGGATCAGCTGAAGAGCTGAATGTTCTTTTTTCCTTTAGACATGGTCTGGGAAAGTTTGTTAAAGTAACATAGTGTCTTGCCTTATTTACTTACAGTATATACTAATGAGGGGTGAAATCTAAAAATTTTACCTACCGGTTCTGTAGGCGTGGCTTAATTGATGGGTGTGGCTTAATTGGGTGTTGCTTAATTGGTGGATGTGGCTTAATTGGTGGGCGTGGCTTGATGATCAGGTGACCGGGTGGGCGTGGCCAATAACAATAAATAATCAAAATAATAAAGTACACAAAACAATAAGAAGTACCAAAAACCAACTTTCACACTACACACACACAACACAACACAACACAACTGACTCACACACAATTTAAAAGCAGCTGCACCTAATCCAAAATGGCCCCTGCGACAAGAAGGAACCTCACACAGATACAAGAAGCTCAAAAACCAACTTTCACATTTTACACACAACACAACACAACACAACTGACTCACAAACACACACAAAATGATACATACAGCTTTGTGAGATTTTGTGTTTGTGTAGTTAGAGTGAAACACTACAGAAACACACCAAATCTCAGAAGCTGCACAAATATTTTATTATTTTATTTTATTTTATTTATATTTTTAGATAAAAGCAGCTAAATTTAAAACTTCTTTAAATTGCTAAGTCTGAAAAAAATAAAACTCCTGAAAAAAACCAATTAACTATTTTTTTAAAGTCCCCCCCCCACTTACTAACCCAATTCAAGGGAAAAGGCAGGCAGATTGAGTTGCTAGCTGATACAATTGATTGCAGGCAGGCAGATTCAGTTGCTAGCTGATGCAATTGATTGCAGGAGCCGAAGCAAGGACGGAATAGCGAGCGAGACCGAAAGAAGCAGGAAACTGCCAAGTAGGCAAGTGGGGGCCGGGCAATTGGGTAGGCATGGGCCTTTTTGCTACCAGTTCTCCGAGTTGGTTCTACCAGTTCAGGGATGGTTCTACCAGTTCTCCGAACTACCCACCCCCATCGCTACCGGATCGTGTGATCCAGTCTGAACCGAGAGCATTTCACCCCTGATACTAATGGAGCAAGGTCTTCTATCTCACTTATCATAAGAGATTTTTCCCAATGTAGACTATCATGAAAAAGCCTTATCCAATATTTTCCAAACATTCCGGATTTCAATCAATTGGAGCATTTGACTCTTTGCAATCTAAGATGATTGAGGGGTTATCAGATTAGAGAAGATTGTCTTTGATGCTCTTAGACAACTATTGTAAAAGGGAAGAAAAGAAGGAAAGCATAATTAATCACAAATGTAATCTTGGTTTTGGAAACTGGAATTAGGGACTCATTTATGGAACTAACTTATATACATTGCAAATCTAGAAGAGACTTGCCTGTACTCTGGGATTTCTAATGATTGATGTCACAATAAAACTATTTTATGTCATTAAAATAGCTATATGTTCTTGCCTTTTAAAAATGAATTTTCTCTGTTGCCTAGTGCATAATATCAATTAATTTGACATATGGCTGCAGTTACTTCCCTGTAAAAAAATATCCTGTATTGTATAGTCCCTTATTATACACGATGTTGTTCTTTTCTCACCCAAACTTGTGGCAGAATTGCTTAGGGTAGATTCCGTAACATCATGCAGTATGCAAAATGAAGTTCTTAGAACAGTACACATTATCTCGAAATAATTTCAAAGTGGTTCTAAAAAACTTTATAGAAAGAAAAACACATCATTTCTTAGCTTGTGGATGGTTTCTTTATTCAAATTCCTAATGTTTCTAATGGTTTCAGAACACTTTGTTTTCTTCCCAGTGGAGCGTATTGTATAATTATGTCTAGGCACTTTATCTGAAATATAGAAGGTTAAATGCAACAGAAGCATACTTGCTGTGATAGATGATCTTCTTCAAGTATGAAAAAAAATTGACCCTTTCCCCCAGCTATTCATTATTATGGAGCAAATTATATTTTAAACAGATCCACTCATAGAATATAGTGAGCATACCAGAAGACCAGAAAGTTAGAAAGTATTTTTGACATAAAAACGAATGCATCAGCAAAACCATCAGCCTTATAAAACTTTTGTAAATAAACTCAAATAGAAAAGGGAGATGTGTGAAATGAAATATTTTATTTCAATTTGCAATCTTGAGACCAAGTTGAAAATATTAAAGTTAGGAAGAAAATGCTAGCTAGTTGGGAACAATGCCTAAAAATAGCAGACTTGTCTATTTCTACTTGTTCATATTGATAATGTGCTAAAAATTGGTGTTAAAAATTGATATCATAGAATAGAAACAAGACTATAATATAAAAGTTGATCAGAGTTCTTTCAGATTAAATGACTCTTGTAGCACCAGCCAAAAGAGATAGTAAAATTATTCTATTTTTCTGGACCAGGGAAAGCAGTAAAAAAATATTTTAATAGTAGTAATGAAAATCAATGCCTTGTAATCCACGGAATTTGGTAAATTGAGTAGGATGGTAATACAATAACAAATTAATATTGAATATTTTGATTTACTTTCCTAGTATTAGATTATGATACTTTAAATGTCTTTTACAGTGCTGTGAAATAGGGTCATAAGAATATATTGGTGTTTACTACAGTCTATAAAATAAGTATCGGTCAACAATAATACCTTTATAAGGATTTGCACTTGTACAGCAACTGAATGATTTGTCACAGGGTTTGCTGCAAATCTCATAAGTTGTACATTGTTGGTTTTGTATAGCTGTTCCTGTTCCAATTTACCATGTTCTGAAAATATGAACAATCTGGTTAAGCTTGCTGACTTCCCTCCTACCAATGATTTAGCTGAAATTATGTTTTTCCCCTGAAGTATTTTATTTTATTTACTTCTCAAATTTATAACACTGCACAACTCCACAGCAACTCTGGGTGACAAACAACACTGAAAACAATATGAGAACAATAAATCATGCAACCTAATGTATGCATTCCCATAAATTTTCCTGTTGTGATCAGACTTGTTTTTCAGAATTTAATTTTATTTAGAAAATTTATAGAATGCTTGGATAGGCAAAGTATTTTTCTAAGTTTTATGTTACTCAGTAGAGGGACATGAACTAATGATTGAATTTTGAGGGATCCTATTTAATCAGATGCTCATGTCTTTTGCCCATTCTAATCTAATCCAGGACTCCTATATACAAATAATTGTTATTGTTTCAAATTTTAATAATAACGTTACTTGCAGACAGCTTTAATGCTGAATTTATTTATTTATTCAATTTCTATAGCCATCCATCTCAATCCAATTTAATCCCTAGAGGATTCTTTGATTCATTTTCTTTGATGTCTCGTTTATACAATACTGACATTTCTTTTTTCTCAATTTAAGCAGAAGTGAGCTGTGTTTTTAACAGCAGCACATATCTTGTCAGCATTTCCCCATCTAAATATGTCAGTTATAAATGAGTTTCTAGAGCTGTCTATACTTACATTTCTTCCCCTTTCCTTTTTCCCAGTTTAGCCCTGGTTTCCATATTGCTTTTTCAAAAATACAATTTTGTTGAAGTCTTTTAGCCTAGTAAAAAGTCAAGATGAACTAAACTAAACTATCTTCTCCCCATTACCTAACTTTTATCTATACGCAAGCCAGAAATTATCCCCTTTTCATTCCTGGTTCAGCAAAAAATATATTAGTATATTAGGAGAAATATCAAACAAATAACTTATCCCTGATTAAATAGTCTAACTTTTGGACCTAATGAGGACCTAATAGGTCCTAAAAGAAGGACCTATTCCTTCTTTTGGTTCTTCACAATCTTGATCTTTAAATCATTCTAATGGAATCAAGATTTAATCGTTCATCAGTCTTTAGCATTCAAGAGGACTCTTCAAAGCAAGGGTTTCCAACCTTGGCCAATTAGCTTTGCTGGCTGAGGAACTCTGGGAGTTGAAGTCCACAAGTCTTAAAGTGACCAAGGTTGGAGACACCTGCTTTAAAGCTTTAACATCTCTACTTTGTAGATCCCATAAGGAGCCATCATCCAGGCTCTCTTGTTGCAACTGTTCCATTTCCAGATCCTTTCTTTGGTTTATCTTTTGTATTCCCATTTTGGTGATCTCAATTTTGTTGTTTATGTCAGGGTAAAAGTTTTTTTTTAAATTTCTCATCATCTTCTAAAATGTATTCATTGAAATCTGTTCTCTTCCTGAAATTTTTGCTATTAATATCTCAATCCAATTACCAAAAAAATATTTATGGTAAGATTGTAACCAGTTTAGCTACTTTTCTACCTGGTCCTTTAATTCCCTCTAGGGTCCATTTACCAACTTTATTAAGACTAAGTTCCTAATATGGGAACTTATTTAGTTCATTTCAGTCATTTCTCACAAGAATATTTAAATGATAGTCTTGTTTTTCAGACTTTACAGCAAAGCAACAACAACCCAATATTCCAATCTCTGTGCTCTCCCAATCTGCTCAAAACACTCCTAAATCACCCCTTCCCCTCCTTTTTTTTTTTTTTTTGCTTTTTGCCAATTGTATATTATTTTAAAATTTTAAGCCTCTATTTAAATTTCTTAAATCTAAAGAAGGTAAAACCCACCAGGTGTCAAATTAAGTTGTCCATTTTGAAGGCCTCTAATACTCATTTTGTTGTTAGTTGCGAAGCTGTGTCCAACCCATTGCAACCCCATGGACAACATCCCTCCAGGCCTTCCTGTCCTCTACCATCCTCTGGAGTCCATTTAAGCTCATGTCTACTGCTTCAGTGACTCCATCCAGCCACCTCATTCTCTGTCGTCCCATTCTTCTTTTGCCCTCAATCTTTCCCAGCATTAGGCTCTTCTCCAGTGAGTCCTTCCTTCTCATTAGGTGGCCAGAGTATTTCAGTTTCATCTTCAGGATCTGGCCTTCTAAAGAGCAGCCAGGGTTGATCTCCTCTAGGACTGACCAGTTTGATCGCCTTGCAGTCCAAGGGACTCACAGGAGTCTTCTCCAGCACCGTAATTCAAAGTCCTCAGTTCTTTGGTGCTCAGCCTTTCTTATGGTCCAACTTTCACAGCCATTCATTGCAACTGGGAAAACCATAGCTTTGACTATACGCACTTTTGTTGGCAGGGTGATGTCTCTGCTTTTTAGTACGCTGTCTAAATTTGCCATAGCTTTCCTCCTCAGGAGCAAGCTTCTTTTAATTTCTTGGCTGCAGTCCCCATCTGCGGTGATCTTGGAGCCCAGGAAAATAAAATCTTGTCACTACGTCCATTTCTTCCCCATCTATTTGCCAGGAATATTCATAAAATGGTTAAATTAAGAATTTTCAAATACGATAAGAAAATGAGTTCAGCTGGCTTGGGGTCCTTATTAATGGCTCCACTGCTGCTGAAAGCAAAGATATCATCTGGTTCAGCTTCTGGTCCTCAAACCCTTGGGGGATTGCTGCTTTATGGTCTCCTCATGAGGAGCTGCCACTCAGAGCACTCCTGTGTGATCTCCCGTTCTCTCCTCCAGAGAGCTTCAAAGGACCAGTCTTCTTGCCACTCTTTCATGCTACACTTTGGTCATCATCTCTGCTCATTTGCAGAGACCTCTTCAGTCTATCGTAACTCACAGTGGAACTCCCATTTCCATGTTTCGTTTTGAGCCTCTATCATTCCCACACCTGGCTGCTACAGATAGATTTCAATTTATGATTATAACAAAGCCAGGAGTTTTTGTCAAAAGTCATGATGGCCATAAATCAAGGCACCCCATCTAACCAAACCAAAAATTCTAACTTTTTCTGTGGTGAATACATTAAGTGTCCAGTCTTCAATCTATGTCAATTCTTACCAGTGCAAAAAAAAAAAAATCTCTAAAAAATGCATATCATTCACAGAAAAAAAAATTACAGTCAACCTGTAAGCCTTTCTGGTTATTCAAGCATATTGGGAAGCATTTGGGTTTAACATGCTCTTGGAGAGTTTTCTTTGAAAACCAAGAGGAGTTTAGCAGCAAGGAATCTAAAACTGTTTAGGGAGTCATAATGCAGCAGTTGGCAGGCACATAAACAGCTCTGAGATTTGTCTTGTATGGTTAACTGTTAAATCCTCCTAGCATATTTGAGAGAACAAAACCCTTAATAGGAATAAACTATCAAAGAAAGGTGGATTGGTTTGCATTGGTGTTGCTCTGGGAATTAAATTAATATGCAGCAATAAAGGAATGAAAGATTCTAGGAAATATGCACAAAGAATCCAAATAGAGAACAGCTTTGTTTCAAACTTGTTTTTTCCCCTGTCCACTATTGCAATGAGAAGAAAAGAGTTAATGAAAATAATCTAGTTCATATTCATTTATTACATTTTATCACCAGGGCCACTTTTGTTTATACCATCTCAGTTGAAAAAGGAAATAAAAGCTCTTACATTTCATGATCTAATCATGTCTAGCCGGAATAGTGTTTGTGTGTGTGTGTTTCCATAGGCTGTAAACAGAATAATACATGTATTGATGTAAGTAGAATTATGGAAGTGTAAATCTCAAAGGAAATCATATGGCCCTCATACTAGCCCTATTTAAATGAGCCCTTAAATCTGTAAACCACCCAGAATCACTTGTCTAAATTTGATAATATAAAAATAAATAAAACCTGGCTCTCCCCAATACCTTAGAGTAGTGTCGTTGGTGGACCCCATGAAGGATATTTGTTTTGGCAGTAATTGTACTCCACTTCCAATTGTTTGTTTCCTATGGTTTCTGCATTATTTTATTGTTGTTTCATATTGTATAGCATCCAGAATTGAAACGGAAGCAGGCAGTCTGCAAATGTAATAAATAAACGAATAAATAAATCTGGTGAATACTTGATGGTGCAATCTGTTCTGCATTGCTTTGTTCTTTTGACTACTCTGACATACAAACACTAGAGTAGTAGCTAGCTACATGTTCCCTAAAATTATGAAACAGATGCTTGTTTCATTCTGTTGTTTGATGGCCTGCTTATAGTTCCAAGAAAGATGGTGACACACGTGAATGTAGTCTCATTTTCAAAAAGGCCTACCAATAATTACAAGTAAAAACAGATGAGGTTTTTTTCTTTTTAATCCACAAGGTGTCTGGAAAGAGTAAAGATTTGAAAAATGACTTCCATGAAAGATTGGCTTCATGAAACAAGTTCTCTCAAATCTTGATAGATGCTGAGTTATAACTCCAGTTACAAGGGATGAAAGAGAACAGTGGGGCTGAAAATACTGATATAACACTTCCCTAACTTTAATGAAATATGCTTGTTTACTCCCCCACTAACAAACTCAGAAGTAAGTTGTACAAGTGCAGTCGAAAGAAGTGCAGACCTGTTACAGGTAGCATGGAAATCAGTTGCAATGTGAAAAGACTATTTTTGTTGTGTTTTTCCTTTGGTTAAATTAAATTTCAGAGTATTTTATAAAATGTGTGCTGCCAAAGATACTGCACTTTTGTAGCTGCACTTTTCTATGCATTGAAGAGAGCAGTGGTATAGCAGATAAGGTGTTGAAGTGTGACTAGGGAGACTCAGATTCATGTCCAATCTCGGTAACTCTGAAAAAAGGAGAATAAAACTAACATGGAATAAAGGGAATAAAATGAACAAATAAATAAATAGAACAAACAGGAAGAGACACCAATAAGGACAATACATCCACATAGTGATTGATCAAGATAGCTAATAGGGAGGTAAGAGTTAGAGAGCCAAAACATTGTAGTTCAAAAGAATCATATCCTATTATTTCTGATACTTTATCAAAAGAAATATTGTCAAATATGGTACGATTATACCTGTACATTACAGTACTGAATATATTGTATATAAATATTTTTGAAGATGTTATTAAACTGAAATATTTAAAAATTATTCCTGGAAAAAGATGAAATTGTCCAATTGTGTGGAGAAAGAAGGTAGGATATATGGAGAGTTTTACATTGTTCTACATTTGACTGTTTTAAATTTCTTTTTTAGTTATTTACTAAAAGTCTATTGCTTTGGAAAACTGTTGGAAGGAGCTACGGGGCTGAAGTGGTGGAGGATAAAAAATATTTCTTTGCTTCTGTAACTGCTATTGAATAAGCTTGATATTCTGTAGAAATCATTACTAAGATATAATCAGATTCAAGAGGAGTTTTTCTCCACCTATTTTCTAATCATCTTCTGATGTGCTTCACTGCCCTCATCTGAGGTATATTTCAAGGAGCTGATGGGTTCAGCACAATTTATTTATTTACTGAAATTTGTATGTTTTCCCAGTCCAGGGCTCTGGATATCTCATAGTTACATAAATTCCAAGATCAACTATCAGTAAGAACAATTCTACAATAAAACAGAACATTCACAAAGGCATAAACTAGAAAGTTAGCTGCCCCAGCGTAGCACTCCCTTCCATAAATCAGTATCTTTACTACCTTTTGGAAGATTAAAGCAGAGAGAAGGCCAACTTGACATTGGGAGGCAAGCTATTCCATAAGGCTGGATCATCCCCTTAGAGAAAGTATTCCTGAATACTTTCTTAAATCAACTCCCTAGATCATTTCCTCATTTCACAAAGTAACGTAGGACAAATGTTTTCTGGCGACTATCAGTCTCCTGAGAAGAATTATCAACTACAAATCTACAAAATAATTACCCATTTCAAATGTCTTTTTCAAATCAAATGTTATGTTAAACTATTTCTTTAAAAAATACTGAATGTGCACTTGTAGGAGAAATGCCTCTCACAAATTTCCCCTAATTTGTCTAAATTATGTAGAAACAGATATTGTTTACTATGCTATGCAAAGCAACCACAGCAAACCTAAAATGGGGTGAAGTCAGAGTCCCACAAATTCAAATATATATATGGTTGGATATAGGAAATCAAATGTGTAGAGAGGTCAGCAATACTATGAAGTAATAAAGACAATATTTCAAAGACTTTGATATATTTGAAAGAACAGAATATTTCACAAATATTGGTTTTGCTAGGGAGTTACTTTTCTGGATTTATCTTAAAGTGGCCTTGCTTTGTTCATCCTTTGTTCATTTCTTGGTGTCTTCTACCTCTGTCAACAATGCTTGTTCTTCTCAGTTTTATGATTGAGCAGGTTTATTTTTTTTCTCCACCCCTGGAAATGTAATTTTAAGGAGGGGAATGTGTCTCCAGTTCTGGAAAACTGTGTATGTACTGAAATAAATGGAATTGTGGGCTGCATGGGAAAATTTAGCTGCAGTGCAAGTCTTTTTTGTTTTTTTAATGTTTTATTTTAGTGTTGACATATATTTCTTTTATTTGGGGGTTGTATACCACCGGGAATTTGGTTCAAGATGGGCGGTCATATAAATGTTCTAAACAAACAAACAATCTTTAAAAGAAGCAGGATGTGATAAGGCAAAACATGGAACCTTCCCTATGCAGTTGATTGAAAAACAGGCAGGCAGACCAACTTGTCTTCTAATGTTACTGAAGTGAACTGAGAAGAATGACTTAGGACACAGTTTCCTTTCTACTCTCTTTTCACATATTTTTCAAGGCTCTTGAAATACATCTGATGGGTGAATATATGTGTATAAAAATTTTCTGTAAAATTTATCAGGACCAAAAATGCTGTGGACTATTTATTTATGAAGTGAGAGGAAATTCTTGTGTAGTGAATTTACCCTGATAGGACAAAGAAGTTAATGGGAGCTAACAAAGAGTGTGTAAAAAACAAAGAGCACTAAATAGAAAAAGCAAACAACTACTTTTCACTGAATCACAACATTAATGTACCTGAGCTGAAAGGTAGCCATTTCATGTGCATCCAAGTGAATCTCAAACAAATAAATAAATAAAGGTATTTTAGGATGCCTGCTCTAGCATCTGTCCTTGAGTTCTAACTCTCAAACCTAGTTTAATGTATGGTTCAATAGCTTCAACTGGGAACTCCTGTTACAAATTTCATGACAGCCATGATTTGTCCTAAGAATGGTATTCTTGTTGTTTTAACTTCTACTGTCTTGTCTTCAAATGATACGAACTATTATAGAGAGAATGCCTTATACGCAGAATGCAAAAGTCCATTACCAATTTTCAACCAATAATAGAAGTAAATATTATAGTATTTTATTATCTGCCTTTATTTGAAATACAATTTTCCGATACTTGCAAATTGGAGAATTATGGTGCTGCTAATCAGATATCCATTCTCAGAGGGACATGGTAAATTTCATTTTTAAGCAAAGCACAAGCCTTCCAGTTAAATAGAAACACTTCTATGTGGCATCATATTATTCTAAATGTTTCAATATCAAGGACAAATAAAACAAATTCATGATGTAGTATGTTTATATCATGATGTAGTATGTTTATACTGACTCATCTTTCTTAAAATATGATGGAATTTTTTAATCCCATAGATGATCAAGCAGCTTTCTTTGAATTTTGGTGAAATGTAGCAGGTCAATAGTTTTTGCTAAAAACAAAACCCCAACCTTCTAAACTTTTCTTTGTTAGGGTGTGGCCATTGTAAGAAAATGAAGCCAGAATATGAGAAAGCCGCAGAGATGCTCCATGCAGACAGTGATGTAAGCTAATTTCCTTTCATTTCCATTTTCAAATGATCCATAATAAGTAACTGAAATAATAAAAATGTTCTTGTTGCAATTATTTCATCTTCCCAAGGGTTTGCAAAAAAGATAGTTTCGAAGTATAATCTCATTGGTAATGCATGAGTTATGCCAAATTATTAGGAAGAACATTGTGTGTTTAAACAAAACAGAAAAAAACATGTTATAGTCAGCCATTGAACCTTGTATTGTGCATAATATGATAAAGCTCAAATTCTGCATCAAACTGCTTTGTTTTCTCTATTAATTACAAATTTAATGTTTAATGTAAAAAATTAAGAAAACACTGGCTTGGATTCTTGCCATTAACAGATATGCTAATGAGAACCTTCTCACTTTAAGCAATTGTCATAGGTTTTCATTTGAATCTATGTGAACCCAGAAGATCAATTATGCACATTCATTATGCCATAAGTAGGAACAGATCTTCACTTAGGCATTTAATACCTTTTCTTTGTTATCTTAAACCTCTCTTTCTCTAATGGTTCAAGAGTTTGAGACAGAAAATGGATAGATTTTGAGATTTCAATATTTGAGACAGCACTCTTGTGCATTTGTCTATCCAAGCATGTATGGAGCTTATTCCACATTTTACATGATGCATTGTTTCTTACTGATGTATTGTTTCATATTGAGTGCTGTTTATTGTATTTTAGCTACATTTTTATTATGGTTAAACTGGGTTATTTTATTATTTTATAAAGTTTCTCTTGACTTGATCAATTGATTTTGGTGTATCATAAGATCTGTGATAAATTTTGCAATTCTGGAAAAGGCCATCAGGAAAGATCTATTCAAATGGCACTTACGCAAGAGTATGTTTGTAAAATTACTTTAACCAAAGTACAAGGGCCTATCATTACACAAGTTCTTCAGGCTTGATCACTACTATTAGCTGTGAAGCTATTCACCAACTTAATGTTTATTTCTTGGTGCTATTTCCCCCTCCCCCTTCCCTTTACAGCGTTAAATTAAATACTGTAATTAAACAAATGTTTGGTTAATTGAGTGGACATTTTACAAAAGGATTATCCTTGAATGGATAATGTGCTTGTTATAACAAAACTTGTAAAACTTTCCAGAGTTGAAAGTTTCCAAAGCTTTTGTATTGCCTTTCTAAAGTTATTGTAAATTGTAGAGAACTACTCTGTAAATTCAGAGTCTCCATTTATGTGCATTGTTTACAACTTAGGATATACCATTACAGGCATTGCTTTATATTGCAGAAACCAGGTGTTTTGGCAGCAGTAGATGCAACTGTCAACAAAGCTGTGGCAGAAAAATTTCACATATCAGGATTTCCAACTGTCAAGTTCTTTCAGGATGGAGAAGAGAAATACACCTTGCCTCATCTCCGCACAAAGAGTAAAATTGTGGAATGGCTCTTAAAGTAAGTGATCTCAGCAATAAAACATTTGGAAATAATCAAGTTGTTCCTAGTTCCTATTTGAGAAGGCTGGGAACATAGCATAGGCTTGCTTGTTCTTCCACTCTAATTCCTGTAGTTTGCACAGATCACGGAGTGTATTGCTCTGAAATTTGAAATCAATTCTCACTTAAGACTACAGTATTGATCTGGTGGTGGTTTGGATGTAAATATGGATGGTGCAGATAATATGGATGGTGCAAATAAGCAGGGAAGGAGTGACCGCTCAACTCCAACATGCATTTGTGATGCTCCAGAGTCACCTGGAAAATTCATGTGTGAAGCAAATAATTTCATCTGTAGACAAATATTCTGAGCTGAGGCTTAATATATGTAGAAAGATGCAATTCAAGAATAAGGTATTTATTTATAGTAGCATTTTGTGCATATTTGGCACTGTAGTAACATCCTAGTTGAATTTATTCATAATTAAAGTTGGTAATCAACCAGGAGCAAATTGTACCCTTTTAAACAAATGGTCAATTTATGAATTAAAACTGTATATATTATACAAGTGGGTTACTATATAAGAATATACAAGTGCCATTTTAGAAGTAGTTATTAATTCTTAATCTCAAAAAGTTTAATTTTTGTCAGATTGAGAAAAAGATCCTTTTTTGTGTTTCAGAAACTATTTTGCAGGGCTAAAATATTAGCCATTTAATTGGAATGCATGCCTTAAGATATATTCCCTCTTTATATGTGTGTGTGTGTGTATATATATATGTATAGGTATAGGTATATGTATATGTATATTAAATAATTATATGTGTGTGTTTATGTGTATATATACATATATGTATGTATGTGTATATGCATATTAAATAATATGTGTGTGTGTGTGTGTGTGTGTATACATATACATACATACATTAATTAATTTGGCTGTTTTATTAGTTGTGACTCTTGAAAGCCAATTTAATTAATTTGGCATCATATAGCTTTATACAAGAACTTAGAGCATTGAACTTCAATGCTAATACCTTGAATGTATTAATTCAGCTAGGTTTGGTTTCCATGGAAAGCCCATTTGTCATAGAACAGGTAATCAAAGAACTGTTGCTGGATTGCTTCCAGAACTGAGCTGTGAATGGGATGAAAACTTTGTTATTTTGGACTATTAACATACTGGTAGTATTCAAATTACCTTTGTATCTCAACCTGCTTATATAAACTCACTGTTGTTCCCACTGTAACAAAGATAAAAGCAGTGGTGGGATTCAGCCAGTTCGCGCCACTTCGGGAGAACCGGTTGTTAACTTTCTGAGCAGTTTGGCAAACTGGTTGTTGGAAGAAATCATTAGGGCAGAGAATCGGTTGTTAAATCACTTGAATCCCACCACTGGATAGAAGCCTAAAGATGATGATATTGGAATAATAAAAGAAAAGACTTTTTTTCAGTAAACTTCCTGGATATCACTTCCATAAAGTGATAACATTATCATAACTTAACTAGATTAAATTTTGCTTTTGAAATAGCTTTTTAGACAATGCAATTTCACTTGTTATTATTTATTTAGTGTATGAGGACACCATGATAAAAGAGAAGTAATATGTATACATAGTTCACGTACCGTAATTATAAGTAAAACTTCTATAGGGGTATGGCAGTGGCCTCATAAATGGATGTCCAATTCCAGGCGACAATCACTTCTAGTGTTGCTTCATGCAGATCTTCTAGGGAACCAAAGAATGCCCACTGTGGGCAATCTTGCACAATTTATTTAATAGTTTGCACATCAGCACCACAATCGCAACAAGAGGAATCTTTCCATCCCCACTGATACAAGGCAAGAGGCACTTTTTAATTAATTATTAATGAATTAATTTTAATTTTAATAATTAATAAAATTAATTTTATTAACATTGTAGTTCCACTACAGTTAAGGTATCAAGATAAACCAGAGCTCCATAACGAGAGCTAGCCTTAGCAAACTCACATTTTGATGTATTTGTACCCAAAAGAGCACAATTACTCCTATTTTGAGTTACTTGAAATGACCCTGACTCGAGTCCTAGTCTAAGGCCAAAACATACTTATGGTTGAGTTTGATTTGTTAGACTAACTGTGGTCAGTCTCAAAAAAAAAAAAAAAAGCATCCAGGTTCTTATGCCCATGTTGGAGGAATATGAGATGTACAATCTTGTCTCCTGGTAATAATTCCTATTCTGTCCTGATAATCTGAACTAATTGTGTACCCTGAAATAGAATATATGATAAAAATATATTATGGATGCACGTTCGAAACAAATATATACTGTATGCCCCTGCTTACAAAAAATGTTGTAATGTGTTCTTTTCTTCTTTTTTTTTTCTCCTCAGTCCTCAGGCACCTCCTCCACCTGAACCAACTTGGGAAGAAAAGCAAACAAGTGTTAACCATCTTGCAGGTGAAGACTTCCGAGAATTTCTGAAGAAAAAGAAGCACACTCTCGTAATGTTTTATGCTCCGTGTAAGTGGATGTTGTACGATAAAATATTGAACATTCATGTATACTGAATATCAGCAGAAAGAGAACTGGCTTTCTGGTGCTTTTGAATTAGCTAAGCGCAGTTCATTTATTTCGTTCAGTCGGAACCACAGCTGGGTGGCAGAGCACATCTCTTACATTAGAATATCTTGGGTTACTCTTTCACTTTCTGACAATGTCAGCAGCGAAGGGGCGAAAGGAGCAGTGTCATGGCTTTGGAGAAAGGATGCTTTGCACTACATTATTAGTAACAAAATTAGCACTTGAGCTCAAATCTTTTGTCAATGTGAATACTAACCAGTTAACCAAACTAGTATACCTAACTCCCTCCCCACACATGGTGGGTTCTGCAGGATGTCCTGAAGAAGATCTTGGAGATCAAGAAGCAGTGAATTAAACAATATGGATATACTGAAACTAAAAAAAAAAAAAACACAATTAAACTCAAATGGGAATATACTGAAACTAAAAAAAAGAAAAGAAAACAAACACAATTAAACTCAAATGGGAATATACTGAAACTAAAAAAAAAAAGAAAACAAACACAATTAAACTCAAATGGGATTGCTTATCAGCACCAACAATAATAAAAACAATAGCAACAATAAGCCACAGTCCTCATCCTGCTTAGACTACCTCCCACAAGCAGCAACCAGATGACTGAAATGGCTCCCCAGAGTGGCTGTATAAATGCCTTAATTCTAAAGCCACCTCAGATCACCTCACCCAGACTAAGCTGATAGATAGCAGCAGGAATATGACTGGTAATTAATGAATGTATTTATTTTGGATATAAGCTGAAGATTAAATGTATGTTCTCTACAACAAGAAAGGACTCGTATTTCAAGAATAGGACTTCTGGGGTATTTTAGAATAGGTGCAACTATGGTTTTGATAGAGAGCCCCACTTAATTTCCATACTCTTGTGATATAAAATGCTGCCTCCTTGAAGTAATGAATAGCTTAATCCTCACTCTAGTGAAAGGTAAATACTTGTTTAACTTCTATCATTTCATTAGTTTCTAAAGGTTAGAATGGGTAGTCCATAGACTCAGGTTTATGGTTTTCACTCTGATATAATAAGCATATTAGGGCTCTGGATCTCCTTAATTATAGTTGGACTGTTTTAAGAAAAAATGTATATTAATAGTCTTGCCCTATATATAGATTACAATTACTACCAAAAAGGAATTATTATTATTAGCTGAGCATGTTACTAAATGCATGTGAGATAAAGATTAGACTTCTGAATCACATTTAGTAACATCGATACTTTTAATTACAGTCACAAAATATTTAAACAAGTTTCTTTAATAATTTCTTACATCCAAAAGGCACTGTTTTTTAGTTTTATTTTAGATGAGTGGGTACATGTGTGTTGTATCTTTGATATATATAATGCACTCATATATAGTAGCTTTTTCTTAATCAAACACTGTAGGGAATCACATCTCAGCTTGCAGTGAGATAATTATAAAGAAAAGCAGAAGTGCAAATCATTGTACATTGAAATTTGCTCTCCTTGTATACCAACAATGTGCCTTCTGTTAAAATATGATTATCTTTATTTATCACTTGTTCAATCATAGGAGCTCTTGGAGTGTTTATTCCTACCATTTATTACTAGCTTGCTTTGTTTTAATACAGAAAAACCACTAACATTGCCATGCTACTGTGGTTTAAATAATTTTCTTTCTCCGCTCTGAACCACGTCCCACATTAGTGAAGCTTGTTAGCTGAAACTTTCTTACAGTGTTCACCAGAGACATAGAAACATCTTATGTGATTAGGTTTGTTTATGGATTGGAACAGTTCAGTTCAACTCAGTACTTTTTAAAGATTGCATTTGGTTAAGCAAAGCATCTTTGAAGATTTTATATTATCTGCTACATCTTCATAAATCACTACTGGGAAGGCAAGAAAACCTGTCAAAAACTATTTCATAAATAGTTTTCTTTGCCTTTCATTTTTCAGATTGCAGAAGTAGTGCCTGCAAACTTCTTTCCTGAGACTTTGCAACCAAATGTTGCTGCATAGAATTCAGGATTTTAGCTGATTCATTTTCTCCTCTAACCTTGCCCTCTAACCTAGCTTGAGAGTATATCCGCTCTTCTAAAGTTGATTGCTGTATTCTATTAGCTGACCAGATTCTTAGATTGCATGATGAATTTTGCTCCTGAGTTGAGTCTGTTTGGTCTGGTTTTGAGAGAGTAGGAGATCGGATAAGATACACTGATGTGGATATATTAGAACCTTGTGCTCTCTCATTGCTTTCTAGGGACATTTAAAAATAGCTCCTTGGGATGAACTACTACACCAACCTATTCATACAATGAGTTAGTTCTTGTTTCTTACTTTTTGTAGACAGCACTCTTAATCGCTGTATCATATCCCTCTCTCTCAAACAACTGAATCCTTAGGGAGATAGGGCGGTATATAAATATGAAAAATAAAATAAATAAAATAAATATGAATCATTAATGGCATAGGAAGTAGCGCTATGGAAGATACAGAGTCTGAAGAGCAAGACTTAAAAGTCTGAGAGTAATGAGCTCTTGTTTATTTTTCCAAGTTCCAAATTTGGGACTTCCTCTTGATCTCCCAAAGCCATTTAGTTCTTTGAGATCGGCATAGTCAGCTAGATGCTGTCATCTAACTGAGCCTTCAATAGATAAGCGGTAAGTTTAAAAAGTCACAGTTGATTATTTGCCTTTAATCAATATGCTTGTGGTATATATTCTTTAAAAGAGTTGGCCAGAAACAAAACGTCATTCCAAATATAAAATTACCTGATGGTGGGCTGGGTGCAATATCAAAGAACAGACCTTAATAGAATAAAATTTGAGTTGCTGAACTCCATGGTAAAGTATGAAACATACAGTGAGAGAAAATATATATGTGGAGCCCCAGATACAGAATACATTGTATTATTTGAATGTCAATTATATGCCTCAACCAAGACCCGTTATTTAGAGTCTTTACTTGACAAAATGACCTATTGGGACTTTAAAAACAGATTTCCCTACCTTCAGGGGACTATTAATATGGAACCAGCAGAACTTCCAAGTTTATAGTAAAAATTGTTTAAATTAGAGCTTGCACATATAACAAATTGGCATCACATGTAAAGATAATTAATTTATCTGAATGCATTTTATTCTGTACTTTGATATATTCACATCTGTTTTATCCATTTGTCAGTTGACATTGTGCTGTGCCTTGATACAATCAATTGATTAATCATTTAACCAATTAACTAATCCCTGCCTGGTTCAGTACTACTAAACCATCTCTGACATACTGCCATTTAGCCACTGTTTCAAAACTTGAAGATGAATTTACCAATTCCAGAGGCAATATTTACATTGTTGAAACCTATTACAATTATGAATTTCATCCTAATATTCATTCGACATCTCTTTCAGTATAGTTTAAATCCATTGTTTTTTTATCATGCAATCTGGAGTAGCACTAATCAAGTCTACCCTATCTTCTATTTAATAGCCCTTTAGCTAATAGAAGGTAACTAATAATTTTCCTGTGATTTTCTATATTCTAGGCGAATCATATCCATATTTTTTTTTCTTCAGGCATCCTTTAATCTTTGTTGCTGTCCTCTAGGCATGGATCAATTTGTCAATGTTCTTCCTAAAATACAGTGTACAGAACTGTACAGAATATTTTTATGTGGTCTAACCAAGAAGGATATAGAGGAATGATTACTTCTCTTAATCTTGACACTGTAGTTCTGTTGATTATCATTTTGAGAAAGAAGTATTTTATAAACACACAATCGGGGAGGGGAGAAAGGGGATTTGAAATTGTAAAAGGAGAAATAAAGAGACAGGGAGAATTACCTATAGTACTGATAAATAAGGCAATTAGTTGGGTATGATGAAACTTTCTTTCATAATAAGTAATAAGAAATCTTAGTTCTCTGTCTTGTTTTAATCCATGCTACACAATGTTAAGTCTTCTAATGAAGTCTAATCGGCTGTTTTACCAAGAAAATTGGTCTTTATGTCATATTGATGCCAGACAAAATCAAAAACGGATTATTAGGCTGCTGGTTCACAAACTCTTAGAAAAAACAATTACATGCATATTGAAACGCAGTATGAATTTATGAAAAACAAGTCATGCCAAACAAATCTGATTCTTTATTATTAAAAAGATCAGGTTGATTACCATATCATAGGAATGCCACAGGCATACTGTAGCTTGAGTTCAGCAAAGCATTAGTTAAAGTCTTTCATGAAAAGATGGCAAAATATATGATGGACTGAGTCAATACATGAAAGGTTATGTAAGAATGCTTCCAAGCATTATCGGAATGTTCTGAACTTAAAAAATGTTTTAGTCCTTGTTTCCTTGGCAACAGAATCTTTATTTTTTCCATCAAGGTCATCTTTCTTACTCTTTACACCATTAATCAAATAATCAGTGAATTGAAAATGGAGGACATATTGATTTTTTAATTCAAGTGTATTATAATAAATAATGAAAAATATAAGTCTAATGCTTTTGCTTTTTTGTTCTAAAGAGCAGTAGCTTATATTGCCTTGCATTTTAGTAGTCCAGTATGTCCAGTAGTACATATGGTCAGATTTTGGTAGCAGAGTATGATTCAATTTAATTTGAAAGCAAGATGGCTTCCTAAGATCTCATTAATTATCAAGCAGGCTAAAATAAATAGGGCTTCGCAACAAAGGCTGTGTGCTCTCCCCACTTCTCTTCTCTCTGTATACCAATGACTGCATCTCCAATGATCCATCTGTTAAGCTACTGAAGTTCGCAGATGACACAACAGTGATTGGTCTCATTCGAGACAATGACGAATCCGCATATAGACGAGAGGTCGAACGACTAGCCTTGTGGTGCAACCAAAACAATCTGGAACTGAACACACTCAAAACCGTAGAAATGGTGGTAGACTTTAGGAAAAACCCTTCCATACTTCCACCTCTCACAATACTTGACAACACAGTATCAACAGTAGAAACCTTCAAATTTCTGGGTTCTATCATATCGCAAGATCTCAAATGGACAGCTAACATCAAAAACATCATTAAAAAAGGACAACAAAGAATGTTCTTTCTGCGCCAACTCAGTAAGCTCAAACTGCCCAAGGAGCTGCTGATCCAATTCTACAGAGGAATTATTGAGTCTGTCATTTGCACCTCTATAACTGTCTGGTTCGGTTCTGCAACCCAACAAGAAAAACACAGACTTCAGAGGATAATTAGAACTGCAGAAAAAATAATTGCTACCAACCTGCCTTCCATTGAGGACCTGTATACTGCACGAATCAAGAAGAGGGCTGTGAAAATATTTGCAGATCCCTCGCATCCTGGACATAAACTGTTTCAACTCCTACCCTCAACACGACGCTATAGAGCACTGCACACCATAACAACTAGACACAAGAACCGTTTTTCCCGAAGGCCATCACTCTGCTAAACAAATAATTCCCTCAACACTGTCAAACTATTTACTGAATCTGCACTACTATTAATCGTTTCATAGTTCCCATCACCAATCTCTTTCCACTTATGACTGTATGACTATAACTTGTTGCTGGCAATCCTTATGATTTATATTGATATATTGATCATCAATTGTGTTGTAAATGTTGTACCTAGATTTTTATTCCTCTTTCAGATGATACCAATAATTAAGAAAGATAAGAATCTTGAGGAATGGCAGAAGGAATTAACAAATTTATATGGGAAGGTAAAAAGCTAGGGTTAAAATGAAAATAATTCAAGATTCTCGGAAAGGGAGGTTTAAAATGCCTAATTTTAAATTATATTATGAAGCAGCTGCTCTCTCTGCAATAAGTGATTGGTTTAATTTAACAGAGGACAGAATTTTGAATATAGAAGGTTATGATTTGTTATATGGATGGCATGCATATTTAATTTATGACAAAAAGTGGATAAGGCCTTTAAAAATCATGTGCTAAGAAATGCCCTTCTGCGTGTTTGGAAAAATACTCTTATAAACTAAATTATAAGGTTCCTATATGGGCATGTCCTAGACATACAGTAGAAAATATAAACATAGAACAGAAACAGGAAATGATTACATATAAAGATCTTTTGTATACTGAAAGAGGTAATTTGCAGTTAAAATCTCTGCAAGTATTAAGAGAGGAAGGGAAAAATTATACTTGGTTTCAATATGAGCAATTACATGCTAGATGGAAGGGAGATCAAAAAATTGGTATAGAGCAGAACGAGGGAAATTTGGTAAAGCAAATTAGAAATCAGTCTCAGGAGCATATAAAGAGATTGTATAATGTGTTACTTGAAATAGATTCTGAAAGGGACTTGGTAAAGGACTGTATGATAAAGTGGGCACAAAATTTTCAGGAGCCAATATTATTGGAAACGTGGGAAAAATTTGGGTTAGAAATGTTAAATTCACAGGCACAGAATCTGAGGAAAATTTTTATAAAATGTTTTATAGATGGCATCTAGATCCTAAAAAATTATCGTGTATGTATCCAGAAATGCAAGCAAAATGTTGGAGATGTAATTGTGATGACGCTACATATTTTCACATTTGGTGGACTTGTAAGGACATAAAGGCCTTTTGGATAAAAATTTGGTGGATTTTACAAAATGTTCTGAAAAAGAAGATAAAGTTCCTGCCGCAATTTTTCTTGTTGGGAATTATTACGGATTGTACAGTAATTGAGACTAAATTGATTTTAAATCTAATAACTGCAGCAAGATTACTAATAGGACAATATTGGAAGAAAAAAGAAGTACCAACAATACAAGAATGGATATTGAAAGTTGCCAATTTGGCTGAGATGGCGAAGATATCAGCCTTTTTGAAAGACAATACGCAAGAAAGATACTTAAAGGAATGGAAAAAATGGATTGACTATATTCAACGTAGATATCAGACTAAGAGTTATCAGACTGTTTTTGAATGATTATGATGTATTATTTTTGATTGCTTTTGGGGGAAGTTAGGAATTGATGATTGTAGGGGTATAATTAAGTTGGGACGAAAACTTTTTAGCATATGTTTGTTTTACTTTTAACTATACCTTGTGCCTGCTCCGGGAAGTCGGGGGAGGGGTTGCGAAGGGAGGGGGGAGGAGGGGGGGAAAGGGGGAAAAAAAATTTTTTGTAAAACTTTTTGAATAAAAAAAAAAAAAAAAAAAAAAGAGAAGTAATATGTATACATAGTTCACGTACCGTAATTATAAGTAAAACTTCTATAGGGGTATGGCAGTGGCCTCATAAATGGATGTCCAATTCCAGACGACAATCACTTCTAGTGTTGCTTCATGCAGATCTTCTAGGGAACCAAAGAATGCCCACTGTGGGCAATCTTGCACAATTTATTTAATAGTTTGCACATCAGCACCACAATCGCAACAAGAGGAATCTTTCCATCCCCACTGATACAAGTCAAGAGGCACTTTTTAATTAATTATTAATGAATTAATTTTAATTTTAATAATTAATAAAATTAATTTTATTAACATTGTAATTCCACTACAGTTAAGGTATCAAGATAAACCAGAGCTCCATAACTCACATTTTGATGTATTTGTACCCAAAGGAGCACAATTACTCCTATTTTGAGTTACTTGAAATGACCCTGACTCGAGTCCTAGCCTAAGGCCAAGACATACTTATGGTTGAGTTTGATTTGTTAGACTAACTGTGGTCAGTCTCCAAAAAAAAAAAAAAAAAAAAAAGCATCCAGGTTCTTATGCCCATGTTGTAGGAATGTGAGATGTACAATCTTGTCTCCTGGTAATAATTCCTATTCTGTCCTGATAATCTGAACTAATTGTGTACCCTGAAATAGAATATATGATAAAAATATATTATGGATGCATGTTCGGAACAAATATATACTGTATGCCCCTGCTTACAAAAAATGTTGTAATGTGTTCTTTTCTTCTTCTTTTTTTCTCCTCAGTCCTCAGGCACCTCCTCCACCTGAACCAACTTGGGAAGAAAAGCAAACAAGTGTTAACCATCTTGCAGGTGAAGACTTCCGAGAATTTCTGAAGAAAAAGAAGCACACTCTCGTAATGTTTTATGCTCCGTGTAAGTGGATGTTGTACGATAAAATATTGAACATTCATGTATACTGAATATCAGCAGAAAGAGAACTGGCTTTCTGGTGCTTTTGAATTAGCTAAGCGCAGTTCATTTATTTCGTTCAGTCGGAACCACAGCTGGGTGGCAGAGCACATCTCTTACATTAGAATATCTTGGGTTACTCTTTCACTTTCTGACAATGTCAGCAGCGAAGGGGCGAAAGGAGCAGCGTCATGGCTTTGGAGAAAGGATGCTTTGCACTACATTATTAGCAACAAAATTAGCACTTGAGCTCAAATCTTTTGTCAATGTGAATACTAACCAGTTAACCAAACTAGTATACCTAACTCCCTCCCCACACATGGTGGGTTCTGCAGGATGTCCTGAAGAAGATCTTGGAGATCAAGAAGCAGTGAATTAAACAATATGGATATACTGAAACTAAAAAAAAAAAAAACACAATTAAACTCAAATGGAAATATACTGAAACTAAAAAAAAGAACAGAAAACAAACACAATTAAACTCAAATGGGAATATACTGAAACTAAAAAAAGAAAAGAAAACAAACACAATTAAACTCAAATGGGATTGCTTATCAGCACCAACAATAATAAAAACAATAGCAACAATAAGCCACAGTCCTCATCCTGCTTAGACTACCTCCCACAAGCAGCAACCGGATGACTGAAATGGCTCCCCAGAGTGGCTGTATAAATGCCTTAATTCTAAAGCCACCTCAGATCACCTCACCCAGACTAAGCTGATAGATAGCAGCAGGAATATGACTGGTAATTAATGAATGTATTTATTTTGGATATAAGCTGAAGATTAAATGTATGTTCTCTACAACAAGAAAGGACTCGTATTTCAAGAATAGGACTTCTGGGGTATTTTAGAATAGGTGCAACTATGGTTTTGATAGAGAGCCCCACTTAATTTCCATACTCTTGTGATATAAAATGCTGCCTCCTTGAAGTAATGAATAGCTTAATCCTCACTCTAGTGAAAGGTAAATACTTGTTTAACTTCTATCATTTCATTAGTTTCTAAAGGTTAGAATGGGTAGTCCATAGACTCAGGTTTATGGTTTTCACTCTGATATAATAAGCATATTAGGGCTCTGGATCTCCTTAATTATAGTTGGACTGTTTTAAGAAAAAATGTATATTAATAGTCTTGCCCTATATATAGATTACAATTACTACCAAAAAGGAATTATTATTATTAGCTGAGCATGTTACTAAATGCATGTGAGATAAAAGATTAGACTTCTGAATCACATTTAGTAACATCGATACTTTTAATTACAGTCACAAAATATTTAAACAAGTTTCTTTAATAATTTCTTACATCCAAAAGGCACTGTTTTTTAGTTTTATTTTAGATGAGTGGGTACATGTGTGTTGTATCTTTGATATATATAATGCACTCATATATAGTAGCTTTTTCTTAATCAAACACTGTAGGGAATCACATCTCAGCTTGCAGTGAGATAATTATAAAGAAAAGCAGAAGTGCAAATCATTGTACATTGAAATTTGCTCTCCTTGTATACCAACAATGTGCCTTCTGTTAAAATATGATTATCTTTATTTATCACTTGTTCAATCATAGGAGCTCTTGGAGTGTTTATTCCTACCATTTATTACTAGCTTGCTTTGTTTTAATACAGAAAAACCACTAACATTGCCATGCTACTGTGGTTTAAATAATTTTCTTTCTCCGCTCTGAACCACGTCCCACATTAGTGAAGCTTGTTAGCTGAAACTTTCTTACAGTGTTCACCAGAGACATAGAAACATCTTATGTGATTAGGTTTGTTTATGGATTGGAACAGTTTAGTTCAACTCAGTACTTTTTAAAGATTGCATTTGGTTAAGCAAAGCATCTTCGAAGATATTATATTATCTGCTACATCTTCATAAATCACTACTGGGAAGGCAAGAAAATCTGTCAAAAACTATTTCATAAATAGTTTTCTTTGCCTTTCATTTTTCAGATTGCAGAAGTAATGCCTGCAAACTTCTTTCCTGAGACTTTGCAACCAAATGTTGCTGCATAGAATTCAGGATTTTAGCTGATTCATTTTCTCCTCTAACCTTGCCCTCTAACCTAGCTTGAGAGTATATCCGCTCTTCTAAAGTTGATTGCTGTATTCTATTAGCTGACCAGATTCTTAGATTGCATGATGAATTTTGCTCCTGAGTTGAGTCTGTTTGGTCTGGTTTTGAGAGAGTAGGAGATCGGATAAGATACACTGATGTGGATATATTAGAACCTTGTTCTGTTCACAAATATATCCTTTTCATAGCAGTAACTGTCTTCAGTGTGGCCACTATGGAGCATAATCTAGATATAGGATCTTGGTTTTGCCATTTAATATGAAAAACAAGTCATGCCAAACAAATCTGATTCTTTATTATTAAAAAGATCAGGTTGATTACCATATCATAGGAATGCCACAGACATACTGTAGCTTGAGTTCAGCAAAGCATTAGTTAAAGTCTTTCATGAAAAGATGGCAAAATATATGATGGACTGAGTCAATACATGAAAGGTTATGTAAGAATGCTTCCAAGCATTATCGGAATGTTCTGAACTTAAAAAATGTTTTAGTCCTTGTTTCCTTGGCAACCGAATCTTTATTTTTTCCATCAAGGTCATCTTTCTTACTCTTTACACCATTAATCAAATAATCAGTGAATTGAAAATGGAGGACATACTGTAGCTTGAGTT
Organism: Ahaetulla prasina; assembly: GCF_028640845.1. Taxonomy (NCBI): domain Eukaryota; kingdom Metazoa; phylum Chordata; class Lepidosauria; order Squamata; family Colubridae; genus Ahaetulla; species Ahaetulla prasina. The sequence goes on along the minus strand of NC_080539.1, from coordinate 246,289,699 downwards.
CAGCAAAGCATTAGTTAAAGTCTTTCATGAAAAGATGGCAAAATATATGATGGACTGAGTCAATACATGAAAGGTTATGTAAGAATGCTTCCAAGCATTATCGGAATGTTCTGAACTTAAAAAATGTTTTAGTCCTTGTTTCCTTGGCAACAGAATCTTTATTTTTTCCATCAAGGTCATCTTTCTTACTCTTTACACCATTAATCAAATAATCAGTGAATTGAAAATGGAGGACATACTGTAGCTTGAGTTCAGCAAAGCATTAGTTAAAGTCTTTCATGAAAAGATGGCAAAATATATGATGGACTGAGTCAATACATGAAAGGTTATGTAAGAATGCTTCCAAGCATTATCGGAATGTTCTGAACTTAAAAAATGTTTTAGTCCTTGTTTCCTTGGCAACCGAATCTTTATTTTTTCCATCAAGGTCATCTTTCTTACTCTTTACACCATTAATCAAATAATCAGTGAATTGAAAATGGAGGACATACTGATTTTTTAATTCAAGTGTATTATAATAAATAATGAAAAATATAAGTCTAATGCTTTTGCTTTTTTGTTCTAAAGAGCAGTAGCTTATATTGCCTTGCATTTTAAATAGTCCAGTAGTACATATGGTCAGATTTTGGTAGCAGAGTATGATTCAATTTAATTTGAAAGCAAGATGGCTTCCTAAGATCTCATTAATTATCAAGCAGGCTAAAATAAATAGGGCTTCGCAACAAATAATATTTCCCAGAGAAGCCTTTATCTTCAGATAATTCACCTGGCTGATGTGAAATGGATTTATTCATGGGGCCCATATCTAATTATCTCATGCAATTCCTGAAATTTTTTAATAATCCTTAAGTATACAATGGTCTGCCTTTAGCTAATAGAAGGTAACTAATAATTTTCCTGTGATTTTCTTCTCATTTGTCCCTATTCATTTCTCATTCTTTTTATTCAAACATATTTATTTATCCTATGGGAGCTACTTTTCTTAAATAGTACTTTTCTTAAATAGTACTTTTCTTAAATAGTACTTTTCTTAAATAGTACTTTTCTTAAATAGTACTTTTCTTAAATAGTACTTTTCTTAAATATTGCTCTTACTCCAAGTTATATGTCAGCTGAATGAGCTTCAGAAGCAGATAATGTATATAGAAAAGTGTGCTTTTGAACGGCGATGGTAAAATCTAAAGGGACATTGGCCAAAGGTTCTAACTTCTATATAACAAGATTTCTTTTATAAATCTTTACTAAAATTTTGAATCGGCTTTAATTGCTAAAAATATTGCCTTTCGTATGTGGTCACATGAATGTCTCTCTTTGGCAGTCACTTTAACAATTAGCCATGGAGAGAGATCATTTGCCATTGAATAATATGCTTCTACATTAGCATATTCTGCCTAATTATAAGGCCACCAAGTTTAATGCCTCTGAGCTTTAACATATTGCTTTAAATTCTGTCAGGCCTCAGGCCAGCCATAACTCTAAATCTTTATGTTTCCAGAAGTTCTCTGCATTCAGAAGCTAATTAACAGTAGAAACTTTTAAAAACTTTTAAGAACTTTTAAGAACTTTTAAGAACTTTTAAGAATAGAAGTTCTTTATTGCGAAGAAGAAGACAAATCAAATATATAGAGGTAGTCTTATTTGTCTGAACTTTGGCAACTTTAAGCCTGGAGGACTTCAATTCCTAGAATTCCTCAGCCAGCAAAGCTGGCTGGGGAATTCTGGGAGTTGAAGTCCTCCAGGCTTAAAGTTGCCAAGGTTGGAGACCCCTATTTTAAAATATAAAGTACAACCTTCCTTGTTCAAATAATCAGACTGACCTTATAAATTACTAGGTAATGATAAATAAAATGTACTATAGCTTAATATGCACAAAGACTACCATGTTGATTTTAAAATGTAAAAGTTGAAAAAAAAGGAGATATGGTATTTACCAAACATGGAGGGGAAAGACATAGTATGGCATTATCAAAGTTGGATAGTTCAATGATTAGTTTTACACTTATTAAGAGGGAATAAATAGACAAAACAGAATTAGAAGTCTTCATATTTTGGTTGTTTGTCACCAATAAGAAAAAATTAGTATGTGAAAAATACGTATTCATTGCACCAAATGTCGCATTCCTAAGGTTAGATTTGTTTTGTTTTCCAGGAAGCATATTTCAGATTAAAATATTGGCAGTATTTTTTAAAACAGAGGTCTCAACCTTGGCAACTTTAAGCCTGGAGGACTTCAATTCCTAGATTCCTCAGCCAGCAAAGCTGGCTGGGAATTCTGGGAGTTAGTCCTCCAGGCTTAAAGTTGCCAAGGTTGAGATAAAATATAAAGTACAACCTTCCTTGTTCAAATAATCAGTGAATTGAAAATGGAGGACATACTGATTTTTTTTTTTCTTTTATAAATCTTTACTAAAATTTTGAATCGGCTTTAATTGCTAAAAATATTGCCTTTCGTATGTGGTCACATGAATGTCTCTCTTTGGCAGTCACTTTAACAATTAGCCATGGAGAGATATCATTTGCCATTGAATAATATGCTTCTACATTAGCATATTCTGCCTAATTATAAGGCCACCAAGTTTAATGCCTCTGAGCTTTAACATATTGCTTTAAATTCTGTCAGGCCTCAGGCCAGCCATAACTCTAAATCTTTATGTTTCCAGAAGTTCTCTGCATTCAGAAGCTAATTAACAGTAGAAACTTTTAAGAACTTTTAAGAATAGAGAAGTTCTTTATTGCGAAGAAGAAGACAAATCAAATATATAGAGGTAGTCTTATTTGTCTGAACTTTGGGATCTCATTCTAAGTCTGTTTAGGTCTCACCCTTTCAGGTCAATGGATTCTTGGCCAGGCTTTTGTCTGCATTGAGACTGGAATGCACCTATTCCATGTTTATACTATTGTTCTTTCAGGCATAAGGTGCACCGTCCGATTATCTTCTTGCCTGTTTCAGATTATTGATTTTGAATCTTGGTGGCTCTGTTCTGAGACCTAGTTGTCTTCATTCTTCAATTATGTAGAACTCGTTCTGTTCACAAATATATCCTTTTCATAGCAGTAACTGTCTTCAGTGTGGCCACTATGGAGCATAATCTAGATATAGGATCTTGGTTTTGCCATTTAATAAAGTATGAAAACAAAACATTTTCAAATAACAAGTGTGCGGCAAGCTGTTAATATAGTTCCCACTGTGCCCTTTCTGAGTTCCAGAAGCACTCAGAACAAGTATACTACAGGTTTTGATAGCTCCTGCAACAGAGTCTTGTTTCTAAACAAAATAAGAAGATGGAAAATATCTTGGCAGTTGCCATACCAAGTTTGTTCCTTTCACAGTAGATAACAATCTAATAGCTTTTCTTCCATAGCAGACAGCACGAAAAGGATTTGTGGAAAGGAAGTGCATGACTTAGATGGGATTTAGAAAATTGCATCTTTGTGAATTACTGTTTTTTATAATAGAGAGCGAGTGGCTTGAAGAGCAGAACAGCCTAAGATATTCTGAATAAATATATCTATTGTTCATGCACATACAGGCCTCACACATACACACTATTGAAGGCATTTATCTATGTTCTTACGTTATACATAACTTATAGATGCTTGGAATTGAATATATACTCAGTGATTTATCGTCTGATAATTACTTGGGATGGGCTTTATGTTTTCTCATGGTTTTTTTGTTTTTGTTTTCCAGGAAGCATATTTCAGATTAAAATATTGGCAGTATTTTTTAAAACAGAGGTCTCCAACCTTGGCAACTTTAAGCCTGGAGGACTTCAATTCCTAGAATTCCTCAGCCAGCAAAGCTGGCTGGGGAATTCTGGGAGTTGAAGTCCTCCAGGCTTAAAGTTGCCAAGGTTGGAGACCCCTATTTTAAAATATAAAGTACAACCTTCCTTGTTCAAATAATCAGACTGACCTTATAAATTACTAGGTAATGATAAATAAAATGTACTATAGCTTAATATGCACAAGGACTACCATGTTGATTTTAAAATGTAAAAGTTGAAAAAAAGGAGATATGGTATTTACCAAACATGGAGGGGAAAGACATAGTATGGCATTATCAAAGTTGGATAGTTCAGCGATTAGTTTTACACTTATTAAGAGGGAATAAATAGAGAAAACAGAATTAGAAGTCTTCATATTTTGGTTGTTTGTCACCAATAAGGAAAAATTAGTATGTGAAAAATATGTATTCATTGCACTAAATGTCACATTCCTAAGGTTAGATTTGTTTTGTTCTGTTTTCTTTTTGGTAAATATGGTCTTAATATGAGATCCTGAATGTTCTATCAAAAAATTCTCAGAAATTAGATCCTATGTGACAGGCTACCCTCTCAATCCTCCAAGATGATATTCCAATAAAGGCAAGATATAAATAAATAAAATAAAATAAACACATCATATCTTTTCAGACACAACCAAAAGACTGGTGAGCTAAACAATGAAAAAAAAACCCTATAAAAATTTAGGTGACATCTTGGACAACGGTACCTAAAATATCTATCTATCCAAGATCCAAGAAAAGTGTGCAAAAAATCAGACTCAAAGTCACATCAGATAGGGAATGGATGGGGCTTTCTTTCCCCCTTCCCATCTGTTTTCCATTCAAAAATTAATCTTGGATTTAAAAGGCTTGCTGGTCTCCCTTTAACTCTAGTACTTCGAACATTAATATATTTGCTGTGCCTAGATCCTAAATAGCCCCTCATTCAGATTTTAGTTCTTAAAATCTTATTCATTGTTTAGACTATGATTAAACCTGCAAGTTTAAGACTCATTGGTTCAAAGAGGATTATCTCCTAGCTATATGAAATTCAATTTTTCTTTGCAAATCACCCATAAAAATGTAGTACTCGTGCATTTCACATGGAGAACTGAAACTTATAGTAATCTTCATAATATCCAGTCTCTCATTGTACCAGTTTTTATCTCCAGGCATAAGAGTTACTATATTTATTATTGAATACAGCCCTTTGTGCTGAAGTGTTGCATATACAATCCCTTCTGTGTATGTGTTTGCTGTTTATATTTTACATAGCTGTAAAGTCACTGGAATTCCATGCAACCATATAATTAAAATGGTGTGCCTGATTATGTAAGAACTGAATTTATATGTATTGCCTTGCTCAACGCTTGTACATGTTTAAGTACTTTGTATGAATAATTTGCTTGTATGAGGATTTAGTCATAGAAGATCAGAAATCAGCCTTCATAAACAGCACCAAACACTCTGAAGCTAGTTTTCTTTGAGCAGGAGATATTGACCAAGACATTTAAGAATATTACCTTGAAGGGGTTTTTTTGTTTTTGGAGAGGGAAAGTAATAACATTGTTTAAAATATGAAATTGGATGAAGGCTTGTGAAAATGGAAGCTGCTGTTGAAGGAATGGAAATCAGATCTGTAACGGATTCTGAGCTTGCCTGAACTTTTAAAAAAGTAAATGATTAAATTGAGTTTCTCTCCATCTGTTGCTCTTGGTAATTGTAATAGATGAAGTTCAACTAGTCCAGTGATGTGATTCTTCTTAGTTATTTTCTGATAACTTCTTGCTGCTTGAGAGTTCAGCACAGGATTCACATCTTCCTGTTTGGAAGGGTATCCAAAGTTCAATTAATGCTCACTAGCTTTTAAAGCTGTGGCTAGGAGATCTTGCATGATAAAATGTTTGGTTTTCACCTAAAGCATTGAAGAAAATTTCTAGATTAAATATATGCTCTAAAGTGTTAATACTATTGCTCTTGAATCAATGAGTTCAATGAAGAGGAAGAAAGAAAATGTGTGGTCAAAAGACCACAAAAGAATTGGCAGCAGGTAGGGGTGTGTGGGTGTGTGGGTGTGTGTGTGTGTGTGTGTGTGTGAGAGAGAGAGAGAGAGATTCAATTTTTCAATTCCAGCCAATTTTTCTTTCTTCTGAAAATTGAAAGTAGAATCATGATAGAGGTACACACTGGCTTTGTTCTTACTGTAGTTAAATAAGGCTCCATTTCAAAAAAGTCTTCCTTGTTTCTTACATCTGTAGGATAAGTAAAGTTTACAGAAATAATATAATATAGATGGCAAGCCTGTCATCAGGAATGTTCCTCACATATCCTGTACATGAGGAAATTGCGCATGATATTTGCTGAAGTTAAAGTTTTAGATAGTGTGGCCCATAATGTGAAGGCAAGATTACAATGATTGGAATGATCAAAGGCAACCAATCCTAAAGCTGCTAATAGCTGACTAGAAGCAATCACTGGTGCTATGAGCATGAGCTTACAAGAACTCAAAGAAGCCATTAGTGACAGACGGTCTTGATGAAATGATGTTTATTGGGTCATAAAGATTCAGAAACAGCTGAGCATCTGAACAATAAGAAAAACATGTTTTCTTTAAAAGACCTTGGAAGATGTGCTTCTGTCGCTTGCATTTTGTACATTTCCTGAGCATTATATAAATTATCCAATTGGTAGGTATATCTTCCAGGCAATATACAATTTGGTTTATCTGTGGCTCAGAGGTACTATTAGGATGTTCCATGAAGTCTTTCTAATTGTTTTTTTCATCCAGTGGCTTTTTTCCCACTCGTAAAACCATGGGGGAAAAGGAGAATTGCATCAATCCATTTTCCTTCATTTGGTTCCTTGCTAATCAGTTGAGTAGTTTGGGTGGATTATGGAAGGTATGTAACCCTCCTCTCTCAATTCCTGATGATAGAGACAGTCTATAAATGAAAGGTACCTATCAGTTGCTAGCAAGCATAGAGTACAATTTGAAAATTGAACTGTAACACAGATCTTAAAAGAACAGTATGATGTGAATTATCAGGTAAAGTACTAGATATGATATCCACATCTATTTATTGTATTTATTAGATTTAGGTGCCTAAATCCTAGGCAAAGTTAGCAATAATTTGATTTTTCATTAATATTTTACTCTGGGTCCACTTTAAAGTTCTACCAGTTCAGTTAATGAAATAATAAAAAGCAATTCTTCATTGATTCCAGTTCATATAACAATGCAGCCTAAAACAATAATTTTAAAAAGCCTTGTATCTCTTTAGTTCAGTTTAGACCTGAAATCTGAGGGACAGGCTTTTAAGCTCTGGGCTAAATGTTGGAAAGGACTATTTAAAAGGTATATTAAGAACTTGGCAGGAAAAAAATATTTAATTAGAATAATAAAGCTTGGTTTCATAAAATAACAAAAAGGAAAAGATGATAATTTAGGAAATTAGACAGTGGAAAAAAAAGTTTAAACTAAGTATAAACTAAAGACTATGTTCTGTATTGCAGTGCATTTGCTTTTTAATCTGCTGATACTCCTAAAATCTCCTGCCTTCTAATTGATTTTCTTCCATCTCTCCAATGGTTTCATTATAAATTTATTTATGGATCAGTTACACATGATCCGCAAAACCAGTTTTCCACTAATTTCCTTCAAGAATACATTGTTGACTGAATCATGAAATTCAGTTAAGCAGAGGGTGAATGGAGGGAAATCTCTGTTCTTGAACAGTACATTTCAGAAACTCAGACTATGCTGCAAACAATCCCCTAAATTTCGTTCTCTGATTGTTTGCTGCTGATAGTAGGGCAAGAAGCCTGGTTCTGGAGCCCTGTGGGACTTCTTAAGGTCATTAATCAGATTCCTACTTGCAAGCTCATATGCTCTCCAAATAAAAGGAAAAATATAGGAAAAGAATGATAGATGTGTATGTAGGCATGTGCAAGAGAGAGAAATTTATATTCTGTCTTTTGTGTGGAAGCTCCAGGCAGCATACATTGTGCCTTCTCTTCCTATTTTTCCCCATAACAACCCTGTGAGGTAAATCACCTACAGTGATAAGCTTCTTGGGCCAAAGGTGAAACTAGAATCTGGCTCCTAGTCCTACAGCTTAATTACTACACTACACTGCAATGGTTCTCTTAATATGCATGTATGAATGAATAATGTGAAGTGTTAATTGAACTCAAATCTAATTTAAACTTTTGTTTTATGGAACCAAGGATAGCTAATCACTGATTTACTTCATTCTAGTACCTTAATACTAAATTTGCTGTATGTTGGCTTATTGTAAAAAGATACTCGCCTGTGAAAAGATGTTGAGCTCCATTTCATGCTATAGATTTTAGGATTCCATCTTCTCCCACATCAGTTTACATAGTTGCTAAAACAGCTCTGTTCTTTTTGCATCTATATTTTGCTCACATAAATCTTCTGTGCGAAAGGAAATTAATTATTCCCTAGCTAAGTGTGAATTCCATCCATTATGTTAAGAGAACTCTTCTTTGCCTATTGTCCAAAAAATTAGGTACAGCTTTCTAGTTTTCGGTACATCAAGGCACAGGCAGAATTTTACTTGACTATAAAAACATGGTTACGGCATTGAAGATAGTTACTTTGCATTCAGAAGTTATTGAAAAGAAAGAAAATCTCATAAAATGAAAATAGAAGATCTTACTGCAGACAATGGGTGTATTGAAGATCAGCTTTAAGATTATATTTTGGGGGCAAAGGGTAGGAATGCTTGTCTGATGAACTTATCAAACAGAGCTTCTCATTCTTCTTTTCATTCATTCTTCCTTCCTTCCTTCCTTCCTTCCTTCCTTCCTTCCTTCCTTCCTTCCTTCCTTCATTTTCTAGAGCCACCCATCTCATTCAATAATTCTGGGTGGCTTACAATTGAAAAAATATATTACAACGAAATATATTAAAAACAACAATAAAAATACTAAAAACATTCAGGTTAAATATACTTAGGAGCAAGATTCCCCTGTCCGGTTGCTTTCTTTTTGCCTGACTTCCATCCTGGTTGTTCTTCCCTTTATCTTCTACTTCCTTTCTCTTCATGCTATTTTCCCCTCTTTCTTACTTAAAATAGACAGAACTAATCTCAGAATTACTATATGAAGTAAATGAAACAGTGTTTGTGTTCCAGTCTGCTTTATTGTATGCTGATACAAGATAGGACAAATAGGTGTTATTATTAATTTTTTTGCATTTATATCCCGCCCTTCTCCGAAGACTCAGGGCGGCTTACACTATGTTAAGCAATAGACTTCATCCATTTGTATATTATATACAAAGTCAACTTATTGTCCCCAACAATCTGGGTCCTCATTTTACCTACCTTATAAAGGATGGAAGGCTGAGTCAACCTTGGGCCTGGTAGGACTAGAACCTGCAGTAATTGCAAGCAGCTGTGTTAATAACAGACTGTCTTAGCAGTCTGAGCCACAGACTGCTGAAGTCAAATTAAAATCTCACAGTTTTTGGGATCTGTAAAATGGATCATTATTTGGCTTGTTATTGGTAAATGCCTGGATTTTAAGAATTGTATGATATGAGTTTGTATAAGTTTGCTGCGACAAGTGATACTAAGCTGCGACAAGTGATATTATCATGGTATGTAAATAGTGTGATAATTATGCACAGAGTCACCTTGTGGTGAAATTTAATAAATAAAATAATAAATAAAAACATCTGACTCATTCATAGGAAAATAGATGTGCTATTTCTTAGCTTTCAAACTTGCTGTGAATACCTGATGGTGCTTTTTATTGCCAAACACTTCACATGCAGCTTATGACTACCTTTATTTATCCCACAGGGTGTCCACATTGTAAGAACTCAATTCCACATTTCACAACAGCAGCAGAACTCTTTAAAGAAGATCGTAAGGTAACTCTACAGTCATTTTGGATTTTTGGGTAGCAACTCCAGCTTATTTGGTCTATTGTTTACTTTCTCTGCTTTCAGAAACATGTGAATAATTTCCCCTCTTCTTGATCTGTTCCAGTTAAATGGGGTTAGTGAAGAAGGGGGTATTTTGTCTTGAGGCAATCTCAGGTGAAGTGCAGTTTAATCTCTTTGTATAGGATTTAAGGAAAAGAAACATAAACATGTAAGAAATTCCCGAGAGCAGCTTGTTGTGAATGTTACCACTGGTTCTATTACTAAAACAGACCTACTGTTTTTCAGTTTTAAGATGAGACTTATCATAAGACTGAGAATATTGCTTGGCTAGATTCAAATTATGGAAAAGACTCAATTATTTTCTCAGAATAGTCTTCTAACACATAATGTAGATAGCATGATCTTCTTCAACAGTCCCACGGTGCACTAACCAAAGTTCAGAAAGATCATTGCAAAATGACAGATCTAGTTGTAGGGGTCAACTGGTGACATCTAGGAATATTGCCCTATGAGAAAATGTTGAGGGAAATTACTTTGGGGGAAGTGAACCATGGAATTCCTGATCTAGGTTTAGTAGGTGAGTATATCTTTGCATAGATATATAAATATATGCATAAGCACAAACATATCGTATATATGTATTTGTATTAACCATTTTTGGGGGGATGCTGGTGCTATAAGTTTTCACCAAAGTGAAAGATATAATTTTGCCACAAACTTTCCTCCCAAGATTGCTTCAAACGAGCATTGCACTATTCTGTGTTGTTCTGGAGTGCAGGTCACAGAAGAATGAATTTAAATTAAAGGAAGGCAGATTTAAACATCCTAAGAGTAAGAGCTGTTTGATAGTGGAACCAATTAGCCAGAGACATAGAGGATTTGCCTTCACTGTGTATCTTTGGATCAAGTCTAGAGACCCTACTATTGAGAATACTTTAATTAGGATTCCTTCACTGAGCAGGGATTTAGTCTTAACGGTCTGAATGGGCTTTTCAAACCCTGATTCTGAACAAGAGCTAGAAGTTGAATTAGGAAAGGCATGGAGACAGCAATATATTCCTCCTGCTATGGCAAGCACTTCAAGGAGAAGTATATTGCATTCTTTTGCACATATGTGAGTGTTTTAAGATCTTGATTATTCAGCATCAGTTCCTCCTTTGCCACACCATCAATACTAAGCAAATTTATTGCTTTTCCAAAACTCAATATGGTTTTATTCTATCTGGCAACCCATCCCAGGCACACATGCAATCCCACACATACTCCTCCCCCTCCATAGCATGCACGAATAGCACAACTTGGTGGATAGCCCATGAGTCTTTCTCAACTACGGTAATTTCCCTGATACTGAGAACTTTGTGTGTATAGTATTAAATAACTTTGTCCAAATTATGGGTGAACTCAAAATTTTCATTGCTTCCATTGATTAATAGATTTATTCAAAACCTGACAAAGATTGAGAGACGTCCTTTTAGACCTAAGATGATGATTGATAGGTGCAGCCCTTATTTCAGCTAATAGTAGAAATAAGAAATGTGCCAGCCAACTAAAATGTAGAAGCATAAAGTTTAATGAGCTGGAACCTAAGTTCCAATTGAGGATATCGAGTTTAGAGTAGTTCCTGAAGGCTAGGCATACAGGAAAAACAGCTATGTTTTTATCTACTTTGCTTGACTTTTCAAGGTGGTGGAGATTGATAATTCTATACTATTTCTTCAATCATATACAATTCAATTCTGCTGAAGTGTTCTTGGATTTGCTAATGACCTTTATGGATATTCTATACAGACTGTACTGCTGCTCAGGGATGCACTTCAGCATTATCATAAAGCTCTTTTTAAACAATTCCTTTCTCAAATTTCTATGACTCTTTCTTTTGGTCTGGCTGCTGCTGCACAGTTCAGTAGACAACAGATAAGCAGATATGTAAAACAAATTGGACTTTAAAAATCCAGCAAGTTTTTAATTTTCAAAGGAAAATATTTGCATGTGCCACACAGCTTTCTACAAGCTTGTATTTGTCTCCAGCATTGTGATTCTCAATTTTCCCTCTTCTTAAGTCAGTCAATATAATACCACAATGGAGGAACAGATTGTATAACCCAGATAGGAGAATTAAGATACAGAATTATATCTCTATGCCTTTTGCTAGCTATTTATTGAAAATCCTTGAACTATGTCATTGCTTTCAGAAGGGGTTTTCCTATTTGAGAAACTGCAATACATATTTTAGGACCATAATTCCAGTACCTTCAGCCAATGCAAATATTTGGTTTGAACTGTTTCCATTAAAGTTGGCCATTATGAGAACAATTATGAAACTTTGAAAAGACAGAGTATCTATTGCTGATTCCGTTTTACCTCTGACATTCCTTTAGAATTGTATATTTTGAATAGTTCTTGCCTATTGTGCAATCAGTCTGTATAAAGGTAATGTTAGTGATTAATATTTAGAGTTATGAGGAAACAAGTTTTCTCTTCGATTGCTGGGACAGCAGTCAGATTGGGGAGTGACTCCTCTCTGATGACAACTGAGTCTGCCGGTTGAGAAGCTCCTCCTCTTCCTCTTGCCTCCCACTTTCAGACTCAGTTCTGATCAGACAAGACACATTTTGGCTGAGCTGCCCAGCAATTATTCTAGATTTAAAAAAAAAAAAAGAGGAAAGAAAGAGACTAGATGTCGTGTCCCACTCCTCCGCTGACGGCTGGGTCCGGGAAATCCAAATCAGGCTTGCCTCTGCAGCTCTGCCCAAAGTCCTAGCAAAGTCCTCAGAGCAGGCAGGAGACCAGTAAGTGACTTCAGCAAGATAAGTTTGACTTTTGCCTGACTCAGAGACTGCCAGAAAGTAGCTCCTTTATATAGGCCATGGGGTGTGGCTCCATGACTCAGCACTCATTAAGGCCTGCCCCTCCCTTCCCTCTGTTGCCTCCGCCTCTCCAATCTTCTGATGCGAGGGTCACTCCAATCAGCTGTTCTTGGGAGTAAACCCTCCTCAGGCTCACCTGCTGTGGAGGAGGGGGAGGGGTCTAGCTGCTCCGTTTGCCTGGGCATGGAGTCAGGGCTGGGGCAGGGAGATGCTCCTTCTTCTGCAGTTTGTGGGGGCATGGAGCCAGGACTTGGGCCGGAAGGCATACATTCCTCAGTGTTGGGGAGCAGGTAAGAAGGCCCCGGCTGCTCTGAGGGCGGGCAAGACACAACACTAGAGGAGTAAGGAGTTTTTCCTTACTATCCTCAGAGGCTCCCCTATTTAATTGCTTTGGGGGCCTCTTTCCAGCGAGAAAGGCTCACGCCCAAGCCCGCTGGTGGCAGGCTTCTCTCTGATAGAGCTTGGACGTCTTTTTTTGCAGAGCTGCAGCCTCTAAAGCCGGCTGCAGCCTTTTCGCGCCTTGGAATCAAGCTCAGAAGCCGGCTTTCGCCCTCGGCCTTTCAAAGCCTCGTGGGCAAGCCAGGAAGCTCTGCAGAGCTGAATGCCTGTTTCCTGGCTGCAGCGAAGAGAGGCGCCAGCAGGGACCTCTCCTGCTCCTGGGACCGGTTTTTGCCCCCTCCCCCTCCCCCAGCTTTCCAAAGCTTCGAGGAAGCTGCTCACAGCCTTCTTTCAAGTTTCGCGCCAGAGCTGAGAGGGAGGCTCCTGCTGCAGCCGCTCCTGGGACCGGCTTCCGTCCTCGGCTTTCCGAAGCCTCGTGGGCAACAGTCCTCTTCTCCTCGGACTGAAGGGGGCCTGAAAACGTCGGAAGGACCTCTGGAGACTATTCTGACAGTGAGAAGCTTCTCTCTTGATTTTCCTTGGAGGGCACAGAGCTTAGGGGGTTTCTTCCTCATTCCCCCTTATAGCTCATTATTGTTATTTGTTTGGATTCTGTTTAGGGCCGCTTTAATCGGACAATTAGCTCCCTCCATTTTGGATTTGCCTCGTGGCTCTTTGAGGCCTAGTCCATATTTAGAATGGCTGACTCTGCCTCTCATCAATCACGCAAGAGAGGCCTTTCTTCAAAGGAATCTCCTGAGTCATCTCATTCCTCTAAGAGGCCCAAGTCCTCTAGACATCAAACCTCTAAATCAAGGCAATCTGTTCCAGCCCAGGATAAGGATGCCCTCAAACGCCATAAGGCCATTGAAAAGGCTGTGTGCCTTTCTGCCCTTCAAGAAGCCTCCCCTCAGCAGATCATTTCTGTTGCCACAGCCCAGCCATCCACTTCTGCCATTCAAAGTGCTGGGGTCTCCATCACTGAGCAGAATGCCCCTTTATCTCTTTCTCCTGATAGAGGCTCTCCCTCTTTGGCTAAAGCAGGAGGGATTAATGAGAGACTTTTTGGCCTGGCTCCACAGGAGGTTTCCTCTGCTATTCCATCTCAGCTACCCCTTCCTCAGCAAGGTATTTCTTTAGGGGGGGAGGAAAGAGCAGATCCCAGGGGTTCTAAAAAAGAACCAGTTATTGCCCCTGAAATTGCCAACATGATTGAAACAGCAATTCAAAAGAGTTTAGATACAGAATTGCAGTGTAGAACAGAGTCCTGGGTGTCACACTGTAATAGTGCATCAGAATGCCAGTCTCAATTGACTTCAGACCAGGCCCGTTCAGGGGCTCAAGTTCTCACCGGGGCTTCTCCTAGCCAGACCTCTTCTGAAGTAGAGGATGTAAGGGATTTAGATTTATCTGAGGATGAAGACCTTTCTCCAGACCAACCTTTGTTTGTAGGTCTCTTTAAGCCTCAGGTTTTTAGGTCTCTCTTGCCTAAGGCCAAGGTTACCACTGGGCTTGCTACACCGGTTACCTCTGATTCTATTTCCAAGCCTAGTCAATCTTCTATTCCTCTATTTGAGGAACCAGCTCTGGAATCTGAGGAGATTCCAGGCCCCAGGCTTTTCCAGGATGATCTTACACGCCAATGGAATGTTCCTGCCTTAGGGCCCAACCCTTCAGCACTAAATAGAAGATTATTCAATTTGGCCCCGAGGTTTCTAAATTGCTTCAGGTCCCTGTTGTAGATTCCCCTGTAGCAGCATTAGTTTCCCCTTCAGTCACGGCTGGACCTCCAGAAGAGAACCTTAAGCCAGAGGATAAATGTTCCGAATATTCCTTAGTTAAGACTCACCAAGCGGCTGCTTGGTCTGTCAAGTCATCTTTAGCGGCCTCCTTTTTCAATAGGGCTGCCCTTCTTTGGATCAAACAATTACAGGAGCTTTTACCATCTTCTGATGTCCGCTCTCATCAGGACATCAATAAAATTGTGGCTTCTTTAGAGTACTCAGCTGACTCTACTATGCATGCCTCCCGTTTTGCAGCCAAGGCCATAGGATCCACGGTGGCTTCACGCCGCCTATTATGGCTCCGTCATTGGCAGGCAGATGCTAAGAATAAATGGCGTTTAGCCTCTGCTCCTTTTCAAGGGGATAAGCTTTTTGGAAACTCTCTGGAACCTTTACTCATTGAGACAAAGGATAAGCGTAGGGTTCTTCCCTCTCTCTCTCGCAGATCTGAGTTCCGTCCTTCGGCTAGCTCTTCCTATCGTTCCTTTCGAAGTTCAGGTCAGGGACCTTCAGGTAACAGACCCCAGCGTTATTTCCCCTCCCGTCAGGGTAGGTCACAGGATAGGTCAGGTAACCCTAGTCAGAGGGGTTCTTCCAGGCGTCCCTTTCGAGGGGGAAGGGGTCGCCCATTCCATAGATACCGCTGACAAATCCGTGGATCTTCCATTGGGGGCCGCCTGGCTTTCTTTGCCAGCCAGTGGGAGATCTCAACCACGGACTCCTGGGTGAGGGAGACGGTCTGGCTGGGCCTCTCTCTGGAGTTTCTTTCCACCCCTCCGTCTCGATTTCTCCAATGCCCCCTCCCACGGGATTGGGCAAAGCGGCTCCTGCTGGAATCAGCTATTGATCACCTCTTGGAAATTCGAGCAATTCAGCTGGTTCCTCAGGACCATCAGGGGGAGGGGTTTTACTCTCGCCTTTTCTTGGTACAGAAATCTTCGGGGGGTGGGGTGGAGAGCGATTCTGGATTTAAAATCCCTGAACTGTCATGTAGTTTATCGGCGGTTCAAGATGCACTCTCTCCAGTCTATCCTGGAGGGCCTGCGCCAAGGGGATTTCCTTACCTCAATAGATTTGACGGAAGCATATCTCCATGTCCCCATTCATCCAGCCTATCAGAAATACCTAAGGTTTTGTCATGCGAGTCAGCACTACCAGTATCGGGCTCTCCCATTCGGCCTTGCCTCGGCTCCTCAAGTATTCACCAAAATAATGGCTGCTCTGGCAGGTCATCTTCGGACTTTGCCAATCAGAATTCAGTGCTATCTAGACGATCTCCTTATTCAATCCAGGTCAGTACATCTAGCCCTACTGGATCTGTCTATGACCCTTCGGGTCTTAAGGAGCCACGGGTTTTCCATCAATACAGAAAAGAGCCATTTGGTACTGACGACTCGCATCCAACACCTGGGGGCAGTCATAGACACATCCATCACCACAGTATTTCTGTCTCAGGAATGCCTGACCAGTTTGCGGTCACTGGTCAAGTCAGTCACGTCGGGGGATCCTGTTCCTCTGAGGTCTTTATCCCAGCTTCTGGGGAAGATGGTATCTTGAATAGGGATAGTCCTTGGGCACGCCTTCACTGCAGGCCGCTGCAGTGGTTTCTTCTCCCGTTCCAAAGGAAGCTGCAGGGAGCCTCCCTTTGCAGGGTAGTTCTCCCCACCAAGGTTCGGAGGTCTCTTCGTTGGTGGATTTCTCCAGCAGTGAACAAGGGCACGGTCTTCAAGGAACCAAATCGTCTGGTCTTGACCACAGACGCAAGCCTTTATGGCTGGGGGGCTCACCTAGAGTCGGAAATAGCTCAGGGCAGATGGACTCCTCACGATCTATCTCACAATATCAATTGGTTGGAACTGAGAGCCATTCACCTGGTATTACGGGTCTTTCAGGACAGAGTTCAGGGTCACGACATTCTCATAAGAACAGACAACATGGCTGCAAAGGCCCATGTCAATCACTTCGGAGGGACCCACTTTCGGCTCTTGATGAGGGAGGCAGAGAGCTTGGGCCTTTGGGCGGAACGGCACCTCAGATCGATAAAGGCAACTCACATCTCAGGGGTGGCGAATGTCCAGGCAGACAAGCTGAGTCGAACCACACTGGACCAGGGGGAATGGAGCATTCACCCGAATTTGTTCAAGGAAGTGTCGAACCGATTTGGCTCTCCAGAAGTCGACCTTTTTGCCACACAGGCCAATGCCCAGACAGCGAGGTTCTTCAGCAGGTTTCCTTCTCCAGGGGCCGAAGGTGTGGACGCTCTATGCAGCAGTTGGCCTCCCGGCCTTCTATATGCTTTCCTCCCCCCCTCCTTAATCGCCAAAGTAGTCAGGAAACTATTGGAGGAGCAAGCGGAGATCATCTTGATAGCACCTCATTGGCCTTGTCGGCCCTGGTTTGCGGATCTTCAAGCCCTATCAGTTCAACCTCCCTGGAGGATTCCGCCTCACAAGGTGGTTCTGACTCAGGGGTCCCTGATACATCTGTCAGCAGGCTGGCTTCAGCTAACCGCTTGGCGGTTGTCAGGCGCCTCCTGAGGGAAGTAGATGTCTCTCCTCGCGTCATCAGGACATTACAGTCAGCTAGACGAGCTTCCACGAACAGAATATACGACGCCACTTGGGCTAGGTTCGCTTCTTGGTGCTCCAAGAGGAACTTGGCTCCCACTGAGGCTTCCACCTCTCGAATTTTGGACTTTCTCCAGGACGGTTTAGATGCGGGTCTCTCCCCTAACACCTTACGTAAGCAGGTAGCCGCCCTGGCCTCCATCAGGGTTTGCAGGGCTCGAGGTTCCCTTTCCCTGGTCCCTCTCATTCGGGAATTTTTACGGGCTGCTTCCAATCTCAGGCCTCCTACCTTACACCGCTACCCTTCATGGGACCTTGCTAGGGTTCTTAATGCCCTCACCAAACCCCCCTTTGAACCTTTACGGGAGGTGGGTCTGAAATTCTTAACGTATAAGGTAGTCTTTTTGGTAGCGATTACGTCCGCCCGTCGGATTTCAGAGCTAGCAGCTCTTTCTTCTAGACCAGACCTTTGTGTTTTCCACACGGACAGAGTGGTCCTTAGATTAGATCCCACATTTGTCCTCAAGATCAACACTCCCTTTCATAGGGCTCAGGAGTTGGTCCTTCCCAATTTCTGTCCCAACCCGTCTCATGCCCTAGAACATTCCTGGCATACCCTTGATGTTCGCAGGGCACTCCAGATATACCTTAAGCGAACTTCTCCCATTCGGAGATCGGAGGCTCTTTTTGTTTCCTTTCAACCAATCTCTTTATTTCAGAAGGTTTCCTCACCCACTTTAGGGAGATGGCTTAGGGCATCTATTGCCACAGCCTATACCTCTCAAGCCCTTCCCATTCCTCGCCACATCACAGCCCATTCAACCCGTAGCGCCTCTACCTCTGCTGCCTGGGCTACGCAGGCATCCTTAGAGGAGGTCTGCAGGGCTGCCACATGGTCTTCTCCTTCACCATTCATTAGACACTATAAGATGGACAGATTTGCATCAGCCAATGCTGCCTTTGGTCGTAGGGTCCTCCAGAGGGTTATTCCACTCCCGGGACCGTCGGACTCAGTTTCTCATCCCTCCCTATAGGGTAGCAGCTTTGGCATGTCCCCAATCTGACTGCTGTCCCAGCAATCAAAAAGAAAGGGCGTTGGTTTACCTGAACGCATCTTCTGTCGATTGCAGGGACAGCAGTCAGCCCCACCCTGTCATTTATTCCTGGTCCTCCGGGGATCTGTTACAGGCTAGGCAGGGAGGGGCGGGACGGGGGGTCTCCCCTTGTTCTTTTCAGCTCAGCATGCCAGTCTGCCGTGGCATCTCCTTCATCTGAAAGTGGGAGGCAAGAGGAAGAGGAGGAGCTTCTCAACCGGCAGACTCAGTTGTCATCAGACAGGAGTCACTCCCCAATCTGACTGCTGTCCCTGCAATTGACAGAAGATGCGTTCAGGTAAAGCAACGCCCTAATCATCATACAGTAGTAAAAACATAAGCATATCAGAAAACTAACACCAAATAAATAAAAGCATATTCTTAAATGTTGAAACCAAAGTATATCCTATTTACATTCATGCAGTATAATCAGTATCACACCCAGTCGTGTGACATCTGAACATCTAACAAATGTATTCTCTCATAAGCTGTCGTGAATATGAGATTGTGAATACATGCACTGCATTTTTATATGGTTTGTATGCGTTTAACTATACGCCGGCCAGGGTGACTCTGAGCAGGAAATGGGCTGTACCTAAATTTGATAAATAAATGCTTGTATCCTTACAATTTATACTGATATTGTTTCCTGATTGCTTATTTGTAGCCTATGACTATCATTAAGTGTTGTATCATTAAGTGTTAAATTTATACCCAATGACAATCATTAAGTGTTGTAAGTGTTGTACCTTAGAATTCTTGATGATCTTTTCTTTTATGTACTCTGAGAGCGTATGCACCAAAACCAATTCCTTATGTGTCCAATCAAACTTGGCCAATAAAAATTCTCTTCTCTTCTCTTCTCTTCTCTTCTCTTCTCTTCTCTTCTCTTCTGTTCTAGAGTAAATAAAAGTTTTACGATTTTCTTTTCCTATTAACCAGCATCAGCAACTATATATTCCGAAAGCTTTAATGTAGTCACATCAGAAACACCATTAATACTTTAAAAGATCATCAGCTGTTCTTCAATAACAAGTTACCATCCAGCCTGAGGAGCTCATATTCTAGCACCATATTATCAGTCACTTCATCTCATCTACGGCTTGGAGTAATTTGCCATTTCTTTCTGCCACACAGAATGTAATGACATCTTTGCCATTGTAACTAAAGTGCCTCCAGCAACTTCCTATATTGTTGCCACCCTATGTAGAGGCCAGCTTGCTTTAGCTGGACTGCTGGGCTGAACTTCACACCATGGGTGACTCTACTGAGACTCTATGTTCTGGGGATACACTCCCAGCCTTCTCTCTTCATCACAGACACTATTTCCAGCATATATGCAAAATCCAAAGGTAGGCTGATCTCCTGGGAATCCCCGTGTAACTTCATTGAGATAATCAGGGAGCACAACATTTAATTGGCATAATAGCTAATAAAAACTAAGCATCTTCACAGCCCCTTCACAGGGAACCAGCATTCTGTAATATTCACGTGCAGAATCAGAGCTGAAGTCACTTGGCATCAATATCCTTTTCTGCATAAACAGGTTTGTCAACTTTAGTTCACTACTTCCCAAAAGTAGTGTTATTTTTAAAAGAGATAACATTTCAGTTTGGGAAAGAACATTGGGGGAATTGAAGACTTGCCCTTTTTCATTCTTCTCTAAAATCAATGTTCAGTAAGCAATTCACTTCCATTTTCATAACAAAAGTCAATATTTGCTGCTGTGGAGATTTATTTCCTTGAATCAATAAACTGATGAGTGGCAGTACATATTTTAACAGCAAAAAAAAAAAAGCCAACTGTTCCCGCAGAAGGCTTTTATTATCGCAACCGTAAGAGCAGTCCTTGGAAAAGCGAAGAAAGGGGAAGAGCACGAGCATTTAAAGTGACTTTTTCTTGTATTTTAATCAAACAAAACCAAATATGGAGTTAATAATTTGCTCTTCCTTTGTTTGAACACAAATAAACAATAGCAGTTATATGCTTCAATTGCTGATCATTTAAGGGGGAAAAAAAGCTAAGTTGTAGGACAATAAATCTAAATTGATGTACCTTGCACAGTTTTTATCTGTTTTACTACATTCTCTGAAAGTGCTTGTAGTGCTTTTTATTAAGTCATACAATCTGTCATCACAATCCATGTCATGACAGAATTCACTCATCTGTAGATAATCATTAGTTCCTGGATAGGATCCCTAGATTATTTTAATAATAATAATAATAATAATAATAATAATAATAATAATAATAATAATAATAATAATAATAATAATAATAATAATAATAATAATAATAATAATAATAATGTTTTAATTTGTATACCGCCCTTCTCCCGAAGGACTCAGGGCGGTGAACAGGCAAATAAAATACAAACAGAAACATACACCATAATTAAAACAACCCTTAAAAAACTGATTCAAATTTGCCAAAAAATTTAAAATAACATTACACCCCATAAAATTACAGAAATTTAAAACCCATCAAAGTTTTGTTTGGGAATTTTGTTCCCTTTTATCCATTTTAATATCACAATGACAACTAAGTTTTCAGAACATCCCTTTAGCTATTTTTACTTCTTTTTTACTATGAGTGTGCTGTTACTAGTTTATCAATCTGTATAGGTAAAGATGACTTTTCTGATAGAATAGACAGAAGGATATCTCCTCCAGGGTTTCTTTTCAATAAAACTGTCTTAACCTGTATGAACTGGTGCCATATTGAGTTCAGTGACAACCTAGTCCATATCTGGGACCTTTCGTTAGTATTTTCTGAAAGTATGCCATGCATGAGGAGATATGGATAGTCCTCGACTTACGATCACCAAAAATTTCTGTTGCTAAGTGAAACATTTGTTAAAAAAATTTTGCCCCATTTTACGATCTTTCTTGCCACAGTGGTTAAGTGAATAACCGCCGTTCTTAAGTTAGTTAACACAGTTGTTAAGTGAATCTGGCTTTCCCATTGACTTTGTTGTGATCACATGACCCCAAGAAACTGCAACCATCATAAATATGAATCTGTTGCCAAGTGATCAGGTGACCTTGGGGATGGTACAATGGTCATGTGAAAAGAGGTCATAAGTCACTTTTTTTTCAATGGCATTGTAACTTCAAATTGTCACTAAATGAAGTCGAGGACTACCAGTAGTTGCTTTTGTCTGAATTGAAAGTTCTTTGTTAACCAACCCAAATCCTAACACTGTGAAAATTACACCTTAAACAAATTGTCTTTCCATACTTTAATCTTCCTTTTCTGTACCAGCCTTTTGCTCTCATCTCAGTATCATTTCTGAGAGGGAGCAGTGATGAGAACTACATATCTTGTACTTCAAATGTGATCATTAAAAACACTGAAAATAACCCTATCTGTTATCTTTTCAATAAATCATTAGACAACTTTTTACTAAAAAGAATATCCAACTGTTTCCTGGAAAAAACGAATGTTTTAAAAAATAAGTTAGTATACTGATGCTCACTCAGAGTCACCTTGAACCATGAGATGGGCGGCAAATTGATAAATAAATAAAAATACTGCTATTTCAGTAGAAAAAAATTAAAAATCTGAGAAAATATATCTCATAAAGTTAAGGTTTTAAAAGGCTTTTTGAATATTTCTAACTTTTAAAAGGTACAAACATGCAACTGAATATCTGGAAAGGATCTCAAATTAAAGTACAAAAAACTGGCAAAAAACTAGGCCTGGTGAAAAACTAGGCCATTTTAGGCCATAGTTGTTTGTCCTGACATCCAGCAAAGCTAACTTTTTCAATATTTATCTGGGTTTTGTTTTGGATTATTTCTGAAATTCTTTTCCAGAAAAATCAATTCCTATACTACTTGCCTGTACTCTGATAAACTATCAGATAAGACTTAATCTCAAAAGCTGGCAAGGAATTGACATGTCAGGTTTCTATAAACATTTATAAAAAATAGGATTGCGAAGGAATGTTGTGGGTTAATACCAGAGCTGACACTATTGTTTGTCTTTATTATAAGGTACGTTATATAAGTAAATAACAAATACAGAAAAAAGGCAGAAGTGAGCCATGGAGTCACTGAAGCTTACACTACCACTAGCTATTGTTTGCTGGGTTGAGGAATTTGTTAACTACCATTTTCAGATAGGCTCTAAGAAACTGGCAGATCAATGCTTCAGAAACTCAGTAGATTTTGAATTAAAAAATTTACATATTTTTAACTTTATTATTTTGTACCAATTAAATTAAATTTTATATTTTCTTTCCAGGATTTGTATAAGGCAATTTGTATAAGGCAATTTGTACATAGTTACAATTTGATATATAGCTATATATAGGAGGAGAAACCCTTTAATGTAAATGCATCTGGATGTTTGAAGTATGCTGTCAAATTTTCCTGAGACTTCGCTCTTTGGGATACAGTATTTCATTTTCAAATAAATCAGGATAGCTGTTCACCAGTCTATCTCAGGGCACTTCATGACTGGATTAATATGCATTCTTTCCATCCTTGTGTCAACATAAATTGCGCTGTCCCCATAGCCAAGCTCTATTGCTTTGCAACAAGAAGGCCAGCAGATGGTTCTCTCCTTACAGATCTAATATGGGACAATTTCAGGGGAGCCATCGGAAGATTCCTCAGCTTCCTTTCCTCTCACACCCTAAATCATCCTCTGACAGGAAAACCAGTTACTCTCCATAACAAGCGACAGGTGGGTTGGCAGGCTCAAGACCTGTGCTCAAGGTGCAGAGTTTAGTTATTTTTCAAGTTGCACAAATGAAAGGGTGTTTATTCGCCTTGTGTAGGGCAATTTATTTTGCTGTCAATTAAAAAAAATCCCAGCTGCTAGATCAGTATGGAGTGGGAATATACAGAGTGCCGTAGCAGAAAGCTTGCAGGTACATCATCAGGGTCATCCCGCATTACCCCTGTGCTTCCCCTGAACCCTGACAATCAGTCAGTCAGGTTGTCATTTTTATCCACAAGTATCAGTCTCCTGGAAGACAGATTTCATTATATTAAGATTGATATCCACATATTAAAAAATGATCACACTGTCATACAAGTCCATTCTAGAAGATTAGCATTTCCCCATAAATAAACAAGCATTGCTCTTTCAGAAACATGACAATCATATTTAAAGATGGAGTTGGCAGCACCTCGAAGGAACCCACAAAGTATGCACAATTTACATAGCCCATACATGAATTTTGGACTTGCCCAAGTGGTAGTACTCTGTTCCAAGTAATAAATAATAACGATAATTTATAAAAATCCTGTTATACATTTGTTGGGGAATATCACTACCCTAGTTTAAATTATCCAGTAATCCTCTTTTTTTTGGTTGGGAGAGGCCATAAATGCATTGGTCTTTTGAAGTGTATGTTTTAAAAGCAGGTCTAAGACGTTCCAGAAAAAAGACACACTGAGCGGTGGCTCAGTGGCTAAGATGTTGAGCTTGTCAATTGAAAGGTCGGCAGTTCAGCGGTCCTAGCACTGCGTAACGGGGTGAGCTCCTGTCACTTGTCCCAGCTTCTGCCAACTTAACCGTTCAAAAGCACATAAAAAATGAAGTAGAAAAATAGGGACCACATTTGGTGAGAAGGTAACAGCGTTCTGTGCGCCCTTGGCGTTTAGTCATGCCGGCCACATGACCACGGAGACGTCTTCGGACAGTGCGGGCTCTTCAGCTTTGAAACAGAGATGAGCACTGCCCCCTAGAGTCAGGAACGACTAACACATATGTGTGAGGAGAACTTTTACCTTTACCTTAAAAACAGAACTCATGTCACATCTATCCAAAGGATTATGCTTTACGTACTGTAAGCAAATGTCAAGCATGAAGAATCAGGATCACGTGTTAAGTTTCAGTTAAGATGATTTATTCTTCATGCCTTTACACAAAAATCTAGTCAATTAATGGTCAGCACTAAATTGGTGCTATATAAGAGTTAATAGAATTCAAGAGGAACTGGATGCTTGTGGGAACCTAATGACTCCAGACTGATTTCTTCTTTGCACAAGCTTGGTATCTGATCTTACTTGCAGCCCAAGCCAAAATGGTCAGTGACCAGCTGAAAAGAGGAATGCCCTCAGCAGACTTAAGCAGCCAATAGGAGATGGGCAAATTCTACTCTTTGATCATGCCAGCAATATCACTGAGGCATTGTACTTTGTCCTTACTACAAGATTTGTGTCGGGAAAGAGGTAAAATGCCAGAAGATATTATTCTGCCTCCATAGCATGTTGGGGATGGAGGTGATACGATAAAAACAAGTGCCTTAAAAGTGTTAGCCAGGCAACTTCAGGTACAGATGAGCCCTGAAGTAAAGAAGCAAATGAGAATAGACTTTTCCATCCAAAAATTAATATATATACTCACAGATAAGCTAACTCAACTTTTTCACCAAAATACCATAAAAAATATGCCACCTGCAGATAAGCAGACCTTTGACATTTTTGTACATTTTAATTTTCACAGCTGACTTATTTGTGGATGGCACATTTTCATGGTACTTTGGTTAAAAATTCAAGGATTGTTTATCTGCGGATGTTCTTATCTCCAAGTATATATGGTACTTTTAAAAAGTATTACCATATATACTCAGGATAAGCCGATTCATTAATAAACCGAACATATTTTGGAGGTATATTTTAGCACCTAGAATTGTTAGCTTATCTGCATGTATATAAAAGTAAATTTATGTTTGCAATCTAGATGCCTATAGTTTCCAGCTTGTCAGCCAATAATTACATGTCCCGTTTTTAAACAAATTATTGAACAAATGTGTCAATGTGTACTTCTAGTCACATTATCAGGCAATTACTTACTTCTAGGGTTTTTGTTCTATGAAATCACTTAAGGTAAAGGTAAAGGTTCCCCTGCACATACATGCTTGTCGTTCCCGACTCTAGGGGGTGGTGCTCATCTCCATTTCAAAGCCGAAGAGCCAGTGCTGTCCAAAGATGTCTCCGTGCTCATGTGGCCGGCATGACTCAACGCCAAGGGCACACAGAATGCTGTTACCTTCCTACCAAAGATGGTCCCTATTTTTTCTACTTGCATTTTTTACGTGCTTTCGAACTGCTAGGTTGGCAGAAGCTGGGACAAGTAACGGGAGCTCACCCTGTTACACGGCAGCACTAGGGATTTGAACCACTGAACTGCTGACCTTTCAATCAACAAGTTCAGTGTCTTAGCCCCTGAGCCACCGCATCCCTATGAAATCACTTAGCAAAAGCTTATTTAGGTTTTGCAAGGATGACTCTCTGGTGCTTTCCTTTTATTGTTCTACCATCCTAAATTCTTCTAGCAAGTAATTGGTGGAAGGACAGACTTCATTCTCCTCCTTTCTGTCCCTTCCCTATTGCAGGACAACCCAGCTACCAATCAAACAGCATTGGGAGGAAGCAGGGAAGAAGAAGACAAAATGGTCGCCTAGGAGCTCTACAGACATAGTGCTCATGAAGAAGAGGCTGAATAAATTTAGTCAATGCCCAGGGGTCAAAGTAATGAGTAAAACTAAAGGCTAGGTAACCCTTCTGAGAAAGATGCAATGGGAAGGGAGGCAGCAGCTGAGAAAATGGGAGAGAAAAATATTTTTTTCCTTCCTCCAGATCTGATATGAGGGAAAGTTCTTTCATTTTCCTCAGCTGGAGTCAAGATTTGAAAGAGGGAAAGAGTCAGAAATCCCCAAAAAAGCAGAACAGGCAGAGAAAAAGTCAAGATTTCAACATAACAGAGATAGAAAGCAGAAAGTGAGATAAAACTCACTTTGTGTGGGAAAGGATTATCAAGCTATAGAGGATGAGCACACAAATATAAAAGGTTGAAGACAAAAGAAAATTAGAGATCAGCATAAATATATTAGAGTTGTAGACTAGAAAGATATGAAAATATAGTGAAGCTGGACTTTAAATAATGTAATGTAGATAAAGAGCCTCTGAAAAATGGATAGTTAAAATGCCATAGAATATATTTTTATTAGTGAAATATTAATTTCTGTACTAATTAAAGTCATTTATAATTTACAGTTTCTTTTTTCATTGTTAGCTTTCCTTGTAAAATAAAAGGGAGATACAGAAACAGAACTAACTCAGTCAAGTTCCCAGCACTTCCAGTCTTTATTGATTCTGAGTCAATTTTATTTATAGTTGAAAAAAGAACCTGTAACATAGTCACCTTTCAAATATTTGCTATTTAAGAATCATTTTGTGCTTAGCTGAGGTTTTTTGCTGTATTTTGTTTTTATTTCTCAAACTTCTTTGCAAAAAAAAATCTCTTTCTGTCTTCCCATCTTCATATTGACCATTATTTCCATTTCAGATAGTTAATTGACATAGTAGTTTATATGTACATTTAGAAG
The DNA here is from genome assembly GCF_028640845.1 of Ahaetulla prasina. Taxonomy (NCBI): domain Eukaryota; kingdom Metazoa; phylum Chordata; class Lepidosauria; order Squamata; family Colubridae; genus Ahaetulla; species Ahaetulla prasina. Next base: position 246,262,979 of record NC_080539.1, on the reverse strand, counting down.
AGCAGGGGAAGTTTAATCACTGAAAATATTTTGTGTTCATCAGTCTAACAGTAATTGAGGAAAAAATAATTAATCTTAGATAAGCTTACTTATTTTAAGTATATACAGAAAAAAGTATGTGAAAGAGATAAAATTAACATTCCCCAAGCCTTCAAAATCTTTTCCAATAATAGTTTTCCCACCCCCTTTCTCCTTCATATATTCTCTGAAAATAACCTTGTGAAGAGTTATAATTCCCTCAAGACAAACAAAAGATAAAAGGTATTAGACTGTAGTGAAATGAACTGTATAAAGATACTTTACAAAAATGAAAGTCCATTCTTTTCAGGGGCAATGGAAGAAAGGACAAATTTGTAGGAAATTTGTGGGGAACAATGGAGCAAGGCACACCAAGAGCTGTAACTGGAAAGTGACCATTTTACACTGGTAAAGTAAAATGATTTGAAGGGATGAGCTTTTACATTGGAATCCAGGGACAAGTTATTAGACAATTTTCTCAAGCCGAAGAACTAAGAACAGCATGTGTAGTTACCTAAGAGTAGTTTTCTTTAATTGTCTTCAGCTACAGATAGAATCTTGCCAGACTAAAGCAACTATTTGCATAACTACAAGTACCTACAGTATATTTGGGAATAGCTAGGGAGGAACCATTTTAACCCTCTTTCTGCAGACCAAACTTGCTAAGCTCCAGTGCCTCTTTGCCCCCTGGATGCAGTCACTGCCTCTGGGAATCCAGACTACATTCCATCACAAGTCTGTCCTGAATTGTCATTGAGTCATTAAGATCCCTCCTACGGCATGTTTAATTTCTAGATAGGCAGAAGTTTGAAAGATAAAGATTTAGTTTGTCAATTCCTTAAACTTTTTTCAATCATCTCTCTCCCTGATACTGTGGGTTCCATAGATTTGTTTGGTTTGTCATAGTAGTCAGGGGCCAGGCTACTACTGACCACCAAGCCATGCCCACCAATTAAGCCACGCCCACAGAACCGGTAGGGAAAATTTTTAGATTTCACCCCTGATGTGTTTGCTGAATTTATTACTCATCAGAATTTTTAAGCTACAGCAAAATTACATGCATTTTGAAAGGAATCATTGGTATTACATGACCAAAAGACAAGCCAATGTAAACCTGTTTGGGTGCAAGAAGCTTTCAAGATGAACAAATCTGCATTTATTTCCAGCTAATTATCTCTCTAGAAGTCTTTGGAATATAGGTGATAATTTTAACTTAAAGTAAGTTTACTTATTTGTTGCATCTGATAAATCCTGTAAAATAAGTCATTTTAATAAATAGGATAGACTGAATCAACTAATTTTACATATATATTCAAAAGTTGAGGCAATGTCTCAAATTCTATTTGCATTTGAAAATTAGAGACAGAAGTTAAAATTAACTTCAGCAGTGTAATTTTATAGATGACAAACAAGCTCAAGAAAGGAACAAAGAGATATTAGGGTCCAAGAAAAGACATGGTAAATTTTGCTTCTGAAATGGGAATTTCCAAAAGCTTTATGAGAAAAGAGTCCTTGATGTTATAGGAAATCATAGTCATTTAGGGATTTGGAGGTCAACAGCAACTTTAGTTGCATTTAGAAATAAATTGGAAGTTGCTGAAGTTTCAAAACTATAGGGGATCTCTGTACATGAAAAAAAATGTTGCTCATCTGTATATTTTTTTCTAGGAAGCCCAAAAAGAGACTACCACACACATTTCAGAGACAGTTTATGGATGTGACTAAGCCATATCTTGCAACCAGATCCATCTTTTCCAGGAAAGAGCACAATTGGTGCACATGCTACATTTGTGTAAAAAAAAAAAACTTTTGGGCGTAGATGTTATCTATGTATCTAAGTATCTAAGGAAAACACTGGATACAGAAACACGCTCAAAAACCTGCTGACAAGAGGAATAAATGAGGTCTGTGTGTTGCATCCAGTGAATTTGTAGCTGTTGGAATAAACACACTTAAGGAGTCCTCATACATAATGCATCACACTGGAGGCAAATATCAAGTGAACCCCAGGCTCTAGGGCTCTGTCTTTGGCTCTGTGTTAGTCAGAATTGTTATAAGTGATCTAGAGAATGGAAGGTAAGGGATGCTTATTGAAATTGCAGATGGCGTCAGACCAGAGAAATTGGCTAATTAGGGAACAAAATTATAATTTCAAACAACACAGGTTTGAATGTTGAGACTAAACTAACAGGATGTCAAATATAAAATCCTGCATCTTAGGTAAGAAAAATCATACACATACGGAAGAATAATTTCCCCACAATTACATTGAAGTATAAATTGGCTTATTGACAGGACCGTTAATGGAAGTAAAAGTAGCCTAAAGACTTGTAGCTTTACAAGCACTTTTTATAGACTTATGCAAAGCATCCTTTTATTTGATTGATTACAATTACAGATACTCATTGGTATGTAATAGGACATGGTAGTCAGTGTGATTGATAACGTTAATTGGGTTTGGGTTAATTCATGTGTGTATTTGAATTCATAACAAGAAGTGGAGAGAATTGGGATCGTATCCCTCCTATACAGCAAAGGATTTTGGATTAAATTAGGGGCCTAAAGTTATTATTTTACGTTAGCCACTATTCAAAAACCTTGAATTCCCTGAGTTAATTGCTAATCTTTTTTGGTCAGTTATTTTTCTTGTTAGTTCTTGATTCCTTTGGTGCAGCTGAGAATTCCAAATACGGGATTGCTTTTTATCTGGGTTTGTGTTTTGTTTATTTCAAAAATACGCCTTGGAGCCTTCGAATTCTCTTCTAGAATAGAATTTGTTGTTAGTTGCAAAGTCGTGTCCGACCCATTGCGACCCCATGGACAACATTCCTCCAGGCCTTCCTGTCCTCTACCATCCTCTGGAGTCCATTTAAACTCATGCCTACTGCTTCAGTGACTCCATCCAGCCACCTCGTTCTCTATTGTCCCCTTCTTTTGCCCTCAATCTTTCCCAGCATTAGGCTCTTCTCCAGTGAGTCCTTCTTTCTCATTAGGTGGCCATAGTATTTGAGTTTCATCTTCAGGATCTGGCCTTCTAAAGAGCAGTCAGGATTGATCCCCTTTAGGACTGGCTTGTTTGTTCGCCTTGCAGTCCAAGGAACTCGCAGGAATTTTCTCCAGCACCAGAGTTCAAAGGCCTCAGTTCTTTGGCGCTCAGCCTTTCTTATGGTCCAACTTTCACAGCCAACTGGGAAAACCATAGCCTTGAGTATATGCACTTTTGATGGCAGGGTGATGTCTCTGCTTTTTAGTACGCTGTCTAGATTTGCCATAACTTTCCTCCCCAGGAGCAAGCGTCTTTTAATTTCTTGGCTGCAGTCCCCATCAGCAGTGATCTTGGAGCCCAGGAAATTAAAATCTGTCACTAACTCCATTTCTTCCCCATGTATCTGCCAGGAATTGAGAGGGCGGATGCCGTGATCTTAGTTTTCTTAATGTTGAGTTTCAAGCCAACTTTTGCACTCTCCTCCTTCACCTGCAGGAAGAGGCTTTTTAGGTCCTCTTCACTTTCTGCCATTAGAGTGGTATCATCACAATATATCTGAGGTTGTTGATATTTCTCCAGGCAATCCTAATTCCAATTTTTTATTCATCCAGTCCCGCCTTTCTCATGATGTGCTCTGCATATAAGTTAGGCAGGGCAATAGTATACAGCCTTGCCGGACTCCTTTCCCAATTTTGAACCAATCAGTGGTTCCGTGTCCAGTTCTCACTGTTGCTTATTGACCTGCATACAGCTTTCTCAAGAGACAAATAAGATGGTCTGGTACGCCCATCTCTTTAAAAACTTGCCACAATTTGTTGTGATCCACACAATCAAGGGCTTTAGCATAGTCAATGAAGCAGAAGTAGATGTTTTTCTGGAACTCCCTAGCTTTCTCCATGATTCAAGGTATGTTGGCAATTTGAGTTCCTCTGCCTCTTCAAAATCCTGCCTGTACTTCTGGTAGTTCTTGATTCACATACTGCTGGAGCCTAGCTTGTAGGATTTTAAGCATAACCTTACTAGCATGTGAAATGAATGCAATGGTGCGATAGTTTAAACATTCTTTGGCATTGCCTTTCTTTGGAAATGCAATGTAAACTGACCTTTTCCAATTCTGTGGCCACTGCTGAGTTTTCCAAATTTGCTGATAAATTGAGTGTAACACTTTTACTGCATTGTCTTTTAAGATTTTGAATAACTGAGCTGGAATAGTGTCTCCTCCCTTAGCTTTGTTGTTGCTCAGATTTCCTAAGGCCCATTTGATTTCACATTCTAGGATGTCTGGCTCAAGGTCAGTGACTACCCCATCGTGGTTATCAGGGATGTTAAGCTCGTTCTTGTATAGTTCTTCTGTGTAATTTTGCCACCTCTTCTGCCTCTGTTAGGTCCCTGCCACTTTGGTCCTTTATCATGCCCATCTTTGCATGAAACGTTCCCTTCATATCTCCAATTTTCTTGAAGAGATCTCTGGTCCTCCTTATTCTATTGTTTTCTTCTATTTCTTTGCACTGTTCATTTAAGAATGTATTCTTATCTCTTCTAGCTATTCTCTGGAATTCTGCTTTCAACTGGGTGTATCTTTCTCTTTCTTACTTGCCTTTTGCTTCTCTTCTTTCCTCAGCTATTTTCAAAGCTTCCTCAGACAGCCATTTTGCTTACTTGCCTTTCTTTTTCTTTGGGATGGTTTTAGTTGCTACCTCTTGTACAATGTTGCGAACCTCCATCCATAGTTCTTCAGGCACTCTATCAGATCTAATTCCTTAAATCTATTTGTCACCTCTACTGTATATTCATCAGGGATATGATTTTGTTCATACCTGAGCGGCCTGGTGCTTTTCCCTACTTTCTTCAATTTAAGCCTAAATTTTGCAAGGAGAAGCTCATGATCTGAGCCACAGTCAGCTCCTGGTCTTGTTTTTACTGACTGTATAGAGCTTCTCCATCTTTGGGTGCAGAGCACATAGTCAATCTGATTTCTGTGCTGACCGTCTGGTGATGTCCATGTGTAGAGTCATCTCTTGGGTTGTTGGAAAAGAGTGTTTGCTATGACCATCGTATTATCTTGACAGAATTCTATCAGCCTGTGCCCTGATCCATTTTGTACTCCAAGGCCAAACTTGCCTGTTATTCCGGTTATCTTTTGGCTACCTACTTTAGCATTCCAATCCCCCATGATGATAAGGACATCATTTTTTGGTGTTAATTCTATAAGGTGCTGTAGGGCTTCATAGAACAGATCAATTTCATCCTCTTCAGCACCAGTGGTTGGGGCATAGATTTGGACTACTGTGATATTGAATGGTTTGCCTTGGATTCGAACTGAGATCATTCTGTCATTTTGGGGATTGTATTCCAGTATTGCTTTTCCTACTCTTTTATTGATTATGAAGGCTACTCCATTTCTTCTGAGGGATTCTTTCCTGATGGTCATCTGAATTAAATTCACCCATTCCTGTCCATTTTAGTTTGCTGATTCCTAAGATTTCGCTGTTCAGTCTTGTCATCTCGTTTGACCACGTCCAGCTTACCTTGATTCATGGATCTTACATTCCAGGTTCCTATGGAGAAAAAATCTTTACAGCATCGGACTTTCCTTTCACCACCAGATACATCCATAGCTGAGCGTCCTTTTGGCTTTGGCCCAGTCGCTTCATTCTTTCTGGCGCTACTAGTACTAGTCCTCCACTCTTCCCCAGTAGCATATTGGACACCTTCTGACCTGAGGGGCTCATCTTCCGGCGTCATAACATTTTTCTTTTTTGTACTGTCCATGGGGTTTTCATGGCAAAGATAGTGGAGTGGGTTACCATCTCCTTCTCCAGTGGATCACGTTTTGTCAGAACTCTCTGCTATGACCTGTCCGTCTTGGGTGTCCCTGCACGGCATAGCTCATAGCTTCATTGAGCTACGCAAGCCCTTTCGCCACTACAAGGCAGTAATCCATGAAGGGTTGGAATGAAATATGAAATTTAATTTAATTTAATTTAATGTTCGAATTTTTATACCGCCCTTCTCTGAAGACTCAGGGCGGTGTACAGCATGGATAAAACATGGATACCAAAACACTTAAAATCCAATATTAGTTAAAAATCTAATTCAATATGCTGAGTTATTAATGGATGGAATATGAATGGAATATGAAAAGGTAATTTAGTAATGCAATCAGAAGGATCTAGGAGTACTGGTGACCCACAGCTTTGTATGACTGAAGTATGTGATGAAGCAACTAAAACAGCCAGTACAGTCTAGAGCAATATTAATAGAAGCCATTTTCACTATATTCTGTTCTAACAAGACCAGCTCTTAAGTACACCACTTTTTAAAAATGACATAAAGGAGGTTCAGAAGAGAGTTACTAAGATAATAGTTCTGGAAACCAATCCCTATGAGGTTCAGTTAGTGGAGCTGGACATGTTTAATTTGCAAAAAAGAATATTAAGAGCGGCTACAAATATTTCAAAATCTCTTACATCTAAGAGGAATGAACATGGCCCGTGTTAGAACCAAACTGAGGAAAATGACCAGCGGGTTATATTTAAAAGTTAAGCAACCTAAGCTAAATATTAAGAGGGTTTTCTAGGTCAGCAGTCCCCAACCTTCGCAGATTGGCAGCCTAGCTAAGCGGGAGAGAGAAACCAGGCCACACGAGCATCGGACCAGCGCACATATGCATGCACATGCAGCTCAACTTGTACGCGCGTGGCAGGCTGGTATGTGCATGAGCGAATCTATGCACAGGTGCCAGCCCACCACTCATCAAGTCAAGCTATGTGTGTGTGCCAGCCTCCATTCAGGCAGCCCAGTTTCAAATTGGCCATGGCCTGGTAGTGGGCCGTGGCCTAAGGGTTGAGGATCAGGGGTGGGTTTCAACAGGTTCTGACCAGTTCTGAAGAACTGATAATGGAAATTTTGAGTAGTTCGGAGAACCAGTAGTAAAAATTCTGACTGGCCCCACCCCCATCTATTCTCTGCCTCCCAAGTCTCAGCTGAGCGGGAGGAAATGGGATTTTGCAGTAACCTTCCCCTGGAGTGGGGAGGGAATGGAGATTTTACAGTATCCTTCCCTTGCCACGCCCACCAAGCCATGCCACACCCACCAATCCACACCCACAGAACTGGTAGTAAAAAATGTTGAAACCTACCACTGTTGAGGATCCCTGTTCTAGATGTTGAGAGCTGTTAAGTGGTTGAACAATTTGCCTATAAGATTATTACCACCCCTTGCTGGAGGTTTCCAAATCAGAGCACAAATACATACATTTGTGCACAAGGTAGCACTAGATAAAAATATATAAGATCATGTCCACTGTCACATTCTTTGATGTAAAGAATTTTGGAGAATGAGGGATCCTTGGTGCTCTCTGAGCTTGCTTGTTTTCTTGTAGATGTGTCATTACCCAAACTAGTTAATATCATCAGTGCTAATTTTGTAGAAGCCCAGTGAATCAAATTCAGGTTTTAGGAATTACCTCTTTGATACTTAGAATGCTTTTGTTATTTATATTGTCATGCCAGCAGGCGGAATTGAGGGCACATTTTGAATTATATCATTATAACATTTCAGGAGCAAATGCTTACCTTAGTGATCTGTTGAATCACTGAGGTAAACATCTGTAAAATATTTTCTTTTGAGTGGTCAAGTAGTGATCAGGTTTGAAGACAGATGGTATTATGTAATTTAGTATTTTTTGCTGTGCTTTTACTTGGCTTACTTACTTCAAGGAGGAATTGAAAATACTGGACAACAAAGGTTTTGCTTCTTGAACACTTTTTTTATAGATTTTTGGCTGCAGATCATGAAAATGACCTGTAATTTAAACTATCACATACCGGTTTATAGAAATCTCGTCTTTCTGCAATTTCTTCTTATATATTTTAAGTTTACTAATTTCTAATACCTACTAGAATTGCATCTCTGTATTGATTCATCAGTGTTAAACCTCAAAGCTGTCTTCTAAGACAATGGCAATGTATACCCTTCAATACCTTTTAGCTGTGCTACACTGATGAAAAAAAACATGGAACTGTTGTTGAAGCACATCCCGTACACCAAATACAACTGGAATATCTCTCCAAACATCTAAACGTAGTGACTCTGCCACTTGAAATTCAGCTGGGACGCATCAAGTACTGTTTTTACATATGCAAATAGGGCAACTGTCCAAGAGAGTCACATTACATTAAAAACAAAATCGCCTCTCTGGAAAAAAAATTGGTTCCAGGACAGAAAAACATGACACACTAACCACGTGTTGACCCGACAAAGATATTTTTGCCTCTGCTTCACATAAGATTCAGGGTGATAAAAAGTTTTGTGAAAGCAATGAACAAGGAAAGTGAAGGTGTTCGTTATTTGAGGCAGATGTTTCCTGATGCCAGATTAAGGAAGGCATTTTTGTTGGTCCACATATCAGATATGTCATCAATGAAAAGCAATTTAAAGTTCTGTTAATAGGGCCAGAGAAAATTTCTAGAAAGCATTCAAGGATGTGGTTGAGAATTTTCTTGGCAACTACAGAACACCAAGCTATATTCAGCTAATTGACAAACTTTTTACAGAATACAAGATCCTGAAATGCAACATGTCACTGAAGATTTGTGTTCTGCATTCACACTTGGACTTCTTTCCTGAAAAACTAGATACAGTCAATGAAAGAGATCATAAAAGGTTTCAACAAGACAGTGCCACAATGAAAAACTGTATCAGGGTAACTGGAATCCATCAATGCTGGCTGACTATTGTTGAACATTGCAGCACGATGCATCAAACACTGAGTACCAACAAAAATCAGCAGCAAAACACTTTTAGCCTGTTGAACTCATGCAATGTGTTAGACATATGCCATTAAATACATTATAGTCGTTAAAAGTTAATTTCATATTTCTTGAGATTTCTATGTGAAATCTCGCCCTCTCATGGCTAGTTATGGTTAAAGAGAGCAATAACTCATACAGGAGTCTGAACTAATCTCCTCAGAGAGCTTTGAAATTAGTGTAAAGGTTGTTGTCAATAGTTTAAAATTGCAGGCACACACTATGTGGCCATGAAGTATTGTGTTTATTCCTGTTTTCTTTGTTCATTTGTTTGTTTTTCTTCTCAAGGGATCAAAAAGTGGATTCGATGTGACTGAACTCCAATTTCCTGTCTCAGGCAAATTTGCTCCCTCAGATGCTTTCAAACTTCTAGTTGGAGAAAAGAGATTACTGTAGAAAGTTGTTAACCACTTTCTACATGTTTAATAATACAGGTGTCTGGACTTTACGTAAGATTCATTATAAGACTTGTTTTCAATCTTTAGCTCTTAGACATACTTTTGTACATCTGAAATGCATATTTATAGATAGGATAATGTAGATTTTTTTAAATTTAAAAATAGAAAAGAAACAAGCAAACAAGTAGCCTGCTCAGTTCAAGAATAGATCAGGCAGGCCTTCAATATACTCCTAGCTATTCCCCCAGTATCTTATTCCTACTGTGTTAATTAAATTTGCAGCTGCCTTCCCTGTGGCATTTCCAGAGAGAGGCAGTCAAGAAAGATGGTAATTGCTAGTTACTTTTGAGCTCAGGACCACGTATTTCTCAAACTTGGTGGAATGATAGCAGTTTATCTTTTTTGTATAAATAACTCTTCTTAAATTTTGGGACATACCATGAGTTAGTGGATTAAATCTACAATGATGTTTACTTCTTAAAAGGCTTTGAACAGTGGCATTTTATTGCCTTTTGATGTACTTATGGCAGCCACTTTGTGATTCCCATTAAATTGATTCTGAAATAAATCAGGGCACTCTATTTTCATCTTCATTGGAAAATGCTCCTCTAGGAGACCGCTTCCAAAAATATTTCAGAAGCCACCCTGATAGATGGTTAGGCTAGAAATCATGACTTTGAGATGCTAGTTTTTCTACTGAGTTAGTTCATTGCATTTTGTATGGCACAGCATACTGCAAGGCCATAGATAGATGATTGGATTGGATTGGATTGGATTGGATTGGATTGGATTGGATTAGATTAGATTAGATTAGATTAGATTAGATTAGATTAGATTAGATTAGATTAGATTAGATTAGATTAGATAGAAGAAAACAATATCAGAGAGAACTGGACTTTGAGAATCTCCATAGCCTCTTGTGCTACTGATACTCCTCCAGAGGAAATAAGGCTGGAGAAAAACTACCCAAGGAAATCATTACAGAAAAGATCAATACTGGAAATATCTGTAGAGAATTATACATGAGTCCATAAGTGAAATTACTCAATTATTGTTGGAAAGTCAGAGTCCCAGTGGCACAAGTGAAATCCAAATATAAGTGGTCAAATTGTGTGTTTTGAAAATAGGGAGAAGGAAACATATTTTCCTAGAGAAGAAGATACGAAATATTAAGTCAGAAAAGAGGTTAGGAGGAAGCCCAGTGTGTCAGAAAGATTATAGATTCGTTCTGGAGAGTTTAAAGAAGGAACCTAGCATTAAAGTGTTGCTCAGCTGGATTCTACGAATTCTGCAGTTACTTACTAATTCAAGGATTGCACAGTTTCACAACTCCACGGAGAAGAAGTTGTGTTAGTTAAGCATGTTGGATCTAATCATTAAAATGCTCAATGCTACTGGACATCCATGCAGAGTACAAGCAGAATAATTTAACTGTCCTGTGCCAGTTGGAAGAATTAGGTTTGCTAAAGCAGCAAATTAACACAAGTCCACTTTCTTAACCTGACAAATCAGTTTGTATTGCCAGGTAAACAGCCAGCACTTTCTAACTGCCCACATAAGGAGACTCTGAAATAAGAAGAGGCCTATATTTCTCAATAGAGGTTGTAGGAGGCAGCATCAGTTGGAGCAAGGAGATAATTATAGGGAGTTCTGAGTAAATCAATAGAACTATAAGAAATGGCATGCCCATTGCTAATGATAATTGGCAAGAACTGTGTAATAGGTGTATATTTAACAGTGACCATGTATTATCAGGAAGTTAAAGGCGTACCAAAATGCATTTGACCGTCATAAATCTGTGATAGCTGACAAGGCAAAATGAGGTTATTATAACCAGATTGTATTTAACTCTTCCATTCAGTAGTTGAGCCAGCAACCACATTAAAATTAAAAGTATTGTCTGCATTTAAGCAAGTTTAAAACTATACAGGAGCTTTCTTTGGATGTTTTTGTAGGTACGCATCAACAATATTGGGAAATTCTGAACGGTTAGGATAAAAGTTCAAGGGAATCTTGGAGAAAATAACTTGTAAGCAAATTTATAACTCATCGATCTTGCAAGCCTATTTTGAATGAGGAACTCTTTTGTGAGATTTGTGGCGGAAGCTTGTGTCTTTATAAATTACACATTTAGTTTCAAATAAATATGTAAAATGTATGCATACAGATATATGTAAATATATCCACAGTAACTCTGGAGAATAGGTTATTTATGTCCCTGTTTTAGAGGCTAAGCTGTAAGTGTACATAACTGTGACCAGTTGAAGACAAAGTGGTTATATTAACGGGTGAGATGGTATTTCGTTAGCTACTGCCTTCCACTATTATAAGAATATGTATTCATTAGGAAGCTCTTCAGTCAATCAGTCATACATGCTAGTTACCTCATGGCTTGATTGCTACAACATGCTGTACGTGGGGCTGCTTTAGAAGATTCCCTAGATGCTTACACTGATTCAGAATGCAGCTGCAATTTGGACAGTGATGGGTATGCCTTGGTATGTCCATTTAATACCTCTGCTTCCCAGGCTGCACTGATTTCCTGTTTGTTTCCAGAAGTAAATCAAGGTGATGATCTATAAATTCCTTCATGGCATAGGGCCAGGTTACTTGAGGGACTGCCTATCTCTCGTAATATCTGCACAGCTAGATTGTCTGGTGGGATTAGTGCACTCTGGGTTTCTAGAGTGGGGTTCCCTTGAGATCTGGGTGGCCTCCACCCTACTGTTGTTTTGAAGAACCTTGAAAACCTGGCTCTTTCTCTGGCCTTGGGCGAAGGTGAGTGGACGCCCTTGGGTTTGTAAATAATAATACATAAAGGAATAAAACAGAAAACAGAGAGATACAGAAGACTGATAGCCACATATTTCCCCACTTAGAATTTGCAGAACTTGTTCCCAGAGACTTTGATTGGACAGACTGTAAGAAGCTATAATTACCTAATTGTTTTATCAAATATGCTAGTATTGCTTTCTATGTGTTTATACAGTTAGTCTAACTAAAATTTCAAGGAATCTATATCAGTGTATTTGAGAGAGGGAAAAGGTATTAGATTTTGCCCAACTTACTTACTGGAATTTGGAATTTATTTAATTGTACCGTGCCTTTATTATTTCTATAAATAACTCAAGGCTGTGAACATATCCAACGACACCTTTCTCCTATTTTTCCCACAGCAACAACCCTGTGAGGCAAGTTGGACCAAGAGAGAGTCACTGGCCCAAAGTTTCCCAGCTGGCTTCTATAGTTAAGGCGGGCATAGAACACATTGTTTCCCGCTTTCTGGCTTGGAGCCCTAGCCAACCAACCAAACTGATTCTTATGTCCAAGGACGTTATAAATTTGATCAACCCTATTCAAACTTGGACCTTAACATTTTAAAGCTAAATGGTATTTAGATACTAGAAATGCTTTCCAGCTCATATCTTTTTTTTATATAGCATATCCATTCAGGATTTAAAGCATCTGAGCTCCATTTAACTGATCCAGGTTTTTTTTATTATTATTATTTCTCTTTCCAGATTGCCTATGCTGCAGTGGATTGTGCCAAAGAACAAAACCATGACTTGTGTAAGCAGGAAGGAGTGGATGGATATCCTACCTTTAACTATTATAATTATGGAAAATTTATAGAAAAATACAATGGAGACAGAGGGGTAAGTATATGTTGGAAAACAAAAGTCAGCTATTTAAATGGTAAATAAGTATATATGGGTAAGACAGCATTTAGCAGTGGAAATTTAATGCTTCCAGAAAGAAGGCCACATTTGGTTATCATCTTGTCTTGTTGTGTATATTTGGCACAAAGTCATTTTGGAACCTTTTATTGTGAGTCTTGCTTATTAAGTATCTGAGTGTATTTGGCACTAGTGAAAATTAATCTCAAATTTTTGTATCCAATCCTAGCTAATGTAGCAGATAAACTCATCCGGAGGATGTTTGGAAATTCATTTTGAATTAGGTTTTCAGTTGTCCTTTGGGCACACTGAAATTCTGAGGGGGCATTCCAGAATATCCTAAAGGACTTCCTTTAATATTATTGCATTACTTTATGTGGGAATTCTACAGAAATAGGACCTTTACAATTTAATATTCAGTGAATAATAATGTGTTATAAATTTTTCATGTGTTATAGTTTGCTTTTAGAATGAGATTTTATCAGCGAAAAAGTCGGACACCTCCATCTTAACAATTAAGAATTGAAACAATCTAGAGAAAATCTGATTGGAATATTTATTAGAAGGAAGATTAAAGTTGCAACATAAAAATTCCAGGTAGTCCTCAACTTACGAACACAATTGAGCCAAAAATTTATATTGTTAATTGAGACATTTGTTAAATTAGTTTTGTTCCATATTATGACCTTTATAGTCACAGTTGTTAAGTGAATCATTGCAGTTGTTAAGTTACTAACACGGCTGTTAAGTGAATCTGGCTTTCCCATTGACTTTGCTTGTTAGAAGGTCGCAAAAGTTGTTCATATAACCCCAAGACATTGCAACCGTCATAAATATGAACCTGTTGCCAAGCATCCGAATTTTGGTCACATGACCATGTAAATGCTGCAACGGTCATACATGTGAAAAATGGTCATAAGTCACTTTTTTAGTGCCGTTGTAACTTTGACCAATCACTAAACAAACTGTTGTAAGGAATAGCTGCAACAGAATAGAATACCTACCTCTATATAAGGCAGCAAGGCTCAGAACTATTTCCTGATACTTTTGTGTGCAAAGAGGAATATCCTTTTCTTTTGTGTCTCGTTTTGGTAACTGCTGTTAGTCTTAAATATGAGCTATCCTCACATTAACCATAAGGAGCACTAATTTGTTTTTAAGCCATAGTATTACTGATTTTATCAATTTAGTTACAAAAATTAAATGGCTTGTGAAAATGATAAATAGCAATAGCTTATATACTACTTTAAGCGCTTTAATTTCCCCGCTGCTGAAACAACCAATCAGCGGCGGGCATGCAAATATCTCACATACCTCCATACGTAACATTCTGGGTGGATTACAATGTAAGCATTATTTCCTCCAACAATCTGGGTCCTCATTTTACTGACTTGGGAAGGATGGAAAGCTGAGTCAACTCCATTGAATTGGATCGAACTCCAGGCTGTGGGGCAGAGTTTGCTTGCAATACTATCTTCTAGTCACTAGGCCCATCAGGGCTCTGTTTAGGTCATGTTTAGATGATGATTTATCAAATGAATGTTCTTTTAACATTTTTGGAAAATGTATTTTTCCCACGTACATGGGAAAAATTAATTAGTTGTTATATTACTACTACTTTTTTTTAATGACCGATGCAGGCTTATCTCATAAACAGCTAAAATTTATGTGCTAGAAAAAACTATTATTGCCAATCTATTATTAAATGACTCACCTGTGTACCTTTGCTTAAAGTAACATGCATACTTACCTCTTCTTCCTTGCAGCTTGCTTTAAACAATGTTAGTTCTATTGACCATAATTCTGGAAATCTCTTTTTAACATTATATCGCACTTTTATTCTTATTGAAGAAATCCTCATGATTTACAATACTATTACTGTTAAAGTTATAGTTAAAGTTATAAATACATTTAAGGACTTGTGTAAATAAGGTAAAGGCAAATTTCTGAGGGGGGTGTATTAGAGAGCAGGTATTGTAATAGTATTTTGTTCCTGGATCCCAAATAATATCTGAGCACCGGAGCCCAAAACACATTAACTGACCCATTGTACAGGTTGGCAAAAGCTACAGAAGATGGATAGTTCCTCAGAGAACCAGGTTCTGTGCCATGAAGGGCTTTGCAAGAGATAACTAGCATTTTGAATTGCATCTGACAGCCAAGTGGGAAACATCTAAATATGTGTTCTGCTTCTAGCCATCTCCAGGGATCATTTAATTTATATCTTAGAATAGTTGGAAAATCCCCTGAGCTTAAAATATGGTTGATGTTATTGATGATGTTATTGGCAGTTTCAGGCCATAAACATTGCACCATCCCTATCTTTTGTGCATTGTGTATGGTATAGTTCTTTAGATCTTGATTTCTAGCTACTCTGTAGTGAGTATGGAAAAAGGCGAAGAGTATGAATTACTATGAAGAAAAACAGGATTGAACATCTTGAAAGAGTCATTCATTCATTCATTCATCAAATATCTATAGCTGCCCTTCTCAGCCAAGTGACTGGGCAGCTTACAATTCTAAAACTATAAAGCACCAAGGCAAATTCCTTGTGTGTCCAATCACACTTGTCCAATAAAAAATTCTGTTCTATTCTATTCTATTCTATTCTATTCTATTCTATTCTATTCTATTCTATTCTATTAAAACAATAAACAATTAAAACATCCCAAAAATAAATGTATACAGCAGTCATGATACTTAACCATCCAACAGTAAAACTAAAAAATGAGACCCTTAACACATTCTGAGAGTTTTTGGGAAAACCACCAGGGTTTGAGGCTATTCTAATCTCTGACTGGAGAATATTCCACAAGGCAAGGTTTATAACAGAGGTAGCCTATCTTCTAGTCTCTGCCAGTCAACATTATTTGACTGACAGGATCTGCAGCATGCATTTAAAAGCTCATTTAATTTGTAGAAGTGTTATTTTCAGTGGTTACATAGGTAAAGTATTGCCTGTTTTGTTAAAGTGATGAAGGAAGCAGTATAAGCAGCCTCACTGGGCTGGATAATACATTTTGGATAACATTTGTAATAGCAGGTAGAGTTCTAATCAAAAAGTAGTTGTTCAGGGTGTTTACTAGAGTTTCAAATTTTATAACTAGTGAAGCGTAACATTCTCAGTTGAGATTGACAGATGCAGCAGACAAAGTAAAGTAGCTCACTTCCTACTGCATTGTGTGTCCAAGCATTTTGGATAAGTTGTCAGCTCTAATCTAAATATTTAAATAATAATATTTAAAGACATCTGCAGTGGCTTAGCTTTAACCCTCACTGTTTGTTGGAAAAGATCTAAGGATACTGAATCCATTTCTGTTGATTATAAGTATCATTCTTGCTGCTGAGTTGCCATAGAAAAAGCAAAATTCATTCATACATACATACATACATACATTCCTTCATTCACTCATTCACTCACTCACTCATTCATTCATTCATTCCCATCTTCATTTTTATATTATTGACTGCCAAAGGTTTGTGATGATTTTCAATTAAACACAATATTACACATCTTGGAAATGTTATGTTTCTTTCTAGAAATCATTTGTTTTGTGTCATGCTAATCAATAGGCTAATAATGCAGAAGATCATTCATAAGGACAGTTTGACACTAGAGACAGAAGCTTGTCTTGATAATAATCCTTTCTAGACTTGACTTTCTAGACAATTAGTTCTGTGTTGAGAGACTTGTTTGGATAAAAAGTTGGTTTTTTAAAATCAAGTTCTTAAACCCAATAACTTTACATCCCTATATATAAAGAAAGGCACTTGTAGTTTTTCCCTATTTTTTCTAATAATTAAGTCTTCATGTATTATAATACATAAAATGTTATATATGGAATGATTGAACTAATAATACAGGGGAAAAAATTGCATAGGGAGTTGGAAACTATCAGTTACCCTAAATAAAAGAATATGGAGGGAGTTACAGTATGCCACAGAAGTGAGTATACCGCCTCACATTTTGTAAATATTTAAGTATATCTTTTCATGTGACAATACTGAAGAAATAACACTTGGCTGCAATGTAAAGTAGTATACTTTGGACATTATTATGATAATAATGACATTATTATGACATGATAATTTGGACATTATCACTTAGGGGTGTACTCACTTTTGTTGCCAGCAGTTTAGACGTTAATGGCTGTGTGTGTTGTATCATTTTAAGGGGACAGCACATTTACTGTTATACAAGCTGTACACTCACTACTTAATACTGTAGCCAATTGTCATTTCTTCAGTGTTGTCACATTAAAAGATATACTTAAATATTTACAAAATGTGAAGCAGGGTACTCACTTTTGTGACATACTGCATGTGAATATGGGAAGAGAACTTGGGCTATTCCTTTCATAACAAATAACTTCCTTTCTCATTTGAGCACCTCCATCTAGAGCAGAGGTGGAGAACGGTGGCCCCTTTCAGTATGTGTTTCATTATGTAACTAATTGTTTGTTTTTGTCTGGCATTCTAGGAATCTGGATTTTCGGTTTACATGCGAACTCTCCGAGAGCGAGATCATGAGAAGATAGGGAAGAAAAAAGATGAATTGTAATTTCTGCCTCAAAAAGAAACAAAAAAAAAACCAATTCCACTGCACTGTGAAGGGTCTCAGGGTCACTGGTACAATGCCTGAGATTATACATCTTTTAAAGAACAAACTTTGTTTTTATAGACCGTCATTGCCATTTTCTACAACTTTGAAAATATATTGAAATCATTCTCTCTTTTTTTTTTTTAAAGAAAAATACCGTCATTGTTGCCATATTCTGTTATGGAGAAGAACAAAAGAAGAGCAATTTCTTGCTGTTCAGTGCACCTATGCCCACTGATACTCCTATGCAATCTTTTTGTAATCTGTAGATTTGATAGTGATTTCCTCCGACAAAGTAATCTTTGTGTGTGTGTGTTTTTTTAATTTTGAAAAGAGATTTTATGAAAAATGGCTTTTAAAAATGGGAAGGGGGAAATAAAAGAAGATGCAAAAGTATTCATCAGATGCAAGTTCAATTAGGGGAGGTAGAACATGCTGGTCCCCTCAGAGGCTTCAGCCCAAAGGTTCTTCAAGGGCAGTTTTACAGGGCACGTGTGCCTGGCACTTATTTTCAGGACCCATTTTGGGATAAAGGGGCACTTTCAGTCCAGGGAGTCCATGTTCTGCACAATGTCACTTTGTGTAGTTGATGGGGCATCCGCAAGAACAAGGCACCATGGCAGGATTGATACAATTTAGGGGCTGAGGGAGGGAGAATAACATTTCCCGCCATCAGTGGAGACGTTTCTAGCCACGTTCAATTTTCCCAAACGTACAGCATGTCTAGTTACGATTAAGATGTCCTCTTGCCAACTTGCAAAGATTATGCTTCTTCTCCCCCTCTCCCTGCCCCCCATCCCCGATTAATGTGGGAGAGTCATTTTTAAGATGCTCAGGGAAAATAGGAAATAATGAAGCAGCATTGGGCCATTTCAGATCTTAATTGACTGTAGTGGTGTTTTACTTTTCCTCCTCTTCTTTTTGTAATATGCCGTACCTGAATTGTTTACATATCTTTATAGAATGTATGATTGATTAAAATCAATGTCTCTGCTGCAGTACTCATCAAGTATGAAAATGACTCTCGGTGTATGTGTTGACATTCATGTTGTCAGATGCTCCTTTAGGTGTAGTGCAGGTAGAGGCTTCTATTTAATTTATGACAACAACTGAGTCTTTGCTAAGCATTCCACCTGACTGTTTGACAGAGGCATTGATATTTTTGATAGGCAGAACCGTCATGCAACTATATGTATTTATGTCCCAAAGGCTTGTCTGTATGTGGATATTAAAAGAAGCATAACTTTTTAAGAGCTCTATAGAAACAGGTCATACTTTTTAAAAAAACAACAACAACAACAACGCACCACTTGCCTGGCCCTGTCAGCAGTGTAAAGAAAATACAGCATTAGAACCAGCTTTTACAAGTCTGTAATTTGTGTGCTGATTCTGTGAAGGTGATCTGGACACTGTGTCTTTATGGGTTTATGGTTATTATTTTTGTGATTTTTGAATTGGATCCAAAAATAAAAAGATTGGAAATATGTGATATTGATTCCCGTTATTTTAGAAACATAAACTGCCTGAAATTATGCAAGTGGGTAGCAAACCATTGGTGCCATCCGGAAAAGTCCAGCATTTTCATTTACTTAATTCTCTCTCCCAAAGGTCTCTGTAAGAAAGAAGAAAAACTTCTTTGCATTTTTTTTTATTCCTTTGCTCCCTCTGGTGGAGGATTCAGAGAAATTATAAAAGTTGATCAACAACATCTGGAATAGCTCCATATCTACTTCTCTGCAGTGCATAGGGAGCTGCAGAAGGGAGTGTGCATATATGTAAGAGAATACGATAAATGAAATTTAGGACTCAACATAAACTTGCAAAAGTTTTGGAGTTGGAGCAGATCCCATGCACAGTAGGGAGAAGGAGCCAGGAGAGGTTGCATAGAATGGAATTAACTTGGAGGCCAGCTGCAGTATCAAGAATTGTTTTTAAAAAACTCCTTTTACAAAACCTTACCTCTGTCAAACATAACCAGTCCTCCTTCACACTCTGGAATCTCTTTTGTTCGTAGAATGTTCGTTGAATAAGATGATATCCCACAGATGGTAATCTGGTTTAGATATCATGAGACCACAAGCTTATGCATGTAGTCCTGGCATCTTCCTGTACAGAATCCATTCCTATCACCTGTCACATTTATCTTAATTCTATATTAATTATTATGGTTTATGTCTCTTTTTTTAGCAAGCTACAGTTGATATGGTGTTCATTAGAGACTGGTTAGTGGTGTAGCCTACAATGGTGAATTGTTAACAAGTTTTCATTACCGCCTCATGAAAGAGGGAAAGAAGAGTTATTTTCTCTTCTTCCTCTTCTTCTGCACATGAGCATGTTCCAAAATATTGACTTATCCTTGAATTTAAGTACAGTATTAAAATGCAGCCTTGATTTTTCTCAATAAAATCCAGAGACAAATATTTAAGCTGAATTGTACACACATGTATCTTATATTTTGCACCCTATTAGTGACTTCATAAACCGAAGTTGCTGAGTTCATTATTTCCTTGAAATGTGCTCCTAACCATCTCCTTCCTTCTTTTCATAGCACGGAGGGCTAAACAGGATTATGTTGTAAAACACAACAAATTGGAGAATGATTCCTAGTTCGTTGAATCCTTCACAAGTCCAAATCGCCGACCTGGATTTACACTTCCAGACTTGTTTGGAAATAAGTCGGGAGCATGATCAACTTTGCATTTCTGATTAGCTTAGCCACTTACGTTTTATTTTTATTTTTTGTATTAGCATTATGCTAATGTTAATCAATGATTTTGCCAACGAGTCAAGTTCTCTTCTTTCTGCTAAGCTGGGATTTGCAATTCTGTGTGAATGCAGCCACAACATCTTACGTGATACTTTCTTCTGACCCTTGGTTCATTAATAGAATTACTTTACCAAGGGGACTGAGAAAAAAGACCTCATAGGGGTTCCCAATCTTCCTTTCATTCTCAATGCACTTCCTGCTTTTTTGTTCCTGGGCCAATTAATGCTTGTATTTGTTTGGCACTCATTAATCAGTTGGAGCCCCTACTATGAATTTGGTGAATGATGATAGGCTGATTTGCCTTGTGTGATAGTAAGCTTGTTAACCATAACATAAATTTAAGCAATGGTACCATGCCAAGCAGGATCTTTTATTAGACTCTGCATGATCTTTCTTATTAGATAGCTGTTTGGAAAATTAATGCTGGTTCCCCCCCCCCACTCTTTCTGAAAACAGTCTAACCCTTACTACTAACTATCTTCATTCTTCCTATCTTTTACTCTGAATGGGTTATAGTTAATGGATATTTTTTTTCCTGGAGATTTTTAGCAACATAAGAGTGATTGTTCGTCTATTACTACATTGTTCATGTATCACTGCATGCATTGCTTTGTGTGCTGAACACAGAAATAATGGAATTACTCTTTGTACAGATAACTGTTTATTCTGAGCAAGGAGGCCAGCTGCTTTTCTTTCTCCTCCCTAGTACTACCCTGGCATATTCCACATTAGGGATTGTTTGTGTACTAATTATGTTGTAGATACTCACTAAAGGCTGAGAAGGTGGCACTTTTTACTCCTCTCTTAAATGCAGAGAACTACAATGGCAATCAAATGGGACAGGAAACTAAACCCAACTTCTGGCTTCATAAAATGTAGTTTGGTAGATCTTGGGAGTATCATAGACATGATATATCTTGTTTCTGGTGAAATTTTTTCACAATGTATTTGATTATATCCATGTTAAAACGGATTAGGTACATTTTAGTTTCAGTACTAACAAATGGTATTGGTAGCTGGATCAGCAAAATTGTATTAATGTCTGTATCAAACAAGAAAGAGATCTTTGAGGAGAATGCTAGAAGATTCTGTCTTAAAACCCATGCAGTTTAATATTTCAAACATGACATCAGAGTAGGCACAGAAGAGATGCTTATGAAATTAATAGATGACACAAAACCAGAGGTGATAGCTAACATCATGGAAAACAAATCCAGATCTTAAAAGGCTCAAACATTAAACCAACATGAAATTTGAAATATATGTACAATTTTGTTTTAGTATTACAAAAATTAAAGACAAGAGGAAGAAACCTCTTGAAAATGGGGGTGGGGGAGGAACTGAAGTGTAAGCAATATCAACCTGTAGTGCAGTGTGATTACTGTTAGCCCTCAAGTTATGACTGTTAATAGAGCCTGGCCATTAGCATTTGAACTGCCTCAAGTAATGACCAAGCATCCCAGTTCTTCCCAGTGTATTTATTTTAAACAAATGCCCAGGTCATTAAGTGAAGTTCAAGGGTAGGGGGAGATCCTGGGAGGCCTAGTGGAGGTACAAGACCACCTTCCTCAGGCCTCCCCACCCCAAGATACCCCTTTGGGTGCCTTGCATGTTGGCCCACTGTACATCTTACTATCTTGCCAGTGAGAAACAATGAAGAAGTAAAATGTTGGGCGTGCTTACCTTTCCTAATTCTGTCCCTTATCATAGCTAAAGAAGAAAAACTTGCGATGCCAATTAATGATAAGTTTGTATCTAGAAGCCACACACAAATTTTGTAAACTAAATAGAAAAATTAAAAAACACTTCACAATATGCTGTATCACCTCTAAAGCTGGGGTGTTAAACTTGATTTCATTGAGGGCCGCATCAAGGTGGTGTAGGTGAGGTAGCTGGATGTGGCCTACTCAACGTCACTCGTGTTGGGGGCGCCTGTGGTGGCCCGAGCATTCTGCCAGTGAAAACGGGCTCCTGAGCTCCATTTTTGACCACAAGGGCCTCCTACAACCTTCTGTGAGCAAAAATGGAACTCAGGAAGGCCGCATGCAAGCCCTCCCAAGCCCCATTTTTTCTGGCAGAGGCACCCTGAGCCAGTCCTTCACTGTTTACAGGGTGGCCCTACAAGCAAGATCTAAGCACCCCACAGGCCAGATCTGACCCACAGGCCTTGAGTTTGATGCTCCTGTTGTAAAGAATTCCCTTGATACTCATATGGTCTGCACTTTAGGAGAGAAGAGTCATAGAGTAGTACTGCTGGCTGACAGGCATTTCACCTGCTCAATTATAATTTCATCTCCTTGTCAGTAGCCACAAATTAAGTTTTTTCTCCCTTTTTTTCCCCTAGAGTTTCAGCTGGTGGGGGGAAGGGCAGAAATGTCAATTCCCGCCTTCCCTGTGCAAAGGCTAATCTGCATAAAAAGCATGCAGCTTGAGCTACTGAGATTTTTTTTAAAAAATTGTTGTAGAAAAAACTACTTTTGTGAAAAAATATCAATTTTGTATTCTAATTCTTTCAAAAGATGGAGTATAGTAAAAATAAATAAACAGTGGAGGATAAAAAACTTTATGGGCCAAACTTCCTTCAGCTACTTTCTGCGACAAATCAGTAGATTTTATATCAGATTTTAGCCCAGGCTTTCCTAATTAAACAGCTACGGAGCTCAAATTGATACACGCTGGTTTGTAGTGTCTGAGTCTTTTGTAGGCCATTAAAGTTTAATTGTTGATTTCAGACATCTTGGCTGAAAATGAAATGAGCTATGAAAGCATAAATAGAAGGCAAATTATATTTGCATATTAAATGGGAGAGGGGCAGGAAGAGAAATCTTCTAAGGCCAAAGACTACATGACAATATACCAATGGGAAACTGGATTCTTTAATGTTCAAGTCATTGTCGAGTAACCAGGGAAAAGAACTGCTCAAAGCATGGTAATTGTACTGAACATGCACCAAAGCCAGTGATTCAGAGTGATCTCAAAAGATGAAGTCACTATTGGCAAGTTTAAGCTTTAATTTTTAGTTAATAAAAGTCTGCCCTTCTCAGCAATTAATACAGATAAGGACGCAGCCAACAGCTTTGGAATTCACGGACAATTTTGTTTGTGGTAGACAAAATAGGACTTGATGGGAAAAGCTATAGCCATTGCCTCCAGTCTAAGGCTAATTATACTTTTGTTCTTCCTACAGAGATCAGCAAAGAAAGGCCTTCCTATTTCGAATGTAAACACTGGGGATGAACTGATTTCTTAAAAGCTTAGATCTCGGAACGATTATATTTCCAGTGTTAGATGAAAAACCATGCCAGGGATACAGCTAGTATTTGATTAAAGAAAACGTGCTTTGTGAGTGGTTATTATGGTTTTAGCTAAACGTTTCCATAATTACGCTATGTAAAACTGCATAGTTACTCATATGCGTTAATTTTCCCTTTCCTCCACTTTATTCACTAGATTATGGCAAGTAGTAAGGATGGTAATTAATGTATGCTTCTGCCACAATTTGATGTGGGTGTTGACATCAGGGGTGGGTTCTACTTATCTACTTATCTTTATCTTTATCTTTACTACCAGTTCACAATGGGAGTGTGTGGTGTACGTGCGCTTCTGCGCATGCGTAGATCGTTAATTATGACCTCCGGGTGGGTGGGCGGAGCCTCCCACTGCTTTAACTACCATTTCTAAAGAACCAGACAGAACCGGGAGCAACCCACCACTGGTCGACATGCTATAAGCTTCAATTTAAGAGGCGTACAGGTAGTCTTTGACTTATGACCACTATTCACCCCAAAATTCCTGTTGCAAGCGAGACATTTGTGAAGTAAATTTTGCCCCATTTTATGACCTTTCTTGCCAGTTGTTAAGTGAATCATTGCAATTGTTAATATCATGGTTTGTTAAGTGAATCTGGCTTCTCCATTGACTTTGCTCATCAGAAGGCTGCAAAAGGGGAAGTGTGACCCTGAGACACTGCAACCGTCATAGGTATGAGTCAGTTTACAAGCATCTGGATTTTGATCATGTGACCATGGGGATGCTGCAATGGTCATAGGTGCGAAAAACAGTCATAAGTCACTTTTTTCAGTGCCGTTGTAACTTTGAACAGTCACTAAACGAACTGTTGTAAGTCGAGGACTACCTGTATGTCAGCTGTATCTTTACTGGCCCTTCCTTTCATGGGACGTCTCTTACATTCCTGATACATATGCTTTAAAAAAAAGTGTGTAGCTTGTTCAGACTGGGAGGCATTATTGCTCTTGAAGTGATCTGCTAGGGGCTGCAATTCAGAATGTGGGCAAGAATAAACATGCCATTATGAGAAGAAGCCTGCTGAGTCAGGCCACAGTCCATTTAGAAGAGCACTGTGCTTCCTGAGGATATCTAGTATTGAGAATAAAACTCCCTGGGATTTATTCAGTACCGTTTTTTTAAGATAGTTTTTGTGGTTTAAATGATTACAACAACTAATGGTAGCAAATATCCATGCACTGGGTACAGATGAAGCCAGGACAATAAGTAGAATTGGCCTAAATTTCAACTCAACTCACATCAAGTGTTAGTATGATGGTTTTCCATGGATTTAAAAATCCCATTTTAATTAAAATTTAAATCCAAAACACAATCTAGGGTTGACTTTGGAAAGGGCTTTCCAGAGGAATATGTCCAGGTCAGTCGTGGGTTGCCTCCAGTAGTAAAACCGGCAGGAGTCTGCGCCCACTGACTGAATGTCAGCAAAAATGATCTGCGCATGCGCGGGCACAATGCAAACCGGTAGTAAAGGTAAGTAGAACCCACCCCTGGTCCAGGTCAAAGATCATTTGTCTCAGCTGAAAATGCAGAAAAGCTGTTTAAGAACCGAAATTGGCATTTTAAGTTTTGTTCCACAAACAAGGTATTCATTAATAGGTTCAAGGAAAAAAATCATGAAATATCTTGCTTTTAAAAATGCATTAGTTGACTGGAATGTATGTTCAATACTGGAGGCAGAGTAAGGAGCCTATTGGTGCCTCTATCTCATTATGCCTTTTAGCTAAAGGAGCAGATGGATATAGTTATGAGCACACATTCCAAGACATGTATTGTAAATCAGGTTTATTTTAATGGTTTTGCACTGTATAAAATGTGCATAGCTTTGTGCTAATGGCTTTTACAAGTTCGCAATGACTATGGATCTATAGAAAATATTGATCACCCTATGATTTGGGCATTTACACATTAGAATAGAATAGAATAGAATAGAACAGAACAGAATTTTTTATTGGTCAAGTGTGATTGGACACACAAGGAATTTGTCTTAGTGCATATGCTCTCAGTGTACATAAAAGAAAAGATACGTTCGTCAAGAATCATAAGGTACAATACTTAATGATTGTCATAGGGTACAAATAAGCAATCAGGAAACAATATCAATATAAATCATAAGGATACAAGCAACAAAGTTACAATCATACAGTCATAAGTGGAAGTAGATGGGTGGTGGGAACGATGAGAGGATTATAGTAATGCAGATTTAGTAACTAGTTTGACAAGTGTTGAGGGAATTATTTGTTTAGCAGAGTGATGGCATTCGGGGAAAAACTGTTCTTGTGTCTAGTTGTTCTGGTGTGCAGTGGTCTATAGCATCATTTTGAGGGTAGGAGTTGAAACCGTTTATGTCCAAGTTGTGAGACATAACACTCTGTAACACTGTTAAGGGTGATCTGGGTTCACAATCAAGGTTGTGGACTGTTGAGCAGAGTATCCTATGCATGAAAACAACTGAGACTGATTGTATACAATAACAGTCACTTGCAGACAATCTGGGGTTTGATATTCCTTTACTTTTAGGGAAAAGGCAAAGTCATAGTCCAAAAACAATTCCAGATCATACACATATATAGTCAGTCTTCTTACTAAATGTAGACTTATAAAACAAACAAGGAAGGTCTTTCAGTTCAGCAAAACACAGTTCAATTCACAACAGTCAGTATCTTGAGGGATCAGTAACTAGCCATGATCAAGCAACTATCATAAAGCTCAAATACACAGTTGCAGCATGTCATCAGCTTACAATGCTGTAGTGTCCCTGTAGATTCCCCACAAGCCATGATTTACTTTTACCTTTTATACATTGGCTACAGAGCTCAACCAATCAGGATGCTTGCATGATGTAGCAAAGCCTTAAAGCAATATCATGCTTTTCTATAAACATAGATAGTTAGTTTATATATTGCCTGGTCAACTAGTTAGGCAAATAGTAATTTCCTGACAAACACAATTACACAAGGAGAGAGAAATGTAATCGTTATATACTTTTATTCTTTAAAACACCAGAAAGACATACCAGTGCACAATATAAACAACTGGCAGCAATGATTCTATAGTGCAATAATCTCTGGAGTAGTGATTAAGTATTCTGATCAAACAGTGTAATTTAAATGTTCCTAATTGGTTAGCTCATCTGGTAATACATAATATGGTAGCCTGCTTTAAGAATGCTATGAAGACTTAAATAAGTTTATTTTATCAGACAAATCACCCAGATCAATTTAGTGGAACAACATGGACGAAGGTAATTTTTAATACTACCCATTATATGAATTTCTACATGTGACAAATGTGTTGCAGCTATTTAGTCCTATACAAATATGAAATATTGAATGGCTCCCACTGCTAATTTCCTATAAATTTAATATAGTTTGAGGAATATCATGTAAAAGATAAAGTCATTTTGAGCTGCCCATACACAATGAGAGTGAGAGTCATTTGACATCTTGACAGACAGACAAATAGAACATCTGGCTATTACTTTTAAAGCATTGATGTATTTATTTACAATGGATTGGATTCAAAATTTCAGGAAATTTTGTGGAGAGAAGTTAAAAACCAGCAAAGGCTCCTGTGGGACATGTTTTTGACTTCAGCTCCCATCAGCACCAACCAGCATGACCAGTAGAAAGGGATTAGAGCAGGGGTGTCAAACTGGTGGCCCACAGGCCAGATGCATCAAGTGCAGGCCATGCCCACCCCAGCTTCCTGAAGGGAAAAAAGTCGTAAACCGTCATATGATGGCAATGTGATGCCACGAGTTTGACATCCGTGGAATAGAGGAACCATAGCCCTCCAGTCTTATAAGACAGCAGGTTAGCTAATATAATTTTCAGCAAATAACAAATGGAGCTCAATGAAAATTGCTACTGTGTTCTCTGATGATTATGTCGCTAGTAAAAAATGTCATGTGCATTTGCAGTCAAACAACTTGCAAATTTTCTGTATTTGTATAGTACAGCCATAAGCACTTGATACATTCCTCATTGGGAGAGCTAAAGAAGTGCAGCAAGAGAATATTTTGAGGAAGAATATATGGTTTAAGGGTTAGACTTCTTTCAAGTTGCTTTGTTGTTATTCCTTCTGAGGTGGTTTCCTTAACTAATCTTCTGCAGCTACCTTTACTGATCCTCCTGATGTATTCACCTTCAATTCTTATAATTTCCAAATTTTGCCCAGGTGTTTGGAGATTATGGAACTTGAAATCCAATACATCAGGAAGATAAAGTCATTCTGTGAGTTAGATGGGCAGTCCCTAAATTGGATAAATAAAGTTGGGGCAAATTATTCTACTGCAAAGTATTCAGAAACTTGAATATGCTTGTCACCAAGCGATAGAATTTGCTTCTGAAACTGGTTGTATTCTTTTCCTTCTTCCCTTACAAATGACTTTCAAGAATTCATTTGATACCGAGCTGTCCTCTGCAAAGAAGTTCCACGCATACCAAACTTAAATACTTAGATGGAAGCAAGAGAGCAAAGGTTTAATAGACAGTCTCATTAGTTGACCACCAAATACTGCATCGCGCATATTTTCAGCTGACATATGGACACATGCTTCCAAAGGAACTGTTGGTTTATCAGATCAACCGGGAGCCCAGGAGTTATTGTCCCTCCTTAGGCACAAAGTCAGCTGAGTGACCTTGGACCAGTCACTCCCTCTCAGCCTTAGGAAGCAGGCAGGGGCAAGAAAGCTGCAGGGAATTGGTCAGGCAGTCCAGAAGTCAATATAACTCAAAGGTACCAAAAGCAATACAAAGCCACTGGTATAAAATAGAGTGCAGCCTTAATCAATTTAAGGTGTTAAACTTGCGGCTCGCAAGCCGGATATGTTACGTACTGGCTCTGCCCCTGCACAGTTTAGCAAAGGGGGGAAAATTCCCGATACGTCACATGACAACAACATGATGACGCGAGTATGACATCCCTGATTTAAGGCGTTTTGCTGACATTTACTACGAGTTCGCAATGGGAATAAAATGCGCAGAAGCTTCCTGATGACGTTTGGGTCAGTGGGTGGAGCCTCCCGACAGTTTTACTACCAGTTCTTGCAAACTGGTCTGAACCGGGGGCAACCCACCACTGATTTAGAATAGACTAGACTAGAGCATACTTGTACTAGTAATATCTAAAGGCATTTTTATTATATTCTTCTCTGCAATTCAACTATTAATTTTAGTTAATTGTTATTTAAGAACAAAATGGTATTGGTAGGTTTTGAAACAAATAGTACAGGACAATTGCAGCAGAGATTTAATCAAAGAAAAAAATGTTATCTCTTCTTTGTAATTTCTCCCTTGCATTTAATCTTACAAGTTAAGTCTATGATTGATATTTCTATGTTTCATTTGTAATGTCTCCTTCCACTGGGGAGCATGGAAAGTTAGCTGTGCTACTTTTGTGGTTTAAGAAGCACCCCCTATATAAGGACCCATTGTAAGAAAACCCCAATTTATCAGCGATATCTCAATTTGAAACAAATTGCTTGGAATTATAAATTCTCTTACCATGGAAGTTTTATAAAATTCGGAAAGACACTTGACTTATCACATTTTCTATTGCTCCTCTTTAACTGTATACATATTTGGCATGTGGAATGTGATATTTTATGTATTTACTGCTAAATGATCTATAAAAGCTAATCAGATCTTCATGCAGAATTGCTCAAGTTAGTGAAGTTGGGGTTCTCAGTTGAATAATCATTAAAGGTAAAGTCTAACATTCAAACTCCTTGTTCTGTTGTGGAAGGTGTAATAGTCAAATTGATACCTATATTTGTAGAGAACATGGTAGCTAACCTAACTTAACCTAAATTATTGCAGGCTTATTTTTGACCTTGTTGATCAAGCTATGGTAATAAGCCATTTTAGGGGGGCGGGGGGAAGGAAGACACAGTTCAGCAGCTTTGGAAGAAACAGATCAGTAAAAATGTCCTGGTACATTTTCAGATTCTAAATCTTGTTGATTAGCACTCCAGAAAATCTATAATAGCCTTGAAGACAGACCTTAAACTAGTATAGATGTTTTATTGGAGGCTGGGTGATGTAGACAAGAGGTAAATATGAATGATACCTAATAAGGTAATGAATAATAAGATAAATAGTGGAACGCTCAAGACACATAGCATCAATCATAAACTTATATTTGTATAGTCCTATGAGTGAAATAAAATATGTAACATTTTCAGCAGTGACCCGGCTGGCTGGGTAATTCTAAGAGCTAAAACCTATAAACTTGGAATGAATGAATGAATCTAGGTTAAGGAAGGCTAGAATACAGTCTTGCAGAAGATGATATCAAGACTTGGGAATGTGGTAAGATCTATATTCCAAAAGTGTGTTATGACAAGATCCGTGGGTGAGGGCTTAAAAGACTTCTACACTTCAACCATACATTTAGTTTAATTATTATTCCAGTTCCCAAAAATGTGAGGAAAAAAAATGCAGCCCCATGCACTTCGGCTGGAGGAGATCTGGGTTGGCCAATGGAGTCCTTGGGCCACTCTTTTTATATCCTTGTTTTTAGTATTTCTCCTCAACGGCAAGCATGACAAAAATTTACTCACTCTTTTCTCTCTCTTTCTTAATAATAGAACTCAAGAGGGTCATTCAATGAAATTGAATGGAAGATGCTGGACAAATAAAGGAATATTATCTTTGAAGAATTGGAATTAGGTATTAGTTTGAAGCAAACACCTGGCTGTTAAAAAAAAATCACTGTTGTCTTCTGTGTTGTTCTGTCTCAATGGCTTCTAGTTTTGATAGAGGGAAAAAATCATTTCTATTTTTATTTAATTTCTTGTTTTGTTATTAGGTGAGATTCCTCATTGATATTAACTGTGAAAGGTTGTGGAAATTTTCTGCCAGAGAAGTTGTACATTGCTTTTCTTACTGTGTTTCACCTTTATGCCATAGGAATCTTTGCAATACCAAACCAGATTATTTGTTCACCATCTGGTAAATTCCAACTAGCAATAGGTTTCATTATTTGAAGAGCAAGATTTTTCTCATTTGCTGCTTGGAGCTGATGTGGGCTAAATTTGAGAGCTAATAGATTTAATATGGAGTTTTAAAGAAAGAATTATTGAAATAAGTGGAATGAAGTTCGATATGGACCCCTTGATTTCAGTAAATCAACTTTCTTCAATCCAATTCAAATAATTCAAGCTTTTCCACTAAGCTCTTCTAAATGAATAAAACCATATTACTCTTGATATGACTCAACTTTTTGGTAGACTCCATTTCATATACATGGTAAAGCATTTTGCTCTTCCATCCACCAGTCTTTAGGAACGCATTTATATACTGTGAAATTACTATAACTTTTTAATAAATCACTCTTGATATTACAGTGTTTCTTTAAAATATAACCATTAAGATATCTGGAAGACTTTTGCCATTAGCCTTCCTTCTACTTCCTCCCATGTATTTCCTGATATTTACCTTACCTGGTATTTTCAGGATGGAAAATTTGTTATTTGCTGTGAACTAATTTGCTTTTTCTTGCATGGAACCAAGAGCGATCCCCTAAAATAGTCCCCATCTCTTTGGCACCTTATTTAGTTTGAAAGAAAAACCTATCCAACATTTATCTGCTTGAATTCCTACAACATATAACTGGAAAAGTGACCAGCACAATAACTGATACTTCCAGTGATTTATAATCCCAGGAACAGTGCGTCCCTTGTGGAAGATGTATCACTGAACTTTGGTGACACAATGGTTAGAATGCACTACTGCAGGCTACTTCTGCTGACTGCTGGTTGCCTGCAGTTTGGCAGTTCAAATGTCACCAGGCTCAAGGTTGACTCAGCCTTCCATCCTTCCATGGTCGGTAAAACGAGGACCCAGATTGTTGCGGGCAATATGCTGACTCTGTAAATTGCTTATGGCTGTAAAGCCCTGAAGCGGTATATAAGTCTAAGTGCTATTGCTATTGCCATCATGACTATTAGTGTTATATGCCCAACACACCAAATCACAAGCAAGTTAATTATATTGTAGTCTAATGGGTTGTGTGAACCTGGACTATGAGATTAGTTTACCATACATTGAGTCATATGAACTGAGAAAAAATTATTTGACTGAGTCAGTCATGTTTCAAATAACCATGGGCAAATATTTCGTTTGAAGCTAGTCACTATATTTATAGCTCATAGCTACACCGTACACCAAGAGAATTTACAGACTAGATTTGTTAAATGTTAATTCAGCCATTCAAGAATGTTTATGTTTTGTTTTTCCTGGTAAAGAATTGTGGAGATACTGTTTTTGAGAAATAAGCAAGCTAACATCATTTTGCTGAGCAAAATGGCAGAAGACAAGAGGCTGCCAAACAGTTTTCTGACTCAAAGAACACAGCACATCATCACTGCCTTTGTGGTTGCTGTTTATGATGTGTGTAAATAAAGGGAGGACAAAATATGTAATATCTTTTGAACGCTTGCACAAAGCCTGGAAAGCAGGTTAAAAGGTAGCTCAAGAATCCTTAAACAACCATGCACAATTTGATTCCTTTGTGGTTTCTTCCTTCCTGACATAAAAATAAATACATCGCTAATTAAATAAAGCAACGCATTTCCGAGTTATTAATTATCAGCAGTTGCACTTCAAAATCACTCACCCATGAAAATAGCACAGGCTTTCAATGTCAGGGATTTGGTTGCCTCTAATCTGCTGTGCAGAAGAAAAGAGGTATCAATACACTGCTAAAATATAGGCCAATAGGCACATGCTTGCATAATTCTGTATTTATTATCTTGGATTCGATACAGAATTCATGAGGGTTTTTTTTTTATGTTTCTTTGCTGTGGCTGATGAGGATAGGAAGGGATTCCAAACATTTACAAATGTGGTGTTGTATTCTTTTATCTGTTGAAAGAATAAAAAGTAGTTGTGCTGTGTTCCTATTTTTCAAACGAACAGAAGTACAGGAACAATGCCAGATGGAAAAAGTCTGGAGTTCATCAAAGAATGATATAAAGATATGCAATGGATATTCTTTCACAAGAAAATAGTATTTTCCACTAAATGCTAAAATGGCTACAGACTTTTTTTTTAAATCGACAATTTTAATTCTGAATTTCTAAGATATGCTTTATTTTCTTCTTAGATGTGCATTCCTTAGTATAGGTGGTATTTTCACTGCCAGCTTCTCTACTGACATGAAACTACTTGGCTATAAATCATTTACAGGGGAAAATATTTAGAACGCTTTTCTTGTTTAATTGGTTAAGTAACACCTAATTAAATTGGAGAGGGAGAACTCTCAGGAATGGATCAGTTGAAATGAGTTTTTCTCTCTCCAAAAATATTGAAGTGTACACAAAATCTGAAAATATGTTCCAATACAATAACAGAAAACTCAAGAAGACTGCACAGTAACTATCATAGCAGCATTGCTGGTACATGGAAAGAAAAGTTTGAGATGTGAAATTTCCCCCAGGAATCCATTGCATCCACACATCTTGGTTCTGCCTCCTAGCTGCTGCCACCAACTCTCTTTCAGGGGATGCCTCAACTAATGCCCACTCCAACCCTTCTGGCATGCACTAGATGGAAAACAGAAATAATGAAATTACATCTATAGCATAACCTTCTGGTCCTGTAACAGAAACACGTGACTAGTGTTTTATCCCTCCCTCCAATTTGAGGTAAATCAATCCTATAAAGTGTAAACAAAATTAAACTTTACTCAACAACATGAGTCCCATTGGGTCATTGTTTCAGATAGATTTCCTAAATGGAGAAACAGAATGACCATAGATGAGCAAAACTGGCAGTGCGATCAGGAGCAACTTCTAATTTCCTTGTTGAGTTTTTTTGTGGGAAGCTGCCAGCAGCTTTGGTAATCCACCCTTCCTCCCTTTTCTCTTACCCTGCCTCCTCCCTCCTTCTCTCTCTCTCTCTCACTCCCTCCCTCTCCCTCTCCCTTCCTTCCCTCCCTGTCATTCTGTCATTTCCTTCCTTCCTTCCTATTTTATTTATTTATTTATTTAATTTAATTTAATTTAATTTAATTTAATAATTTAATTTAATTTAATTTAATTTTTTAATTTTATTTTATTTTATTTTATTATTTTATTTTGTCAAACACAACAATATATATAAATATAAGCATGAAATAACCACACAAACTGAATACAACCAAAGGGAACATTAGGACAGGAATGGTAGACATGTTTGTGCTCTTATGCACGCCCCTTACAGACCTCTTAGGAATGGGGTGAGGTCAATAGTAGATAGTTTTTGGTTAAAGTTTTGGGGATTTTGGGAAGAGACCACAGAGTCAGGTAGTGCATTCCAGGCATTAACAACTCTGTTACTGAAATCATATTTTCTACAATCAAGATTGGAACGGTTCACTTTAAGTTTAAATCTATTGTGTGCTTGTGTATTGTTGTGGCTGAAGCTGAAGTAGTCTTCAACAGGAAGGACATTGTAGTAGATGATTTTATGAGTTATGCTCAGGTCATGCCGAATTTCAAGTCTGGTGGCATATTTTGTTGTGATCAGAGGAGTGGAGGACTCTTCTTGTAAAATATTTCTGGACACGCTCAATTGTATTAATGTCTGAAATGAAGTGTGGGTTCATTACAGGTGAGCTGTAATCGAGAATTGGTCTAGCAAATGTTTTGTATGCTCTGGTTAGTAGTGTAATCTTTCCGGAGAAGAAGCTACGCAAGATTTTCCTTCCTTTCTTCCCTCCCCGACTAAAATTCCTGCCAGCTTCCTCCTTTAATTTGCTGGCAGGAAGAAAGTCAGTGGAGAGGTCAGCATGGCATTTTAAGTCCAATTTGGGGATGCCCAAGAGATGCTGCATGGGTCATGGAAGGCACATGGGAGGGAGTGGGATGAACAGGATACGTGAGGGGGCAGTCAAGAGGAGCTGCATTGGTCAGAGAAGTGGTGCATGGGGAAGCACAGACTGCGGCAGGTGTGGGGGTGGTGGCATGGGTCAGAAGGGGTGCACAAGGGTTTCTTCCTCTCTGTTCCTGCCTGCCCCCACTTCCTTTTCAACCATAATCTGAACCCAAAGCAGTCTCTGCTGCTTCTTCCTTTGACTTTTCTCAGATCAGACACAGAAAAGTTTTGTTCTGTGCCCCCAGAGTTGGGTTTTTGTTTTCTTTCTTTCTTTCTTTCTTTTTAAAAACCCTTTCTCTCTGGAAAATGAACAGCTGAAATCATTTGCTTAGCAGCCCATACCTGAGGGAAGGTGTGTGTTCAAATGTAAGTGCTTTCTACTATTTAGATTAGCAGGAAAGCTGCATTTTTGTGAATATTGGCTGGCCATTTGCAACAGTTATGAATTGTATTAATATGGCTTGGTATTCAATTTCTTTCACAGGGCAAAAAAGGAAATAGTAAAGCATCATTGCTATGGCTGTGTTGTGTTGTGATGTGATATGAGAGATTGTGGAGGGGCTAGAAAAGCAGGATGAAATCAGTTGTTAAGATTATCTCATGAACTGAAAATCAGCTCAAGTGGGGAGACATCTGGGAAGGAACATTTCAAAGAGACTCCACCTTCGTTAATTGACTATAAATTGGAAATTCCTATTACAGTTTCCAGAAGTTTGTATTTACCCCAGGCAAGTGTTTAAACATATCTGACTGAAATTTGTCTTGTTCTGACTTCTCAGGTCTCACCAGCTATGCAGGGCTTGACACCTGCCTCTCACTACAAGACAGATTGGCTTTACTTGGCTAAAAGCCCATGTGGCCATGACACCAATAATGAAACGGTACCACTAGTACATCAATCTGACAGAGTCGTAAGTGAGTTGCTTAAAAGCAAAGAGCCTGTCTTTTCCACAGTGTAGTTCAGCCGGAAAGCAGTAAGAGGCTTTTATGGGTAGAGATTTTTGTCTCTGGATCCTCTGAGTACCTGTCTTCTAATTTCAACAGCTTTGGAGAATAAGTTGGGATCATAGCCTCCTACCCTTCTTAGCAAAGAGGTCCTCAAATGTCTACCTACCCATGGTAAATCTTTCTCCAAATTCAATAGGAGAAAAAGGGATGAAGCGACTTTTACAGTTTACCACTGGAAGGATTTATATTGTTTGTTTATTTATTTTATTTATTTATTTATTTTGTTAATCATATGTAAGATAACAATTAAAAGTATAAATATAATTTGGATACATGAAAAGAGTAAGTAAAAAGGAATATTAGGACAGGGACGGTAGGCACGCAGGTGCACTTATGCACGCCCCTTACGGACCTCTTAGGAATGGGGTGAGGTCAACAGTAGACAGTTTAAGCTTAAAGTTTGGGGAGTTTGGGGAAGAAACTACAGAATCAGGTAGTACATTCCAGGCATTGACCACTCTGTTACTGAAGTCATATTTTCTGTAATCGAGTTTGGAGCGGTTTATCTTGAGTTTTTATCTATTATTTGCTCGTGTATTGTTGTAGTTGAAGCTGAACTAGTTATTGACAGGTCGGACATTCTGGTAGATAATTTTAAGTACTGTGCTTAGGTCAGACTGAAGTCGGCATAGTTCTAAGTTGTCTAAGCCCAAAATTTGGAGCGTCTTCTCTCATTCTTCATTTTAGTCCATACACAATCTTTGTATCAACTGCCTTTATCCTGTCCCACATGGAAGATAGCTTGTGGGGATGGTTCACATCTGTTGGATGGCTTGGAACAAATAAAAAGGTGCTGTGTTTCCATGCAAAATATCATTTTCTTTCAAAATAGTATCCACTAAGATGACAATGGCCACATGTGGCCTACACATGTGTCCACCCCCCTTGGGTAATCCCTAAGCTATTTGCATTATTTGTAAGCTGGCTGCCTCATTCTGTCATATAGCTGAAACAGTGATAGTGGTGTCTTTTTGGCAGATAGGGTATAATCTGAAAAGACATGAATTAGAAGTCTTCCTGAAGCTTAGCAGATCCAGCTTTGGTCAATAATTGCTTAAAAAGAACTCTGACACTTAAGAAAAATATGGTGATGATAAAACAGGAGTTACAAAAGCAAAAAACTAAAAATGTATCAAGCTTCTAGGGCAGGGGTGTCCAAAGTTTTTTTGGTGAGGGCCAAATACAGAAAAATAAGCAAAGACCCAGGCCACACCATTGAATGGGGGGGGGCTAATTTTTTTTGTACCAGTTCTGTGGACGTGGCTTATTTTGGGGTGTGGCTTGGTGGTCATGTGACT
This sequence comes from Ahaetulla prasina, assembly GCF_028640845.1. Taxonomy (NCBI): domain Eukaryota; kingdom Metazoa; phylum Chordata; class Lepidosauria; order Squamata; family Colubridae; genus Ahaetulla; species Ahaetulla prasina. Next base: position 246,226,248 of record NC_080539.1, on the reverse strand, counting down.
GGTGGGCGTGGCTAACTGCTCATGTGACTGAGTGGATGTGGCTATGAGCATAGAAACTACTCTAAAAAAAGTAATTTTTGACCAGTCCTCACACTTACGACCATCCTCACATTTATGCCCATTGCAGCATTTTTAACAACCATATCACTCATTTCACAACTGCTTCTCTTCACCACGGTTACAAGATAGGGTGCAAAATGTAAAGATAGTTGTAGGTGTGAGGACCAGTCAAAAGTGTGAGGACAGGTCAAAAATAACTTTTTCAGCCCTCTGAGTAGTCCTTATGCACAAAATGCTGCAACAGGCATAAATGATGACCGGTCATAAGTGTGAGGACTGGTCAAAAGTGTGAGAACCTGTCAGAAATCACTTTTTTCACCCGTCTGGGTAGTCCCTATGCACAGTTTAGGCTTAAGTATCTAAAGTTTGGTGGTTGAGACACGAAGGACTTCACAGAGATGGCTATCAGTCATTCTGGATCTCAGTCTGCTTTTCCAAAGGCAGACCTTTCTGCTAAAAGGAGAAATATGTTTCTGTAATTACATCTCTCGTGACAGAATTCAACCAGCGTTTTCAAGATTTTTCTGTCATTGAAAAACAAATCAAGCTGTTCTCGACCCCCTTCCTGGTGGATGCAGAAGAAGTGGAGGAGAGTCTGCAGTTAGAACTGATTGAAATGCAATGTGATGATTCTCTGAAGAGTCAACATCAGCTTCTCTCCTCCTGACTTCTATCAGAATTTGGATCATGCCAAGTTTCCTCTGATGAGACGCCATGCAAAAGAATGATGAGCCTGTTCGGCTCAACATACATATGTGAACAAACATTTTCTCTGTTAAATCAGAACAAAAGCAGACTGAGATCCAGAATGACTGATAGCCATCTCTGTGAAGTCCTTCGTGTCTCAACCACCAAACTTTCTCCTGACATCCCAGCCATCCTTCAATCCAAAGGACAGCATCACTGCTCCCACTGAGAGCAATGTTCTTCACATTATAGGCGAGTTAGAAATACACACAGTAATCATGTGTCAATATGTCACCTCTTGTGTGTGGCCAGGGCCATCTGGGAGTTATGTGCAGACTCCAGAGTCTCCAGAGTCAGACATCAGCAAGACAGAGGAACAGGGGGAACCTGTTCCCAGTACGCACATGCGTAAAGCTGTCAGAAGATAAAAACAGACAACTTGGGAGTAGGGCTTGGAGATGATTGGCCCCTCCCATAAGACATAAACAAGGAGCAAAGGCATGTGAGCCTTTGCAGGAAGCAACGTTGTTCATTCTGGTCAGTTTAAATTCTGCAGCTCTGTTTTGACTCTGTGGCCTTGCAAAGCTAATTGCCAATTAGGTCTTGGCAGAGTGTCAAGGGAGATAAAGGTGGGTGTTTATCAGCCTTATCCTGAAGGACTGTGGCAGACTTCTGTCGGACTCTTTGCAACTATTTGTGAATGATACAGAATGAGAATGAACAGGCTATGAATGAACAGAATTCACAACCGTTGAAATAAAAAGAGGATTTTTTGGATTAATTGTGTGCTTTTTACTGTCTCAGGAAGCCTAGGTCAGAACACTGACAAAGTATATCTCTCAAGGCAACTACTGGCCCTGTGGTGGCCTCATCTTCTTCCTATAGCTGACAAGAGATGGTGAAGGTCAGCTAAGGATGACATGAGGAGGGGCAGTGGCAGAGTTCAAGATGGCCAAAATGGGATTGGGAAGATAGGAAGAGGCGAGGGTAGAACTGCTGGGGTCGGGCACGGCCAGCAGCCTCTTTCTCGCCGCCGCCTCCTCCGCCTGTTTGAGACACAACTACGAAGCTTTAATGCTGTACACTTCCCTCGCTGTCTGAAATCAAGTCTGCTTTTCCAAAGGCAGACCTTTCTGCTAAAAGGAGAAATATGTTTCTGTAATTACATCTCTCGTGACAGAATTCAACCAGCGTTTTCAAGATTTTTCTGTCATTGAAAAACAAATCAAGCTGTTCTCGACCCCCTTCCTGGTGGATGCAGAAGAAGTGGAGGAGAGTCTGCAGTTAGAACTGATTGAAATGCAATGTGATGATTCTCTGAAGAGTCAACATCAGCTTCTCTCCCTCCCTGACTTCTATCAGAATTTGGATCATGCCAAGTTTCCTCTGATGAGACGCCATGCAAAAAGAATGATGAGCCTGTTCGGCTCAACATACATATGTGAACAAACATTTTCTCTGTTAAATCAGAACAAAAGCAGACTGAGATCCAGAATGACTGATAGCCATCTCTGTGAAGTCCTTCGTGTCTCAACCACCAAACTTTCTCCTGACATCCCAGCCATCCTTCAATCCAAAGGACAGCATCACTGCTCCCACTGAGAGCAATGTTCTTCACATTATAGGCGAGTTAGAAATACACACAGTAATCATGTGTCAATATGTCACCTCTTGTGTGTGGCCCGGGCCACACATGAATTTACTAGGCTTATATACTGTTTGTTGTCCAGCCGCATGCCTTTCTGAATAATTATATTTAAAAATATTACATTAAAAATCAACATAACACAAACACACACATACACAAACATAGAGATACACATGCACATATATATAACTCACACACATATAGTATACTTAAGCCTAAACTGTGCATAGGGACTACCCAGACGGCTGAAAAAAGTGATTTCTGACAGGTTCTCACACTTTTGACTGGTCCTCACACGTACAACTATCTTTACATTTTGCACCCTATCTTGTAACCGTGGTGAAGAGAAGCAGTTGTGAAATGAATGATATGGTTGTTAAAAATGCTGCAATGGGCATAAATGTGAGGATGGTCATAAGTGTGAGGACTGGTCAAAAATTACTTTTTTTAGCCCTATGAGTAGTTTCTATGCCCATAGCCACATCCACTCAGTCACATGAGCAGTTAGCCACGCCCACCAGTCACATGACCACCAAGCCACACCCCAAAATAAGCCACGCCCATTCCCCCCCTCCCCGTGGCCCGGGCCTTTGCTTATTTTTCTGTATTTGGCCCTCACTCAAAAAAGTTTGGACACCCCTGTTCTAGGGTCTCATGAGACCTAGCTTTCATTTCTTTTACCAGCAATTTTCACAGAGGAATAACCAGTTAACTAATTACCAGATGTACTCTATGTACCAGATGTGCAACTGTACCTTCCTCAATGGTTACTAAAGAGCCAGATTAGTCTAGTGGTAAAAGTACTGGTTTAGGGTTAGGGAGTTTTGAATTTTCATCCTGCTTTAGATAAGGAAATTAATTGGATGACTTTGGAGTGGTTGTTCTGTTTCTTAGCTGTAGGTAGGAAGCAAGAAAACGGCATGGACTTATTGGCACACTCATTAGGAATCAAGATTGATTCAACATACACACAAAATGTTCTGCTCACCAACACTTAGAGAATTATTTTGAGTTGTAGCCCCTAAACCACCATCAATACATCATAGTCAGTGATGGGATTCAAATAATTTAACAACCGGTTCTCTGCCCTAAGGATTTCTTCCAACAACCAGTTCATCAAACTGCTCAGAAAGTTAACAACCGGTTCTCCCGAAGTGGTGCGAACTGATCATAGTCTCCTTTCAGTTAAGAGCAAAAGACTATTTTGCTCTTTAAGAAACCCTTCTCAATCATGCTTTATGTTGGGTAATATTAACATAAACTAGTAGACTTGTCTGATTGTAGCCCTTGAGTCTGCTGCCCTCCATTTTCTTTTTTTAAAAATTTATTTATTTGTCACAACATTATATATAAGCATAAGCATGAAATAACTATACGATATATAAGCATATGTATAATCATAAGTATGTAAAACTATATGAAATTGGATACAATCAAAGGGAACATTTGGACAGGAATGGTAGGCACGTTGGTGCTCTTATGCACGCCCCTTACAGACCTCTTAGTAATGGGGTGAAGTCAATAGTAGATAGTTTTTGGTTAAAGCTTTGGGGATTTTGGGAAGAGACCACAGAGTCTGGTAGTGCATTCCAGGCATTAACAATTCTGTTTCTGAAGTCATATTTTCTGCAGTCAAGATTGGAGCGGTTCACATTAAGCTTAAATCTATTGTGTGCTCATGTATTGTTGTGATTGAAGCTGAAGTAGTCTTCAACAGGAAGACTACTTCTTTCTCATCCCAGTTCTCTTTCTCTGTCTCTCTCTTTCATACACAGTTAATGTAATCAATCTAAGTTTTTTTAAGGGGAGAGATAAATGTTATTGTTCAAATTGTAAATATCAAAGCCAAATCTATTTAGGGAATATATGTGTAAAATTATCTTTAAGCACTTTGTGCATAATATCTTACATTGACTGTCATAATTGTTCTGCAACGTTTATATAGCTTCCATGATGTGGAAAACAATGTTCATCAAAATGATCATAAGAATTCCTATTTTAATAACTCTAGGGAATCTATTAAAATTAATGAACACATGATAATTCAAAACATTATTAAAAGCCAACCCTAAGAGCTTTAAATTTTACATACAAACAAAACGAAGCTTTGAGTTTCGAAAAATATTCAGGTTCAAAATACAATTGCACAATAATTGCCTGATAGGGCTCTTCAAATATTTGAAGCTACCAAAATGTTTACCTTGTACGCTTTTTGCACAGTGTAATAAACATGCTGTAGCTATTTAGCAATATACTTGTCCAACATAGACATTGTACTTCATAACTTCACTGCATTTGTTTTGTAAGAAACTGTGATTCCCCCATCCCTAATCATGGCAGCTATTGTGTTCATACCACAGGTGATCCTTGTTTAATGATAATTTGTTCAGTGGTGGAAATTACAACAGTGCTGAACAAATGGTAGTTACGACCCATAACCAAGTCCCAGCCATTGTGATGCTCCCGTGGTCACGTAATCAAAATTAAGGAGTTGGTAGTCCACCTGTATTTACGACTGCAGGATGGACTTCATCCCTCTCTTCACCCACCTATCTCTATCCTTTTGTCTATCCCTGCTGACCTTTGCCATCGTCTTCCTTCTGCTGCTTATTGTTGTGGTCCACCAGTGGCCTGCGGAGCTGGCAACAGAGTCAGCCAGTGAGGATGCTGAGGAGGAACATGGGCCAGTCCTGGAGTCTAGGGAAGGCTCGGACAAGGGCTCTGTGTCACAGGCAGAAATGGGGCCAGGGCCATCTGGGAGTTATGTGCAGACTCCAGAGTCTCCAGAGTCAGACATCAGCAAGACAGAGGAACAGGGGGAACCTGTTCCCAGTACGCACATGCGTAAAGCTGTCAGAAGACAAGAACAGTTAAAACAAAAGGGACAACTTGGGAGTAGGGCTTGGAGATGATTGGCCCCTCCCATAAGACATAAACAAGGAGCAAAGGCATGTGAGCCTTTGCAGGAAGCAACGTTGTTCATTCTGGTCAGTTTAAATTCTGCAGCTCTGTTTTGACTCTGTGGCCTTGCAAAGCTAATTGCCAATTAGGTCTTGGCAGAGTGTCAAGGGAGATAAAGGTGGGTGTTTATCAGCCTTATCCTGAAGGACTGTGGCAGACTTCTGTCGGACTCTTTGCAACTATTTGTGAATGATACAGAATGAGAATGAACAGGCTATGAATGAACAGAATTCACAACCGTTGAAATAAAAAGAGGATTTTTTGGATTAATTGTGTGCTTTTTACTGTCTCAGGAAGCCTAGGTCAGAACACTGACAAAGTATATCTCTCCAAGGCAACTACTGGCCCTGTGGTGGCCTCATCTTCTTCCTATAGCTGAGAAGAGATGGTGAAGGTCAGCTAAGGATGACATGAGGAGGGGGCAGTGGCAGAGTTCAAGATGGCCAAAATGGGATTGGGGAAGATAGGAAGAGGCGAGGGTAGCAGGGCAGAAGCCTAAAAACCCCAAAATGCCTTCACTTAACAACCACAAACAGAACCACAATCCCTAAGTACAGTAACATATTTTGTCTAATGATTGCTTTATTTAGCAATGGAAATTCTGGTCCCAACTGGGGGCTTTAAGCAAGGATTATCTGCATATAATATTTGTATTGAGTAATGATTATCTAAGATATCGAATACACGTTATTTCAGTTTCAGTTGAAATATACCCTAGAGAAATTTTAAGTCTCCCTTGTACCATAGGACATTACTCTACAGCAGACTTTGTCTGTCAGGATTCCACAGAAATCTAGGACCTATGAGATACAACCAAAAAAAAAAGAATCAAGCACCACTTAGTGCTATGCTTACAGTAGTGGAAATTTTTATGTGCCTGTTGCTTTGTTGTTGTAAACATTGTAAAATGCAAATTGTGCAGGTTAGAAGTGAATTGTATTGTGAAATTGTCATTGGTTTTTTGTTTTGTTTTTTGCAATTTTTATGCAGCTGTTCCCTGAGACCGGAACATTATTTCAAGGATTCCTCCAAAGTAAAAAAGTTAAGAAACACTGCTCTGCATTAAGAATCTCTAAAAATGTAGAATTCCAAAAAGCAATTGAGGCATATTATAAATATTAATAAGGAAATCACTCTGGCACGGGTGATGTAGAATATAACCAATATTGAAGCATCTGGATGTTTTCTCTATAGTTGTGTCAAGAGATGAATATTCACAGATTGTCAACACTGAATTTAAGCTCCTATTTTTTGGAGTATAAGACGCTCTGGACTGTAAGACACACCTAACTTTTTTGGTGAGGAAAACAAGAAAAAGAAATCTGCCTCTGCCTCCCAACAATTTTGCTGCGTTACAGCAAACAGCAAATCGCCTGCTTTATTTTCATTTTCGTTTTCAGCATAGCTTGATTAGCACACACAAAAAAATCCGCTCCCAGCAATTTACCTCCTTGCAGCAAGCAGCAGAGGCCCCTGCAAAACAGCTGAGAGCAAAACAGCTGAGAGATGGGAGGCCGATCTAATCAACTTGTCAGGCTGCACTGAAGCTGAAATGGGCTGTTTCTTCTTGGTGCTTGCTGCAAGGAGGTAAATTGCTGGGAGGCAGAGGCCAAAGGGTGGGGGCCAGTGGGTAGGCGGGGCTACATTTGGTGTATAAAATGCACCTAAATTTTCACCCCCTTTTAGCGGGAAAAAAGGTGCATCTTATACTCCGAAAAATATGGTAGGTAGTGTAACGAATTTCACAGATAATTGTCACCATTTCCAAATATTCATATAGGTAGCCCTTGATTTATGACCACAATTGAACCCAAAAATTGTGTTGCTAAGGAAGATGATTGGTAAGTGAATTTTACCCCATTTTACAACCTTTCTTCCTACAATTGTTAAGTGAATTACTGCAATTTTAAATTAGTAACACAGCTGTTAAATGAATCTGGCTTCCCCATTGACTTTGCTTGTCAGAAGGTCACAAAAGGTGACCCCAGGACACTGCAAAATAAATGCATGCCAGTTGCAAGGTGTCCAGATTTGATCACATGATCACGGGGATGCTGCAACAGTCGTAAGTATGAAAAGCAGTTGTAAGACACTTTTTTCAATGCTGTTGTAACTTTAGTGAACGGTCACTAAACAAGTGGATGTAAGTTGAGGACTACCTGTATATATTATAGTACATTTCTGTTGACCTCAAGGCTTAGGGTGTTTAGGCATATAGGAAATAGTAGCAAATCACCTAAAAAGCCCTGCTTTGCAGATGCCAGGGACTGGCTTCCCAGGGACCAGAAAGATATGTTACCAACCAATCAAATAAAAGTATGCATGAATAAATAACTTTTGCATAAGTTTCAGTAAGTCAAAAGAAATCTAAAGATTATATTGTGCATATGGGAAGATACATGTTTAATGTGTAAGGACTGCAGAAGTCAATATTTTAACTTGACTTATTTTACTGGCGTATAACTCCTAGTGTGACAAACGGACAACTCATTTCTTAATTCTACCTCTTTAGAGCTTTTCTTATATTATTTTTTTCCCTAATATATCTGTTCTGACCCAGCTCCCCAAACACAACAAACTCTCTGTTATTGAAACAATGATTCCTTTATTAGGAGCACCAACAGCCCTGGCCAAAAGTTTCTCTTTCACCTCAGGCTAACAAGTCTATCCGGCAGGGGAGATGAATAGTTGCCTGCCACATCTATTCATCCCTGCCCCCTGCCTTTTATCCCCAGAGCTAGAGTGGGGTTTCACTAGCAGTGGTGGCTCTTCCGTCCCAAGGATCGATCCACGGATTTCCACTGCTCTCCTCTCCTCTGCTTTCACATCTGCATGTCAGGCACTGGACCCAGCTGTTCCTCCTCTTCCTCATCAGCCACCTCCAGACCTGGGGGCTGTTGACTCTCCATCTGAGGGCTGACGGATGGCCCAGGCTCCGCCTCTGTCTCTTTCTCTCTCTCTGTGCCAGCTCCATTCCCTCTTCCCCCTCGGAGCTCTCAGATTGCCTTGATGGTGACCCTGACTCCCACGTCTCCTCCTCCTCTGATTTAGCTGCTAGAAGGGCTGGTGGCTGACAGGCCACAACAATATCACTATGTGCCATGAAAAAGAGAAGCCATAATCTCAGGTAGGTAGTGAATGTCCATATTTGTCCCTGTCCTTTATTCTGTGGCCTTCGTTCTTGCTCTGTTTATCTGTGGCTATTACAATTTCCCCACAGCTCCTCCAAAATACTTTCCTAACAGCTGTTCTAATTTGCCATGGCCATTCTCCACTCCAACTTTCTATCTCATTTCTAATCTCCTGTGAAAAGTATTTTTCTCTCTTGCCAGCATTCCTTAGTTTCTTTTTTCTTCGCTGTTATTATTTTACTATATTTAATCTCATCACAAATTCTGAAATGCATTAGAAAGGAAGACCCTTGTGGGAAAAGTATCACTGACTCAGGGAAATGGTTCTTGAGAAAGGATTGCAAGTAAGAATCTTAGGATGCACCGCTGTGAAAGGGGCGGCCCTAAAAATTATTTAAATAAATAGATTTGGGTACTTCCCTAGCATAGTTCACAATTAGTTCTTTAGCAGCTTCTGTTTATTTACATTTTCTCTGTCTCACTTAACAAACTGTTCACTTTTTGTGAATGATACTTGCTTGTTTATCCTTGTGAATGAGTAACAACGTGTAGCCACCCTACTAAAAATTTGTTTGCATCATTAAAAATTTAACATATTTACCATAGATTTTCTATACAAAAATGCAATTTGTTTCTTCATGAACCTAGCTTGGGAAAGAGAAAATAGGAGATTGGTATGAATGTCAGAAAGTTTAGAGTCAGTTTTCGTTCTGTGACCAGGTGGCAACCTCTGCTCAACTTTGCATAGACTAGCTTTCCACACTATAAACGCTAGGGACGATAAATATAAAGATAATGAGCAGAAGGATTCTGTTTGGTTGTCTCCTTTCCTTGTCCAAAAATTTACTTTGTGAATCTCCTTTTGGTTAGACTATATCCCTGTTGTTGTTTTTTAATTCCTCTCTCACCTCAGTCCTATTTCTCTCCCTCCCTCCCTCCCTCTCTCTTGTGCAATTCAGATATTTACTTCATTTGCCTGTCAGTCTCTCTAGAACAGAAAGCCCGAATACTTTTTTTTTTTACAAAACTTATACTGCAAATTCTAGTGTTTTCTCTCCACAATTTTTTCCCCTGTGTAAAGCTACCTATTGTCCCCTCCCCATATTTCTGCTGCCAACTTTCTTTAAAAAACAAAACACTGTAAGCTTTTCTGTCTTCCCTCTCAGGCTACCACAGTAGTAACTAATGGGAGTTTCTGCTCTTGATACCCATTCCAGTTCTTAATTCTAGCAGAGTCAACCTAGCTATGCAAGTGATTTCAGGTTTCAGATCTTTAATATAACCACCAACTACCCACATTTCATCTTCCATTTAAATAAATTCAAGTATATGGTCAAAACAGCAATTTAGGCGAAAGAAGAAATTAAGCTTGCTGTGGGGAAAGCGTAGTAACAAGATGAGAAATAATGGATGAAAGTTTATTTGATATAACAGAGCGCAGACAAGTGGCAAACCAAATGAAAATGGGAGGATTAAATCCTTTCAACACACTTCAGAAAGCAGAGCTTTCAGATAAACATGAAACTCATCAGGGAACTAGGTAATTGGATATTGAGAATCCTTCTTCAAAGTTGTCAGTTCAAATCAAGTGCAGTTAAGTTATGATGCAGCATTATTAAGATCTGAAAATTGTTTGTTGGCCTTTGTGAGATTTATTAGGTAGTCAAACTCTACACACTGGGGACAGCTGTGTATAGGAGGAAAAAACAACTTAACAACTATTACTGAGTTCCAGGCTTCTTTTCCAAAAAATAATTATACAAACATTTAGGTAATGTTTAAAGATGAATTATTCTGGGCATTTAAAAAGAAGAAGCAAACCGTTCTGTACATCCAACATTTATATCAGAGGTCAAAGATGAACCATACTGTTCTGTAATGAGATTAGTTTCATTCCTATTAGATTTAGTTCATAATGCCTGGTGCAAAGTCATTTGATTTTTGAAATATTCCATATCCAAAATGTCATGGGATTTTTTTTCAAATAATTTTATTCAGATTTATAAGAGAACAGAATAAAAGTTCGAGCTATAAATAATACAACAGAAAAATATGAAGAGAGGGGGTGGGGTGAAACAAAAAAAAACTGGCAGAAAAGAAAGAAGAATGAAAAAAGAAGTAACTTCTCCTTTCACGCAAGCAAGTAAAAACAATTTTATCACAATCTCTAAATAAAACAACATTTTTATCCCCATACCTCATCTCTTAGATAAGGAAACAAAGACCAAACACTACATAAATTTATCAATCAATCAGACCAAAGAACTGTGAATATACAGTAACAATAAGGCTTTGTTTACAGCTATAGGAAGCCTATAGGAAAGGAGATAGAAAGCTGTATAATCAAGCCAGAAATATATTAACAAGGGAGATCAGAGCAGCAAAAAGAAGCTACTCTGAAAAGCTAAAGAATCAGTTCTCAACAAATGAACCAGCAGACATGTGGAAAACTCTTAAAAATATCACTGGTTACAGCAAAATTTCTTCCCATGCAGAAGGAAATAGACAACTGGTAGATGACCTGAATGTGTTTTATTGTAGATTTAAGAAGAAAGCACTGTCCCCTATCTCTACCACCTCCATATCAGATACACTAACAACATCTAAGCCTCCTATAACTGACCACATCCCTTTTGGGCCGCCATATCTAGTGATTACAGAAAATGATGTGCATCATCTATTTCACAAACAAAAACCTGGAAAAGCACCAGGCCCAGACAAGGTAACTCCTTGTTTGAAAGCTTGTGCTGACCAATTGGCCTCCATCTTCACCCGCATCTTTAATAAATCATTAGAGATGTATTATGTTCTTTCTTGCTTCAAACACTACTTGCATCCCAGTGCCGAAGAAACCTTCCATTAAAGAACTGAATGACTACAGTCCACTTGTTCTGACATCCGTAACTATAAAAACCTTTGAAAGGCTAGTGGTGGCTCACCTGAAAACTATCTTGGATGTACTGTTAGACCCCTTGCAATTTGCCTACTGAGTAAATAGATTGGCAGATGATGCTGTCAATATCCTCTGCACTACATCATACAACATCTTGAGATTAAGCTCCAAAGTTCTATGCAAGGGTCCTTTTTGAAAGCTCTAAGAATCTTTCCCCCACACCAGTTTTTGGCCCCGTCTAAATAGAGCTAACCCTAACCCTAATTTAATTTTAGTTGCCAGTGCGATTTTACCATATGTTTTACTGTTGGGCAGAAAGAAGTCCGAACGAAAAGCTGTCACCTGCTTTATCAAGGACAGTTTTTCCCCTAATGCCATCACTCTGCTTAACAATTAATTCCGCGGCTTCTGGTGGCTCCGCTCTCTCCGAAGGACGCCCTAAGGGCGCCCGCGCTGGGATTCTGTAAAGCCGGCGAAATCAACGGCTGAAAGTACCTTCCCCGGTAAGGAGAAGGGAAAGAGCAGAAGAGGGAAGGGTAGAGCTCTCTCTAGAGGCCCCGTTTGGGGAACTCGAAAGGGAAAGTTCCCTGGAATTCCTTCTGCAAAGCTCCAGCCCCAGTGTGTTTCTGCTTTAAGCAGACAGAGAAGAGAGCGACCACTTCTGCTTCAATTGATTGTTATGGATATTTATAAGCAGACGGAATAAAACACAGGAGATCAGTCATTTAAATTGCAAGTATTAAATCTGACTTCTATTTTTTTCTTTTAAAAAAATAATAAATTTTTTTTTCTCTCATCTACAATCAACACAATGAAATAAAATGGCGTTTACTTGTTGAGAAAGTGAAACTGAATGGAGATTTTATCTTATTGTACTGGACTGTGGATTGTTGGATTATTTTAGTTTGTTTAAGTATTTCATAAGGGGATTTTCAGCAAGAACTTTGCCATGAAGGTTTTTTCAGAAGAATGGATTCGTGACTTTATACAGGATTATACAGAAAGAATGTATTTAATTATTCAACAATACGAATTGGAAAAAAATGGAGGCGTTTTGGATGAGAGTTTGGAGGAAATTAACCAAAGTAATCAGGACTTGGAATATGGAATGGATGTAAAGAAGCCTTTTTTAAAAAGTTTGGATGAAAAGCCTGAAGTTGTGCTACAGGAGGCTGTCTCCCGAAATGGAAAAATTCACAGGGTTAATGCTTTCCAAGAGTTCTCTTTTCGGATTGAGGGAATATACGGCAGTAACTTGTGGATTCTTGGACATAAGGAACTATTAGGAAATATTGTGACTGACTTTTCAAAAGGAGTAATGAAGGAAAGACAGAGACTAATGCATCAAAAATGGCAAGAGACAAAAGTATCATTTTTGAAAGAATTTTTTTTTGAAATATTAACAGAAAAAGATTTTAGCCTTTCTGAAAGACAATACGTAAGGAAGATTTGGAAGAAATGGGTTGATTATATGTTTTATAACCATCATAAAAGACTAGATATTTGGATTTATACTGGATTTTGACGAGGAAGGACTAAAGTTGAATAGATATTGTAATTTCCTGTATTGAATTTTATAATCTGTTGTATTGAATTTTAAATAGAATATTCTCGAAAGATCTTATGTAAGAAAGACTTGGGGAAAATTATATGGTTATAGAAGTTATAAGGAGATATTCTCTGAATTGGATTGGATTTTTATGCTTTAGCTGGTTTTAAATATTTTAGGATTAATTTGTTCTACTGATCTATATATTTTATTACGGTTTATTGTTAATTTTTTGAAGGATTTTGGTTATGTAAGGAGGAAGTCAGAGCTAGAGAGGGAGAATTGGTATAATAGTTTTGGGAAAAAAATTTTTTTTAGCATATGGTTGTTTTATTTTTAACTATACCTTGTGTTTGTTCCGGAAAGCCAGGGGGGAGGGGGGAGGGGGTTTGTGAAGGGAGAGGGGTTGGGGGGAAAGGGGGGGGATTTTTTTTTGTAAAACTTTTTGAATAAATAAAAAAAAACAATTAATTCCCACAACACTGTCAAATAATTTACCAAGACTGTATTACTATTCTTCTTCTTTTCCTTACTAGTATCTATCTCTTCCCACTTATTACCATAACCATGTTTATTTATTTATTTATTATTTCAATTTCTATACCGCCCTTCTCCGAAGGACTCAGGGCGGTTTACAGCCAGCTAAGAACAACAAATATAAACATTAAAAACAAATTTAAAAGATTAATTTAAATAGGCTGAAAATTCTAAAAACTGCTAAAAAAAACCATTAAAAAACTATTAGGCCAGTCCTGCACGATGAAATAAAAGAGTCTTCAACTCACGCCAGAAGGCCCGGAGGTCAGGAAGTTGGCGTATCCCTGGGGGTAGCTCGTTCCAGAGGGCTGGAGCCCCCACAGCGAAGGCCCTCCCCCTGGGGGTCGCCAGTCGAGATTGTCTGGCCGACGGCACCCTGAGGAGACCCTCTCTGTGGGAGCGCACTGATCGATGGGAGGCCACCGGTAGCAGCAGGCGGTCCCGTAAGTATTGTTTTTATTTGCTTCCTAGTACTATTTGATAGCTTATTAGTAACCTTGACTATTATTATTATTATTATTATTGTTTCGATTTCTATACCGTCTTCTCCCAAAGGACTCAGGGCGGTTTACAGTCAAAGTAAAATCAATTAATACAAGGGAAAATTTAGAGTTGAATTATTGAATTATATTACAACACTATCAATAAGTGTTGTATCTTTTTATTCTTGATGAATGTGTTTTATTTCCCTTATGTACACTGAGAGCATATGCACCAAAGACAAATTCCTTGTGTGTCCAATCCCACTTGGCCAATAAAGAATTCTATTCTATTCTATTCTATTCTATTCTATTCTATTCTATTCTATTCTATTCTATTCTATTCTATTCTATTCTATTCTATCCCCAGAGAATCTCTAAGAATCTTTCGCCAACACCATTTTTTGGCTGAGTCGAAACAGAGCTAACCCTAACCAAATTGCCAATTAAAATTAAATTCACATTAAGGTTAGCTCTGTTTAGACTCAGGACTAAAAACTTGAGTTGGGAAAAGATTCTTAGAAGTTCTGTAAGGATAAGGCTTTTCATTTTGAGTTCTTTGTACTTTAAAGTGAAATACATTGTAAAATCCCATGGGGGATGAAAATCAGACTAGGGTTAGAGTGATGCCCATTGAAGCCAAATGGCTGCTTACCAATTCCCCAACGTCTAAATGACAACCAAAGGGGACCTTGGGGATTAAAAATGTGGATTGCAAAGAACTTGTTTGGTAAATTCACAGGCTACTATAACCCATATTCCACTGATATAATTAGCACACTTTCCCACTTCATTTTATTGAAATTTTTTGGCCTACAATGTGGTTTTTCCACATTTTATGTTGTCTCCAGAAAAGTTCTCCACATTTTCCTCTTCTGATTATAATTAGAAAACAGTGTTGTACCTTAGGCATTTATCTTTTATCCAATGTAATTTGTGTCAGATTTACACTTGGAGTTGGCAGTAAATCACAGCTTTCCAACATTTAACCTCTATTCAGCTTTTGGCTTAACTTTGGCTTGGCTTTCTCCGCCATATTAGAATGCTGTTGATGTGTATGAAGCTTTATTTTAACGAGAATTCAATGTGTGTATAAGTATTTGCTCTGGTGTTTAAATTCTTAGCTGTTTCTTCCTATCTTTTCAAATTAATGGATATTTGTTGGTAAACTTGGACTGCGGAGATAGGTTTGTATATCAAATCTTTCTAGTCCATTGGGAACCATTTATTTCTACTCCATCATATTTAGCTCTTAGCATTTCCACTTTTCAATTGAAATTATATATTGTGGAATTTTGTTTCAAGCTTGCTACTCAGATAGACAATGTGTTATATCTCTTGGATTTTCATTGGGCAATAGTATTTGATTAAAAGTCTTTTTCTAAAGCTAAGCATTTGTTTTTATGTTACAAAGTCTCAAACTATAAAATGGTTGGTCATAATGTTTATCAATAATATATTTGACTAATGGCAAATTTAAATGTTTTGCCTATATCTAGAAATACACCCCTGTAGTATATTCATTTGATGCTTATTTTCTGGAAAATATGTTTATTTTAATTATGTTTAATTGTCAGACATATATTATGTAGGAATGAAACAATCTCGTTCTCTCCCCCCCAGTTCTTATTTAAAAGTACATTTAGTCTTTTATAAATAATTTTTCTTGTGTCAAACTGAAACAGCTTGTTGTCATCAGCCTAATTCTTCCTCTGCTAAAGCAGCTTTGTGAAATGGGAAAAAAATGTGAGTATTCACTGGTGCCCCAACAGTACACTGAGGAATGGGCAAGAAAAGAACACTGTGAATGTATTTTAGATTACCCCGGTTTTCAACACAAGATAAAATCAACTCACATAAAGGGAGCAATTATCAAGTGATTCTATTTTTTATTTTTTTTTGGTTATATGTTCACATCTCTGAATAATTTGTTAATAACATGATAAGTCTTTTTAGAAAAGAGGAAAAAGATTTCAGCTCCTCTATTTAAAAATCAGAGAAACTTATATCTAAGGTTTATTATACCCAGTATAGTAAACAAGCAAAAATGTATTTCTGACAATTATCCATCTGAGATAGAGATGTTTTAATTTGGAGAGGGGAAAAAAGCTTGCATGCAGCAAGTGACTAGCTTCTACTATAGCTTTCTTTCCAAGAATGGCTCAAGTATTACATGGATCTGAAACTCATTCTTAGAAAATAAACAAGATTAATAACACACCTGTTTAAAAATTTGCATATATGTCCAGAAAAAAAGATGAAGTTGCATACCTGAAGCTGCCCAAGGTTTAGATGTGTAGGTAAGAAACAACTTCTATAATTTCCCTTCTGGTAAATGGGTATTTATTGAGCAGGGGGTTGGACTAGAAGACCTCTAAAGTCCCTTCCAGCTCTATTCTGATTGATTGAGTGGTCTCATTCTCCATAGTGGCCATTTTATTAATGGCAAAGCTAGGAATATCATATCTGGACTTTTATAATCTGAACAGTTACTGAGTAGCAGTAAAAATTACCTTTTTGGTCATCTGGATTTCTGCAACAAAGTAATGGTAACTCTACCATATCTCCTTCCATATAGTGCCCATTTTGTGTTGTACATGCTTGAACATTACAAAAACCATGTTCAATAAATATTACCTATTATTTCATGCCTTAAAGAATTAGCTCAAATATTGGCTCTGGCACTTGCTTGAGTGAAGCTATCATCCCATTATAGGGAGTTTGGCTTTAATATGTAGAGGATTATAAATTGTTCTTTCTCCTCAAAGGCTAAGAAATCATATGACTCTTAACAACTATCAAACAATACTGATTGACATTCAGTCGTTTTGCATTAAAAGCAGTTCTTTCATCTGAAGCCACCCCACTCTTCTAATACACGACTAAATATTATAATTATTCCAGCATTACTGAAAGTGTCTTACCTTCTCCACAGATTTCAGATGAAAGACATGCTTTCTTCTCATTTCTACCTAATAGAAGTCTGAAAACACTATGGAGATCACCCATTTATTCATGTGAATTCACAACAGTTGACGCACAATTTTTTTTTTATTTAGATTTTTATACCGCCCTTCTCCCGAAAGACTCAGGGCGGTGTACAGCCAAAAGATAAAAAACCCAATATATATACAATTAAACAAAAAATTTAAAACAGAGCATATTACAAAAGTGGCTGTCATTAAAAATTTAAAATTTAAAACCCTAAAATAATAAACCCAATTAAAATTTAATAAAACTATTAAAACTGTTAAGCCAGTCCCGCTTGAATAAATAAGTGTGTTTTCAGCTCACGGCGAAAGGTTCGAAGGTCGGGCACTTGGCGTAGGCCAGGGGGAAGTTCGTTCCAGAGCGTAGGAGCTCCAACAGAGAAGGCCCTGCCCCTGGGGGCCGCCAGCCGACATTGTTTGGCGGACGGCACCCTGAGAAGACCCTCTCTGTGTGAGCATACGGGTCGGTGGGAGGCATGAGGTAACAGCAGGCAGTCCCGTAAGTACCGGGTCCTAAGCCATGGGCGCTTTAAAGGTGGTAACCAAAATCTTAAAGCGCACCGAAGACCACAGGAAGCCAGTGCAGACTGCGTAGCAGTGGTGTTACATGGGAGCAACGAGTGGCTCACTTACTCACAGCTGCATTCTGGACTAGCTGCAGCCTCCGGGTGCACTTCAAGGGCAGCCCCATGTAGAGAGCATTGCAATAATCCAAACGAGAAGTGACCAGAGCGTGAGTGACCGTGCATAAGGCATCCCGGTCAAGGAAGGGACACAACTGGCGAACCAAGTGTACTTGGTAAAAGGCCCTCCTGGAGACGGTAGCCAGGTGATCATCAAAAGACAGCCGTCCATCCAGGAGGACGCCCAAGTTGTGTACCCCCTCCCTTGGGGCCAATAACTCGCCCCCAACAGTCAGCTGCGGTTGCAGCTGACTGTACCAGGGTGCCGGCATCCACAGCCACTCCGTCTTGGAGGGATTGAGCTTGAGTCTGTTTCTCCCCATCCAGACCCGTACGGCTTCCAGGCACCGGGACAGCACTTCGACAGCTTCGTTGGGATGGTCCGGGGTGGAAAAGTACAGCTGAGTATCATCAGCGTACAGATGGTAACTCACCCCAAAACCACTGATGATCTCACCCAGCGGCTTCATATAGATGTTGAACAGGAGAGGCGAGAGAATCGACCCCTGAGGCACCCCACAAGTAAGGCGCCTCGCGGACATGTCAATAAAAAAGTTAAAGGATGTATTTATATGGCATCCAAAACCAAACCATTCAAGTTGAAGAGGAAATATATACTTTAATTTTCCTTCCATGATGCATGTCTTCTTAATGTCTATCTTTGTATCTGAAATTATTTCTGTACTGCTATAATATTATTGTTGTACTGACTGGAAATTGGAACTTATAACTTATGAAAAAAATTGGAAAGATGGTTAAGTTTTTTGGAAACTATAAAGAGGTTGCTTTGAGGTTTAGATAACAAGGCTACAAAATTTGGTTAATGAGCTCTGAGAATAAAATGGTGGCATGGACATGCTCCTTAAATGAATTTTCTGACTGCTTTGTACAACTATATATCGAATTTCTAATAAACACTGAATGGGGCTGATATTCAGCAACCCTAAAATCACAATCATGAATCCACTGTTTACTCACTTTCATTCCAGTAATTGTTTCAAAATAACATGGGTTATTTTGGATTTAATCCAGAATTTAAAGATCTTCCGGAATAAGCCCTGATTATATTTTATTCCTTTTTGCCCAACAAACATGGGCACATACCATCACTCAGCAGCCAAAATATTTCTACCTTCTTTGCTATTCCAGTATATATATTCCCAACTAAATCCCAAATAAACCTACTTCTGCAACATCAGCTCCCCATGATCCTAGTGTTGGAAGAAATGTCCATCTGGGTTGGGTTCCAAGTGGGGAGAAAGACACTGGAAACATGGAGGCCATTTGGAAAGATGGTTTAATGGTGGGCAGGACCACATCATTTATACCCTTTCTCGGGCCCCATCCTGGAGCTTCTCGTTTCTGTGCAAGAAATGCATTCTGATTGGTTGTCAGACCCCCATGGGGCCACGCAGGGGTAACTTTATAGGTTGTCTTGAGTCCCAAACTTGGCTGAATCTTGCTGAGTGATGCAATCTCCCCAGGTGCCATGTGGTGAGTTCTGTTGCTAGATGGGTAGAGAGCTAATCCTATCATGTCCTGAGGGCCATGTCTTATGGATTAGTTATGGATTAGTTTTTAAATTTACTGGTTTTAAATGGGTTTTTATTATTTATACTATTTTTAACAATTCGGCTATGGAATAAGTTTTTACGTGTCATTTTAGTTTGTATTTATATGTATTTTTAATTGCCTGTGAACCGCCCTGAGTCCCTAGGGAGATAGGGCGGTATATAAATGTGAAAAAATAAATAAATAAAATAAATAAATAATCCCATCACCCTGGAACTGAAGGGGTTGGGGGGGGGGACAGGGAGCTGTAGGGAGCTGCTTTGTCTGTAAAACCTGTTTCTCCTTTTCTCATCCAGAAAAATATAATATTCTGCCTTTTTAATATTTCCTAAAACATTTCATTCTTCAAGGAGGGGTGGGTGCTAACCTCCTACAGTAGTCACCCACCCCTTATGATCACAATTGAGTCCAGAATTTATGTTGCTGAGAACTTTGCTAAGTGAGTTTTTACAACATTTCTTGCCACGTTTGTTAAGTGAATCACTGCAGTTGTTAAATTAGTAACACAGTTCTTAAGCTGGCTTCCCCATTGACTTTGTCGGTCAGAATGTGGCAAAAGATGATCACATGACCCTGGGACACTGCAACCGTCACAAATACGAACCTGTTGTCAAGCTGCCCAATGTAAATCACAAGACCATGGGGGAAATGCTGCAATAGTCACAAACTGTGAAAAATGTTTATTTTTATTTATTAGTTATTTATTTTATTTATTTCTCAAGCATATATAAGATAACAGATAAAAGAATAAACATGATTATCAATACATGAAATGGATACGAATAAAAAGGGACATTAGGACACGTTGGTGCGCTTATGCACGCCCCTTAATGGTCATAAATCGCTTTTCCCCCGTGCCGTTGTAACTTCGGTCACTAAACGAACTGTTGTAAGTCGAGGGTTGCCTGTCTATCACCGGGATTTTAAGACCTGGGTGGAAGTCGCTGGTCAACCTGGCCCAGACCCGGATAAGGCAAAGGCTCTCCGACACCGTTCAGAGCAGAACTCAGCTCAGGATGAACTCGAAAGTATCTCGAATAAGGGATTGGAATCTCCGTATGCCAACCGTTAAAAATCCATCCGCTCCCCTCACGGGCCGATCATCGACCCGTAGAACCAGCAACTGATCTTGTCGTCAGAGCGAACGCGGCCCGCGGAGATCACCGGGCGCCAATAGGCGACGTCACGCGACGTCCTCTTCAACGGGCCAGCGCGCGAGGAGTGTGACGTGTCAGGGTCCCAGAATTCCGCGCGGGAAGCTTTATACCAGCGGCGGTTTCGGCGGCCGATGGTGCCGTGTCGACAAACCCAGGTAATTCCGCCTCCTCGCGCTCCCCTCGCCCCTCCAGCCTTTTTTTTCCTCCGGTTGCTTAGCAACCGAGACAGCCGCCAGGCGAAGCGCGGGCCCTCAGTTGAGGCTCTGGGCCAAGGGTGTAAATGGTGTGGTGCGGACGCGTTGGCACCCTTGGATGAATGTCGCCTTCCTGGATGACAGTCGTCATCGGTGCCTTTTACCGTCTACGCTTGGAGAGCTCGGGACGCCATAAGCGCTCGCCTCCGCGAATGGGAGACCTGTCGCCATCATGGCAACAAACAAGCCTTGCTGCCGTTTGTGTCTTCCGTGCGCTTTCTGGGCTTCGAAAATTCTTCCGACGAGGTTCGAGAGCAAAACGTCTCCTCGTCAGCTTGGCGTGGTCCTATAACCCGAGGAAAAAGCCCCGATGTCTCTTTCTAAGCGGAGAACCACCCCTAAATGTGTAGAAGTGAACTCGTGCTTGGCTAATCTTTCACGGGGGTGGGGGAGCTATAGGAAGGATCTGAAAAATTAAATAACTTTATTTTACAGACAGTCGGATAGGTCTGCTTCTTAAGCTCGGTGCTGGTGAACTATGAGAGGGCCTGTTAATAGCTGTGTGGAAAAACTGATTTGTTTGTTTTTTCCTAACTGGATATTGAGCGAGAAAGGGTGAGAAGTTTGTGGGCATCCTAATCTAGAGCTACCCAGTTTGGGCTGCAATCATCTGGACAACCACTAGATGATGGCTGAGGTGGGAAGGGTCTATAATTTTTTGCTGACGCCTGATGATTTGGCGGCTTTTTATAGCCCAGATATAAGTAGCTCATTTTTTTTTATTGTGAATATTATTACAGCAGTCAGGATTGGGTTTGCTAAAAACTGGAAAAATGAGAAATTACCTTTGGAAGACGAAATAATTAGGAAGATGATGGAATGTGCAGAGATGAGTAAATTGACATTTGAAATTAGAGATCAAGAAGATAAGCAATATTATGAAATATGGGATTTATTTTACCAGTGGTTAGAAGGAAAGATACGTTAGACAAGACAATATAAGATATGTAGATGAAAGACATGTTTAAGTGGAGATTGGACAAGAAGATATGTAAACACCCCTTCAGCACATTGTAATTGTTTGATGAGAATGTGTGTATTTTTTGTTGTTATGGAAAAATAAAAACTTAAAAAAAAAAAAGTAGCTCATTTTTTCTGCCAAGAAAGATAGTTTTCTTGTTTGTGAAATGTAATTTCCGGCAGCCAGGATGTCCAATGGAAAGTGAAGCTGGGAGTTTTAATTCAACATATGGGGGGGAAAAGTTCTCAATTTTTTCTTATTCAGGGTAGCTATTCAAGCGTTGCAATTGAAAGTTATTGCAGAGATTAGTAAAGATAGTGATATAGGTAAGGCAGTCTTGCCCACAGTGGTGTCTTCCAGATATGTTGACTGCAATTCCCATCAACCTGAAACAATATTTAATGGGAATTTTGTAGTCTTGTACACTTGACGAGTGCTGCATTGTGGAAGATCATAGCTACTTTAGCATTCAATTGAGGTTATTCGGGAATTATGTATTATTTTCTATATAATCTAGTATTGGAAGTTTTCTAAACAGGTGCAAAGCAAGATGAAAAATCAATGTACATCTACTCATAAGCACTATTGAATAATATAAGAAATTGTATACGATTGCTGCTTTTAAAGGTTTCAGAGGACTCTTACAGGAGTCCTTCTTGTATTGTTTTAACATCAGTTTCAATAAACAAAATAAGGTAAACAATAAAATATACGCTTCTCTTTAACTGAGTCAGTTACAGTATTACATTTTGAAACATTTGGAATATATCTGTATGAATGTGTATATTAATGGTTGGCTGATATCTGTTTCCAAGAAATTGTAAGAGTGTTTTAAAAAAATAAAATTAAGACCATTTATATTTAGTTTAAAGTCAGGGTTTCACATTTAGTAGTACAGCACTTATTTGCCCATCAGGTTTTGCAGTGGTAGCTCTTTGCTGACCATGCATAACAGCCTTTATCCTACTTCAATAGTGGATCAGAGGGGGAGATCTAGCTACTCATGTTATTCATGTTCTCATCACTACTTGGTTGAATTCCACAATGTGCTCCACATTGAACACTAGAAGTTACATTTGGCACCGAATAGTCCTCCTCTTAGCTGGCATGTGTCACCAGGAACATAAAACTCCTATATTCTTCCAGAACGTTTCTAGGTGCAATTCAAAGTGGTGTTTCACCTTACAAAGTCTCCAAAGGCTGATTTTGTTCTGTTGATTTTTCCCATTGTTTTATTATTACTTATTACATTACTTACCATTTATTTTTGATATTTAATATATGTGTTCATTTACTTCTGGGAGTCCTAGCAAATTATAGGTAGTCCTCATTTAATGACCACTCATTCAGCATCCATTCAAACTGCAGTTTTGCCTGGTCATAGATTACACACACAGAGTTTTAGTAGTCTGTAGACAGATGTGATTGAGTAGGCATAGCCCGGCGTTTAGTGCAAACCGGGCAAATATGTAATGCCATAATGATTTTGGGGAGTATAGTACAGATAGTCCTAGACTTGCAATCATAATTGAGCCTAAAATTTCCATGCTAAGCAAGTCAGTTGTTAAGTGAGTTTTGCTCCCTTTTATGACCCTTTTGCCACAATTAAGCAAATCACTGCAATTATTAAGTGATTTAAGTAGTCATTAAATGAATTTGGCTTCCTCCATTGACTTTTGTTGTTGGAAACTGACTGGGAAGGTTACCAATGATGATCACATTATTTCAGGACAATGTAATTATCATAAATACATAGCATTGCCAAGCACACAAATTTTGATTACATGACTATAGGAATGCTGCAAACTGGTCGTAAGTCACTTTTTTCAGTACCACTATAACTTCCAACAGTAACTAAATAAATGGTGGTTGTAAGTCAAGAACTACCTGTATATTATATTTTTCCACATGCTTAATTTGATATCTAAATTAAATGTCAACAGGCTGAAAAATCTGTGTCTGAAGTGATTGGGTGAATATGATATACCTAGGAGGTTATAATGGTTGAATAGACAACTACCTAAACATGGACCTTATTTGTCTAGTCTTTCTTCTAAATATAAAGAAGATCCTAACTTGGTACTATTTCTTGAAGACGTCCCAAATATTTTCAGGTAGCAGTATCTGATCTTCTTCAGAATCACTCCTCTTACTCTGGAGAAATAAAGTTGTCTTGTCATGGAAACATGCAACACTGGCTCAATAAGGTGAGGGTCTGTAGGCATGTCATTATTATACTAGTAAATAAACTGGAGTCTTCTTTCCAACTTGAAAAGAATTATGTGGCTGATAAGACGTTCCTGGCCTAAACATTGGAGTTTTAAAGCAAAGAGAAAACTTAATTATTCATCAGATGGGAGCTGTAACTTCATGTAAGAACTGCAATTGTTTGAAATAACAGATATGGACTGTACCCAGGGAGATCTTGTAGTTTGTTTGTTAAAATTATTTCCATAATGCTACATTCCAAAATGATTCCTGATGGTTTCTGGTAGTATTAAAAAAAATCATAAAAAGACAGTCATTAAAACTCAATTAAAATATCCAATTAACAGCATCACCTCAGCAACCAATCTCAATCATCTCCTTTTATAAATACTGTGAAGTGAGACTTGAATATTTCTTAATTATATTTTGTGTATTTTACAAAATGCTGCCTAGAATGCAGTTTAAATTCCTATTATGAATTATTACCAGCAATACCTTTTGCATTATGAATGTTTTAATAAACTGTTTTCAGCATTATAAAGTATAATATATTTAATGACTTGGAACAATATCTCAAACTAAATCATCTGGTACATAGCATAGTGCTGATTATCATATAGTGAAAACAGGAGTGGGGACACTTAGATACATTTGTAGGCAGTTCCCCTCTGTCACTGAAATCCCTAAAGTGAGGCAAACTTCCCAAACCGCCCAGTGTGGGAGACTATGGAATCTTGGTGGTTAGAGAAAGGATAGAAAATAGAAAATATGGTAATAGTGGAATGTAGTACCTTGGAAACAAATATTACTGCCTAGAACACTAAACTGGAACATTCCTGGTACCATGTATATATGTTAGTGGTTATGTGGTCTTCTCTTCGTGTTTGCTTCCAGTTAGAACTGCTTAGTGGAATAACTAGCGAATAGAATATTATTCTGTTTCTAATTTAACCCGGACTGGTAAGCTGCCAGTTAGGTAGCCATCCTGGTAAGAAAGAATAAGCTCTAGGCAACCAGTTTTTGAAAGCTAGAGGAGAACTCAAATGCAAATGGTTTTGATAATTATATGAAAAGGAACGGATCAGTAGGTATTTTTGTAGCTTGCTCGTGTTAAATATTGTGAAACTAACTTAGTCATCAGATAATAATAAATCTAGATGGCATTATAAATGAAGGGGAAAAATAAATATAATCTTATTTGTGTGCTCTGTTCTAGATTTTACTTTTTATTGTTGGCAATGTCCATTATCTTGTCTGCCTCAGTGGTCCGTGTGAGAGATGGACTCCCCTTATCCGCTTCTACTGATTATGAGCAAAACACAGCTGTACAGGAATGCCGAAAGTACTTTAAAGGTCTTGCAAAGAGACTCACTGAGCTTCCAGACCGATGCACCTTACAAGCAGGAAAGTATAACATAAAGTAAGTTTTCTTTGGCATGTGTATTCTTTCTGCTCTTTATTGTTTCATATAACCTAGATACAGTAGTTGCTCTAATAACAGTGAAGAAGGCATCTTTTTGCTACAGGACATTTAGAAATTACATTCTTGTTAAGAAGCATTCCTCCTCAAATCTGCAAATCTATTACTCTTATCTGCAGAGGCCCTGCTCTTGAACTACTGCCAGAACAAGGAGCTTAAGAGACAGGGCAACCCCTTTGAGGGATTTACTTATCACAGATTTGATTGCCCTAATGATTTCCGTAGAATTATTTTAAGCAAGATTCTTCTGGGTCCATCTCTTTGTGTCTCGAATATTGAATCTTTGGGCAGTGCAAGACTTGGCATAAAAAACTGCTTGCATGCTAACTTTGTTAACTGCAGTGTAATCTATGGCAGCACTTATAATTATATCATAGACTCAGTTGTATCTTCTATATTATTTAAGGAAGATAACCCTCTTATGCCACTTAACCCTATATTTTTATTGTACCAATATTATATTTTGAAAAGTTTATTTATAAAGAAAAACCAGATAAATTTTATAACGCTTTCCTTGTGTTTGTAAAATGCATCTTCTATATTATTTAAGAAGAATAAACTTGATGTTCCAATCTCCCCATTTTTCTGTACTATTATATTTTTGAAATTTTTTAAAGATGGGACAGGCAGATAGTATATTTTTTATAACATGTGCTACATACTTTTAATAGAATAGAATAGAATAGAATTTTATTGGCCAAGTGTGATTGGACACACAAGGAATTTGTCTTGGTGCATATGCTCTCAGTGTACATAAAAGAAAAGATACGTTCATCAAGGTACAACATTTACAACACAATTGATGGTCAATATATCAATATAAATCATAAGGATTGCCAGCAACAAGTTATAGTCATACAGTCATAAGTGGAAAGAGATTGGTGATGGGAACTATGAAACGATTAATAGTAGTGCAGATTCAGTAAATAGTCTGACAGTGTTGAGGGAATTATTTGTTTAGCAGAGTGATGGCCTTCGGGAAAAAACTGTTCTTGTGTCTAGTTGTTCTGGTGTGCAGTGCTCTATAGCGT
Organism: Ahaetulla prasina; assembly: GCF_028640845.1. Lineage (NCBI taxonomy): Eukaryota > Metazoa > Chordata > Lepidosauria > Squamata > Colubridae > Ahaetulla > Ahaetulla prasina. Next base: position 246,199,967 of record NC_080539.1, on the reverse strand, counting down.
CGTTTTGAGGGTAGGAGTTGAAACAGTTTATGTCCAGGATGCGAGGGATCTGCAAATATTTTCACGGCTCTCTTCTTGATTCGTGCAGTATACAGGTCCTCAATGGAAGGCAAGTTGGTAGCAATTATTTTTTCTGCAGTTCTAATTATCCTCTGAAGTCTGTGTTTTTCTTGTTGGGTTGCAGAACCGAACCAGACAGTTATAGAGGTGCAAATGACAGACTCAATAATTCCTCTGTAGAAGATGAACTTTAAGATGAACTTTAAGATGAACTTTAAGATGAACTACCCTCTAGGTTACATTTTATCAAGAAAATAAATGGGAAAATCTGTGTAATTCTGTGTAAAGGAATGTAAATTGCCTCATGCACAATGCAAAGATAGAATATTTATCTTATTGACATTTATACCCTCTGCATTTGATGGATTCAATCTTAATATATAAATTTCCTGAGATACTTCTGATAAATTCTTGATGTTTCAGAAATAAAATATTCCTAAAATAAACAAGCAAATGTATCAGCATAATTATTTAAGCAATGTTGAATGTATGGCATATGCACAAAATTGTCTTAGAATTGCTGTTTTGAATGCATAAGAAAATGATGGATTAATGGATTATTTTAACAGAATTCTTCATAAATGAAAAGCATAAGCATATGCTAAAATTTTAATTAGAAGTGCAGATTTTTACATTTTATAATAAATTGACTTAATGTCCTGCTGGATTCTGATGAAGAGGCATCCTTGCTAAAAAAACATTTCACTCTCTCACGCAGTGAGATAATTCTGTTGGCCTTTTTTGTTATGGAATGAAATAGATGTGTAGTTAGGAATAACTGATAAATAAAATATTTTGAAAACCGTAGCCTTTATTTATCTATTTCCTCTCTTCCTCTTTGAAGGAGAAAAACTCATCTTCATTCTTCTGATGTTTTTAAGTATATTTGTATATGAGAGAACAAGGGAGATACAAATTATGCTACACCCATACTTATCCATCCCCCCACCTGCCCTCTTTTTAAAGAACATATTAACTACTAATAGGTAATAGCAAAACATTAAATCCAAGTAAAACTTAATTGTTCTGTGAAAATAGCATTATAGTTAGAGATAGATAGAATATTATAATCTCCTTACGGAACTATGGAACCATGCTGGGAAGAGTTCAGTGGCTTCTGGGGATACATTCTCTGAATCAGAAATAGCCTGGATCTAAAACATGTCCAGCATACTTTAAACTGCTTCTGGTTCAAAAGATTTACCTTTGGGAATCACTCCCAGAACAGCATGATCCAAGACGAGGTTCAGCAAGATCACATTCTGTTTTTGATTCAGTGAGTTTTGTATGCCCTTAATTTATTTTCTCATGAATAGTAATACTTTCATTAGACTCATCATTATTTCTCTTGTTGTAGTTATGTGTAAAGCCTACCTAAACTAATCTGTGAATACATTATTTTAATTTTGAAATATTAAAGACACATTTTTCCTCCCCCACCAAAACACAGCTTTATTAGTTCCCTGGGAGTGAGTTATATGATGCTCTGCACTGAAAATTATCCCAACGTCCTTGCCTTCTGCTTCCTGGATGAGCTTCAAAAGGAGTTCATTACCACATACAACATGATGAAGACAAATACAGCAGTCAGACCTTACTGTTTCATTGAATTTGGTAAGGGGTTCATCACTTTCTTCAAGAACTGGCTTGATTTTGGGCTTCTAAACGTGTGTAATATATTTACTTCAGCATAGTTTACAAAATGTAGTATTTTGCATTCTTTTTAGTTATGACATAAAAGAACACAACTTGGCATTAAAATATTCATTCAATCACTGTTTGATTCACAAGCAATGTACAGTGATCTAAAAATCACTTCCAAATGCGTGACAACAATATTATTTCATAGGGATTTGGAGCAGCCCAATGGATCTGTTTTATTCAGGAGTAATTCTCCTGCAGATATGGAATCCGGATCTTCTACACTTATGAACAAGGAGGAAAAGGTGCTTTAGAATATCTAGGAGGTTTAGATTTTTGCTGCCTCTTGCAACTTACCATGAATATGTGATGAATTGCATTACTAATATTTAGTATATATTGACCTGTCAGTTTCATTAAAACTGCCTAATGTTTAAATCATTTTTGTTAAATGTTTTCCATAGACACATGTTCATGCTCTCTCTTTCTTGCACTCTGTTTATAATCTTCTGCGGCCTGAGATTTTATTTTTTTTTGAAATGACTATTTAAGACACCAGTGGTTTATTGTTGTTTGAGTGCATGGTTTTATGAATGTCCTGCCTTGGTATGGGTTCTCAAGGCAATATTTATGGGAGTCTTCTATGGTGTTACCTTCAAAACAGAAAGCTTGTGAAATAGGTAGAACTTGAGAGTGGTTGAGGTCAATTTTAATATCCTTAGTGCATAAGTAAATTATATTGGAAATACATTTAATTTCATTATTTGTGTTTGTTAATCTACAAACCATGATCTTATAGAAGCTTTGTAGTCCTAAAAATCCTATTAATGGGATCTGCCATATATATGGAATAATTCAAAAAGCAGCCCTACTTTTTTTAAAAAAACCAAACTCTAATCTAACAAAAGTAGAGAGGAAAGCCATATTTTTTATTTTTCAGAGATCCAAGGCTCAACTTTCATTGAATTTGTAATATCAGAAATATCATATTATAAGATTATATACACACTTGGAAACCAGAAAAGGGCTTACTACTCAGAATTGAAATAAACTTTAACATGGACAAATGTCTGGAGTACTGGTACTTGTTCATATTACAAAGCCTTAAAAATTGGCATAATTTATAAACAGTCCACAGTTTTCAGAAACCAGAGGAATGTACAGTAAGACATGGGATGACTATATTTCACACAGCTTGATGTCTCTTAGGGCCCTGTGTTCTGCTTATTTTATGACCATCTCACTTAATGCCTACTGTTTCCGTGGGGAGACAATAAAATTTATATATTTATTTCTGTCATATCCTACAGTAATCTGCATAGATTCCTGGTGATTCACAACATTAAAACAATATTGAAACCAAGGCAACAATATAGTAATAATGCACTGCAGTAATACAGATGGCATGAATTCCTCATTCCCCAAATACTGTCTGGAAAATCTCTGATTTTAATAGCTTCTGGAAAGCTATTAAAATGGGTGCTGATCTGAGCTCAGTGGGGAAGCTGTTTCCATAAAATAAAGACTGCAGCAGAAAAAACATTGCCTCTGAGCCTTTCTTCGTTAACCACCTTAATAGGAAGCAGTTAACTGTTAACATATTTTTGGAGGGAAGTGTACCAGTTGCCCCCTCAGATCCTGTTCATTCATTCTGGCAGAGGATGTGTTCATCCTGGGGTGGATGAGCAAAGAACATCTGGATTATGTGCCAAGGATATAATATCCCCAGCAGGTTCCCCTAAGGTCTAAAATTCATCACAGTCACTAGCTAAAGAAGTGAAAATTATCAAAAGAAGAAGAGGAACCAAAACCAAGAAAGACAAAGAACTTAATCAAAACTTTCGAAGAGCTGTTAGAAAGATACAAGAAGAAGTATTACAAGAACTTCTGTAAAGACATTGAAGGCAGACAGGAGTTCAAAAAGACCTCTGAACTCAGATTTCAACCTCGAATTAGCATACCAAAAGATGCCAGTAGATAGATAACGCAGATGCTACTCCATGTAAAGTACATTGCAGTAATCTAGTCATCTGGGAATAATTACTTGAACCACATTGCCAGTAATAATGAAATAGTGCATTTCACCTCTCAGCTTTATAATAATATACTCATTTTTTAAAAAATATTTTATTGACAATAAAGGGTGCAAATCTAAGTGAGATTACACTGGGGTAAACTCTTAAGAATTTAAATGGATTATATTTTTATGTCAACGTGTATAATGGCGCATCAGGTTTGATAAGCACAGTGATACTTACCATGAAATTATACTTAGGCTGAGAATAAGTAGAAATGTTTAAAAAACCACCATTTCACCACCCTTGCAGTCACTATAATGTGTATTTTGCTAACTATTAATTTGTGGTTGTCACGCTGTGCTTATATTCTATAGGAAAGTATTTCAGGCTATAGGTGATGGCATTCTAAATATTGTGAATATAATGCCTTTATTCAGAAAACTGCCTGGAGCTCAGAACAAATGCTTATTTTTCCTAAGAAAGTTCTCTGAATTACAAGAAAAATTAAATCAAGTGTAATTAATTAATTATATTAGTTGCACTTTCAGGCTTGCCATTGCATGCAACATTAGTTTATTCATAATTAAAATTGTAGCATTTAATCTTCTGGTGCTGCAAAATTAATTAGCCCATGATATACTAGGTAGAAAGCAGCAGCAGCATTAAAATTTTCCATAGTGGATGTAAGTATTTTAAATAATGAATTCAAATGTGTGCATCTGAGATGTATGTTGTCCATAAAGCTATGGGGTCCCCAGTGATGTTTTCATCAAAAATCTAAAGGGGGTTGCTTTAATTTTATACAGATAATTTTATTCAGAGGACCAAACAAAGATACAACAATCCACGATCTCTGTCAACAAGGATAAATCTTGCTGACATGCAAACAGAAATTAGACTGAGACCACCTTACCAGATTTCCCTGTCAGAACTCTGTTCAGCCAATGGATATCCATATGGATCTCTACAAGAAAACAAAGACACAAGAAAAATGTCTCCAGGTGAGATGATGGATTTAAGTTTACTTATTCAAATTTACTTATTTTGGGATAAAGGTAGAGATTGATCTGTTTGGTTTACTGCATTCCTTTTGTAAATTTCATGACCAACTGCAACATGAGGACTTTGGTAATGTTGGATTTTGAATGACTTACTTAAGCTCAGATGGGGGAAGGGATTCTGAGCTGGTTTCTCAGTACAGTGTGAAGAACTTCTTTTCCTTGGTGTCCCAGTGAAAAGTTACTGTTCACAAAGATAGTTTCATCACATTATGAATGATGTGTGTGTATGAGAGAGAGGGAATTAGGGACTTTGACCCAGAAAAAGATAAGAGTGCCGTCTCCCAGGAAACCATAGATTTGATAAGTCATTATTCTCCCTAAAATCAGAAGACGAGATTGAATGAGAATGAATACCCAATCCCTGGCCAATTGTTTCAATGACATCATAAAATTCTACATTAAAAAACAATGATAGAACTTGATCAGTCTATAGTGGTCATCTATAAGAACTCAGTGTTGTAATGGAGATTAAGAACTAATTTTAAAGCCTATTTTATTATGGTGGTTTTGACAAGTAGATTTTAGATATATGTTTGAATGAGTATTTAAAACTATTCTTTTATCCCAGTAGCTTCTCCCCAATTACATGTTAAGCTGTCCACAACTTGGACAGCTTAACATGTAACAACTTTGCTTTGCTTCTTGGTAGCAAAGTTTGGAAAAAGCACTGGTCAGACAGAAGCAGTCATCTTCTCTAGAGAAATGGCCTTTGTCATTTCTGAGCATTTTCTGACTTCATGAACTACTTTGGAGAGCCTTTTCTGCCCACAAGGTAGAATGGCACCCCTCTTTCTATCAGTGTTACAGCTCATTAACTTCATTGTTGGCACCTTTACACTTCGCTGATTTAGACAGAATGATTTAACATATGGTTCGTTCACCTTATTGTCTCTCTCTCTATGTTGCCTAGACTACAGGGGGTTTTGCCCTGTGGTTCCCCCCCATTCAATTTCTGTCTCAATTGTAGAATCTCATAATAACACTTGTACACACATTCAGTTTGAATTGGCAGTTATGTGTGCGTATAGTTGGCATTTCGTGGAAGAGATGAATATCAGGAAAGGTGCTTACAGTCTATATTCTCTTTGCTCTTTATCTTTGCTTCTTCATCGCTCTTGCAATCATGGAGAGAATGGCAAATTTGGAGCTCTTTTGTATCCCAGAAAAATAAAATGCCTACTAGAGTGTGGGGTCCTTGGGGCTTTTCTGAGCTTGGTGGTTTTCTTGCAGAAGTTTCATTACCAAAGTAGGTAACATCTTCATATTGCTAATGAAATGTCTGCAAGAAAACCATCAAGCTCAGAGACACCCAAGGACCCCCCAGTTCAGAACTACATATATTTCTATTGAAATATAAGAGTTTCAAAATCTTGTGAGTTGTCATACATCTTTTAGCTTTCCTCTGATTCATTTTGCAATGTTCTGTTCAACAGAGGTCTAAAACCAAACCCATCTCGCAGAACCCCTTTAGGATCAGCATGGCCTGCCATTAGATAAGAGATATCCATATAGTTGACCAAAGGATAATTGGCTAGAATTAGAATTAATTAAAAAAAGGAAATGAGTCTGGAATATTTTTTGTACTATTCCATATCTTATAATGAAAAATATATGCATATGGGGCGTTTGTAATCTTCTGTACCCTCTTTCAGAAGTAACTTTTGATGCTTCTGAATAAGTATATTTACCATGGGCTTTAAAATCACTCTTTAGTCCTGTAACATGCTTTAACAAAGAAAAAACTGAAATGTGAAAAAGTACAATTTTAAAAGCCTTATTTTACTTATTCATTGGCTAATTGTAACTTTATGTCTGTGTTTTTATTTTGTGAATTTAAGTCTTACACTGCATAGTTTAGGTACATTAGTTTGATACAGGTAGTCCTTGACTTACAACCATTCATTTAGTGGCCATTTGAAGTTACAGTGGCACTGGAAAACGTGAGATGACCATTTCTCACATGACTTATAGCATCTCCATGGTCATACGATCAAAATTTGAATGTATGCAAATGTATTTATGATATTTGCAGTGTCCTGGGTCATGTGATCACCTTTTGCGACCAGACAAGCAAAGTCAATGGGGAAATCAGATTCACTTAACAACCATGTTACTAACTTAACAACCAGTGATTCACTTAACAACTGTGGCAAGAAAGATTGTAAAATTAACAACTGTCTCATTTAGTAATGGAAATTATGAGTTCGGTTGTGGTCATAAGTCGAGGACTACCTGCATGTTATTACATCTTGTAGAAATGAAGTTTCTAGTTAAGCAAACAAAATAAATACATTTTTCTACTAGGGGGAGGCTGCATTTTAATCTGCACAATAATTCAGCAATTTCTAATGTGCATTTCCAGGTAAACATAAAAGTTGCAAATTGACCACTCATGCCCTCAATTAAGCTTTGTTTCCTCATTTAAAGTATTTTGTCTAGAACAAGACAAAAACTGAGAAAAATAGCATTAGCAGGTTTTGCTCAAACATTAAAAAAAGCTTTTAAAATATTTATAATATTTTCTTCTCTCTGCTACCAGCCCCTCACCAACGACTGGAACCTGTGACGCTATCGGGAATTGTTTCCTTTCTTCTTAGCCTTTTATGTGCTGCTTTGAATTTAATTCGTGGTTTTCATGCTATAGAGAGTCTTCTACAGGTACTGTTATATTCATAACTTTGAAACAAGAAAAAATATTTTTAAGATTAAGAGTGTAACTTTATTTTTTCAAATAATTTAACAGCGTTTAGCAGTAAAATAACTCTGGAATAGTAATTGGATAAGACCATTGTCTTTCCCTATCAGGCTGAATTTGCATTCCTGAGCTGAAGTGTTTGCCATCTCAGTTTCCTAGTTTCATGAAAGAGCAAGAGGGGTTTTTGATGCAGACATGTTACAGACATAATTCTCTTTTTCTTTTTCTCTCTCCCCCCACCCTCCCCTCTTTCCTTCCCTCCCTCCCTCTTCACCCAGCTTTCTTAAAAGGAAATAGAGGCCATAGATAAATCTGGAATGGACTATGTTAAATGTCTAAAAGCTGCATTCCTTGTTAAATAGTCAAGGGAAGTGGGAATCTGGGTTGCTTATCTATGTCTGTCACATAAAATAGGTTGACGCTGATATGTTTTAAGTGTTTTCCTAGTGCCATGATGGCGAACCTATGGCACGTGTGCTGGAAGTGGTACGCAGAGCCATTTCACCTGGCACGCACGGTGTCGGCCATTCCTCTTCCGGGTTTCCAGCGCACGCATGTGCATTGGCCAGCTAGTCTTCTAGTTATTGGTGCACATGCTCATGCAATGAACAGCTGATCTTCATGTGTGCGGCAGTGCCAGAAACTGGAAGTTCAGCTGGCCAGCTGATTGTCGCGCACACATGTGTGCCAGTAAACAGAAGACTAGCTGACTGGTGCGCATGCATACATACCCCAGGACATTCACCCCCTTGCCAGCTAGGAGCGCTCCCCAGGTCCAAAAAATCGATTTGGCAAATAAGCACCCTGGTCCCGATCTCTCCTGAATAGCCTTCAGACATGAACTGAACCCGCACTGCAGCCACACGTTAATTTACAGGGGCCTCTACTTTCAGTAATACCATCCAGGTGCTGGTGGGTGGGTAGGGGGATCGAGAGAGTCAAGGGTTAACTTTTCAGCACCTCCCATCCCACGATCCAAACCCAACTAGCTTCTCCACGTCCCAAGGATACCTTCCCCTGCGTTCAGCAGCCACTTCTACTGGCTTCACCTTCTTGCAACCACCCGAGCCAACTGTTGCAAGCTGAGGAGGATGCGGGGCAACAATCGCATCCCTGTCTCGAAGTCCCCTCTCGACTCCGGATGGGTCTTGCAGCCAATGTTGGGGAAGGAGCAGAAGGGCGGCTGGCTTGGCCATTGGCTCAACTGGCAGCGCAGCAGTGGGTATGGTGGAGATCGGGCGACAGATCCAACCCCAGGCGGTGCGGCACCCCCACCTGACCCCCACCGACGAGCCAGGCTCTCCGGCCATCGCAGGGGGAGGTGGCATGCCCACAGTCCATGGGACATGTGCAGCCGGTGGAGCGAGTCAAGAGGGTTTCTTGGCCCTGCTTTGACGGCCATGTTGTCACCTGTGCAGGCAGCCCATCCTCCCCACCCTCACCAGCTGCTGGTCCACCAAAGCCCCACCAGCTAAACCTGTTGGGCCGACGGTTCCCAGCAGGAGGACCCCCACAGGCAGGGCGGCAGAGGCCGTGCATTCGGAGGCCGAAGTAGCCTGTCCAAGACGCTACCAGACGGGGAACAGCCGCTTCTTTGTCTCACCAGGGAACGGGCTGGTACCTGGTTGCCCTCTGGCCCGGTGATGCATGCTGAGCTCGCCAAAAGACTCACAGTCAAGCGTGGCAGGGTGATGTGGTTCTCGGCATGGGGCAGCCGGGTTGCTCAAGTGTCCCAACCCACCAGGCAAGGGAAAAGTAGTGGTGGGCCCTGCCTGGCTGTGGCCCACAGAAAGCCTGGCTGGCAAATGGCTGGGGAAGCCTGCGGGCGGTGGACCGGCAGGGGAGTCACGAAGCTGCCAAAGTGGCTGAGAGGCAGAGATTCGGCCGAGGCTGACAGACCGAGAGGCCGCTGGTCTGTGGTCACCTGGCTCCCTTTGTAGTCCACACATGTATTGAAAATGACAGATGAATAAAATTTCCAAAGTGAAACAATCTCAGCTGAAAAGGAAAAAAAAATGTATCTCAGCTAAGAGTAAAAAAAAATGCTGCCCCGTGCACCTCAGCTGGCCAGTTGGGCGGGGAGGGAGGGGGGGAAGCCCAGGTCACCCGTCCTTGCCACCGCCACCCCCTCACCCCTGGTGGCGGTTGCTGTCGCTCTGCCACTTCCAGGCATGGAGCAGGCTGTTCCTGCCAGCAAAGGTTGGTGGAGGAGGCTTTCCAGGTCCAAAAAAAGGCATAGGAGGGGCGAAAGCACATGCGCAGGGGGCTGGAGGTGTATCCGCGGTTTGGGGCGCATGCGTGGGGCAGGGTCCTCTGCGCCTGTGCAGTGGGGTGTGCATTGCATTATGGGTGCTGGCACGCGTGTGAGTTGTCGCTTATGTGCACTTTCAGTACCCCAAGGAAAAAAGGGTTCGCCATCACTGTTCTAGTGCATGCTAATATTTGCTGCTGATTATAAGGGAATTCAGAATGTATTAATCCAGACAGATATGCTATTTCAGATAATTCCTTATGAAGGGATGGAATCACTATATCCATGGTGAGAGTCAAAGACATTTGCACATCACATTTGCGCTCTCTCTTCCCACTCCCTCTCCCTCCCCCTCCCCCTCATTCTCTCTCGTTCTGCCTGTCTCTGTCTCTCCCTCTTAGAATCTTAGAATGCAGACATGCTACAAAAACTCCCTCTACTTTTGAAGATGAGAATGTGTACCGGGGTGGGTTTCAACATTTTTTACTACTGGTTCTGTGGGTGTGGCTTGGGGGGCATGGCTTGGTGGCCGTGGCAGGGGAAGGATACTGTAAAATCTCCATTCCCACCCCAATCCAGGGGAAGATTACTGCAAAATCCCCATTTCCTCCCAATAAACTGGGACTCAGGAAGCAGAGAATAGATGGGGGCAGGGCCAGTCAGCATTTTTACGACTGGTTCTCTGAACTACTCAAAATTTCCGCTTCCGGGGAGACGACTTCCGGTGTCCAGTGGCAACGGTCGTCTGGAGGCTTCTCCTGCCTCCAGTGCCCGAATCCGGCCGCCGCCGAGGCCCCCAGGGGCCAGGTGTTCCGAAAAGGACACCTGCCGCACGGACGGCTCGCCAGGGGTCTCCCAGCCGACATACAGGACTGGGGGGACCGATGCTGGCGCGTCCTAGGCTCGGCGGGGTTTGGAGGCCACAGGCCACGGCCATTACTTTGGTCGTCGCCTGGGCGCTGTGCCCGGTGACACGGGGCTTTGGATTTATAACTGCAGCAGCCTGGTGGTGAACAGGAGCGGAGAAGAATTGAGGAATGGAGAAGGGAAGGGATATCGGTGGCGAGTGGAGTGCTCCGGAGTGCGGGGGTTTTCTCCCCTGCGGTTGGAAGGAGCACGAGTCATTCTGGAGAGAGGAGAACTTAAAATAAGAAGATTACCGGTTTTGTGGAGCTCTGGAGAGAAGAGGTGATGGAGAAATTTAGGAGGGAGGTTTGAGGCCCCCCTCCTCTGGGGAACAGTGGTGGCGCCCAGCCTTCACTATGAGAATCTTGATGACATCACTTCCCTTCGGCTTCCTGGTTGACTAACTGTACTCTGGACTCGTTGCTCCTGTGGGTGCCCCCTGGTGGATCCGGAGGAAATTACAAGGGTACTGTGCTTGCCTGAGGATTTTGAATTTTTTTTTTAAATGGCAAAGGTCAGAGCCCAACTGCTGGAGAGATGGAGAGAATTCTGGAAAAGTTATCCAATATGGACAAGAAACTGGATGATTTGCAAAGAGGCCAAACGGAAATAAGAGCAGAAATTGTGACTATCCAAAAGGATTTAAAGGATACTCAACAAGTCTCAGCAGAAAACAAGCAGAAAGTGGAAGGTCTGAGGGTGAGATGCGGGCAGTGCAGAAAAGAGAGGAGACGACAGGCAATGCTGTGCTTGGACTACAGATGGATAAAATGTCTTATTTCCTTAGGTTTCAAAATTTGGAAGAAGTGGACCAAGAAGATTTGAGAGATGTTGTGACTAAATTGTTGGGAGAATTTCTTGGGAGAGGTGTTGATTTCATGAATTGGGATGTGGATCGAGTTTATAGAGTTAATTCACAATATGCACGCACGCATGCAGTTCCCAGAGAGGTTCATGTCAAATTTGTGAGAAGAGAGACGAGATGAAATTCTTAGAAAACATAGGAGTGGGGCACTGACTTATAGGGGCAGGAGATAGCCATTCTGAGGCAGATTCCCAGACAGGTACGTGAAATGAGAAAGAAATATTACTTTTGTCAAGCAAATTGTACCAGAAGGAGTAGGCTTCAGATGGCTGATGCCAGAGGATTGATGATTTTCCGGGAGGGCATTACGAAAAAATTAGTACAATTGCGGAGGCTACGGCCTCGTGGAGGAACACAAAGCCCTCCTGGAATTAGATGACCCAGGAATTGAAGAAGGGAGGTTATAGACCATGGGGCGGAGGCGGCTGCCGCTGTTGCGGCCCTGGAGTTGGGTCAGGCTGAACCCAGAGTTCTGAGATCCAAAACTAGGAAGTGACAAAGATATTTGGTATTGTGTTGGTTTTCCTTATTCTCTTTTGTATGATATTCTGTTTATTCTTGACCCTTCTTTATTGCGTATGTAAGATTTGTAAACTTAGCTATTTCGTGTTACCTGCTTGCCATATGGCTGTTGTATGTGTTTAAAATTTGAGTAAAATTCTTATCTTGCATAAGAAAAATGAAAATTTACCATACCTGATATGTATTTGTATAAACCTTTTTTGACCAATAAAAACTTTTTGAACAAAAAAAAAAAAAAAAAAAAAAAAAAAATTCCGCTTCCGGTTCTCCAGAACTGATCAGAACCTGCTAAAGCCCACCTCTGATGTGTACATATTGTCCACTTATTAACAAAGGCGATACCTTGATTGCTTTAGTATTTCCTTGTTTTAGTCTACCATGCGTATTAAAAGGTTAAAAACTTTGATTTCAAAACTGTATTTATCAATTGAGTTAAATTTCTGCCTTTTGTATTATTATTAATGAACAGTATGTGCTTTGGGCACCATTCCAGTCTTCCTCTGCATTTTTCTCCCTCCCCTGTTACTTACCTGAATACATTCACATATTCCTCTTTTCTCTCTCGCCCTCTCAGATGGAAGAACTCCTTTTTCTGGGAAGCAGGCCAACTGTAAACAATTATATATAATCCATTTGTACAGTGTAGTCATATAAAACACATATGGTGGGAAGGCAGGAATTTTGTTCTGGGTTAAACGGTCAAGTCCATTGAGAAACAAATGGGATTCGGATCTTCTGGGTCCAGATTCCCTGCCTAGGATCTTTAGGTATTCCAACTGACAGGAAAGTGCTGTATTATTCTTAGCTCTCTTGCCAAAATAATTGAATTTGTTCTCTGGGTTCCATGATTTATTAGTTTATAATTTTACTTTGTGAGAGCATAGCACCATCTGCTGGCTATGTTCTATTTTACATGATTCTTATTGAACCAAACTGCTCTGGTTTAAAGCCAAACTAAATATGAAAACAGCTGATCAGTTTGTTTAAAGGCAATATGCAGAAATTACTTGAAGTGGTAGCAGGGCTTGTGTCCAGTTCTAAGATTAAAAGATAAACATCAGGCAAACTGCTAAATTTCCCATCTCAACCCGGTCAAGACTTTACATAATCTGTCATGAAAACTTTACTTTTCTCCCAAGCTATTGATGGAACAGTCTACACAGGGCTTCAGGGAGAGTAGCCATGGATGGGAAATCAATTGACCCTTCTCACCCAAATGCTTAATACAGATTTATTGACCCACCAGTAAATCCCAGGGAGCAGTCAGTAAATGGAAAGAAAACACAGGTCACTTCTAGTTATTTGTCTAACTTGGTAATGTGATCAGCTGGACAGATATCAGGACCATTTTAATTTCAGTTTCTAATTACAGTACAAGGCTCCTCATGTGTGTGTTAAAATGAAGATGGATGACATCCAATTCATGCTTGTGGTTCCTGACTAGGGAAGGAAACTGCTGCTGCTGTTGTTGTTTATGATGATGATATGCAAGGATATTGATACAATTGACCATAGAAGACACCAAACTGCCAAACTCAATACAGGAAAGACTTGATTGAGTTCTGGAAAAGAGGTTCCAGAATTTCAGTATTTAAGATAGTAGTCTGTCTTCTTTACACACCATAAAATATGTTGATTTGAGAATGCTTATTGTGCCCTTTTTTTCAGAATGAAGAAGATGACTTCAGTTTTGTTATTGCCTTTTTCCTCGGCACAGCAGCTTGTTTATATCAGGTATATATGTATGTATGTATATATGTTTTGTCACTGGTCACAGCCCAGAACAGGCTTTAGGTTATAAGCATTCTCAGAACTCCACTGGATTTGGTCATTCTGCCTAGATGCTTGACTAATAAAAAATGAACCACATTGAATATATTCTAAGTGTGTGTTGGGGGGGTATTGCACAAGTTATTTTGGTGGGTTTGTACTATCACTGTAAAATTTTGTTGCTTTTATATGGTTCATTTAAATGATGCAAGGTGTGAGACATACTATGTTATGTTGCAAAGTAAATCTCTTTGAGTGCCGGAAGAGCATTCAGAGATAAAAGAGATATCTTCTTTATCTTCAGAACTCACCTTATTTTGTATTATGCATGATATTTGATAGAATTGCAGTTCAAGAAATTACTTAAAACATTGCAGTCAGTATAAAACAAATTTTACCTAAACACTCTATGTTGCCCAGAACATCCAGATTCTAATAGTCAACCAAGAGCACTATTATCATCTCTATATGGCTTCACAAGGCAGACTTGAGTGACAAATTTTAGTTTTCTGATGTGAGAATTTCTGAAAAGTCTTCAAAGTCAGAGGAAAGCAAACAGGTCTTTTCTTCCCCAAAAGAATAACAGTAGTATTGAAACTGTTTTTTTTCTTTATGTTGAGTAGAGGACTTTTTCTCTACTCACTTTCTTTGATCTCTACAGAATCGAGTAAAGTCCTACAAGCTATCGTTTAACTATGATCATTATTTTTTTTCTTTGCAGTGCTATCTGTTTGCATATTGCACGAGTTGGCGGAACATTAAATCTTTCCTAACATTTGGCTTAATCTGCTTGTGTAATATGTACCTATATGAATTGCGCAATCTCTGGCAGATCTTTTTTCATGTGACTGTGGGTGCTTTTTTAACGTTGCAAATCCGGCTAAGGCAGCCACAAGGAAAAGCTCCCGATTACAATGTGTGACGGATGTCCTCTGATAGTTTCACGGCAAACTTCATCCAAACAGTATTCTTCTCAGGACTGAAAAGCTTTGCTGTACGAAGAGAAGTTCCATGTACTCTGAGACACTAATAAGTCGACAGTGAAATTCTTCCTTAAAGAATTAAAAAAAAAAAAGTTTCAGAAACTAATTGGGATACAAATGCAATCCAATGCTGGAGAATATACCCCAAGGATAAATGAGAATTTGGAGGGCAGCATGAAAAGCTCCATATTCAGAACTCTGACAACGACAAGAATCTGTATTGGACCTGCTCGGCATATTAAGTGATTTCTCCAGTCCCAAGCCAGTTTTGCCTTTGTGAGGCAAGAGAAAAGGCTGAAATAAAGGGATGGTATTGCATATTAACAAACAGTTCGGTATGAATGAATTCCTAAATGCCAGATTATTGGATTGCACATAAATTTAATGGTGTGTGTCTGCATTTTCCTTAATTAAAACCTAACCCGGAAACCATCTGTTCCTGGGGATTAGTTCTTGAGCCCCAAAGGCCTGCCATCTAATGCTGAGTTAATTATGAACTGCATTAGTACTTCTTTTCCTTCTGTTTTCTTTCATGTGTTTTGAGAGACAGTTAGAAAATGATCTTATCTGTCCCAATGCATCAATAACATGACCACATTTTCTCTTTGGTTCCTTATCTAAAGTTTGAAGATTTAAAAAAAAAATCACTGTGATGATATAGTGGGAGGAGACAGACATTTTCTCTGTATAATATAAAATTGGAAAAGAAATTAAACAGGTGACTAGATGGGATGCGGGTTAATTTTTAGCCATTTCTCTCTCTCATGAAAGTATTTGGAGCAGACGAAACAGTTTTGGATCATTGCAATTTATTTATTTATTCGTATTATAACAGATTATAACACTGACAGAGCTCTAGGCAGTAAACACAATCCTTCCACCTTTCTCATGAATCACATGACTTGGTCTGAGAGAGCATGTCTTGTCCAATGTCATCCAGACGGTTGCTGTGCCTGAAGATGTACTAACACCTGGTCTTCCTGCTAGATCACTGTGGCTGTCATTGCCAATGTATAAACTGCAACGTGAACCACCTGTGCTAGCTAACTTTCGCATCCCCTGCAGATAAGGTACAAATAACATGGTAAGATGGAGGCTACAGCTATCCCCCCCCCCCCAAACACAGAGATTCAGTGTCTGAATTAAGCTTGTTTAGGCAAAAAGTAGGGCTTGACATTTAAAAAGATGAGTGCTATGAGCTAATTCCAGATGAAATTAGGAGCCATTAAAGTTCACTGAAATCAATACAAGGACCTTTAAGTTCATTTGAGATACTATCTCTGATGTGGGAATACAAGAACTGTTCAGAATATTGTTGAATATTGTCTAGCAATTTCTTAGCCTCTGAATGGTACTAATTTCTTAAATTTCTCTGGGTGAATTCTGTTGCAGAATAGAGTAAGACCGTGGTTCTCAACCTGTGGTCCATGGACTGCTGGAGGGTCATGATGTCATATGGGGGGGCGTCCACAAAGGCTTGAAGAAATGTTATGATTTAAATTTTGAGTTAAGCCTTGGGGGTCCGTGGCCATGGTCCGTGGCTACAAAAGGTATTTAAAGGAGGTCCATGGTGAAAAAATGGTTGAGAACCACTGGAGTAAAATCATATTGTCGACATTGGAAGAGCTAGGCAAAATTTGGTTCCAGCAAAAACTATTATTAAAAATTCCTCTTTGCATTATTAAATTACAATTTCTTACAACATTTGATTTTAAGGAAGAATTGTATTGAAGCACTTGTGCTAAAAGATAATTGGAAATTTTTCTTAAAAGGCTGCAAAAGAGGTGGATTTGTTTTTGGAGTACCTAATCCCCACTAATAACCTATTTGTTTCTTGACTTGAGTTGCATGTCATCTGCAAGTAGTGATAATTGTAGATTGATTCAGTAGAGGAAAAAGTCTTTGCTTGGGCTCGCATGGTACATTAAGCCATGATTTGCTTAATCACAATTTGAATAAGCCATAATTGGCTCAGTTAATATAATACAAAGCCAAAAAATAAATCTTACTGTGGCTTGGGTTTATACAAGCCCAACTTCTGTATTTTTGCCTGCAATATACAGTAATTTTCAGTGCTTCATGTATTAGATTCTTTTCTACAGTAATGTGATTAAGGTACTTTATGGGACTGCAATAAGCCAACAATGACAAGCCAGTGTTTTAATGCCTTAATTAAATTTATGGTGTGTATTCATAAATACACACCAGTAAAATAGCTCATGATAAATATTTCATTGAGGACCAAATGATGACTCTGTGTGTTCATATATATGTATATATTTTCCATTTTTCCAGAAAGAATATATCACAGAAAATATCTTTTGCTTTTTGTAATATAAATTTGCCTGCAGTTGTTTGTTGCTTGTTACCAGTTGTAGATTGATTCAGATAGGTGCCAAAGAGTTATTTTCAGTTAAGGATTGGGCAACTTTCATGAGTTTTAATTTCTAATGCCTCCCCCAAGTATGAATGCCATGTACTTGTGGTCAAAGATGAATGCCACTATATTCAACTATATGCAGATATCTTTCCACAAAGCTTGGTAGTAGATTTTTTTTGCTTGGATTTCAAAACTGTAGCTTGAAATGCTACTGCCATAATTATGCTTACAGGTCAGACTCTTTTATGGCTAAGACATCACTATAAATTATAATTAAATGAATTGGCAGTATTATATAATCGTACAATACAATAACTAATATACCAATCAATGTCCAAATGTACTAAGCCGTAGTCCAATTTAGTAAACATTTGTTCAGGTATCCAGGGTTGAAACTTATCCTCTGTTGCTGATGTCAAGCCCATAAAATACAGAAAGATTTCATCACGCTCTGTGATGGCAATATAACCAAATTCTGTGTTGTGTATGCAGAATTTTGTATCTTTGTAGTTGTCTAATTAGTGATAATTGCTGTTAGCTATTCAATGTTAGCTGCCAGCCCAGGCGTCATGGTCACTAGTTCCAATCAGCAATTTTCTGGAAGTTTTGGAAACCTAGTTTATAACATTTCCTGTGAAACAGAATAGTTTACTGCTTGCACACAGACTTGATTTTTAAAAAATGAATCTGACTGTTTATTCCCTCCATGCTGCTTAGAATGTTCTCAACATAAGCTATTTGGGTTTTTTGCTCTGTAAGTAAGCGCAAGAGAACAACTTAACAAGAAAAGGTTCTCTCTGTTGGATTCCATATTCCTTTTAACACCATTCCACATGCCCCCTAATTTCTTAATTTTTTCACACACACCTTATTCTAGTCATTTATTATCCAGCCAGAAGGTTGTGGAAAAGATGGTCAGACAGCAGCTACATAGGATTTTGGAATAAATTGTTTATCTGGACCTCTTTCAGTTGGATTTCAGACCAGGGTACAGTATCAGGACAACACTGGTCATACTTGTTGATTACCTTTGGCGGTTGATAGAGATGGAGGTTGTGCATCCATTCTTGTGCAACATGTTCTCTTGGGTTTTCAATATCATCAATCACAGTGTCCATTTGGATTGGTTATGGAAGATAGGAGTGGGAAAAACTATATTGCAACCTCAGCCTCCATTGATGGGGAGAGAGTGTGCTCCTGGCCTCTTATTTTGGGATTTCTCCAGGCTCAAGATTCCAAAAAACCCTCTCCTTTTTACATGGAACTACTAGGTAATGTCATTTGTCAGTTCAGGATCTATATCAGTATGCTGATGATTCCCAGTGCCCTGGTCACTTCATGATTGAATCAGTGCGGCATGCTATACATGGGACTACTCTTGAAGATCATCCGGAAGCTACAATTGGTTCAAAATGCGGTACATAAACAATAATGAGTAGCAGTAACTGCTGTTTGTCAGACTGCATTGGTTGTCAATCAACTTTCGGATGCAATTCAAGTTGCTGTCATCACCTATCAAGCCCTTCATGACACTGGGCTTGGATATGTGAGGAACTGCCTGTCTCCAGTTGTTTCTGCCTGTCTGGTACATTCAGGCAGTGAAGGTATGTGTTCCAGGTTCCTTTTACAGGTAGTCCTTGACTTAACAACCACAACTGACTCCAAATTTCTGTGACTAAGGAAGAGAGTTATTGAGTTTTGTTCCATTTTATGACCTTTCTTGCCACAGTTAAATGAATCACTGCAATTAAATGATTCTTAACGGTGGTTAATTGAATCTTGCTTCACTAATTACATTGTCATGTTGCAAAAGGTGATCACATGACCCCAGAACACTATAACTATTATGAATACATGCCAGTTGCCTGGTTTTGATCATATGACTATGGGGATGCTGCAATGGTCATAAGGGTGAAAAACAGTTATGAGTCACTTTTTTCAGTGTCATTATAAAGATCACTAAATTAATGATTGTAAGCCGAGGGCTACCAGTGTTACTGCCGTTTTAAGAGATTGAGGTAGTGTGTCTTCTCTGCCATGGCCCCTACACTTGGAACAGGGTTTCCCCTCTCCCCAAGAGATTTGGACAACACCCTCTAGAGGAGGGGTCTCCAATCTTGGCAAGTTTATGACTTGTGGACTTCAACTCCCAGAATTCCTCAGCCAGCACATGCTGGCTGAGAAATTCTGGGAGTTGAAATCCACAAGTCATAAAGTCAAGGTTGGTGACCTCTGCTCTAGAGTTTGCAAAAGTCCTTAAGGCCTGGCCTCAGTCCCAGTTTTATGGTTCAGATATTTGTCAGGCCCCATTTGTGGTTTTCTATTATTGTTTTGACTTGTTTCAGTCTGCACTGCATTTTATGATTTTAACTATTTTTACGATTTTTAAATTTTGCAAACCACCCAGAGTAAGCATCTGTAATAAATTTAAATAAATAAACAACCAAGAACAGCACAGGAAACAGCAGAGCAGCAACAGAGATAATGATAATGACTTCAATATGCTAGAAGCATAAATGTTCATTTGAACCTCACTATTTTTTTATTGAGAAATGAGATTACTTCTTAAATCAGTTATCTAAAAAGTATCTTCAGGCATCTGTATCTTTTCAGAGCATGAACCAAACTTCAAAAATATTCTTCGTTCAAGACATTTTCAAGCAGTTGAGAGATACGCAGTCATCTGAATAAGTTAAATACACACATTAAAAGTATTGGTGTTTTCAACATAATTCACCAGACATATGTGACCTTCGTTTCAACAATATTTATTTAGCATATGGTGGTATACAGTATTTGCCAGGATACTACAATGCTAATTCAGAGGAGTAGTTTGGCTGCCAATTTACTAGCTCAGTTGAGACATGTTCATGTGCTTTCCAAGGTGCGCCATAGGAGAGCAAGCTAGTTTTGCATCAGAAAGAAAGACGAGCAGCGTCATCTAAGGCCCTCTCCCTCACAAATGGGTGTCACAACTGGTAAGGTTCATAACCAGCAGGAATCTGCCAATCTGCCTGCCTGCGTGTACCATCAGCTTGTCTCCCCACTGAAGTGGCATCCATTTATTTACTCACCTAGGACATACTTTTGAACTGCTAGGGGAGCAGAAGCTGAGCAACTGAGAGAACGTCTGGAAAAATGAGCATTGGTTAGACAAGACAAAACTAGAGTTACTGGGCCCCAGAACTAGAAGACAGGTTTGGCAAAATCCAAACAACATTTCACCATAACCTGATCCAACTATGGTAGTTGAGAGCTTATAGTTTTGGGCTGGGTGGTTCACCATCCCAGAATCTACTGTGAATTCTTCATCATACCAGAGGACACTCAGGAGTAATGTGAGACCATCTATCAGAAGAGTGCACCCAAACTGAAAGTGAACCTTGCAACATGACAATAACCCTAAGCATTCCAGTAAATCCACCAAGGAATAGCTGGGGGAGGGGGGCGGGAGGGGAAGAGAAGGAAGCTTCTAGAATGGCTGAATCAAAACCCAAATCTAAATTCCATCAAAATGGTGCGGGGTGATTTGAAACTGGCTGTGCGTATGAGAACCTTTGAAACATTTTAACAGCTGAAAAAAAATCTGCATGGATGATGGAAAAAAATTCCAGTCAATATCAGAGATTGGGAGACAGTTCTAAGGAATGTCTAGCATATAGAATATAGAATAACAGAGTTGGAAGGGACCTTGGAGGTCTTCTAGTCCAACCCCCTGCTTAGGCAGGAAACCCTACACCACATCATTTGTTTCCACCCATTGCTTCGTGTCCTGCCCTCAGGTGCTTTGGAGAATAGCTTGACTTCCTCTTTGTGGCAGCCCCTGAGATAATGGAACACTAGTACAGGTGAAACTCAAAAAATTAGAATAGCGTGCAAAAGTTCATTTATTTCAGTAATGCAGCTTAAAAGGTGAAACTAATATATGAGATAGGCTCATTACATGCAAAGCAAGATAGTTCACACCTTGATTTGTCATAATTTTGATGAATTAAGGCTGACAGCTCATGAAAACCCCAAATTCACAATCTCAGAAAATTAGACTATTACATGAAATCAATAAAACAAGGATTGTACATAGAACAATATCAGACCTCTGAAAAGTATAAGCATGCATATGTACTCAATACTTGGTTTGGGCCCCTTTTGCATCAATTACTGCCTCAATGTGGCGTGGCATGAATGCTATCAGCCTGTGGCACTGCTGAGGTGTTATGGAAGACCAAGATGCTTCAATAGTGCCCTTCAGCTCTTCTGCATTGTTCAGTCTCATGTCTCATCTTTCTCTGGGTAATGTCCCATAGATTCTCTATGGGGTTTCAGGTCAGGTGAGTTTGCTGGCCAATCAAGCACAGTAATCCCATGGGCACTGAACCAGGTTTTGGTTCTTTTGGCAGTTTGGGCAGGTGCCAAGTCCTGTTGGAAAATGAACTCAGCATCCCCATAAAGTTTGCGGAAGGAAGCATGAAGTGCTCCAAAATCTCCTGTTAGACGGCTGTGTTGACCCTGGACTTAATGAAGCACAGTGGACCAACACCAGCAGATGACAGGGCTCCCCAAATCAACACAGACTGTGGAAAATTCACGCTGGACTTCAAGCATCTTGCAGTGTGTGCCTCTCCATTCTTCCTCCAGACTCTGGGTCCTTGGTTTCCAAATGAGATGCAAAAGTTGCTCTCATCAGAAAAGAGGACTTTGGACCACTGAGCAACAGACCAGTGCTTTTTTTCTTTAGCCCAGGTAAGACGCTTCTGACGTTGTTTGTTGCTCAGGAGCAGCTTGACGAGAGGAATATGACATTTGAAGCCCACATCCAGGATCCGTCTGTGTGTGGTGGCTCTTGATGCACTGACTCCAGCCTCAGTCCACTCCTTGTGAAAGTCCCCAACACTTTTGAATGGCCCTTTCCTGACAATCCTCTCCAGGCTGCGGTCATCCCTGCTGCTTGTACACCTTTTTCTTCCACACTTTTCCCTTCCACATGAGTTTCTATTAATGTGCTTTGATACAGCACTTTGGGAATATCCAGCTTCTTTTGCAATTACCTTTTGAGGCTTTTCCTCCTTATGGAGGGTGTCAATGATGGTTTTCTGCACAACAGTCAGGTCAGCAGTCTTTCCCGTGATTGTGATTCCTCCTGAACCAGACTAGGAGACCATTTAAAGGCTCAGGAACCCTTTGCAGGTGTTATGGCTTAATTAGCTGATTAGAGTGGGACACTTTGAGCCTAAAATATTGAACCTTTTCACAATATTCTAATTTTCTGAGATTGTGAATTTGGGGTTTTCATGAGCTGTCAGCCATAATCATCAAAATTATGACAAATCAAGGCGTGAACTATCTCGCTTTGCATGTAATGAGTCTATCTCATATATTAGTTTCACCTTTTAAGTTGCAGTACTGAAATAAATGAACTTTTGCACGATATTCTAATTTTTTGAGTTTCACTTGTATCATGTCACCCCTACTCCTTCTTTTCATAAGACTACACATATCCATATCCAGTTCCAGCAACCATTCTTTATACCTTATGTTTTAGCCTCCAGTCCCCTAATCATCTTTGTTGCTCTTCTCTGCATTCTTTCTAGAGTCTCAACATCTTTTTTACATCGTGGCGATCAAAACTGGATGCAATATTCCAAGTGTGGCCTTACCAAGGCATTATAAAATGGTATTAACACTTCACATGATCTTGATTCTGTCCCTGTTTATGCAGCCTAGAACTGTGTTGGCGGTCTTCTTGAAGATGTTTCTGCCAACAGGGACAATATTGACTAGTAGAGCTAAAGGTGTATTTTTTCAACAGAAAGGAATGGCATATTTTAGTCAAATAATTACAAAGTCAATTTTTCAGTTTCTTTCAACTACATCGCTTTTATACAGTCTGAATGAAGGTAGAATATTTATATGAATGTTACTTTTTTTTTTTTTTACTTTTTCACATGACTAGAGTATGGCGGTATCTGGCACTGAATTGCAAGAGAGGAGGGCTCTTTCATAAAGAGCTAATAGACAGAAGGGATCCTCCCTAAACCTTCACAGGATTTGTCTGATAGTTATGTGGAGTGTGCTTTTTAGTCTGGGCAAATTTCCTGTCTATGTGCACACAGCAATAAAAAGACTACTCTGAGTAATTCATTGTGTCGCACTCTTGCCAGACAAAAGCACACACTGAATAACTATCAGATAAATCCTGTAACAGTTTAGGGAGGATTCCTTCTGGGTCTCTTACTGCATACTGAGGACTCAATGTTGATTTGTCTCTTAGTTCCTTGTGAAAGAGACCTTCCCTCTTGCAATACAACAGCAGATTTCACAACAAGAGTCAGCAAAGAACAGTCTTATACAGGTAGTCTTTGAATTACAACCACAATTGGGATCAGAATTTTTATTAAGCAAGGCAGCTCTCAGGCTTGGAAGCCATCTTTTGTACTGGGCCTTCAGACCTGCCACATTTACTACTGTGGAAAACTGGGAGGGGGGGAATTTTATGGAGCGTGGATAGTTTATAGTCATGATAACATTCTTTTCTCAGAGGTTCAAGGACATCTTGCCCTGCACCTGGGAGGCTGGAACTGGGATGCATCTCTAGTCGGAATGGTGTTTTAATTGGACTATGTGATGGACTTGTGGGTGTTGGGCAGGGACTTGAACTTTCCTTTGGGTGGGGAATCCCTGGAAGCTTTCAGATTCAGGTTTTCCCAGATGTGCCAATATGACATCTCTAATAAAGTATAACTTTGAGGAAACCCAAGCCTCAGAGTTTTCATTCGTGGGGGGTGTTACTTGGAACCCTGACAGCAGGTGTTAAATAAATTATGCCCAACTTTTTTTGCTGTAGCTGACTGAGAAAGTTGTAAATGACAATCACCTGATTCCAGGGCGCTGCAACTATCATGAAATACCCGATAGTTGCCAAGCACCTGAATTCTAATCATGTGACCGTGGGGATGTTATGACAGTCATAAGTGTGAGGATGGGTTGTAAGTTACTTTTTCAGTGCCATTTTAACTTTGAATGGTCACTAAACCAATAACTGCAAGTCAAGAATTACCTGTATGGGATTTGTTTCTACGTATACTCAAATGAGAGTTTGTTTTAGCTAGAGATGCCATTTAATGCAAAGTGCACTACATTTATTATATACAGGAAAGGCTACTAGTTTTGGCCTGTCCTCCCGCTATACCGTCTTCTTAAAAAAAACCTTTAAGTCCTTATAACAGTGGTTCCCAACCAGTGTGCCGCGGCACTAAGGGGTGCCGTGAGATCTTTTGAGGGTGCCGGGAACTTTTGAGCTACGGAGATTTTAAATATCTATTTCCTTATAAGGGTGCCGGGAACTTTTGAAAGGCTTTCCAAGGGTGCCTCAAACAAGAAAAGGTTGGGAACCACTGCCTTATAAAGTTCAGTTTCACTGGGCTTTGATTCAGAAATCAAACAGAACAGCTACTCTTTCACTTCAAAATCCTTTTGTCTCAGAGACGAATAACCATTGCTTCCGTTTCCACCTGATGAGTATGGCAATGTTTTTGTTGCAATCTTTTGCATGGATCTTCTGCCTACACAATTTTCCTGCTCCAAAAGCATACTTGGGTAGCGTGCATTTCTGAAGCCATTTGTCTAGTTCAATATATCACCCTGAAAAAAATATTTGGGAGGTCAACAAAACAAACACTGTGTCATGTTTTAATGCACAGTGACAAACTTCTTAGTTTCTTTTGAGCTAATCATGAAAAAAAAAAACCAGAAAAGACCGACAAGTGAAACAGTGTTTAATATAGTTGTTAAATTAAACAGATTGCAATTTCCATGGGAAATTCTAACTGTATTCATCTTGCAAGAGCCAGAATAAAGAGTGCATACCCCTTGAAATGATCATGACACAGTCAACAATCACAGTCAGAGATACAGGCGACTGAAAATTTCATTGACAACACAATTGCGCAAGGCGGTCTGCTCAAATGTTAATGCACACTTCAAAGCAGGAGGCCAACTTAAAAATGATCCTATATTGTGCTATTAATTAAATTTTGGAAGTGGTAAATGATGCCAGAAAGAAAGGGTGGAAGATAATGAAGAAGCTGCAGTACCATGTAAATAAAGACCTTTGGAAATCAGATTTTGTTTAAAGGTTAAAAAAAACATATAGTACAAGGACAAACTTGGCAGTTTTCTAGAAACCGGACTGTACTATGTTCTAGGATGTGCCTTACTGGAAGGGAAACATACACGCATAAGAGAAATCGGATATTACTAGGTTCTTGTTTAAAAGAGCTCCACATAATTATGTTAAGCAATTTAATAAATTTAAGAACATGGATAATATTTAATTTCTTGGTCAAAGATCAGAGCTTCCTCTCTCATGCCATAGCCATTCAGCTTATTAATATTACTAAAAATCTATCTTGAAAAGTGGGGGGAAAATCTGTTAAAAGTTATTAATCATTTTGAAGATAGTCAGGTTTAATATAAATTCTTTTCCCACAGTGAAATATAAAAATATATGCTTTCTACACTTTAATGCTTTAATAAAATGTATGGGCATTGAAAATTCATGATGAACCTATTTATAGATGCATATCAGTCGCTCCTCCTCTTAAAAATTGTTAGACCATCCCAGCGTCCGCAGTCAATTTTGTTTGGTTATAGAAAAAAAACCCAAATCTTCCCAAGCCCTTTTTAACTAAATGCCATGTACAGTGAATTGAAACTAGAATTTAATTCCCCACCTCTTCATGACTGCAACATTTCAAAACAATATTCCAAAGCAATTCGATACACATTAATTAAACAAACCTTTAAATATTTTAATTTTTCTTCTTTCGGTTCTTTGACTATTAGAAATTGTTTTTATCCCAATGTCCTATATTTCAAAAGCTATTTCAAAATTAGGGATACATTTTATCTTTAACTTTATTTGGGCTAGTTCTTGCTTTTCTATTATTATTATTTTTAGCCTAAAGATTCATAACCTTCATTAATTTTTATTTATTTTTATTTTATCCTGGAGCCCCTTTTAAGCTTCTGCTTGCTTCCTGGACTGTACAGAAATCGAAAACTGCCAAGTCTGCAACTCTGAAAAGAACAAAAAGAACATCCACAATTTTATAGCTTATGTACACCTCCCAAGATGCTATGTGCACAGTCACCAGTTTAGACTCAATTTTGTGCGCACCCAGCAAGAGGCATCCCCCTGCCAGCTGAATTAAGAGAGAGAACAGGGGAAAGATCTCTCAATGACCAGCTCTCTGGCAGACCAAAGGGGCCCAACCTGGACTCCCATTTCCCCTCTCCTCCCAGGCAGATTATGACAGAGAAGGGAATGTACTGTACGTCAAGTGCAATCAACTATGGTGCGTGTATGAATGGATCAAGATTGCTCCACCCAAAAGGTAAAAGCAGCTGTGCCAGATGTTCAGTGGTTGCTTAAGACTGCTGCATGTGAGTCTCCCCTCGTGTTACCTTTTCACATAGCGATTATGTGCATTACAGCAGATACACAAGCTGATCACTGTTGCACAATTGGGATGAAATTTTAATACATAAAATCCTCAAAATATAGAATTTTGGTATATTTGTTAGTGTCAGTGTCTCTCATATTACAAAATACAAAACCTCCCAAAATAATCCCACACATATCAGAGAAATCTCCCTGACCAACAGGAAGATTTAACAGCCAAGTCTTTCGCCTGTAAACCAAAATGCACCAATAGGAGTTAGAAGGTCTTTTCATTTAATAAATCCATATGAAAATTTCTTTTTTCCTCGCTTTAAACAATTACTCTCCCTCCTTTAAACATACCTCTCTTGCTAAAATGAGGAAGCCTCACATTTGTGTAAGGGTAGGGATAGCAAGAGTACATAACAAGGCAACTTTTTCCATTTAAAAACATTACCGATGGCATAATAAAAAAGGCCCTTTGTAAAGAGTTACAGTGAGAGCAACATCTTTAATTTTAAAAGCCCACTCAAACAGCTAATATAAGAACAGTGGCACATTCAAGGAGCTGACAGCACAAACCAGAAATAGTATGGGAGTGCACAGCCTTTCCAAAATAATGCTGTTCATTTTAGTTTTCCTTTTGTTTCAATGAATCATACTTTCCTTCCACCTAGTAAAAACATTGTATTACTTCAAATAAATACTTAAATAGTTTTAAGTCCTGCGTAGCAGCCACAAATGAAGATCTCAAATCCATCTCTTCGTCTTCGCATTCCACGAAGCATAAATCTTTGGTCAATTCACTTAACGTTCACCTTCGGAAAAAGGTCTGCAGCAGTGCTAGGTGACTTCTCAAGTGTGCGCTAGGCAGCCCAAGCTGTGTTTCTTTTCTTTTTTTTTCCCTTCGCACACAATCCTACTAAAAAGGCATCACATGAAATACTCAACCGTGCCTTGGATTAGATTCACTGTGAGACAGTGACATTTTCTCCAACTTGCTATTGTGTTTGAATCAATGGAGTCATCCTTGCCCACTGTCGCTAACTTGCTGGTGGGCCTTCATTTAAGAAGTAAGTGGTCATTTCTCCTTTACCTTTGACTTTTACAACCCCTCGGCATTCTAGTTGGTAGTTGTTGACCGTTAAAACCTGATACATGTCCGTAGTGACCTGCAGAGTATTCAAAAAGAAGAATCAGCGTTTGCAACCCCCCCAAGCCCTCTCTTGTTTAAGTAACAATTGAAGTGAATAACTGCATTTACGGAAGGCAGGGGTGGGCTGCTGGGGGTTCGCAGGGGTTCGGGAGAACCTCTAGCTAAGATTCTGTGCAGTTTGGAAAACTCACAAATCCCACTCCTGACTGGCCCCGCCTAAC
Organism: Ahaetulla prasina; assembly: GCF_028640845.1. Classification (NCBI taxonomy): domain Eukaryota; kingdom Metazoa; phylum Chordata; class Lepidosauria; order Squamata; family Colubridae; genus Ahaetulla; species Ahaetulla prasina. Next base: position 246,171,999 of record NC_080539.1, on the reverse strand, counting down.
CCTCCTCTCCCCTCCCAGGAGTCCCCACGTGGCCCGTTTTGGATGCAGGTAAGTGTAGGGCATGCTTGGAGGCTCGGGGAGGGGAAAAAATGGGCCACCTGGAAGTTCCAGAAGGCCTCCAGGACCTGGGGAAGCTGTTTTTGCCCTCCCGGAAGCTCAAAAAAAGCTTCCAGAGCCCAGGGAGAGCAAAAACGCTCCCCCCCCCAAGGCCATGGTGCAGGAGGCTGATTATGCCACACCCACCATGGCCACGCCCACCCACCAACCAGGCAGAGAACCCCTTGCTAAAATTTTTGAAGCCCACCCCTGATGGAAGGCGTATTAAAAGTTTATCTGGGATTATTGGAGACAAAACTTTGCACTCCAATTGTGTTCCCAGTACCGAGGCCTTTGCATTCACTGAAGCATCAGAAGAAATGAGGGAGTTTTAAACAATGCATATAACTCTGCTGAAATCGTGTTCTATTTCCATATGGAAGCAGAAGTTGAAGAACTGATGTTAGGCAAGTCTACTAGAGCCCATTATACTCAAGAAGTCTTACTAGCAAATGCCAGGCATAAGTATTCAGCCTCTAAACACAGAGTGCTGGTTCTATTAAAAGGAGGATACAAAGTACAGAGGGGAAAGGCAATTTATCTTCTCCTCTTTCACTATTAGAAGACATGTAAGTGCGATGAAGACTCACCTGAATCCTATCAGGGACTCCTGTACTGTCCATTCGACTAGCTACATTCACAGTGTTGCCCCAAATATCATACTGGGGCTTACGTGCACCTATGACCCCTGCTACTACGGGGCCAATATTGAGCCCTAGAAACAAAGCAGTAAGGAATTAAGACTTCCAAAAATAAAGTGATGGTTATTAGTTTTCATCAGAAAATCACATGCAGAAACAACACAGTCACCAGATTCTTCCCCAGGCCTCACTCATCCCTACTAAGTTTTGAGGAAATCAACTTTTAGCTTTGTGTAAATAAAAGAAAGGAAGGAAGCAGTTTGCTGCACACCTGTCTTTCATTTGTTTGTTTAGCTGTTAACTACTAGTGTAATTTAAATATTACACCAAAGTCATGGGTTTTTTTTTGAGATGGGCGGCCATATAAATATAATAAATAAAGTATTTATAGATTCACATTTTCCCACAAATATTATTTAAAAAATATTTTAATGAAGATTTTTTTAAAAAATGAACAAATACAAAGAAAGAGAAGGGAGGCAGACACACAGAGAGAGAGAGAGAGAGAGCAGGGGAAGAGGGAGAGAGAAAAGAAACAATGCATCCTTTGCAAAATATAAGCATTTTGGAAACCAAATTGACTATCTTCTCCTATTGAGTTTCAGTGCAAACATTAAGAATTTTCTTAAATTTTTTCCATCAAAATCAATGGATTCGATCACAACCCTATTAAGGTGTTTCTGAAACTACTGGATTTCATGCCAGAAGGAATACTGAATCTTGAGATTCCTGTCTTGCCCTTTAGTCTTCCACGGCTCCTACAAGTCACAGGATTCAAATGTGAAAAAGTATTTTGTAGAAATATCTGAACTGTACAGCCATTATTTTTCTTGCCTCCAATATATGTCCCAATGAGACAGAGAGAGAAAACGCCTACTCTGGATATTACCAGTAAATTTCTCTCTCTGGTACATCAATGTGAAGGAAATATTATCAAAGGAGAAATGTTAAAATGATAATGATGATGAGATAGCTCCCAGTTTTGCATTTTTGGTCCTGGTGAAATGCAGGTCTATTAGGGTACAGTTACAAACCTACTTACTGGGAAGCTCTGTGTTGATAGCACTTTGTATGCATATGTGGAATTCTGGAAGCTGAAAAGATCACTGATCTTATTGTGTGCTTATTCTTAGATATATTTTTGTATCCGGATTTATGCTTGTAGCTACCGTACACCAATATGTTTGTGTACATATGTTATATAATTTGCATAAGCCATCATAGGCACTACCAACTGAATATCAGTCAAAAGAAATAACATCCATGATTATTTGCATTCAGTAGCTTCATAGTAAAATATTGCATTTGCTTTTTTTTTTTAACCATAGAGATTTTTTAACCATTCACAGGGTATAACTGCAATATTTACCTATTTTCATCTGGAAATTGTTGAACGAATGCTCGTTGATGTATTTCATTTGATCCATTAACCTCATTGCAAAGTCCGCCAGGGCCTTGATATGCGTTTTGCCCACTTTGTCATAGGTCGTATCATTCAGACCCGAAGCAGCCATATATGTGCTCCCTATCGTTTTGATCTTTTCCAGCTGTCGAAACTGATCTTCACTTATTATCTACAAACCCAAGGAAGGAAAAGGACACACACACACACAAATAAATCCATGCTCTGTAAGTGGTCTGTGCACAGCCCTAGGGACTACATGCATTAACCCGTAGCGGGAACAATCCAGCCTGATTCATATGTGAAAAGAAAATAGATGAGCTATTTGGATCCTGAGAACAGACTTAGAGATTGAAGTCCAATATCAGCTATTTCAAAATAACTTGAAAACAGCTACGGATTGTGCTTTGGATTATGAAGTTCTAAATCTGATGTAATATTCTAGCCTGGTCAATATATAATATAATATAATACAATATGAATATGAATATATTCCTGTCTGTCCAAATTCCTGTCTGTCTCTAGTATAAGTACAAGTGATGTGTATCAGTGCTTGCGATCACTCACAGGTACTTGAGTTAACACTATTTGCACTTTTAATAATAAGGCATAGTTTATTCCTTTATAACAGGGATGGGGAACGATGGCCCTTTTATGATTTGTGGACTTCAACTCCCAGAATTCCTGAGCTGAATTCGGAGTTCATGTTGGCTCAATAATTCTGGGAGTTGAAGTTCCCAAGTCATAGAGAGGCCGTAGTACCCCATCTCTGCCTTATAATGTAATTCCTTCTTTGCTTCAAAAAAGATTCAAGAAAATCCATGCTAACCATAATGAATAAGTTTCCTAGCAAGTGCAGATGCATATTTCAGCTGTCTTGGCAAAATTTCTACTTGCCCCACTCTAAGGCACCAGGACCAAAAGACTAACAGTGGTGGGACTCATGAGGGGGACTGGTTGCTTTCGTGGTGTGGAGACAGTAACTTGGTCCTTAACATTAATAAGACCAAGGTGCTTAGAGTGGACAATAGAAGGAATAGATCAGACAGACAGCCCTTGCTTATCAATGGAGACTGAGTGCAGCAAGGGTGTTATTATAAAAGAGGACCTGACCTGGGGCACTCATTGCAGCACTGGTCAAAAGGGCCCAGCAGAGATTATACTATCTGAGACTTCTCAGGGAAACAACTGAATGAAAAACTGCTGGTGACCTTCTACCGCTGCACCATAAAGAGCATTTTAACTTACTGCACCTATGTACAGTTGCCAATTGCACAGTGGCAGATAAGACAGCACTCCAGAGGGTTAACGTCATTGCCCAGATGATCTTCCCTCTTTGGAAGAGCTTTATAGCTCCCACTGCCTTAAGAAAGTTCAAAACATTCTTAAAGAACCATCTCATTCTCATCTTTTCTTTTATGTACACTGAGAGCATATGCACCAAGACAAATTCCTTGTGTGTCCAATCACACTTGGCCAATAAGAAAATTCTATTCTATTCTATTCTATTCTATTCTATTCTATTCTATTCTATTCTATTCTATTCTATTCTATTCTATTCTATTCTATTCTATTCTATTCTACAGGATAATAAAAACAAAGACAAATAGGCTGAAAAACCTATTCTATCCCAGGGCAGTAACTATACTGACTTCTACTGCATAGTGCAATATTAATGCAATATTGGGTTTTCAATTCAATTGTATAGAATGTGAAGGATGTGTGTTTGTGTTTTATTTTTATAGTTATAATGTACTCTGAAAATGGCATTTAATTTTGTTGTACAAGGTGCAATGACAATAAACTAAACTAAACTAAACTAAACTAAACTAAATTAAACTGGTGACCAGGATATGCAATCACTCAACTGGAATAGGAAAACTAGTTTCATGGAGTTTTGGAGAAATATTATTATAGAGAAGGTTGAACCAAATTTTTGCATTAATTTCTAGTAGAGCAGAAAGTTTTTTTAAAAAAGTCACTTAAAAAAACCCCTGAACCTAGACACCCCAAAGTGTCAAAGGCAATATTGTGTGGAACAGGATATTTACATAGTGATCGGTCCTCAGCATGAAAGAGACCATTGTTCTCCTTGAATTTGCTCACCTCATCAAAGTCAGCAATGATTTCATTGAGGAGCCTCAAGCACTCCACCCCTTCATTGTTGGCCTCTAACTCCACATAGAATTCTGAGAAATTGCTGATGGAAGCAAACATGACAGCCACACATTCACAGGACTGGTAATACAGTTCATCATTTCTCCGCTCCTGTGCAAGAAAATGGGCTGCTACGTCCTTTGGCAAGATATTATGGAGAAGCCTTCGATTGTAGGCCTGCAGCTCCTCCATCTCCTCCTTTTCTTCAGTAGCCTGAAGAGAGAGACAAGGATGTGGATGCAAGTTAACTTCATTTATGTGGGAAATGGGGTGGAAATATATATGCATGGGATCTTAATTGACCGGTGTCAACAGAATCACATTTGATACTTCATTGGGTTCTAATTTTAAGCATACATAGGAGGCCTATTACTGAAATTATTAATTCTGTCCTCAAAATTGAACTCTCAAAAATTGGTGAAAGCTTTATTTCGAGTTCTGATTCAATTTGGTGATCAGATCAACAGGAGTAGAATTCTATGAAGAAGAAATCATCAACAGATGTTCATAAAAGCAGCAACATTTCCAAAATTGTTAACCTTGAGACATAATTTAATCGAATAAACTTAATTAGTTTTTGAAAACGACGCCCACTGAATTACAATACTCTTCCTTTACTCAATTCCCAATATTTATGTAACACTTTTCCCACACAAATGTTCCATGTGGAATATGCTTGTCAGTTTTCTTTATCTCAGAAGATATAGGCCCACTACACTAAACTGGTGCCAATCAGCCCCCTGTAGATTTACATATTACATAACAAGATATCTGTGATCATGAAATAAAAAAAAATGTATAAGTTTCTTCTGATCTGAGAAGTCTAGTTCTGATTTATGAGCACAGTAGCCCAACAAAATAACAGCATGAGGAGCAATCATATTCTGATCATAAGAAGGTTCTCTAATATAATATTAAAGACAGACATGCCAAGAATAAGCACCTGCTAACATACACACCTGAAGCTTCCAAAGGAAATCCAACCTTGCTGTGGATTCCACCTGCTGTGCATGTAGATAGACCGCCAAGACAAAAACAGTGATGACAACAGGGGTTACAATCTTCAAAGCAACCCTGGACACATTGGAAGGACTATACAGGAAACAAAATGCACAAATCTGAAAATTATAATGTAACAGTGACTCAAGCATAAAGAACGTAATGCTTCTTATGTTGTCAAATCAAGCCTTCCAGTATTTCTCATCCCTTGAAATGCTCCCAGAGGGCTTGGAGTCCAATTTCTCCATGTTCTGAGTGTGTTCTTGGTTGTGTATTATTTATGTATATTGAATTTATAATAAAATGACTCTGGGCAACTTTAAAATCCTAACAAATAAAATCCTAACAAATAAATATTGTTAAAATATTTTTTTAAAAAAGAAATCCCAATTAAGCTAAAATTTAGTTAAAAGATGGGGAGCGAGGGAATAGGATTCCCCAGGGTGGTGGGAGATAGGATTGCTTCTTAATTCAACAACCACCTCCAAGTGATGCTCCCCCATTGGGACCCCAAGCCATCTGGCAGATCCAGGTCTTCAGGTTCATGTGGAAGGACAGAAGGGTAGGAGCCAATCTCACCTCATGGTGTAAGATGGTCTAAAGGGCAGGAGCCAAAGGGGAGAAGGCCCTAGAATTTCTTGACCAACAGGGCCTGCAGCATGTCTCCTTTGTTGATGTGGGTGAGGTGGGCCAGTCCCAGTGGGGTGAGACAGTTCTTCAAGTAACCCATGTACCTATGTCATGTACGGCTTTAAAGGTAATAACCAAAACCTTGAACCACACCCAGCAGCCAGTGCAGCTTGTGGAGCAGCGGTGTAACATGGGTCATCCTAGGGACTCCCAAGAGTTGCCTGTGCTGCCACCACATTTTGCACCAGTTGAAGCTTCCAAATGCTCTTCAAGGGTAGCCCCATTTAGAGTGCATTGCAATAGCCCAGATGCGAGATGACCAGGACTTGAATGACTGAGTACAAGGGCTCCTTGGTCCAGGAAAAGATCAGGTGTATCCTGGTTTAAAGAGTGAATGCAACCAGCTGCAGTCCAAGTGGAACATCTTGAACCAAAACTTCCCTCCCTCCTTCTGTCACAGATCTGCACCAATACAAGCTTCCACAGATTCTAAATCAATTGTTGAAAATGCAATTGCATCATCCTTCATTAACTCACCATATTCCACTTTCGGTCTCATTGGAAAACATACTGAAAGAACAAGAAGGACATATTTTAGGCGAAACAAAGAGATCTTTCATTTCTTTTATCCATCATTAGCACCATCTGTGGAGATTCTCAGTCATCAGGTCAAAGTTGTCTTAAAGTTGCTTTTTCAAAAGGCAACTGGGTGGTTTTTTTTCCTTGAGGAAGAAAAAGAAAATGTCTTGCTTCTTATCCATGAAGTTTCATTCATTGTGAATGAATCACAATTGATGGAGCTTCTTGGATGAGAAGCAAAAGATTTTCTTCTTCTTCCTCAAGGAAAAACAGTTGAGTTTGCTTTTTGAAAAAGCATCTTTGAGATGATCATTAGCACCTGTTCTTTTTTTTTTCCAATTTCACACATCTTTTCTATGATATCACTTGCATTGATAAGAGTTCGAGTTCTGAGCCAAGTTAGCCTCATATCTTCTTTCACTAAACTTCTGTATCTTAGCCTTGTCTTCTCATTGGCAGAATGGGATACGCACACATTGCCCTGTTGTGAAGTGGTTAAGAAATTTAAACAAAAGGAAGCACAAGAATTGTTCTGAGCTACATGTTCCCTTTTTTCTCCCAACGAAACGATCTTCTTCCTTTGCATCAAATAAATGACTATAGCCTGCTTATTTATGAGCACTGCATGTATTCCTAGCTGGAGGGGTTCAAGCACACATGAGCACACATCCCTCATGTCTGGTATGTAACCAATTCACTCAACAAAACTGCATTGTTTCCCAAGCCCCATCCATCACACACAAAGCCATTCGCAAATTCAACCTACTAACCATCTGGTTGAAACACAAGACATGCTATGCAATATTAAAAATATGAGAAATCCTGCCATCAGTCTTTTTTTTTAAAAAAACAAGAAAATCTGAATAAGGCTGAGTGAAAAATGAGATAATCCAATGAGATGCTGGAATGCAATCACATACAGGAGCTCTGAACGCTTGTCTATCTGCCCATTAACAAAGTAACTTACGAAAAACTGAACTGAACAGGAACAAAACTGGGATTAGGGCAGGAGGGGGGCAAAATAGATTTTGGGGTTGCAAATTTGCCAGATCTAGCTAGAGGTTGCAGAAAAAATATAGAGAAAAATAATTCCCCAGAACATCCCTAAGAGAGATGCATTTAAGCAGCATTTAAGCAGCTGCATAGAGTGTTAGTGACTGCTTCCTTTAAAGCCCCACCCCTTTCTCACAACACACACACACACCGTACTTCCCAATGACCCGTAGTGAAATGTTCACAACCCACCACCAGCTTCCCAGGGGATATTTAAACCTACATGCACACAAACACAACACTTTTGATACACAAAAGAAAATATTGACACTTCTTATAATCAGGGTTGATAAAAAGGTTGAAAATAATTTCAGAAACATTCCCCTACCTTGTTTTTCTAGAAAGCATCCAAAGTTCCATTCGATTCAATATGGAAATAAATTAAAGAAGCATACATTTAGTACAGAGATGTAATGTGCAATGCTCCATAATAACATTCTTTCAGTTTTTCTCTTTGGACACTATGGGGAGCCATAACCACTTCAAAAGAATTCGTTCTATGAGTATGGTTAATGTAAGAGGTTTAATCTGTACCTTTTGGATTTAATTTAATTTAATTTAATTTTGGATTTATTGGAAAGGATGATAAGGAAAATTACAGAGTTAGACAATACATCATATATCTACTCTGCTTAGAATAGCATATACACAATACACAATAATGTATTGATTGTGAAATATTTCTTTTATGTACACAGAGAGCATACGCACCAAGACAAATTCCTTGTGTGTCCAATCACACTTGGCCAATAAAAAAATCTAATCTAATCTAATCTAATCTAATCTAATCTAATCTAATCTAATCTAATCTAATCTAATCTAATCTCTTCTCTTCTCTTCTCTTCTCTTCTCTTCTCTTCTCTTCTCTTCTCTTCTCTTCCCTTCCCTTCCCTTCCCTTCCCTTCCCTTCCCTTCCATTAACAAAATCCCTTTTAAGGCCAAAGTATTTCACTGAATTATTTGGAAAACATGACTCTTCATATCTACCAAACTATTATTTTACTGAGGTGTCCTAGAAGCCTGGCACTCTGATAAATCAGCCATCAATAGACGCATAGATATTAACAATATCTATAGACTAAAGAGACAATCAAAAGAGAACAAAAAGACTCCAGCACCTCTCCACCAGTAATCAGCACCCAGATCAGCATAGATTAACTCCAAGGTTAATTTCAGACCAACAATCAAGACAGCTGACACCAACAAGTCCTAACTTAATGCATTGAGTACCAAACAAATGATGAGTACTGGGGACAAATTTTTCATGTCAAAATGTGTACCAAATTTGATGAGTTTCGAAGCAGTTGAGTTCCAAGGTACCACTGTAGTTTGGTGGATCGGGAATCCATATTAATTCAATTAATTCCACTTCCTTGTTTTCCACATAACCATCATCCTCTATAAGGGTAATAGTAGCAACTTTTCCCCCCCAGAATGAACTTGTAACTAAGTGTGGTAAGACCTCTTTTCTCAAATCTCTGTGAGGGGACGGAATGATTAGCCCCAATTCACCAAGGAAGCTTCTATAGTTGAGGGTAGAGTAGAATATGCCATTCCTAGTACACCTTAACTATTACTGGATCTCCATAGAAGAATTGGGCTCCCTGGATCTAGAAGCAAGTGCACCTAAGCTGTGCTTGGCTGTCCTAAAAGTTTCCTACCAGCCATAAATAGTATGCTAAGTAGTGAGTCCTAGCTATTATGGGGACCCAGATTTTTTTCTTTTTCACATTTTACCGGACTGAAGCCCTGCCGGTGCAGTGAGAGGGCGGGGCGGGGGAGCCGCCAGCCTTCTCAGCTGAGGGAGGGAGGGTTTCCCCAACCGGTAGGTGCCTCATTTCCCTCCCTCGGCTTATACTCGAGTCCCCAGTTTACCCCAGTTTTTGGGGTAAAATTGGGGACCTCGGCTTATACTCGGATCGGCTTATATTCGAGTATATACGGTACTCCTTCAAACGACTGCTTCTAATTTGCCATCAATTTTCTCTTATAGGAAGAGAAAAATCATGTTCAGGTGGATTATCTCAGCAAAGCAATTAAAAACACGAACACCCCCCCCCTCCTTCTGAGAAAGTTTTTACTTTCTTTTCTTTTTTTGGTGCATTACTCATTTACCGGGTTGAATCAAAATGGCTATTCAGGGTATTGTAAGGGCATTATGAAAATAATAAAACATTACTGGGCTAAATAATATAACAGTGGGGTAGCTAATCACCAAAGGAATCAGAATTCTGCAGAGCAGGAAGTCAGCTCTAATGAGTCACTAGTCAAATTAATGAGTCATTAGCACATCCAGGCAACACAATCCAATGTGTGTGCTTTTTGAAAGTAAACCCCTCTGTGTCGAAGGAGGTTTATTCCCAAGAACTGCACATTTAGAAGGCATCTTTGCGATCACATGTCGACCTTAAAAGAAATCCTGCAAGCCCAGATTTGCCTACAGAATTACATTTTCCACCTCTAGTATCAATGTTGAATTCTTGTACGCCTGGCACTGGAAATTTTGGCTGGTCCGAGTAAGATTTATGGGAGCAGGCCTTCCTATTTTGTGCCCTTGGGACAAAATCCTGAGACCTTGTCCTGCCTACTCAGAGCTGGTTTGTGAGTGGAGTGAGATAGATCTAACTAATCAGCCTCACTCCAAATAACTTCCTGTCGATATAATATGGAGCAATGGAAATTCTGGATTCCTGCACCACCATTGCTGCTACAGCACCATTAGATATCGGTTTCTTAATTGGATGCTGGATGCAGCTGTGTCAGCTTAATCAAATGTTAGACACGGGGCAGCTGTACTCAACTGTCTGTATATTGGCGATAACTTCACTTTAGGACCAGCAGCCGTGGAGGACAAGCTGAATTTAAAAAGACCACTTAACCATGAATAGTTCATCTTTTGGAGCTTAACTTGAGGATCCTTCCTTCCTTCCTTCCCTCCCTCCCTCCCATTGAAGTAGATATCACTGGCTGGCCATCCGGCCTCACTTAAATTTTAAATTATCAAATTGATTTTATGGGTTTTAAATTTTTTGTAAATTTTAGAGGGTAATATTTTATCTATAAGTAGCCATATCAAATAGGTTTTTTAAGGGTTGTTTTTAGTTTTGTATTGTTGTTTTCTTTCTGTATTTTATTCTTGGCTGTACACCGCCCTGAGTCCTTCGGGAGAAGGGCGGTCTATAAATAAAAATATTCTATTCTATTCTATTCTATTCTATTCTATTCTATTCTATTCTATTCTATTCTATTCTATTCTATCAAGCTACTACCAGCCTTGTCATGCTGCTCAAATTTAAATGGGAAGAAATAAATCCTCAAATGGGAAAACAAGCCTTTTGTAGCTAAATCCTGGAAGCTATCCCACGCACCAATCTTTCATCACTTCACTGAAAGAAGAATGGAAGTAGTGGCCCTTATTTTACACAACAAATTTATATTCTAAATAACTTAATTCCTGGAGGCACTTCAATCCCAAGGGAGATCCCCTTTCTGATATCACAGTGGTTCTCGACTTTTTCTTCACCCTAGACCCCTTGAAATAACTTTTGTGGCCACAGACCATGGCCACGGATCACCAAGACTTAACTCAAGATTAAAAGCATTAGACTGCATCAAATATTTACAGACCCCTCTGTGACGACCTTGCAAACCTCCAGGAGTCTGGGAACCACAGGTTGAGAACCACCGCAATATCATATACAAGATGGGAAAGGGATTTATGTCAGGGATGTAAGGGTAGAGAATAATTACTTCTCCTCTGGGGTGGGCTGCTGGGGATTCGAAAGAACCTCTAGCTAAGATTCTGTGCAGTTCGGAGAACTCCCAAATCCCACTCCTGGCTGGCCTCACCCTGCCCACCCCACTCTGCCCCTCCCAGGAGTCCCCATGTGGCCCGTTTTGGATGCAGGTAAGTGCAGGGTACGCACAGAGCTCAGGGAGTGTGAAAAACGGGCCTAGTGGAAGATTGGGAAGGCCAGAAACGGCCCATTTCCAGCCTCCAGAGGGCCTCCAGAGCCTGGGGAGGCCATTTTTGCCCTCCTTGAGGCTCAAGGAAAGCCTCCAAAACCTGGGGAGGGCAAAAATACCTCCCGGCCGTGGTGCAGGAGACCAACTAGGCCATGCCCAGCATGACCACACCCACCCAGCAACTGGGCAGAGAACCCCTTGCTAAAATTTTTGAAGCCCACCCCTGCTTCTCCTGTTCTGCATCTCTTACATTTGTCTCTTTCTCTTCACAAATTTCTTTCTTATGCCTCCCCATGATACCACGTCCACATTCCCCATGGGTCATGGGGCTTCCCATCCTTGGGTGGCAAGCATCCTAAGAATCATTCTGAAGCAATGCATGATATGGTCTCATATATATTGTCCCATCCCCACACTTAGTTGCTCTTGGTTTACTGAACTACATGGGATATGGCCTCCCATACATATTGTCCTATGTGCACTAGGAGAGCCACCTAATGCAATATTTAATCAATCTTAATTTTAGGAAATATGACTTTTGCAATAGAGTAGTAAATGTCTGTAACAATCTACCTGATCCTGTTGTTAGTCTCTCTAATCCCCATACCTTTTACCATAAATTGTCTACCGTCGACCTTTCATGTTTCTTAAAAGGTCCCTAAGGGGATGTGCATAAGTGCACCAGCATGCCTATTGTCCCTGTCCTACTATTCCCAATTAGATGTAATCATTCTATGTGTTTATGGTTATGTTTTGCCAATTTATATCCTTTTTTTTGTTCCAAATTTTTTTCATGTGTCCATGTCTGTGTCTACTCTGTTACTTGTTTTATTTGTTGACAAATAAAACAAACAAACAAACATCCTATTCAGGTGGCTGCTTGGATTTCCTTGACCACTTGGGGTTGGTCTATATCTACCGCAGAATTGCTTGAAAAGCTGCACCTGGCATTTGCCTGTGAACGGATGAGATATACCTCTAAAAACCAATTGATAAGATTGCAGTCTGCCTGCAATCCATACGGCAGTACAGGGCTCTTCCCTTAGCAAAGCTTTACTGCACAGCTTTCCCAAGAGTTCCCCAAGCCAATGATAGCCATTACCTTCCAAAACACAAGAAGCCAGGCTACCACAGTGTCCACTTCTTGCTAGGCCAATGAGAATGCTATTCCCTTAGAGAGAGTTGCAGTTGTGCCACACTTGATTCTAGGACTATGTTGGCGAACCTATGATGCACATGCCAGAAGTGGCATGCAGTGCCCTATCAGTGGGCACATGAGCCGTCGCCCCAGTTCAGCTCCGCCGTGCATGTGCGTGCGCCTCTCGCTGGCCAGCTGTTCTTCAGGTCTCTGCCATGCAGGGCGTGTGTGGAGGGCTGCATGCGCGGGGGGGAGCACGCTTTGGGCACTTAGCCATTCCCCCAAAACAACCCAGTGAGGTGAGCTGGTCTAAGATATTGCCGAAATATATTTGGAATGTGAAATGATAAACCTGGTTCTGAACTATTCCATTTCAGATGGCAACGCTTCTTCGTACGTTAAAAAAAATATAATAATTTTCTAAGATATGTGGATTTTATACAGATTTTGTTTTTTAAAAATGGAAAAGTGTTCAGTCGTACATGTCAAATGACTTGATCCAGTCCAGATTAAAATATATCAATTCACATGGTTGTTCAGGAAAATGTCACACCACCAACCATGGCCACCTTTCCCTCCCCCGCCATCCCCCATGGACCCTTTATGTTTACCTACATGGCGTTGGCTGTAACCAGAAGGTCTGCGTTATCGAAGAGGGTAAGGCCTGGCACTTCCACAATGAGGACATATATAAATTCAATAATCAACATCAAAATGAGTTTCCCGATGCAGCTGATCTGAAGGAACACGGAGCAGGCCAGGAGGGTCAGTAAAACACTGTAGGTAAAGTACTATGTGTAGGAGGAGGCGGGAGGAGGGGCATGAAAACAAGAACAAGAGAAAAGAATTTCCGTAAACCAAAGGTCAATTTAGCAGATTTACAAAACATGGTTAAAAAGGAATAATAGCTTAGATGCAAATGAAGATTCCTCCGTTTCAAGGCTCTCCATCCTGAGGCCAGCCCAGGCTAACAAACGTAGTTCCTGGGAGGCCTGTGCAACCTCTGACCAAATGGGAGTTCACCGGACTTGTAAGACGCTTCCCTGACAACTCAGTGATCATGGAGCTCACTCTCCCCACCTGCCCCCATACCCCATTCTATAAACAGTCGGCAAGGCATCAACTTCCAGCAGATTCAATTGGATAGATGACAAACGGTGCTGACGATACCCAGAATATGGTGCCTTTTCCTTTTTTCCGTTGCTAAGATTGTTTTTGAAATGATTTCTAAAACTAAATAGCATTTTACAACTGCAAACAACCAGGCAAATAGAACATAAACACATTTTAGGCCCTGAAGGAGGGGAAAGTTATGAGTTTAGAGGTTTATTTAATCTTTTTTTCCAGGTCAAACTGCTCTCCGATAATATGCACACATTCCCAGTGACATAAAGAAATATCAGATACATTCTTCACTGCCAGAAAAGAGGCATCTCTTTTAAAAGCATACCCACCAGCTCTGTGTGATGTGTACGTGTGTCAGTACACATATGCGTGCGTTTGTGTATTTATACATGCATGTACACCGGGTGCCTTTGCAGCATGTAGAAACCACAAATGTGTCTGCAGCTCCTTAAAGCAAAGGGTTGGGACTTCAAGGCAAAAGCTGCTTCGGATTGCCTGAAGATGCAAATGTGGCACCTCTATGAAGGTCCTTAAGTCAACTATAACATCTGGGATTATAGAGCAGTTGCAGAAGGCCAACCTACAGTCCCCAGAAAAGATGTAGCTGTGCTACCTTTTTGTCCTTCCATGCTTCAATAACTCTGCAGTTCCTTCAATAACTTTTTCCAGGATTGTGGGCAACCTACAGAGGCCCCTAAAATGCCCTCACAAGCATGGAATAGACTGGAGTTTTTAAGTTGGGCAGATTTACTTTGCAATTCTGTACATATCTTTGCATACATACCCTTATTCTTTTTGGTGGGACTAATGTTGCAATCCACAGAGGCCTTGCCGAATCTCCCCTTCCATTGTGAGCTTCTCCCCCTATCCCCAACTACAATTTCTGCAGGCTGAGATATATAAGATACACAGAGAAACCTCTACACCAGGGCTGTCAAACTCCTGGCCCACGGGCCGGGATGCGTCACCCGCTGGCCATGCCTATGCCCAGTTTAGCGAAGGGGAAAAAAGTCCCACTACATCACATGACGCTGCCATGATGCCATGAGTTTGACACCTCCACTCTAAATAGTGGAACTGGAAAAGCATACTGCATTAAGGGAGTGGGTTCTGGAATGGGACTGCCTAGCAATTGATTGTGTTCTTGAAAGTTACTCAATAATCTCATCTTGCGTTATGAATGCATTTAATTTTATATAAAAGGGTATGTGTCCTACCACTTAGCAAAGCTCCATGTTCACTGCATAGAAAGCGGCAATTTGGAAAGGAGCTACGCTAATGCCCTGTGGTGTCCTAATTTTACAAGGTAAAGTCCGATTACACACGGGAACATTCTGAAATAAGATTATTCACTCCTCAGCCTGAAAGAGATTTCATGACGTCATTGTAATGGAATATAAAGAATTCTTCCTAAAGATCATACAGAGGGATTAAGAGTTGAGTGGCAGACAAAAGTACAAAATCCCAAGCCCTGTTTCAACAAAGGATTTTACGGAACAGATGATGCCATTTTAGTAGACTATATTGATCCAAGACTGAGAGAAAAACCAATATAATAAGGAAGACCCCCAACAGAATGTTACGCCATTTTTACCCAAAACAAAGACACCCACATTACAGCACAAAGCAAATACCTCTGGAAAGTTACAGTTTGGCTGGGATGTAGCACAAAATCCTTCTGTGGTTTCCAGGCTATAATTGGAATCCCTAATATGGCACAAATTCACCTCAGGAGGAGTGAGATTATGCTCTGCAGCTATACAGTCGAGAAGGTCCACAGTACTACAGGTGAACTAGTGGAAAACAAGAGATAAACATCAAACAAAGACAAATCCAAGGAGAAAACTAATCAAAGCAACATTCACAATGTGTACATATCTTCAGGGATAGTTCTTTATACCGATGCAAATGCCTATAGTGTAAAATCTCCATTGAAGATAAATTGTGGAGAGCTTAAGAACAAACAAAAGGAAATATTTCCTCCCACACTGCATGGTCAGATGGCACTTGCTGACATAAAGGTGACACTTTATATCCGTGATGGCAAATCTATGGCACGCGTGCCACGGGAGGCACACGGCGCCCTCTCTGTGGGCCCGAGAGTCGTCATCCCAGTTCAGCTCCGCTGCACAGCATGAGCGTGCGTCTCCCACTGGCCAGCTGGTCATCTGGTCTCTGCCAGGCATGTGCGGGGCGCTTGCATGGGGCCATGTGCACATGCATGGGGTGCATTCCCCCCCATGCATACGCAAGGGTGTGGGCCTAGCGCATGCATGCGTGGCAGCGGGGCACATGCTTGGGAGCCGCCTGCGCATTCGGCACTCGTTCTGAAAAAGGTTAGCCATCACTGCTTTACATGGTTTTAAACGAGCTGGAGAAGTTTATGGAGGATTCATACATATCCATAAGTTTTTAAGAAAATATTCTTCTAAAATCAAATTATATGTCGGTTACAAAAGAGACAGAATAGCCTGTAATATACTGTATCGCCTGTAGTGATATACTCTAACAAACAGTTTGGGGCAAGGAAAGGAGACATATACAAAGTAAAATTTATTTTTTTTCTTTATTAAACATTAAATCTAATCAAATTAAATACACTGTGTACGATTATTCTATATTTTTTATATTAATAATTACCAATCCACAGCAACATTTTGAAAAGGCTCTGAGGCCTTGCTCTTCAGCTTCTGCAGTACTAATAAGTCACACTAAAGCTCAACCACAAAAAAGTATGAAATGTAACATACCATATTGACAAAGGCTGACAGGAAAACCAATACAATAGTGAAGACCCCAACTAGGGTGTTATTGGTCTTGGACTGAACAATCTTCCGTGAAAGAGTCTGGAGTGGACCTGGAAACAGCTGTATGGAGGGACAAAATAAGTTATTTAAAACTATGATTTTGTACAAATATATGGTGTGGAAAGTAAGCACCCACTCCTCTCCTAGAAGAATGAAATATTCTAGGAGAAATATTAAAAAGGCAGAATATTTCTCCTAACAGAGAAATAAAAATCTTAAAGGAAACAGACCTGCCCCCAGCAGATATTTTGGTGCCAGCTTATCTACAAGACAAAAGACTGGGCCAGTCTATCTACAAACAAAAGACCTCAGCTCCAAGATGATGGGATTATCCTTCAGGGCAAAGCCATTCAGCCACAATAGGAAATTGCCCTTCATTGCATCACTCAGCAAGATTCAACCAAGCCTGGGAGACAGACAGCCTACAAAGTTAGCTAAGATCCTCGCCCCTTGGGAGTTTGACAGCCAATTTCTTCCACAGGAACAGGAAGCTCAAAGGCAAGGCCCAAGAGAGAGGGGGTGTGTGTGTGTGTGTGTGTGTGTGTGTGTGTATATATATATATATATATATTTGTTTTCTGAGGTTTTCGCGGGTGTTTGTATGTAGGTCTTTGCTTATTTGGGTTTTCTCCCACCTAAAATTGGAAGTGTCTTGGCGACGTTTCGACGAAGTCTCATTCGTCACCTTCAGGCTTCAGCTTCGTGCTTCTGGAGCAATGTGTGATTGCAGCTGTTTCTTCCTTTTTAACTGCTAGTGAGGGTTTGAACTGATTGGGTGGGAGCTTGGCTGTGCTCTGATTGGCTGGGGTTTTTTTGTGCTCTGATTGGCTGGGGGTGTGTCCTGTTTGGGTGAGGGCTTGGTTGTGCTCAGATTAGTCTGAGTTGCAGGGGGATTTGAGCTGGTGAGCTGCATTGCTGTTGTTTGGCTTTGTGGTCGTGGTCGTGCTACATCTTCATAGTGGGTGTCAGTCTGCTGCATGTATGGATTGGAGGGGTTTGAAATGGCTAATGTTGCAGCTGCGGTCTGGCTTCTGGTCCTTGGTCATGGTTCATGATCAGTGTGGGTTTGGGTCTGCTTTCTGGGTGGATGTGTGGTGGTGACATCCTGTGTGGACCTCGTGAGTGTGGGTCTGGTGTCATTCCTCGTGTTAGGGATTCGTTTGTCAATAAGGGCGGGTTTCCAAATGGCTGGTAGGCGGGAGGTATCATCTCATTTGTTCATGCTATGTGGGCGTTTTTCTATCTTGATGGCTTCTCTGATTATTCTGTTGTTAAAGTGTTCAGTTTTGGCGATAATTCTGGTCTTTTTAAAGTCAATATCGTGTCCTATGGCTTTAAGGTGTTGGACCAGGGAAGAAGTTTAATCCTCTTTTTTGACTGAGTTCTTGTGTTCTTCAATGCGTGCACTTATTCTTCTGTTGGTTTGTCCAATGTATGTGGTGGAGCAGGCGGTGCATGGAATTTCATATACTCCTTGATTTTCTAACTCAATTTTGTCTTTGGGGTTTCTTAGGATGTTGGATATTTTTCGGTTTGTGCAGAATGCTCTCCTGATGTTGTGTTTGTGGAGGATCTTGCTGATTCTGTCTGTGGTGCCTTTTATATATGGGAGGAGGGCTGTGCCGTTTTCTTGTTCTCTGTCTTGGATTTTAGTGGGGGGTTCTTTTTGGATTAGTTTGGTAATCTTATTTCTCTGGAATCCATCGGATGTTAGTACGTTAGTGAGAATGTATAGTTCGGTTTTTAGGTGTTGTTCGTCAGCTAAGCATTTTGTTCTGGAGATGAGTGTCTTGGCTACGGAGTTGATCTGTGCTGGGTGGTGGTGTGAGAGTGCGTGCAGATAGCCAAACAGGACACATCCCCAGCCAATCAGAGCACAAAAAAACCCCCAGCCAATCAGAGCACAGCCAAGCTCCCACCCAATCAGTTCAAACCCTCACTAGCAGTTAAAAAGGAAGAAACAGCTGCAATCACACATTGCTCCAGAAGCACGAAGCTGAAGCCTGAAGATGACGAATGAGACTTCGTCGAAACGTCGCCAAGACACTTCCAATTTTACGCGGGAGAAAACCCGAATAACCAAAGACCTACATATATATATAATATATAATATATATATATATACATACATATCCCCCATGTGGTCATCTACCCAGGACTTCAAACCCATGTGGTCCTGTTCACCATTAAACCATCCTTCCAAACCATCCTTCCAAGTAGTCTTCATGTTTCCAGTGTCTTTCTCCCCACTTGGAACTGAACCCAGATGGACATTTCTTCCAACGATGGCATGCTGAAATGCTACAGGCATTAATGTTTAATTGCCCAAGAATGAATTAATGGCCAACTGTCTCTTCCCACATCAATGTAATTTTTGCAGCGGGAATATATAATTGCTGAATAACTATAACTTTATATTGACTTCATTCTCCCTGGTAGTTATAATAGATTTTAGGTGAAAATCATGGAATGGCATCTAAAATTAGGAATGTTTTATGATCAGATCCACCCTTGTTTTCTCTATGTGATCAAAGCCTAATCTGAGAAAGATGTATCAACTTAAATATGCGTACAAAATCTTCAGTATTCTGTTCAGTTTCCAAATTGTAAACTATTTAGACTTTTCTTATATAAAAAGTTAAGGAAGATCAAAGTTAGGTGGACAACAAATGCAAACAAAATAGTCAATTATTGATATGAATGCTGACAAATGAAAATGCCCTATAGACTAAGAAATATCGTTGGTGTACAACAAGCCAACTACAATTAAATCTGATCATCCTAAAAACTAAAGGATACATTATCAAAGATACAAAAGTGGCCCGATAGTTATTAATATTATCTGGAATATATAAAGTTCAAAGAATGATGACAAATGAATTTGGGCACCGTGAAATGTATGTGTGCTGAGGTTCTTATCTTGGCATGCTTAGACAGTCCTTTTCTCCTTTGTTTCTTCCTCTTCCTCTTCCTCTCCCCCACTTCTCTCTTTCTCTTACTATCACTAGGTTTTTGTTTGGTGTTAAATGTTTTTTTCCCCTTCAACTCTCCCACCCACATTTTTAATGTCAGAAATCCATGGAGACCAAACAGATACTTTAGGCTCAGAATGCAAATGCAGAAACTATAGAAGTTAAAAGCCTCCCTGCTGGGTGTTAATTTCAGCTCATCATAGTCCTCTCCACTGCCATTCCTAGAGAAAAACCGGAAACAAAAGAGAAATAGCAGCTCCCATATCCACCACTATTATTTCATCAACTAGCTTCTAAGCAATTTTTTTTTTAAAAAAGAGGGGAGAAAACACCAATTAGTCTTTTAGCAATGACTAAATCTATCAACCTCCCCCTTTTTGCACTTAGAGAAGGACTTTTGCTTCCTTCAAACACAAACATAATTATGAAACTCTTTGATGATAGGAAACATGGATTTGCTGGCAACTCTTACAAAACAAGAGAGAGGGGAACAATATGCAGCAATGTTGATTATTTTTAAGTTGCTACTCTCCCCAGCACCAAATACAAAGAATTTCTCTGTGTTTTCTAGCATAGGCAAAGGAATGGATTGGAAAGGAAGAGACATAAAAGAACCTGGTATAAGACACAGCAAAATGTAGTATCATATTGCTAATGATGATGTTGAAGATGGTGATAATAGAAACAGCAATATTTGACAACACTCTTGTGGTTAAACTAAGAGGACCCAGATTGTTGGGGGCAATAAGTTGACTTTGTATATAATATACAAATGGATGAAGACTATTGCTTGACATAGTGTAAGCCGCCCTGAGTCTTCGGAGAAGGGCGGGATATAAATGCAAATTAAAAAAAACAAAACAAAAACAGCAACTCTTACTGTTCTGGATGAATCACAGTGAAATACCACTCCATTTTATATTGGCAGAAATAAATTATGCACTGCATTAAAACAAAATTACAGGTAATCCTCAATTTATGACCATTTGTTTAAAAATTGTTCAAAGTAAAGGCGGTGCTGAAAAAAGTACGTTCCTCATCTTTCTGACCATAACCCTTCCCATATTTATGTGATCTCAATTTAAGAAACCAGCTTACATGTATGTCCCATTGCAATGTCCTGTGGTCAAGTGATTGTGATTTGTGCTGTTTTTTTTGTTGATTTCTGGCAAAAAGTTGCCATTTGGAAGAACTGGATTGCATTTAAAACCAGGTTGTTTGCTTAACGATCCTGGTGAGTGATTTGTTTAACAACCATCGTAAAAAGGTCGTAAAATTGTGTCTGATTCGATTTACAACTACAATGATCTATGATAGAAATTCTTGAATTATTAGCACTTTTTTAAAGTACTGATATCTTCCTTAAATGCAGGAGTATTGTAGAAAGTTACCACTCACCCCTCTCCTAGAAGAATGAAATATTCTAGGACAGTGTTGGCGAACCTTTTTGGCACTGAGTGCCAAAACAGGAGCATGCATGCACGTGCGTGCCAGAAAGCGCAACTGCAATTCACTTGTTGGAAGTTGAAACCTAACCCTCTCCTAGAAAAATGAAATTTTTAGGATATACTAAAAAGGCAGAATATTTTCCTCCAAAAGGGATGGAGAAACTCATTCTCCCCACTTTTGTCAATGGGCCATTAAGGCCTCAGCATCCCATCTGCAACACAAAGGACCTATCTAGCAACAGAAACTCCCCACATAGCACCTGGCAAGATTACATCAGCCAGCAAGGCTAGCTATGACCTCTAACAGCAAGCCATCAGGATACTCTTCCTGTGCCCCAGGAAGTTCAAAGCCAGAGAGGGCATAAAACCTAGGAACTCTCCGCATCTCGGCCCTTTTTCTGTTCAGGAACTCAAGCCATGTGATTCCTGTCCACCATTAAACCATCTTTCCAAGCAGCCTCCATGTTTCCAGTGTCTTTTCCCCCCACTTGGAACTGAACTCAAATTGACATTTCTTCCAACACATCGCATTTGTGAAATCACCTGGGGACACCAAATCACCCAGCAAGGTTCAACCAAACTTAATTCAGACAACCTAAAAAGTTAGGTATGACCCCTGCAGAGCCCCCTAGGAATCTGACAACCAATAGAATACATTTCTTTCACAGGAACAGGAAGCTCAAGGGCAAGGCCCAACAGGGGATATAAATACCACTCTCTCTCTCTCAACTCCATGTGTTCAGCTGCCAAGGACCTAAAACCCATGTTCCTGTCCATCAATAAACCATCTTTCCAATCAGCCTCCATGTTTCCAGTGTCTTTCTCCCCACTTGGAACTGAACCCAGATGGATATTTCTTCCAACAGTATTTTTTAAAGCCGCATAGGTAAGTCTTCTCCAATCTGTCTGCCTCTAGATATGTTGGAATCCAATGACTTCATGATGTGGAAAGGACTGCTCTTTAGACTACCAATGAACTCTGAAACAAGTCAAATACGAAATACAGGTAGTCCTAAACTTACAACAGTTCATTAAGTGACCATTTCAAAGTTACAACGGCACAGCAAAAAGTGACTGATGACCATTTTTCACACTTACGACCATTGCAGCATCTCCATGGTCAAGTGATCAAAATTCAGATGCTTGGAAACTAGATCAAATTTATCAAAGCTATAGTATCCTGATATCATGTGGTCCCCTTTTGGGACCTTCTGACAAGGAAGGTCAATGGGGAAGCCAGATTCACTTATCAACTGTGTTACAGAATGAACAACTGCAGAGATTCATTTAACAACTGTGGCAAGAAAGGCCGTAAAATGGGGCAAAACACACTTAACAACTGTCTCACTTAGCAACAGAGCTGTTGGACTCAATTGCGGTCATAAGTTGAGGATTACCTGTAATTTTTTTAAAAAAAATAATAATAATAAATGGTGATATATTTATGAATTTGTGCTGATATTTGGAAACACAATACTTTAAACCTGGAATAGAGATCACTCTTTGTATCTATCCAAGAACCTAACTGCCTTGTCATTTGATCATTTGGTAAGAATTGTTTTTCAAAACTGCATAATTGAGCAAAATAGCCTATACAGGAAGTATAAAAACAAAGTCTTCATATCAATGAAGAAGGAAAATAATTTCATGAAGCAGGAGATCTTGCAGAGAACAATAATAATTTAGGATGGAAATGTTTAATGGGAAAGGTTAAGTGGCCATCAATATGTTCCAAGGTTTGGCACTGATGGGTTCAAAGACATGGAAAAATATGGAAGAAGAAAGGAAAGCAAAGTAAACCATCAGTTTTGCAAGAGAGGGGGAGGGAAAATGGGTAGTTGTCTCAGAAATGCAGGAGTTGATTCAGAGCGGTCACCATCAGGACTGCCTAATCAAAATGTTTTTGGATAACAGTTCAGAGTCTAAGCATTTAAGCTAACATGCCAAGGAGCTGGAGAGTTCATAATTTTAACTGCTAGATTTGTCATTGGCCAGTGTTAGCCAAAGTTAACAGTTTCTTACCGACTTTTTTCTCCTTGTAAAGAAAATCAGAATATTTGTGTTGTGGCTGTGTTTTGTACAGCAGACAAGAGGGGAAGGGATTGATGAGTCCAGTCAAGGATATACGGCGCCTCAGGCTATATTGACTGATGGCATCATCAGATGCAAAGATTTGTATTTTTGGAATGCTTTGGAAGGAAGGGTGGCTTTAGTGACCTTCAGGCTAAAGTCAACTGCCTACTTGGCTTTAGCCTGAAGTCTGTCATGATGATGGATGATACACAGGCACATATTTCTATTTATTGCTTATGTAAACATACAATTTTGTGCTTTATCAAACCAACCGAATGTATGCTTGCATACAACAATGATAATAATGTGATATAAAATGTAAAAGGCCTAGAAATCTATATTATGCATAAAACAATTCCCCCAAATTTGACCAACTTGCTTTATTAGCGCCTTCTTTCTGGACCATCAGTTTAAAAAAAAAAGTCAAATATTGGTAAACAATGCATATCAGCAATGGTACAAAGCAGAGGTTTATCTTTCCAATGCTGTATATTTATGTTGGTCATTCCCCGTGCAGAGTTCTAAGTATCCTGATAAATGCCAAATGTAAACAAGAAAAGAAATTATTGAAACGCAATCTTTCCTCTGAAGTTATATTAATGGATTTCAGCCCCAAATATGGCAACAGTAGAACAATACCAAACCATGTTAATTGATGTTCTAATAGGATGGACAAGACATTCACTGAAAAAAATACTGTTCTCCTATTTGAAGAATAGTATTTCCTATTGTCTTCATCTCATTTTAAATTTCCAATTTTAAAATCAACTTTCTATTAATTTACAAATAAGGGATATATAAATTCCTATCCCTTTAATATCTTCTTGTTTCAGAACATAACTTTCACCCCACAAAAGCCACCTGAAAAACTGCTGCTGGACTGTGATGGGAAAATTTATTAAGTTCTTGGGGTGTAATTATATTAACATATTTAATTAATTAAATTATCTTTAAAATTAATCAAAGTGTAACTCTTGACTTCCTCCACTGCTTTCCTATTGTTCCTCTGGTTCCTAATACGTTACTCCCTAGTGTAATCCTTTTCCATCCAAACTCCTGTTTTAGAGTTTTAAGGATAATTGATTAAAACAGTGCATCAGGAATCAACCTACCTTTACACAGGAGTAAATGACTGAAACAAACACTAGTGTGGTCAATATCACGAAACAGGATAGGTAAAACGCCAGCATGAACACAGAGCTGAAACCAGAAAACAAAGTCAGGTGGGTCTACATCTTGCATTATCCATAAATCATACCAAATCTCTTATTACCATCCTAGATCAGCATAAGGTGGGTGGGGTACAATCAATTAAATAGCACAGATGCATTAGAGACTAAAAATAAGGGGGGGGGAAAGAAAAATGCAAAAAACTAAAACCTATTAAAACAGAAAGTATATGTATACACGTATGTCTAAAAGGTATCTAAAAGGAGCGGTGGGAGCATTAAAAGGGTAAGGAAGCATAAAAAGTTCAACTTGCATAGTACTCTAATAGGCAAACTAGATCCTCATTAAGTTCAATTGATGACACAGGTCATCATCCAATGAATTTTGAGCACTGCTGTGCAAAACCTAGCAACAATGCATGTAAGCAGCAGGGAGGTGTGGAATTGTCCTGTGTGCCCTGGGTATTTATGCAGTAAGGGTGAGATGAGACTAATATGGATAGCTCATAGGCATTGGAGAAGCATATGCTCTGTTGTTTCTGTGTTTTCCGAATCACAAGGACATTGTCTCTTCAGGTAAAGAATTTTCTTGTGTCAGCTTTCACAGACAACTGCATTATATCATGCCAGGGTACCAGCCCCTCCAGTGTTTAGGGATTTCAAGTTTAGATATGTGGGGAGGCAAAGTCCCTCTTGGATTTATTTATTTTT
This sequence comes from Ahaetulla prasina, assembly GCF_028640845.1. Lineage (NCBI taxonomy): Eukaryota > Metazoa > Chordata > Lepidosauria > Squamata > Colubridae > Ahaetulla > Ahaetulla prasina. The sequence continues at coordinate 246,147,033 of NC_080539.1, read as the reverse complement.
ATTTATTTATTTGTCAAGAACGTATCTGGTAATAAGGATTGGATTGGATACATAATGGATATAAAATTGGATACATTGTAGCAGATAATTTTATGAGCTATGCTTAGGTCATACCGAAGGTGGCGTAGTTCTAAATTTTCTAAGTCCAGAATTTCAAGTCTGGTGGCATAAGATATTTTGTGCGAGCAGAGGAGCAGAGGACTCTTCTTGTGAAATACTTCTGGACATGTTAATTTCCAATATGCAGTGCGGGTTCCAGACAGATAAGCTGTATTCGAGAATTGGTCTAGCAAATGTTTTGTATGCTCTGGTTAGTAGTGTGATATTACCGGAGAAGAAGCTACACAAGATTAGGTTTACATGCCTTTTTGACGATGTTGTTAGAGTGGGCTTTGGCACTTATATTATTAGATATGAGTACTCCAAAGTCCTTGACAGAGTGAGGGTCATCTACAAGGTCGTGTCCACTCAGCATGTATTTTGTGTTCTGGTTCTTTTTGTCAATGTGTAAGGGAGAGCATTTGTTGGTTGAGATTTGGAGTTCCCAATTGTTCGACCATTCCAACACAAATTCAAGGTCTTTTTGAAGGGTAGCAGCATTGTCGGTGGTGTTAAATATTTTTACATCATCAGTGAACAGAACGCAGTTGCTTATAATATGATAACAAAGGTCATTTATTTATAGTATGAAGAGTGTTTGGTGTGGAAATTGGTGCTTTCAGTCTTTATTTGGTGGCATATATTTTTGTAGCGGCTTTTAAAGTTAGCTACATAGCCAGTTTTGTTTTTTCTCCAGAGGGATTTTTTTTTGGATTGGAGCTTTCTTATTAATATGGGTAATTTGTTTTTCCTGGTTTTGGTGGTGATTAGTGGTACATATAGCTTAATAACTCTATTGATTTCGAGCAAGAAAATGTTATAACGATCTTCGGCAGTGTTACATTCAGAGAATAGAATTTGCCAATCAAGAGATGAGAGGTCTATGAGATCATAATTAGATTTTTTGAAGTTGTAGTTGGGTATCCCATTATTTTGGTGATTTTTCTAAGGGCGTATATTGAGACAAAAGTCAATCATGCTGTGGTCACTGTTGGAAAAGGTTTCTTTTATTTCTAGTCCATAAATTGAATTTAAGCTGTTGCAGAAGATGAGGTCAAGGCAGTTGCTGAGTCTAGTGTTGCTAGTTACTAGTTGATCTAGACCAGTGGTGAAATGTAAAATTTGTTACTACCGGTTCTGTGGGCGTGGCTTGGTGCGGAGGAATGTGACTGGGTGGGCGTGGCCAACTTTTTTTTTTACTTTTAAAAGCATTTTTTCCACAACCTCATCGGCCAAAGAAGTTGTAGAAAAAATGCTTTTAAAGGGTTCTGATGATCCCAGCTGAGCTGCATGATCATCAGAGGCTTTTTTTTACTTTTAAAAGCATTTTTTTGGCTGAAGAAAAAATGCTTTTAAAAGTAAAAAAAAAACCCTCTGATGATCACGCGGCTCAGTTGGGCATGAGCCGGGGGTGGGGGGGGAACAGGGATTTTTGCTACCAGTTCTCTGAACAACCCACCACCATCGCTACCAGGTTGGACGATCCGGTCTGAACCGGGAGCATTTCACCCCTGATTTAGGCCTAGATTTATAACAACATTGTATAGTGTTGCATGAATAGGTTCAGTTGTACATTTGTTTATTGTCCAATTAATAAGAGGTAGGTTGAGGTCACCAAGAAAGATGAGAGGGTATGGGCAGGAGGCTGCTCACATTAGTAATCAAGTTAACTTGTTCGCATGTGCAATATTGTAGTCAGGGGCTCTGTAACAGTAAGTTACATAGTAAGAAGTGAAGTGTGGTGTTTAAGGACAGTTCACAGACGATAGTTTCCAGAAGAGTGAGTTTGTGTGCAACTTCAAAAATTTTTAGGTTTAGTGACTTTTTGTAGAGCTCTACCCCCTCTGCGGGTTTCGCAATCAGACCGGTAAATATGATAGTCTCTTACTGTGATAATAGAGTCAGGGAGGAATGCATTTAGCCATGTTTCACAGTCAAATGTATCAGTATTTAATAAGAGGAGGAGTTTGGGCATTTTGTTAACGATGCTTCTTGCGTTTATTAGTTTGCCTTTGAGATCAGTAGTGATTGGTATTGAGGAAGTAAGGGGCGTGCATATCTAGTTTTGGATGGTGATTGGGTGGATTCCCTGGCAATTAAGGTTAGATCCAACTGGCACTCTGTATCTGCTACATACTGTTTAATGAATGCTTCAGCTTAAGCAGAAGACCTCTCGAGAAACCCTAGGATGAGATTTTAGTTGCCACTGCCTGATTTCCATGTGGATTGAAAATCATGGAAAAAGGACTCATGGTTGAGTATGGTCACCCACACTCTCGCCTCCACTTTCATGAAGCCTGTTTCTAGTTGCAAGGTGGCATTAGACACACAATCTGAGACTTGAAGGGCTCCTTTTAAAAATTTCAATTATACAAGTCCTAATGGTGCAAAACTGGAGAAGGGGGCCTAGCTGGGCACTATATAGAAGTTGTAGTATTGACATGGCTGTATATAGAATATTTGGCCAAGTGTGATTAGACACCCCACCCCCAAGGAATTTGTCTCTGGTGCAAAAGCTCTCAGTGTACATGCAAAACAACAGAGTATTAATCATCATAACAATGATAGCAATAAGAGAGGAGGGTAGAGGAGATGGAGAAGGATAATATTACTACGGTGGCCATATTTTGTCCTATAGAATTGAAGGATAACAGATGAGCTCTTCTGTGCATTTTCAACAACTTAGTCCACGTGGCCTTCCTACTGCTGACAGAATGACAGACTAGCCCAGGTAACTGAAAGAGGAGACCTACTTGATCTTGTGTCTATGCTCCAAGTGTGGCTCTTGGGGCTTTTGGCATATGCCACAATTTTAATTTTCAGATAACTGAATTCTAGCTGGTTCTCCTCACAATACTGTGCTAATACTCTCAGTGCTTTCTTTTAAAGGCTAATAGGTGTTGCCCCCCCCCCCCTTTGCTTCTCTTGGTCAAACACTTTTTCTATCCATCCGTCTTCATCCATGCTCTCTATCTATTTCCCAATAGCCCAATCTAGTCTATCCGAGTTTGCTTCACTCAGCACCCAAGTTTCTTCAGAACTGCATTATATTTTTAGGCTCAGAAATGTGGAATTCTTGGTGCTTTCTGAGCTTGGTTGTTTTCTTCCAGATGTTTCATTTTCCAAGCTCAGAGACCTCCACACTTCAATATCCCATATTAGGAAGGTTCAGAGAAAAATGACTTCCTTTAATAACCCGCCTCTTGTTTAATCTCATGCAATGACTTGGATACTGATCAAACAAAATTTTCTGCCACAAAGCATAACAAAAAGGGACTATTCAAAAGAATGTTTTATGTCTCTGCGCCCAACAAACCTAACACTGTTTCTGGTTCCTGTTTTGAATTCTCCAATGTACACTTTAAGTCCTCATTCATGTGGATCTACAATTCCTTGCTTTACCAGAAGTTTAATTTTAGTGATGGGATGGGAGATTTTCTACTATAAGTTCACCCTCAAAACACTTTCAAAGAAGAACCACTTGTGAAACTCAGTTGGGGGAAAAAAGTATTTCAGACTTTCTCTGTAATATAGTTCCCCCCTCCCCCCACAATTGCCTTCCTCTGCTATCCTCAATTTCGTTGAGATATGAATAGCAACTTTATAATTTAGATAATAGCTGAGCCTTCAACACAGCTTCTCTAGCACAGCTCAGCTAGGTGCAGCAATCTTCAGTTTAAAAGAGAAACAAAGGAGATTTCATCCAAAGAGATGAGATTGGAAAGTCTTTCACATAAATTCTATAATGTAATTAAAGAGAATGGGAAAACTCATTTGCTGGATTTCTTAATCAGCAAGAATCAGGTGGGGAACGTCAATACCATTCTTCTTGGTATTTTATATAAGCTTTCCATTACCGAGGTGTCTGCAGGAAGAACCAAACCAGGATATGAAGCCCTTCACTTGCTGCTGGGCTATAATGACCCATAAGCCCCAGTAGTTTGATAAATGGCAGGGGATACTAAGGATAATAATTCAACCACAGATTTTGAAGTATCGTAGAGGCAAGAAACTTGCCTTTATGTATCCCGTTAGACAATATTTTATTGCAGGATCTTGCTGGTATCATGTACAAATTCTTTATAGCACACGCAATATTGGGTAAGCTGTCAATATTCCTATTTCTCCATCATTCCTCCTTGTCTCCCTACTCTGAAAAAATGCCTATAGAAAGTCAAAAGGACACCGTGGTTGTGTGCCACCAGAAATTCTGCTGCCTTCAGAGGCATTTCTAACGACCATTGGAGCTAAACTATATTTAGATTTTTATTTAAGAGTTATCTGCCATTTCAGTTTCAAACATCATTACCATATATGAGTGTACATTTTATCTTGACGATTTTTCTGACTTATTATGTATATAAAATCCACAAACAGAGCAGGCTTGCATTCCTTCTGTCATGCAACCTCATCCATAATTCAACTACAATGATTATCAAACTCAGGAACATTAAGGCTAACCTCGTGAAAGCCAGCAGGGTTTCAAACTCTTTTCTGACTACAAAGAGCACTTCCACTTGCTAATTTATTCACCACTTTCCTGGCATTCCTGCTGATTATAATGGAATGATCACTGCAAAATTTGCAAAAAAATAAGTAAAATAATACCCCACTAAATTTCAAAGCCCCCTTCAAAGCATATTCAGTGCCGTAAAGCATCTATTCCCCAATCAGTTGAGCAACACAGTCAATCCTATAAACCATTTTGGAAGTGCTGCATTTTGTGCCCACAATCCCCTCCTTATTCCTTCCCTACTTAAGAGAATGTCAGAGTTTCTAAAAGCAACATTTTATGTTGCATCTGACCTGATATTTTATGGCTGAAATATTGCTTGCAATAAAAATATAAAGCCAGGAATTTTCCCCTAAGAATATAAAACTGACAAGAGGGAAAATGTAGGTAAAAAAAAATATTGCTGAAAATCTCTGCTTTATTGGGCAGAGACTCTTCATCTGAACAGGGCTCTTACCAAAGATGATAATGTTGTTCTTCTCATCTGCTTTTAGAGGCCTTTTGTATTAATTTAATGATTGTACATACCCTACCGATTTTGGGGAGTGTAACTCATAGAACATAAAAAATTCACTGATGCAGTTCTAACTTTTGATACCTTTTTTAGGAAACTGTGGGTTATAGTGGGTTTTTTGCAATGGCAAATAGGTTGCCATTGCCTTCTTCCTAGGGTTGAGAGAGAATGACTGGCTTAAGACAATCTAAAGTGGGACTGAACTCACAGTCTCCCAGTTTATAGCCTATGCCAAAAGTGGGATTCACTTACCTTCCCTACCAATTCACCAATGTGAGTGTGTGCCAAGCGCATGGCCTTCTGTGCATGCGCAGTAGTCTCACATTACCTCCGGGTGGTGGACGGAGCCTCCCACAGTTGCTGCTATCGGTTTGCGCGATCCGGACAGAACCGGCTAAATCCCACCACTGCACTACGCCAAACTGATTCTTAATTATCATGATTACTTCCATTTATTTAATATTTTTCTTCATCCAGACTAAAATCATAGGCTGTAGGCAACTTTTGTAGGGCTCTGAATTAAGCCCAAAGCTTTGCAGAGTTGTTGGGTTACGCAGAATGTGTAATCTTCTGCATAACTATATGCAGGTACAGCTTCAAGTCCAACTCCCACTTAATCCATTTAAATATAATCTCCTTTATCTCAACAGCCCTTAAAAATGGTTTTGTTACCGTTTAATACATATATACTTATTCTATTTATATGAATATGTCTTGTATCTTAATAATTATATAAATTAATGTATTAGTTTACATCTGCAATCTTATACTTTATGAAACTCCTTGTAATTTAATTTATTGTCTGAGGTAAAATGGCTGTGTCAATGTGTTTCCGTTATACTGTTTTTATTTATAAAATTTATTGACCGCCCATCTAATCCTGTGAAAGTCCTCATTCAATGAAAATCACATATCTGTGATATAAAGATTCCAAGATGCTGAACTCACCCAGAAGGAAGCACCTTAACCCCTTTTAAATCATATATTCAGTGCAGAGATCAGCCTGACTTTAGCTTCAAGCTTTATTTGGATTTTTGTTTAGTTTTTCTAGATGAAGCTTTCTAAAATGTAAACGATACAGCTTTTTATTACTGATGCTTTTTGAACCAGTTCTGCCTTTTGTGCTCTAGCACAGGGGTCTCCAACCTTGGTCCCTTTAAGACTTGTGGACTTCAACTCCCAGAGTTCCTCAGCCAGGTTTGCTGGCTGAGGGACTCTGGGAGTTGAAGTCCACAAGTCTTAAAGGGACCAAGGTTGGAGACCCCTGCTCTAGCACAAGAGTTCACAGTGATAGTTAAAGACCTGCGAGGTTTCATGAGTAAGGTAGTGCAGGCTTGGAGAGCATCAACTGAAGTGGATTTCATTTGAAAGGGACCTTGGACATTTTCTAGTCCAACCCCCTGCTCAAGCAGGAGACCCTATACCAGAGATAGGTTTCAGCAGGTTCTGACCAGTTCTGGAGAACCGGTAGCGGAAATTTTGAGTAGTTTGGAGAACCAGTAAATACCACCTCTGATTGGCCTTGCCCCCATCTTTTCTCTGCCTCCCGAGTCACAGCTGATTGGGCGGTAACAGGGATTTTGCTGTAACCTTCTCCTGGATTGGGGAGGGAATGGAGATTTTACAGTATCCTTCCCCTGCCATGCCCACTGTGCCATACCCACAGAACTGGTAGTAAAAAAATGTTGAAACCCACCACTGCACTATACCATTCCAGACAGGTGGCTATCCAGTCTCTTCTTATATATGCTCTCTTATATATGCTAAAATGGTGAGATATTGTGCTGCGCATTTTGGACAATTGTGCCACTGAGATTTAGTACAAAAGGCAATGGACGTTTCAAGAACCATAAAAAGGGCTTAAGGGCCACCAATTGCTATCCGATCTTGCTTTAGTGCAATAACGGCAGACAGACAGTAGATAGATATTAGATAAGCAAATGTACAAAGATCTACTTACTGTGGCACTATTGTGATCTGAACAAAGCAAATGAAGAGGAAGACTAGGGAAGCACAAGCCACATACGCACCAAATCGATCATCCACCTGTTTGGAATACTGCAATGAAAAAAGCCATTCCATATTTTAAAAAATCTGAAAACTCCCATTCACGGGCAACAATTTATGATCTACTAGATGTTGTTGAATCCCAGTCCCACCATCTGCAGTAGATCAATAGTCAAGGATGTTATAAAGTGTAATCTAGCAATTTTATGAGAGCCACTAGTTGCCTTTTATTACAAGCCCTTCTTAGCAAATTTGGCTTGCTGTATTGATTGAACTAAAGGTTTCCTGGACACTGACAAAAAGGTTTTCAGATTGATAGCAGGGATTTCTGAAACAATCATCTTTATAGATATCTGAACTGCTTGGAAAGAAGGTAAAAGATCACAAATCAATTATATTTAATGCAAGACTACCTCTTTCAAAAACTGAACATTACCTTCACTGAAAAGAAAATGTTCGCAACATAAACTTGCTGTCAATATGAAAAGTAACTTTTTTCTAGTTGCTGAGGCAAATTCTAAAAAAAAAAATTGAATGAAGGCCTAAAAAGATGTGAAAATAACAAACCCAAGTCCTGAAACATGTGTCTACCTAAATCTTGTGGAAGGTCAAGATGACCAGATTTCCAGGTGAGGTTCTATGCCAGACTAATTGTGTCCAAAATCGCAGAGCTGGCACTACAAACTGTGACCAATGGCCCATGGTAATTTTTGTCTTGCAAAAGTCTTTCTGGATAAAAGAGAAACAAAAGATCTCTTTTCGTATTCCTGCACCATTCGACATTTAGCTATGCACTTTGGGATGAACACCCTTCAAATAGTGCGGGAGTATGAACAGATTTCCAGAAAAAAATCGCTGACTACAGGATTCAGGTGATCCTGAGGGCACAGATAAACCTCTAAGTGGCTTCCAGGACTCTCAGAAAGAAGGCTAACAACCAGATGACAGTAAGGAATATAAATCCATCCATTCTCCACCATTCAGTCAGAACTGGAGAAGTTCTTGAATAAGAAGCAAAACGTCTTCATGCAAAACAAAAAAGTCTAGTTACCTTCTGAATCTTATGTTAGAATATTAGAATACTGAGAATGTTGTATAGATATAAACATTCTGTGGCCAAAAATGTCTTATATGGGTTTTAGCACAAAAGCATTTTATAGGGTAAAAACATGGGAAATTATTTTTATATATGACCCCTGCTGCGAAACTACTATATACCCCAAAATAGATTCCAAAATACTCACAAGGGAAGAATGGTTGATGAAAATAACAGAACAGAGATAGCAAAATTAACTTGTTTGCTTAGAGAAAGATCAATTATTGAATTTATTAGTTATTAGAAACTGCATATGGACTTTTTGCTGAAAAAAGGAAAAAATGAATGGATGATTTATGGATATTATTATTAAAATGGGTAGATTATAGAAAGGAAAATTCTATATCTTCAGACAGAGAAAGTAAAATTATAAATGTACTTATGACTGCTGTTATTCTTTTTTTCTTTTTCCTTCTTTTCGTAATTTCTTTTTCACTTTTCTCTATTTCTCTTATCTTTGACTTAAAGTTTGTATTATTTTTTATTTTATGGGAAAACCTATTTAATAATACATACAATACATACATACATGTATATATGCATGTAGTTTATGATAGCCAAGTAAAGGATTGTTATTTACAGTATAAATGCCTAAAGTGTTGAACTGTCCCACTTTTCATCGCTCCCAATTTTCCATCCATTTGTCTACTGAAAATAGGTTTTTGAGTGGAGGGGGAATTATTAACAGCATTACTGAGGTAAAACTGTGTTTTCAAATGGAAGGAGGTTTTAAACATTCCATTAGATGCTTCTTCTGGACATTCATATGAATTTTTACACAGAACTATGATTAAGCACACCAATTTTCTGCCCTGATATCTAGTTTGCTCCTATTAGTGGGTTTAACAGACCCATACATCCTTATGGAAGTTTACCTTTTTCTCCAAATCAAGCTCCCTGAATGTTAACAGAAACTTGCGAACATGCTCTGAACGTAACCGGTCAATACTTCTTGCATCAATTGCACGACCCAGAAACTCATCTACCTCATCTTCTGGATTCATGCTTTCCTGGATATTCCTGGAACAACAGAATAAAGTAGAGGCCAATTAAGTGGTGTTTACGCAAAATAAAGTTTCTTATTTAAAGACGAACTGACTAGAACTTTCCAGATGTAAGTGACCCCACTCTCAGAAACATCTCTGCTATGTCCCATCCCACAAGTGTTTGGCTCCTTTTTCTACAGCAGACACAAGTCGCCCACCTCAACAAAAACATGGTGGAAATTCATACAATAATATTTACCACGTTATGTAATTTAGCCTCTCACTCCTTTATTCAAACTTTTCATCTCTTGAGTTCTCTTTTGGGCTTGTCATTCTAAAACTGACAATGGAGGTATCTCCTCCCCTAGGTAGCAACATCATTCCTCCCCCCACTAGGCCTGCCTCTGGGACAAGTGGGAGAAAGATAGAATACTTGACTTATGATGGCAATTGGAACCAGAATTTCTGTCACAAAGCATGGCCACATCACTTAGCAATGACACTCCGGAAGTCCTGGTTGTCACTCTAACTGAGTTCTTAGGCGAGGCCTTCCCATAAACAGATCAGTGGGGAAGCCAACAGGAAGATCCAGGCAGCTTGTGAGTTCCAGGCATCTTGAAAATAGGCTGGCAGGCAGGCAAGTAGCTGCTGCTATGTTTGAAAGAGTGCAAAGAGATTCACAGATATGCATGAGGGAGACCTGGCAAGATCGGGGAGAGTGTGCAAGAGTGCGAGGGAAGTACTGCAAGGGTCAGGGACAGTGCATGACAGGGTAAGGGAGGTGTAATGACGGTAAGGGAGTGTGCATGAGAGTATGTGGTGGGACCACTCAAGGGAGGCATATTGAGGCTTGAGGAAGGTGTGTGAGGGAGCAAGGGAGGTGCGGCAAGGCTCACATAGTGTTGAGCAGAGCTGCACAAGTGGTGAGGGAGGCTCAGGTTTGTTTGGGAAGATGCATAGGGGTGTGTGAGTGGCTAGCACAACCCAAGGGGAGAGGAGCTGGGGGAGAGAGCATGGGTGAGGGTGACTTATCAGAATGACTTGTAACTTTCCTGCCGGCTTTCCAATTGACTTTCTGCCCAATTCAGCAGCAAATATTGCAAATGGCAATCACGCGATAGTGAAGTGCGGCATTCAGTCATATGTGCCAGCTGGTTTTCAAACGCCCAGATTGCAATTAAGTGACCTTGGGGTGCAGGGATGGCTAGAAAACCAAGGATTGGTCATAACCAGCATTCATTCAGTACCATCGTAAGTTTGAACTTTATACAATTCACAAGGAAAGATGAATTTTACTCCTGGGGTATGGACAACAGTTTGCCTTTGGACCAATAACCAAGAGATTTTTATTTCTATTCCTGCAGTAGGCATGATATGTTCTACTCCAACTGTAACCATGATTGGAGGATTTGTAAATGAGGAAATCAACAGGAATATGTGAGTTCTATTTTACAATACTCAGGAAACTGCCTGAATGGCTTTGTACAAATCTCAAGGAAAAGGTGAGTTTTACTCCTGGGATATGGATGATTGTTAGTTGAGTGACTTTGGGCTCATTACCAAGATATTTTTATTTCTATTACTGAAGGGTGAATGAATGGTCATAAGTCCAGGACTACCTGTGCAATGAATCTTCACCCCCTTCAGCCATATCCTCCTTCAGGATACTATAAATTGTAAAGTACAGAAGCAGATCAAGGCACTCATGCACACTTCAATCATCTAATTAAGGATTTCTAAAACTATTTTTATTCTGAAGACATATTTTGTCAGAAAGGACAAAGAGTTTTGTAGTCTACATTTATCACTGGTTTGGTTTGGATGTAATGGAAGGTATTAAAAGGCATACCCATGGCACACCATTCAGAATTTAAAATATTCTGCCTTAATCTTCTGCAAAACCTCTAAGAGCTATTTTATTCCTAAGAAGGTGGTAATTTACTAAAAACCACAAGATGTTTTAATAAATGGTAGTCTGGCCCACTTCTTCAACTGTTCATTATAGATTTTCAGAGCCAATGTAGCACTCACTACATTTTCTTTGGCATTGTCACAATTAAAAGAAAAACACAACAAATATCTTTAATTAGGCAGTCACTCGTTTGATTATTTTGGAGTTCTGTCTCTCTGCCATTCTTTGCCCATGCTAAATAACTGGTCTCTGAAATTTGCCAGCTGTCATTGCAAATTTAGTTGGCACACATAATATAGGCAACAGCAACCCAAACATTTTCTTTGTTTATTAAAATCAGACTTATTTTCATAAATATGGATGATGTAGGTTTACAGAGAAGTAATCCCAGGTGGAGCATTCTCCTGGGTAACATTAAAAAAATTAAAATATGCCTTATTTTTATTAAGCAAGAATTTTAATTAAAATAAAAAATAATGTTCATGTTAAAAGAAAGGTTTTTGGTCTAAAAACACCGAACTGGATTCAACGCAGAAGCAGGCTCTGATTTTTGGAAGGCAGGGGATTGCAGCCAGAAGGGGAAATCTAAAAATATCACTTCTTTCTCCTTTCTGCCAACAGAATTCAATCAGACACCTTCTGCAATCCAAAGGAACTGTTCCATCTGCAAATGTAAGACCCTAGTTTTAAGCCAACTTCTTTTTTCAAAACAGAAAAGACTGTTACATTAGGGGAGTCTAAACTGGAATCAATCCCAATTCATCAAATTTTTAGAGAAATTGCTCTTGTTAATGGTAAATTAGCAACAGAAGGGTATGCTTCTGAAAATGTTTCCTAATTAAACTTCCTGCAGTGTTAGTTACCATACTATTTACACACCTTTTAGCATGAAACTAAAACAAATGGAGAATTGTGAAGGGTAGGGATTTTTTATTATTCAAAATGTATTCAAAATATATTAAAAGGAAGAAATTATATTGATACTATATTTATCCTGAATAAACACTTTTATCTTCTCTCTTCAATACCATAATTTTGAACACTTTAATATGATTGTCAAGCCAGTTTGCTGTAGGGCTTAAAGCACCAGAAACCAGAGTCCTATTGTGGGCACAAAGTCAGCTGGGTGACCTTGGGCCAGTCCCTCTCTCTCAGCTCTAGGAAGAAGGCGATGACCAAAAAAACCCCAAAAATGTTGGCAAGATGTTGCCTGTGTCAGCGTTCCAGAAAGTCCCCAACTCCAATTAAAACTCTGATTGACAGCAATCAAACTGACTCAAAGGCATAAAATATAATATTAATGTTTTCCTTCATAAATTAAATTTATTATCTTATGTAATGCATCTCTATAGTTCCTTATGTGAATTGTGAATTCTTTTTTCCTCTATGGGTAAGGGAGTGCATATATTCTCTTATAATATTTCATAATTATTCAACCAGTGGTTGAAATAAAAATAATGTGATGATTCGTTTTGTATTCTAGGTTTTTCCAGCATGTCTTTCCAATTATAATTTTATCAGAGAGCCAAAGATATTTTTGCATTCAAATTTCTTTAGGCTTTCTTCTTCCAAAACTATACGCCCCCCCCAAAAAAAGGGGGGGAAGGATGCTCAGATCTCCTGGTGTAAATATGTCCCTTGACATTCATGGAAATTGGTATCTTGACAGACAAAATAATAAGAAAGGAGGATCTGTTTATTTAATGTTTTTATCACCCGTATTCCCATATTCATATAACTCTAGGATCTGGTGAACTTTCCTTTCTTCTCTTCTACTTTGATTAGAAATAGCCAATTTACTACAAGCTCAACATACTATCTCCAATAAATTACATATTACAGGTGAATCTAAAAACTATTGTACAAATTGAAAACTCCAGGTTTTAAACTTCCAAGATGTAGAAGGCATTTTCCACAGCCTTTCATAGACTATAATCAGCAATCAACAAGGAAGATGGCCAAACATAAATGGATATACAAAAATGAGTTAAAGTGTTCCTATATCTTTCCTTCTCAGTCATCCATTTTTGTGCAATTTGAAATTGACCTAAGACTCTAGATGTGTCACAAAGGGGGATGGAATGAAAGCAACTGCCTGGTAACTTACTGAGATATAGCCTCTAAGTACGTAAAATTACGTAATTACAACTATCTGTGCTGTTTTCTTAAAACCAAACCACCTTTTAAAAATCAAGATTTATTGAACAAATACTATCTAGGTCTAGTTTAACATTTTTTAAAAAATGGACTAAATAATAGTATTTGCAAGCTGATACTTTGTCCAAGGCTAATTCTTTACCACTACTACCCTTCAGTTGTCCTCATTTTATTAAAAAAAATTTCAAGTTATCAGCTCTTCTTTTTATTTTTTTGGTGTATTTTAGATAAATTAAGAATCTGTATGATTAATTATTAAAGCTTACATGAAAGAATAAAAGATAAAATCCGTGGCAGGGTGACATGATGTATGCTAACCTCTAACGAGTATTTATGGAGAAAAATTATGGCAAAGAAAAGCACCAAAATAAGCTAGTACTCTATTTTGTACAGTGACAAACTTCACACATTTCAATAAAAAAGAATAATTAATGTTCCCTTTTCTTACTTGTCTTTTGGATCTTCAAAACCCTGAAAAGAAGAGAGAGGAATGCTAATTAGCCAAACAAAATGACAGTGAATACATTAGAGTTAATGCAAAACCACTTAGGGGACATCCATTTGTAACATCATGCTGATAAGTGTCTTGCCAAGAGTATGGAGCATTATCTATTCCAGGTCAGGGCCCCGAACACTTTGCAAACTTCAACTTAATGGAACAGAGTTACCCTCTCAGTCAGTCACTATGTGCAACATCTGCAGTTATTCTAAGAGGATCTTCTTTTCTCAGAAACACAATGCTTCCTCTTTTCTTTTTTTTTTGCCCTGTATAGTTAACATTCATGTGCCTAAAATTAAATAGATAGCGTATGGATGATCCCTTTAAAAAAAACTCTCAAGTAATCACTAATACACTAACATGTGTCAGTCAACACACATTGGTTTGTATCTGGTTTATGTAGTTAAGACAGGAAAGTGTAATTGGGATACACACAGCTAGGTGACAGCATTTCTCTAACATTTGCTTATCTCAAACCGATAAAAACCTTGTGAGTATTTTGATAAGAACCTATTAAGAATTCCTAGAATGGTAGACTGGAGAACAAGCAAGAGAAAAAATTCTCAGAAGAGCATAATGGTAATTCATTTCCATAATTTTGCAAAGAAAAATCATGTACACGTCATCAGGAACTAAACTTGAATGCTCAGAGACATTATTAACCATGTTACAATCATATGATCATGAATGTACAGAAAATATATTAATACCTATAATACAGTAGAATGGTTGAGATCATGTATTCTTAACTTTGAGCTAAGAGAACCCAGTCTCATATATTTAAAACTGCAGCAGACAATTTTCCTTCAGGAAAGTATTTCCTGCGCTTTTATTGCACAAGGAATCAGTGCAGTTTCTAGAGGTATGAAAGAGTAAATTGACAATTTTCTCAGAGTGCAGGGCCTTCCGAAACAAATAGCTTGGGTTTTTTTAATAATAAATATCTGTACATGTTTTGCTGATTGGTTTCTGATCTTAAAAAGTTTGAAATTTTTAATTACAGTTTCCAATATTGGACTGCCAATATTATAGTCATCTTCAGTTTCTCTATAATCTGAACCTTGTGTGATTTATAATCTATGTTGCAATGAATTTATTTTTAAACATTTTATTCTTCCTGAGAAACAGACGGTCCCCAAGTTTCTTAAACCTCTTTCGTGTGTGTGTGTGTGTGTGTGTGTGTGTGTGTGTGTGTGTACACATCTTTCTTTGGTATTATTTTTAGTGCTGAATTTTAACATTTCAATCTTAACTTCGTTTGTATTTTATTGTCCTATTACCCTGTTTCCCCTAAAATAAGACATCCCCTGATAATAAGCCCAATCGGGCTTTTGAGCGCATGCGCTAAAATACCCCCCCCAAAAAAATAAGCCCTCCCCAAAAATATTTAAACGCATGCACAGCCGGTCCCCGTCATTTCCTCTGGTTAGGGTTAGGGAGACAGAACTGGAAATCTGGTAAGACGGCAAGACGAGCCCCTTCTTGCTCCACGGGCCCCAAAGTAATAAGACATCCCCGATAATAAGGCCAAGCACTTATTTTGGGGTTCAAAAAAATATAAGACAGAGTCTTATTTTCGGGAAAACACGGTATCATTAAGCACACTGAATACTATTTTTAATTGAAATAACTAATTGTACCTAAAATATACCCAAAGAAACAGTGAAGTGGAAAGGTGGAGGTAAAAGGAAGAGTTTGACAGTACATGAATAAAATTGAAAATTCCATAAATAAAATTCCAACCAATGCTCTTATTGGAATATAGTTGACGCTGCAGCCCTTCTTTCTCTGGCTGGCAGAAGATTCCAGAATGTGTTTCTGCTTTTCTAGATGATATTATATGCAAACATGTTTTGTTTTTTTAAAATTTGCATTTATATCCCGGCCTTCTCCGAAGACTCAGGGCAGCTTACACTATGTTAGCAATAGTCTTCATCCTATTTGTATATTTATATACAAAGTCAACTTATTGCCCCCAACAATCTGGGTCCTCATTTTACCTACCTTATAAAGGATGGAAGGCTGAGTCAACCTTGGGCCTGTGGGACTAGAACCTGCAGTAATTGCAGGCAGCTGTGTTAATAAGACTGTTTTAGCAGTCTGAGCCACAGAGGCCCCTAAAAACTCTTCCTTTTACCTCCACCTTTCCACTTCATTGTTTCTTTGGGTATATTTTAGGTACAATTAGTTATTTCAATCAAAAATTACTGGAAACAAACATTTTTTTTGTTTCCAATAATTCAGTTAGTAATTCTTATACATTATATAAATACATAGGCTATAAACTTGCTAATTTATATTGTACAATTGAATGGAGTTACGGTATTCAAGACAACCGATTTGGTTTACCATTTAGCTTCTTGCAGTAGTTGAATTCTTCCCATTGCCAACTGTGTAAAAGCTATATTATTTAAAACTAGTAAATTGTTAATGTCAGAAGGAGATAAGAATAATTATTTTTAGCTCATTAGTTTACATCTACTTTAAATAAATGCTTTCCTTTCCTTAAAGCAGGATGGGGAATTTATGACCTCTAGCTGTTGAACTCCCATAGTCACTTAATTACTCTCAGTGACGGCTAAGACTGCTAGGAATGGCACAGCAGTAACGGCTGGAAGGCAAATGTTTCTTTGTGACTCTTTTGTAGATTTTCAAGGAAACAAAGAAAATGAGGAATGGTGCTTTTTTGTTTTTTTAAAGATGATTTTAACAAGATACTCTTGAAAAATCAGGTTGTTGAGCACAATTGTTTGGAAAAGGAAAACTGAATTTAGAACACTACTAGATCTCTTTGTTTAAAAAGAATCATGATGTTTCTGCTATTCTAAAAGCAAACTTACTGTATATTGTATGCAAATCAGTTTGTTGGGTGCAGCAAACCGGCTGCATTTCTGACTAGGCTCTAAGTTTGTAGTTGAACATTCTAGGCTCTAAGTTACATTGGAAAGAGCATATGCTCATCCATTGAAACATAATCCTTTTAAGTGTCTGGGTCCCCTCCATTATCCAGAACTTAAAATGGATGCTAACAAATATGCTACCTGTAGAACACTAATTGTCAAAAATGCCAGAGAATCCTGTTCTAGTTCCTGAATTACTATCAGTATTGATTTGGGTTATTTTCAGTCTATAGTCTTTTTTTAATATGTGGTTAACACTTTTTGCAAAGGGGGATATTAGTTATTTGCAAGTATTTTGGAGTAAACATTTTGTATATTCCATACTGCTAAGTCAATGGCTGAATGAGATGAATGTCTATTCCTCTCTAAATAGAATCAGTGCTACAAGTAATTAAAATGTTTGCATCATGTGCAGAACGAAATGCAATTACAAAATGTTTACAATGTTCAGCTTGAACATATAGGATTTCATACCTGCAAAAAGTTAATTACATAAGTTGCATTTCCCTATTGCATATCTGCTTTTAAAATTAAATCTGTTGCAAGGTACAGCGGATACATATCCAGTAAAATCGTTTTCTAACAAAATTTGAAAGACGCATTATTAAAAGGAAAATCAATTTATTGGGTAAATCTTTTGTTAATGCATAGTTAACAAAATGGACTTTATGCAAAATAATTGAATTTCATAACCAGTAAAGGCTCTTGTGAACCATTTTAAATTGAACAGACATTTCTCTTTTAAAGACTGCATTTATGGACATAAAGCACCTTGATTTTGGACAATTCTGCTATACAATGAATTTACCAAAACCTGTGGATTTACTCTCCTATTTATATCTCTAAAGACGACGAAGAATGGTAATATATTATTATTTTGTGAATTGGGGCTTCAGAAGATAGTTCTAACAATGATTCCTGATATCCATAAGCATATTACATGCTTTAAAAATCAAATAAGAAGTTATTACCCATAAAGGCCTAGCTTATGGCTAAAGTTTATGTCTAGCAAATCCCAAAACAGCTAGAAGGATTAAACACCATTTTCTCTTTAATTTGGATGATTTTCTCTATCTCTGTGATCTATAAGTTATGATCTGTGTAGTACCAGCTACAGGGAAAGATATACATATAGTGGATGCTTGCCTCTTTTATGTTTTTTATGGTACCCTGTTAAAGTGTCTTCCAATGCTTTCTTTCTAAATATGGCTATTCAAATCATGAACCACATGCTTGATGTAATTTACATCTCAGAGATTATTCCATGCAGTGAATCTAAGTAAATCCCTCTCAGTCTTAGTCACCCATTTGTAATAGGTGTGACAAGCGAGAACTACAGGGGTGAAATACTACCCGTTCGGATATGTTCTCCTGAACTGGTAGTAAAAAATGCTATGGGTTCGCCCGAACCAGTATTTCCGACGATCAGCTGGGCGACGATCAGCTGTGATGTGTGATTTATATTAGCTAGAATCAATGGATTTCCTGCCTTCTAGCTAATCTAAATCATGTGGCACAGTGGATCCCACCCCCTTCGCTGTTTTACTTACCTTTGCAAACTCAGAAGGCTTCAAAATGTTCCTTTTTTAGTGTTGTGCGGGCGCGCCTCAGGCGCGCATGCGTGCAAAGCACATGCTCGGTAGCAGACTCACAGAACCAGTAGTAGACTTCAGAGGATTTCACCGCTGGAGAACTAGTGTGGTTGTAGCAATTTCTAAGCTTCAATCTTTAATTAATTTTCACAAAGCAACTCATTTCAGTACAAGGACAGAGATCTTGCACATATGAGAGGGGCAGGGGAATCACCAGGAGCTCTTTCTGGCAAATTGCAACAATGCATAAAGATCAGAACTTTTATCAAAATATTTTTTTTAAAAAAAACCATGAATGGAGTAATAAAATAGAAATTATTTTCATGAGTAAAGACAATTCGGAGAAACAGAATATCAACGAAATTGAGGGCTCTATATGTACACTTCATACATTTGCCAACGATGGCAGTAATATTCCATAGATCTGAGCATCCTTACCATTCTTTTCATCTCTTTAGAAACTTGACTGGTGCTTAAGTGATTATAAAAAGAGCGATCTACTCCCCAGTGTGGTGGGTTGTGACCAATGGAATTAGTACGTTGGCGATTCATTTTGGCTATTGTTGCTTTCTCATCTTTCTAGAAAAAGGAATCGAGATAAAGAATTAAATTTTCAACATTATACTGTAGAACTGAAATTCAACAAATATACAGGGATTAATCTGGGAAAAACCTGTTAAATTTTACTTCCTAATTTGTCTTTAATCCCCGCTGCCACTATAATAGCCAATTAATTTTTTTGTTAATTTTGCCTATCTAGATATTCCTTCATTTATTATTGTCTTGGGAGATATCATTTTTTTTGTTTTGTTTTCACCATAATTATACTGCTGTTTTTATAATTATTAATTATTTTAACAACTCTTTTCTTGGGATGGCCAAGAAAGTTTTCAGTTTGCAAAGGATTGTTCCAAGCTCAAAATGACCTTGTTTCAAAGTCAAAATCAGGCCATGAATAGGTTGCCACAGCCAGCTCGAAATAGGGCACTTCAAGCTCAAAATGTTTCCAATGTAAAATGTCTTATGAATTCCTATCTTTTTCTACTATACCAGAAAAAACATTATTCTCATCTGTATGTGTGCATGAGAGGAAGACTAGAAAGACTGTAACTACAGAAAAGGGCAACAGACGAAGAATTAAGACAAACTTTTCCTTTGTTCTCTGCAAAAGTGTAGTTTTTACAGCCACTTCAAGTTTAAAACATAACTTATATATACACACAGTTAGTTAATTCTCAGTTCGCATAAACACTATACTATATATATATATATATATATATATATATATATATATATATATATATATATATATATATATATATATATATATATATATATATACTATTTACCCAATGCTTGGATTAATTGCGGTGTACACCATATTCTTTAGATTTCTAGACAACAGATTTTTTACTTTTATTTCATAAAAACAGTTATATTTGACATTAGCATCTTTGGGCCTCGGTTCTCTCTTCACCCCTGTAATACTTAAATCAGGGGTGAAATCCAGCAGGTTTTGACAGTTCTGGAGAACCGGTAGTTCACCACGCCCACCAAGCCGCAATATACCCACCAAGCCACGCCAACAGAACCGGTAGTAAAAAAAATTTGATTTCACTACTGACTGAAATGTATTATCCATGGTTCTCTACTTCAATGTATATTTATCTTGGCCATGGCTGGTTATAGCAGGATATGTAGGAAAGGGCCTCTTCCAGTATTTGAGATACATAGCTTGAAAACTTTTTCTTAGAGTACACTTTAGTTTTCTAGTCAAAGATACTCAGCAAATTGAAAACTCAATATAATGCAGATTAATCCATAATGGTATCCCTGGGGCACGTGGAGACTAAATAATAATTATTTATATATATATTAAATAGGTA
The DNA here is from genome assembly GCF_028640845.1 of Ahaetulla prasina. NCBI lineage: Eukaryota > Metazoa > Chordata > Lepidosauria > Squamata > Colubridae > Ahaetulla > Ahaetulla prasina. The sequence goes on along the minus strand of NC_080539.1, from coordinate 246,126,872 downwards.
AAAAGACTTTATAATGGACTATAAAATTTGGTACCTCAAATGTTTCATGTGATAATCCTATGCATATTGGTTTAGGATACTTGGGGATAAACAATCCCTTTAGAGTAAATTTACGTAAGAGTATAGTATCAATTAACCAATCTGGGTATTGATACAATTTTCAAGCTCCTGTTGCTCAAATGGAAATATGCATAAGGGAGAGAAAAGCATTGATGTGTGGAAGAAACGTCACATGGAGCTAGAATATCTGCACCTCCTGCACCCATTATTTTATGAACCCTCTCCCCATTGTAGATTAGTCAAGCCAGCCCTTTAGAAAGGAGCTCAGTGGTGCAGGAGTCATTGGCATTGAAAGAGAAGATCAAGAAGACACAAAAAGCAGAATAGCTTTAAATGTAGCTAAAAAGTAAGCTAAGGCAGAACACAGTACAGATTATAGGATTTAGGAGATAGAATACAGAATAAGGTTTGAAATTAGTAGTAAAAGCATAAGTAGTAAAAGATTCTTAACAACATACTGTAATAGGTAAGATGTAGTACTACAAAGTTAAGAATCTTGTGTGTTTACTACAGAAAAGATCTGGGCAAATCATTACATTTTTATTAAATTATCAATGATCCAAATTTTGCTGGTTTAGGAGAAATAAAATCCTTCCAAATCTATGGAAGGATGGATTTCTGATGTTTCATACGAGCATATAATTCAGGGCAATATAAACTATTTGTTTTGTATAATACAAAGGTATACAAATAAAACACTGAGGTATTTAGAAGGGACAGGTCCTGATGTTTATGTGTAACTTATATAAATGATGATGATGATGATGATGATGACGATTTTCTTTGAAAATACTGTAGAAAAAAACCACCAGAACAATTTCACCTATATTTCACCTATATTTCACCTATAGTGAAAATAATCTAAACATGACCACAATAAAACAGGAACATTTCAAAAATCAATTCACAGAAAATCTTATTCATGCCTCTTTACTTCTATATAACTATATTAGAAGTACTGTCTAATCTATAACAGCTCCAACTACAGACCTCTTGTGCCAGAAAATAAGAAAAACATTGGACAACCACCAACACAGGGGTTTGGAGATTCTAAAAATATAATAATATGAAATCATTTTTAGATTATGTATTTGGTTAACTTTTTTTAAATTTTGAAATAGCCTCAGTGATTTATTTTACATTCCTAACCCATCTATTTCTGCCTTCCAGCTAAAACTGGTTCTAAGTCTACACATTTCAAAAAATATATCTCATTAGATGCCAAAAAAGGAAGCAAAAACAAAACATTATTCTATGGCTGAATACTATTTAGCCAGGCATTCTGCAAAAAGTATTTATCTAAAAAATCTGAAGTTTAAACACTACTGATGGCTTGCTTTATGAAATGAGTAATGGAAAACGATAGACTCGTGTTAGGAAAGGAAAAATCCTTTACTGCAAATGAATGTTTATCGATTGTCTTATATGGAGTGAAACTAAAAAAAGACAAGGGAGGGGCGGGGGGGGTGAAAGGCTCATTATGTTGCTATGGCAAAAACGAGAATAACTATTCAAGCTAATAAGAAAAACTTCTGCATATTCTGGGTCATGAACAGATCTTGCTATGCTGCTGCCTCCATTCAGTCAATACGCTATGGGAAAATGTGTGCAGTTTGTGCAGGTCAAGAAGCTTGCACTAAATAAAGCTCACTCTGCAAACTTGCCAGTGTTGCTGGGAATTGTAAAACTTCTCTGCAAAAGCCTTTCCAAATTCAGATTGCTGACAAGTGTGTTCATAGTTCTCCTGAAAAATGTAGCCCTTGTAGCCACTCATTTTGTCTGGCGTTAAGAATTAGAATCTGGAAGCTTACTTACTCCACTCCTAAGATTGATCTCAACTATCTTTCAAAGGGTATGTTTCAGATTGAGTAGTGAGTTTCGGAAAATGGTAATTTCCTACTGAATTTAGGGCAGTGATTACAAAGAAGCAAAATTAAATATATCAGGTTTATCATGAAGAAGTGTCTCTTTAAGAACCTCAAGACTTTTCCAAATAATAATGCAATATTTATAAAAATTCAGGTAGATTTTTCTCCTTTATAAATAGGAAAAGATGCATTTAAAAATTCTAAATAATTTACATGGCCACATATATGTGCCCAAACTATTTATTGGAGGGAACCTAGAACGCCGTCTAAGAAATTTTGCATTATTCAGAAGCAAACATGGTTAAAAGAAAAGCACTTTTACCAGGGGCCAGAAATTAAGCAATGCCCTCGCAGATTATAAATCTGTACCATAAGGAAAACAACTGAAGACATGCTTGACCTTATTTTGAGAACTCCCTTTTCTTTCTCCATGTGCCTTTTGCTCTACCTTGGGAGATTTATTATACTATAATGTCAAATTATGGTAGTACACGTGACCTTCAGAATAGCAAGTAGCTATTTTCTTTTCCAGAAGAGACTATGTATGTACATGAAACTAAATAAGGTCATCACTTTAGAAGAAGAAATATTTATATATTATGAAGCAATGTGTCTGGTGAACAAATAAACGTCCCAGAATTACAGACCAGAAGATTAGCAAGTAAAAATTCTAATGTAGGGGATAATGGAAGCTAGAATTGCTGGTACAATTTACATTGGCACTCTGTTCATGTAAATATGCAAAAGAATTTTCCTCTATTGTCTCGCAGCAGCAGAAAAAAAAAAGAAAATGTAGGAACATTTTATTTATAACATTTTATTTATAAAACTAAACAAAAATGCCCTCCCATAAGAAAACTATAAAGGTACTTATTAGAACAAGACATGTTTGAAGAGCAAGTCAAGTGATGAGCATGACAATCTGGGATAGATGTTTTGGGTACAGTATTGATCTGGATAACTGGCAAAATTTATGGGGAAAAATATTAAAATTACATTGGTGGCCGCTTACAAAGAAAACTTGTACAAAATGTTTTACAGGTGGCACCTCTCACCCACAAGATTGGCAAAAATTAGTAAAAAATATTCTCCAATTTGTTGGAAATGTGAAACTGAGTTAGGATCATACTATAACATGTGGTGGGAATGCCAAAAAGCAAAAAAATTCTGGCAGCAAATAAGAAGCTGGTTAGAAGAGATGTTAACGGTCAAAATAGAGGTCAAACCAGAATTTTTCTTATTGGGCATGATGGATGGCAAATACGATAAAAATGTTACCTACTTAACATTGCATATATTAACCGCGGCAAGATTAATATTTGCTCAGAAATGGAAGTGTAAAGAAATACCCTCAGACGAAGAAGTAATAAACAAAATCTACAATTGTGCAGAGATGGACAGACTTACTCTAGAACTCAAAGACAAAAGCGAATCAAGGTAATATGAGGTCTGGAGTAAATTCTATGACTGGCTTGAGAGGAGGAAAAATGCCAAAAACAAGAAATAATGAGTGTCTGGAAATGTATATATCAATGTATATTGTATTTGTGAGGGTATAATAGATTTATTAAATATGTATATAGTAGTAGTAGTAATATAGTATATACTTGATATATAAGGAACTAGGAGATATGTAAATTTGTATATAGACTGAGGAATATATGATATAGTAACTTGAACTTGACATAAATGTTAGAAACCTGAGACGTGGAGCAATTTCCATTGCTTTTGTTTGTTTTTAAATCTAATAAAAAAAATTTAAAAAAAAAAAGACCTCCCAAAATTTATGTTAACCAAATAGGAATAGGGTGCTTTGAAAATATTTTGAGAATGTGAATTTCCCCAACAATGAGTAGCAATAAAGGAATACATATTTAAAAGTCTAATAAATATTGACTCATTTTTATTGCTTGATAATTTGTACTAAGTTTATAAACCTACAACTTTCAATATTAGACCCTCTGAAATCAGAATAATTTGGTTTCAGAAGAGATGATTAAAACTGAATAAAAGCTTAAAATTTCATTATATAAGGTGTCACATCAGCGGTGAAATCTGGCTGGATCTATCTGGCTTGTGCAAACCGGTAGGCTGGTGGCGGGAGGCTCCGCCCACTCTCCGGGACATCATTTTGTCCCATTTTTGACCCTCTGTGCATGTGCAGAGGAGGTGCACACAAGCATAGTGAGCACACACACACGCTCACATTTCGAACCGGTAGTGAAGGTAAGTGCGTTTCACCGCTGTGTCGCATGTTCAGAATAATTTAAAGTATCGCAGAGCTTTCTGATTGTAGAAGGAAATCTCTCTAAAATAATTGAAATATTAGTTCCCCAATCTTCTCTGGAAAAATGTAGATTGAGGAGCTGAAATAGAAATTGCCTGAGCTAGATAAGCTTTGTCAAGATCCTTTTCATTTCAGACAAAATGCCCCATATAAAAAGGCTACTATGAATGTATACAAATTTATCATGTATAATGTATAATGACTCATCACTCTGCTACATACAGTTTCACTAATGATTTCTTCAATCCTATTTGGTTCTTACCCGTTTTTGGCTGCATTGGACGATGAGGAAAGTCTCTATACTATGCTCCTTGAGGTAAGCATTGCGTTCCCCTCCAAAGCCCATCTCCACTTCATAATCACCATTCAGATAGTTTAGCGTAGCTTTTGTTATGTGGATTCGCCTTGATCGCAGACAAAAGACAATCAAATTGTAATATCCATTTGTTAGTAAAAGGAATCAAGTAGTAAACATTTTAGAATGGGTAAGATTGCACTGCATACATACATAAACACACTGCACAGGACAAAAGGCCCAATACGCGCAATTTAAAAGAAAACATCTATTTGTGTTGGTGAAGTCTTCTTCATGGAAAAACACCAATTTTGTCTCTCTTTCCTAAGACAGATACTTGAATGTGAAAACATAGCACAAATCTATGTTTCATGGAATATTTCTCCAGTCAAAGGAACTGCCTGAATTGCTGGTTTTCAAAGGGCAAGTCATAGAAATGTGTTTTTCAGTCTCCTTAATTTAGTAAGCAGGAGATTTAGAAATGAGAAAGCACTGTGTGGTTCTAGCAATTCTTTGGAGTGGACTTACACTATTTGTATATAGTCAAGTGCTCTGCTCTGATACATGGACAGATGGAAATATCTGCACTAATCTGCATTCTGACCGAGAGCTCTTACCCTGCTTTGCCACCAGCTTCCATATGATTGGCTAACGTGACATCATTTGACCACACATCAAACTGCCATTTCCTGAGGCCTAAGACTCCGCAGTGAACTCTCCCGCTGTGGATTCCAACTCGCATATTCACATTGACGCCCGTCACTTCTCGTACTAATCTGAGGAAAGACGTAGGGATAAAGAGAGACCATTCCTAGACAAACAAAACTAAAGGAATGTAAGCATTTATAATAGGTCATTTTGCCTAAATATTCTTAAAGACTGCAATTCAGCTGAATCAGACAGGAAAAAAAAACGGCAGGCCAGCTAGACAAGCAGGCTGGAGGTGTTCTCCGAAGATGAAGTCAGTGAGCTTTCAATTGGCAGAGTCCACAGTTCACAGAAGTGGCAAAGACAAAGCAAAAAACATACACTACCCTCTGGTTTCCATTTCAAAGCCAGCCATAACTTGCCTATTCTAATGAACTTTAATAGCCATGCTGCAAAGACAGAAGAGAAAGCGATTATAGAGCTTATTTTCTCATACTACCCCGGCATCAAACTTCCCACGGATGAAACACAATACATAGGTGAAACAACTGCTTCAGTGTTCTATATCTGGGGTTCTGTTATAGTCAACCAACAGTTATTTCTTCTTTAGTTGTTCCAACAGGGTCCAGTGTTAAAGAGTTTATAAGGTTGCTCTCAAAATTATGTGTATTCTTTGTGGAATTTTGATTTTGAGAACAAACATTTATTAGGAGGAACACAACAATTAGAAAGCAGATTATATCTCTGGATTAGGGAGAAATCTGCTAAGATTACTCTTGCCCTTGGAAGACCTTAAATGATTAGTTAAAATGTTGCTATGGCTGCTGATTATTGTATTGGCCAGGATTAGTATTGTTGTACAGCCTGCGGTTTAACAGTCCTTTTCAAAGGACAAAACAGATCTCATAGAGCAGATTCTTTCTCAGATCAAGTATGCAATTTTGTGACCATAAACTGTATCCGTAAATTCTCTCCAGGTCCTGCCACCTTCTTGAAAAATGAAATTTATTATAGAGAAGATCATTACAGACCACTGTAATGTTCCAATTCTTAAACCACAAATGGAAAACTTGTAGCCCCCAGAAATTTCAGACACATACACATATTTTTAAGGTTTTTTTTTTATTAAAGGCACCTTCCCCTGGAAAAAAAGAACCCTTGAAAAAAAATCCTTAACTTCAAAAAGATTCTGTGATCATGTCTTAAACATTTCTTACATAAGAATTTTATGCAATATACTGACTAATACAGATCTTCGTACACATTCAATAAAGGCGAGTTCTCTTGGTGACTTTGACTATTTCAAACATAATGAGGACATTAGAGGATAGCACCAGCTTCCTCAGATCCTAACAATCCATCAGTTATCTCTGCAAATGCATAACTAAGATGCACAAGTCCTTGTAATGATAGAATTAAAGGAACTTATGGCATCTATCTTTTGTCCTTCTAAGTTCACAGAGAAGGTGAAAAGACAAACACATAAGGTAAGAATTCACAGTAAATCCCTCAAACACAGCTTAGACCTTCCCTTTCACAACTGCACAATTTAATACATACACTGGTGTCCGCTGGCTTAATTGTTAGCTTCATGCGTTGGACAGAGGATCATTACTCATTACTGCATTATTAACAGAACAGTGGCACTTATATAATTTTGCAGATAATTTCTTAGTGGCCTAGTGGCTGCAGCCAATCACAGCTATACACTGGTTTCTCCTGTGTGCTCGCAATCCCCAGGACATGGATGTAAAAAGGAAATCTATGGATGAACTCTATGGGGAAAAGGAAGTCTAATTTGAAAAGAAGATCTATGGAATCTATGGGTGCTCCTTGCTTATCTGCATGAGATAGACTATTGTTATTTTTGTTATTATTAATTTATCTCAGACCTTTTGCACGAACGAAAATAAAAGTACTAGGAATAAGTAGAAAACTCAGGGAAAGTAATTATGGCCACTTGCTGGAAACATGTGCAACTAAGTAAAATAATGCCCTTAAGAAGGGATTCTTTGGAAACAATTTACAGCGATTATAGCAAATTAATCCCATTTAACTTCTTGAATGTTATTAAAAAATGTGCTTTGTAGATGTAGCTAATGAGATGATTTTTTTAAAAAAGCGACAAATCTTCAAGAAATATCAAATGTGTTGCCAGGTTATTTAGTTGTACTCCAAACACTACAGGAAATCTGGAAGGCTCCTGGGTCACATAGAAAACAATAGAGTGATATAAAAATTATATGGAGAAAGTTATACCTTTGGCAATATTTCAGACTTTTTATGAAATTAAAGATCTGCTAGGTACTGTATACATCACTATAATTTTGAAAGGTGACAAAGACCTTTTGTACATTTAGAATCTGTGTTAGATGTTTGACACTAAGATTTGCAGAGTTATACTGGAAAGACTACAAGTCATCCTAAACAGTCAGTCTCATGAAAAAGCATTGTGCCTCAGTCAATACAAGACTTAAGGTTTCTGTAATAGCTTTGCATGCTAATAAATACGAACCAGTTGGGCTGGCCTCACTCTATGCAGAAGAGCTTTGATTTGATTCAAATCTAATTTTTGGTTCAAATTTGGATTTATTGTAATTCATCTGTTTATGTAATTAATAATAGGTACATCTGGCTAGTAATTAAAATATATCAAATATGTCCTCTAATTTTAATTTTATGCTGGAACTCTTGGCATGTCTAATAAAACAAACTGGTGAAATCCAGGGAGTCTTAAATTTAAACATAAGATATTATATGAAAATGACATTCTTTTCAATGTTGATTAAGAAAACTTTTATTTCAATCTGAAAGTATTATTCTGGGTAAATAGTAACTCGGAATAAATGAAATATTATCCCAGTCAGCAACACATTTCTGAGCAAATAGTTGTTGTTTATTGTCCAGAATCTGTTACTGTATATACCTGGAGATGGTTGTCTCCTGGAAAATATTCTGTTTAAGGCATAAGAATATTTCAATAGTATTACTCAGATGAATGAGGATATTAAAAGATAGATGAATATCTAATGGTTTGTGGGGAAGTATTAATATTTTAAAATTAATTTTGTACCCAAATTGATATATTAATACAGAAATGCCTACTTTCCATTTAAATATTTTAAATATATTAATAAATGAATGACCATTTCTTCCTGGAATTAAAAAATTCTGTTCAAGTACAGCTCCCTTATGATTAGGGTTTTAATTTTCTAGTTTTAAATAATGCCAAGAAGCATACTTGTTAACCACAATCAAGTCCTGGAGTAAAAATGATATTATTTATTTATAACTGTGAGCTCAGCTTCAGAGTTACTATTGAGCACCCATATGATTCTGGAAGGTTCTTGGTACTAATCATAGCGGGAATTTGGTTACTTTTCAATAGTCAAGTTCATTTAACTCGACAAAAAAATTTAAATTTAAAAAAATGATCTTTTTTTCTTGTGAGGATATAATACTCTGAAGCAATTCTTAATTTAAAAAGCTGATAATTTTTTTTCCTCAAAAAAATGAACCAAATCTGAATCATCTTTTACTAACAGTATCTTTAAAATGTGAGGTTTTACAAAAAGAATATAATTTACCCAATGCAATATAATGACAATATACAATGGATGAAATGCTTAAGGTTCATCATTAATAGGTTCTCACAAAGCAGCTTTCTAACATCTCATCCTAAATTCTGTTCCTTTGATGTGTATGTGATGTCATGGAATATATAGAAAAGGGGCAGGGTTTGTGTCACAATGCTGCCTCCGTCATCCAATTATGTCCCCTGTGGATTGTTGCTTGTTTTTGAAAATGTTGTCTGGCCTTAAAACAATATCTTGGCCTGCCACACAATCCAAATGTCTAAATGGAGTTTAGTGAGATAGTTAGTAAAGTATGCGGCATTTGCAAAGATTTGCACTATGTTTACAACTACAGTTGGAAATAGGTGTGGAGGAGTACTCCATTCTCTGTTTACAAATTGTCCCTTATCAGCTTTCAAAAAACCTGGTTCCTGCTTTGTGTGGGATGAAAATTATTTAACAATCTTTACCTCATTTCTAAATCTGGAGTGAGAGACTTTCTGTTCTCACTACCTCCTCCGTCTTCCCTGATGAAGAGAGACTGCTTCTCAGTCAAATGAAAGTAATAAAGATTAAAAAGCTGAACTGTGAGGCATTATAATTGCTGGACCGTTCAGGAAGCTCTTCTGATAAATTCTGTGGGTGTGGCTTGGTGGGCGTGGCATGGCTTGGTAGGCGTGGCAGAGGAAGGATACTATAAAATCTCCATTCCCTCCCCACACCAGGAGAAGAATACTGTAAAATCTCCATTCCCTCCCCACTCCAGGGGAAGGTTATTGCAAAATCCCCATTTCCTCCCGATAAACTGGGACTCAGGAGGCAGAGAATAGATGGGGGTGGGGCCGGCCAGAATTTTTACTACCGGTTCTCCGAACTACTCAAAACGTCCGCTACTGGTTCTCGAGAACTGGTCAGAACCTGCTGAAACTCACCTTTGTATCAGAGTATAGGTAGCCCTCCACTTACAACTATTCGTTTAGTGGCTGAATTTACAATGGCAGTGCAAAAAGGAACTTATCATTGATTTTAACACTTACGACCACTGCAGAATCCTCATGGTCATATGATCAAAATTTGGGTGCTTGGCAGCTGGAACAGATTTGACAGTTATTCTGTCCTGGGGTCATGTGATTACCATTTATAACTTTCCCAGCTGGCTTCTGACAGATTTGCATAATGACTACATATTTCATTTAAAAACTGTAGTTATTTGCTTAACAACTGTAGCAAAATAGGCCGTAAAATGCAACTGATTTTTTGGCTCAACTGTGGTCATAAATTGAGGATTACCTGTAGAGGGGAAATGTGGATATTGATGTGGAGCAAGGTTTCAATCTTAGTGTCATCCAGGTTCAGATTGGGCCTCCGAATAATATCCATTTTGTCATCAATGTAACATTTTGAAGAAATGAATATGAGGCAAGTTCATGATTATTACTGATACTAGGATTTATTTTTTATATGTCTTGTCTTTCCTCTAAAGAACCCATAAGCAGTCACTCCTGATTTTTATTTTTAATATAATAACCTTTGGAAGTAGGCCAGGCTGAGTTCCAAGTTATCCACTAAGATCCATGTTTAAATGAGGTTTCTACAGCATCAGTCCATCACTTTAATTGCTACGTCACATGACTATAAGTTATGGAAAATGGTGCCAGCACATATTTGCATAGTTACTGAATCAGCGTTCCAACTGAGGGTATTATTAAACATTGGTCTATATCTAATCTCTCCAATCTGAGGCCTTATCATGTGGCACCACTGCAACACCTAGAATTCCTAGCAGACATTGGCATTGCTGACTGGGAATTTCAGAAACCTAAGTTTTAAAGCATTGGAATACTTATTTGATATATGATCATTACTCCACCTTGGGGTGTGTATACTTACGAAATGGCTTCTATCATATCCATTCCCATTTCAACACAGCAGTGTGCATGATCTGCTCTGGCTTCAGGTAATCCAGATACACAGTAATAGCAATCCCCTAAGATTTTTATACGTAAACAATGATTCTCCTGCAAAACAGAGAGGGAAAAAATGTAGTTTTATTTCACTATCAAGGATGTTGACAGGCTGCCTTTAAAGGCAATGGACAATTTGCAATAGACTAAAATAGGACACCACCATAACTGAGGAAGCAAAGGATGAACCCTACTTACAGCAGCAAGCTTATCAAATCTGGCAAAGAGTTCGTTCAGCGTCATGACCAACTCCTGAGCAGTACACTGGGAAGCGAGACTGGTAAAACCCTCAATGTCTGCGAAGAGGATGCTGTGGGAGAGAGAGAGGGAAAAAGAAGAGGAGAGGCAGACATAGTTCAATAAAAGATACTCTTCAACTCGTTTTAATAGATTCTCCTTTATCTCTAAAAGTGCAGATAGTTCAGGAGGGGTGTTTGTAATGAATATGAGCAACCTGGTCAAGGCATGCTTTACATCTGCTGCAAACTCTGTATGTGAAAATGTCTCATGATAGGCAACAATTAGCAGGCACATGATTGATAGATAATGGAAGGCAGTTTGTCTGCTCTTTGCTGTATAATTTCCAGCCTAGAACAGAGCATGGGTGTTCAGATTTTTCTAGATGGCCTTTCTTAGCTTTGGAATGCATTTAAGTGCATTCTCCAAAACAATTTGTTAGGCAAGAGCACAAAATTAAATTGCTGTGTTTTTTATAATATATATTTTATACACACATACACGCACACACACACACAAACTCATAATTATTTTTGCCTTCTGTCACATTAACAGTTACAATTAGTTAGCAATTCTGGAGGTTTCTCAATATTGCACTTTAAATTCTGACTGTAGAGATACATAATATATATAGTATACAGCTTCAAGGCAAATCTTTACATATTCTAAGAACTTACAATTCTCATACTTTAAGAATTATATTCAAATTCTTCAATTTATATGAAATATACTGTATACCTTCATATATAATATAACATTATCCTCGTATACCATTCATGGATAAGTAAAGTAAAAGTAAAGGAGTCCCTGAGGATTTTATTTTGCTAGTTGTTGCCAACTCTAGGGGGCAGTGCTCATCTCTGAGCTAGTGCTGTCCAAAGACACTTCTATGGTCATGTGGCCAGCATGACATCATGGGGCACTGTTACCTTCCCACCAAAGTGGCACCTGTTTACCTACTCACATGTACAAGCTTTCAAACTGCAGGATTGGCAGGAGCTAGGCTGAGGATGGGAGCTCACCCTGCTATGTGGCGCTCAGGCTTCGAACCTGGGTTTCCGACTTTTTAACTAACAAACCCAGTGCCCTTACCACTGAGCTATCACACCACTCTTCATGGATAAGCTGCCCCTCAAAATTATAACCAAAATACCATGAACAATACACCCATGGATAAGCTGATCTGCAATTTTCAGCATATTTTGGTTAAAAGTGCAAAGGTCTGCTTGTCCATAGATGGATTTATGTGCAGGTACTTTAAAAATGAATTATTGGATACACTAGTGCCATGATGGCGAACCTATGGCACGCATGCCAGAGGTGGCACACGGAGCCATATTGGTGGGCACACCAGCTCAGCTCCGGCGTGCATGTGCTGATTTTCGGCCCTTCTGGGTTCACCTGAAGTTTGGAAACACACTGTTTCCGGCCTCTGGAGGGCCTCTGTGGGGGTTGGGGAAGGCCCGTTTTTCACCCTCCCTAGGCTCTAGAGGCTTTTTAGGAGCCTGGGGAGAGTGAAAACAGCCTTCCCCAATCCCCCGGAGGCCAGAAATGGCCCATTGGCCGACTTCCAGTGGGACTGGAAGGCCCGTTTTTCACTCTCCCCAGGATCCAGAGCCTTTCTAGGAGCCTGGGGAGGGCAACAAATGGGCCTACCATGCCCACCGTGCCATCAAGTGCCAAAAGCGGGGAAGCAAGGGGGTGCTGTGTGCACATGCGGCAGGACACATAGAATTATGGGTGTGGGCACATGCGCACGTGACCCCCCCACACTGCCCCCAGTTTTGGCACTCGATGGCAAAAAGGTTAGCCATCACTGCACTAGTGGATAAGTGCATTTGCTAATAAGCCGAACCCAATGATTCAGCTACCATCTGAACTTATGATAGTGCTGAATAAGTAGTAGTTATGAGTGACTCTTGCACTTATGCCAGTTGCAGTACCCCTGCTCAGTACCTGGATTTCAATTACAATATCATAGTGTGACCTGCTCACTTAATGACCAACAGTGATTTGCTCAACAGCAGCAGCAAGAATTCCAAAATTTCCATTATTATGCAGCGTTGGCAGGTAACATTACACTTTACAAGTGCATTGCTTAGTAACAGAAATTCCAGTCCCTATTAATATCATTGATGACTACCTGTACAGATAGTCTTCGTTTAACAATGCCTTGGATAAGCAATAATTTGCAAATGTGATAGTAATAAATGATAATAAAAGATAATTTTCTGATTATGTGTGCATCTATGGTAACAAAAGCCTTCAGTATGGAATTGATTATCATCTGGTCAGTTTCAAGCAAAAAAAGAACAGGTCAGGCATAGGACACTGTTTGAAAGATTATCTAATTGAGGCAGCAGGAATCAGTGATCTTTGCAGAGTCTTTCTCTCTCTTTCTCTTTCATGTGTTTCTTAGCAGCCATTTGGCTTAACATCTAAAATCATTTGTTAGGCAAGAACACAAAATTAAATTGATTTCTGTTTTCATTTCTGTTTTCATTTTGTATGTATGTATGTATATAGCAGCAGATATTTCTCTCTCTGGTCGCAAAGAAAAAAATATCTGCTGTGAACTCTGCATGGTGTCAGGAAGGGCATCCAGCCAGTAAGCACTCAGCTCCTGTATAATATACATATATATATTACAAACTAGGCCATATTATTATAGAACATAACAATTTCAATGCTTTTATCCATCTCTCTCTCTCTCATCTTTCTATATTACTGGCGAACATACTTAATACCCATCTCTTATTTTCCTCATAACATCAACACCATCGAATGACTGGCCCAAAGGACTAGACTAGACTAGACTATCCCAACTCATCTTCAACATTTTTTCAGAATAAGAAATATAATTTTGGTCTGCAATAACACACGAGTTTTATTAATAATTATGTTAATTGTTTATTAACAATTATGTTGCAGCCTATGTGATCCAAAAACATTCTCTGAAATAAGAATATTTGAAGCTGACACTTTTGTTTATTATATATATATCAATTTCACAATTTATATTTGTCTATATTTTATTTTTATTTTTTAAAAAAACTTCATACAGCCCAGAAAGTATAGTTACCAAGATTGATACTTGTGGACACATAGAGAATTTCAGCACTATATAAACATAATTTTTTGGGGGGTGGATGGGTAATAATTCATTTTTTACACATTAATGAAATACAAAATTACTGTACATAGTATTTATACGTACGTATAAATAGATGAAACCACCATCCAGCAGAAAGTTAAGGTAGATGGCTACTACAGCAACATAATATATTTGATATTTAATTTAATAACATTAACTCAAATATTACGTACAGATACAATAATCTGGATAATATTGAGGGTCAGAACATAAAATTCACCCACTTTCCATTTGTGACTCACCTAACTGCCCACCACTGGATGCTTCAATACCCTTTCCACTTATCACTTGAGTCTGCAGTGTGAAGTAATACTTAAACTTCAATTCAAGGTTAATGGATAAAAAAATTCCACTCATTCTTTTCAAAATAGTGATTATTTCTAGCGAAGTAATTCTCTGAAGGCTATGGGTAGAGTTTATCCACAGAGCAACAGCAATGTAATTTCTCCTGTCCTTGAGATGGGAAGAAAATATACTGATATGTAAAACACTGTCCCAAAGCCTGTTTTTATTGCATTGCAGCAACAAATCCGGGGGTACCATCAGAACAGAGACTGGTAAACTCCTTTCTCTTCTTATGCAACATCACATATTGACAGGAAAATCAACCATTTACACTAGTCTTAATACATAGTAGGGCAGATTTTTAGACGGAGCAACCATTTTTATTTGTAGACATTTCTTCTTAATGATTCACAACATCATGGGTAGAAGTCAGGTCACTTGGGGACCTGACCAGTTGCCTTTTTAGAAGAACCCGGGAGAGCCAAAGCGATTAAAAATTAAAAATTAAAAAAAGGGATTTCTGCAGAGCACAATCATTCAGCAGTAGAATTCTTAAAATACGGTAGCTATCAATCTTATACATGAGGACTAGACACATTTTCAAAGTGCATAATTATCAGTTATACTAGTATGTGGCTATCAGTTATTTATTTATTTGTATCCTGCCTTTATTATATTTACAAATAACTCATGATGCCGAATATATCCAATACACCTTTTTCCTCCTACTTTCTCCACAACAGCAACCCTCTGAGGTGAACTGAGCTAAGAGCGAGTGACTGCCCCAACATCACCCAGCTGGCTTTCATGTCTAAGGTCAGTCTTGAACTTACAGTCTCTTGCTTTCTAGCCTGGTACTTTAACCATTAGACCAAACTGATTATACTTGTATGTTCAGAACTGTTGGGGGAAATGAGAAGATATTACTACCCCATGCCTCACTTGTGGGCTTCCCAGGTATTTGATTGGCTTTAGCCTGATCTACCCAAGTTTGGCATTCTCACATGGGTAATGGTTTCTCAATTCCTATCTGGCTGATCTCATTTTTTGCCAGAACAACACATTGGAAGAAAACTGACTTCCTACTCTGTCAGTTCTGAGAAATAAGATATTAGCTCTTAAATAAGTTCACCATCTAAAAGTCTGATTCTATCAAATCCCACTGTGTTTCCCTGAAAATAAGACATGTCCAGATAATAAGCCCAGTCAGGCTTTCCAGCGCATGCAATAATATAAGCCACCCCTGCAAAATAAGCCCCCCCACCAACTACTTACATGCATGGGCAGCCAGTCCCACCATTTCCTCTGGTTGCTTGCTGCGCAACCAAAATGAGTTCAGGAGGCGAGGCCGGAGGGGGGGGAAAGGGGGGACATGCCCTCCCCTCCCTGTTCTTCACTCTGACCAAGCAGCCCAACACGACCCACTCCACCCCAATGGCAACAGCAGCCTGGTTGCTTCCCTTCTCTGCCGTCTCTTTATCGAGAGGGGGGGCAGGGGGGGCGGGGGAGAAGCAAGATGCATGGAGCAAGACGTGGTTCCCCTTACCGTCTCAATCAAACTTCTCGGACTCGTGATAAGGTTTTCTTTTACTGCATGTTTCCCTGGACACAACGGTGAGGAAAGTGACAGAGCTTGAAAGGTAACACTTACGTCCCACTTCTTGCCTGCCCAACCTGCCACCCTCAAATTGCATCCCTAAAGGGGGTGGGTGGCTAAGCAAAGGGGCAGGAGCCCTGCCATGCCCAGAGAGGGCAGGGGAGAAGAGACGGTAAGGGAAGCCACATCTCGCTCCACGCATCTTGCTTCTCACCCGCCCCACCTGCCACCCCTCTTGATAAAGAGATGGTGGGGAAGGGAAGCAGCTGTTGCCACTGGCATGGGGTGGGACATGTTGGGCCACTCGACCGGCATGAAGAACAGGGCGGTGAGGCGACGGCAGCAACGGGACATCCAGTCCTACACTCGCCACCTCCTGCACCCCCAAAATAATAAGACCCCCCTGATAATAAGACCAAGCCCTTATTTGGGGGGGGGGGTCAAAAGAAAATAAGACTCTGACTTATTTTTGGGGAAACACCGTATTGAAACCAGATTTTGCCAAACGCCGTCTGTCCCATTCAAGTATAACGTAACTGAAATACTGTGCAAAGGCGCAAAGGAACAACATCACTTTAAGGAAAGAAAGAGTGCCACAGAGCAAATAATTCCAACTAAATAACTGGCCTAGTTTCCCCAATAATACCCTGAACAAAAATAGAAACCAATTGACATACTAAAGCTAAGAGCTTTATTTAAAGTGCCGGGGAACACTGCCGATTCAGCCTTAGTTAAAAGCAGCTGAGTATTGTAGAAGCACCTTACAACTTTCTTATCCCTAGCCCTGACAGGAATAGCGTCAGCAGTTTCTGCTCTCCTTTTTTAAAACCCGTGCAGCAGAAAACTGGAGAAAAAAGAGAGAGACTTTTAAACAAAGCAGGGACTTCCAGATTGGGTGGTCTGAATCTCGGAAGAGCTGTAGATGTAAAATCAAACAAATAAACAAAAGCAAGAATAGGACCTTAGGCTCTCAACGTTAAAGGAATGGGGGGCGGGGGCAGCAGGCAGAAGACAAAAATAGGCAACATATTCCCACACCTTTATTTTCCATTTTTCCTCAACAATTGGTTAACAGAATTCAGTTATGACTTTGCATTAGGGTTTCATAATAAGGACTTGTATTACACAGATCATTTGTATCAGGAAGAAGGAGAATGATGAATGCAGAGGCTCAAAAGCTCAGCTAATGATCCAAGATGGTCCTCATAATTAAGATACAAGGGAAAATGGGCGTTGGCTTACCTGAACGCCCCTTCTTGGAGAAGTGGAAACGCCGGTCAGGCTGGGGTTTCCCTCGTACTAGCCAATTAGGACCGAGACTGCTCATTTTCTTTTGGCCCCGCCTCCTCTGCCTTCCAGCTTTTCAGCGAGGATGCTGTAGCAGTCTGATGTGTCTACCTGAAACGATAAAGAATTAGTAGCCACCCCACCCCGACACCCCTTGAGCCGGTAGGAATAACCCCAGGGTGGGGCTCACTGGTGTTCCCACTTCTCCAAGAAGGGGCATTCAGGTAAGCCAACGCCCATTCTCCCAGTCAGTAGGAACGCCGGTCAGGCTGGGGAGATACGAAAGTTGATGTCCTCATCGGGTGGGAAACTGCTGGCTCTCCAAGGATTGGTCTGACAGGATTTGTTGAAGAACATGCCATCCATAAGCCGTGTCAGCTGACGCGTACGCATCTCATTTATAATGTCTTATGAATGGTGTCAGGGATGACCAGGTGGCCGCAGTACAAATCTCCTGAATCGAAGCATGTGTGTTGCATGCCGCCGAAATTGCTGCGCTTCGGGTAGAATGAGCTGATATACGCCCTGGAATGGGCAATGACTGGTGTTGGTATGCTTCCGCAATCGTAGCACGGATCCATCTGCTCAACGTGCGAGAGTTTATCTTTAGGCCCAATAAGGCTGGTAAGTATGAAATGAACAAGGACTCTGACTTCCGAAAGGACTCTGTGCGAGAAATGTATATCTTTAACGCCCTACGGACGTCAAGTGTGTGCCATAATTTCTCCTGTCTGTGTACTGGAGATGGACAGAAGTCCGGAAGTACTAGTTCCTGTGATCGGTGAAAGATCGTATTTACTTTGGTCATGAAAGTAGGATCCAGTCTGAGAATCACTCTATTGGAGTGGAACACAAATAGGTCTTTTCTGACCGAGAGAGCTGCAAGCTCAGAAACTCTGCGTGCCAACGTAATTGCTACTAGAAATGAGACTTTGAATGATAAGAAACGTAGGCCGACATCTCTCAGAGGTTCAAATGGCAGCTTGGTCAGAGCTGTCAGAACCACATTGAGCCTCCATGTCGGAAAACGGTGGACCGTTGGCAGTCTCAGATTTGAAGCACCTCTTAGAAAAATGCGGATTACAGGATCTTTGGCTGCCGCTGTAAATGCTCCTCCAGCCATAACGGAGGAGAGTGCCGCCACTTGTCTTCGCAAGGTGTTAGGCGCCAAGCCTTTTTTGAATCCGCTTTGCAGAAATCGTAAGATGCGGAAAACGGACGCTTCAGTAGGTACCACTGAATTGTCCCCGCACCAGGTGCAGAAGGATCGCCAAGTGTTCTCGTAAATACGAGAGATAGACGGTCGGCGGGAAGCCTGAAGAATTTCAATCACATCATCAGGGAGGTTCGATGCCCTGAGGAATCCCCGCTCAACCTCCAGACAGTGAGCTGGAACCATTGTGGGTCTGGATGATTGAGGGGACCCTGAGTGAGAACCACTTTGTTGGCTGGAATTCTCCAAGGTGGTGCCACTGACAAGGAAAGAAGGTCCGTGTACCAAGGCCTCTTCGGCCAGTGAGGCGCCACCATAATGACCTCCGCTCTGTATTCCAGAACTCTGGAGATGACCCTTGGGATCAGGGATAGAGGGGGGAATGCATACAGTAGGCCTTGCGGTCAAGGGCACCTCAACGCATCTACTCCCTCCACTCCAGGAGACGAGTACCGGGAGAAAAACCTCGGAACCTGAGGGTTGAGGGTTGAGGCAAATAGGTCGACCGATGGCCGGCCGAATCTGGTTACAAGTCGTTGGAATAAGGAGGGATGTAGAGACCACTCCGTCGGGTCTATCGTGTTGCGGCTGAGTAAGTCCGCATGGATATTGTTGATTCCAGATATATGGGCCGCTGACAGGGAAACTAGGCTGGATTCCGCCCAGGTGCCGAGACGTAGGGTCTCGCGCATCAGAGAAATTGAGTGAGTACCGCCCAACTTGTTGACATGTGCTTTTGCAGTCATATTGTCTGTCAGAATTAATACATCCTGGACTGTGACTAAGTTGCTGAAGCTGCGTAGAGCCAAGTAAATGGCCCTGAATTCTAGCAGGTTGATGTTTAACTGGCATTCGTGATCGGTCCATTGGCCTTGGGCCATGTGAGGACCCAGATGGGCACCCCAACCTGTTTGAGCCAGATCAGCGATGTGCGGTCAAAGAAAGATGAAGACATGGCGGCCCGGGCCACCCAAGCAGCTGCTTGATGGTTTTTGATAAGGATCCTCTCGGCCCTCTTGTCCTCTGGTTTCAGAGATTCCTCCGGTGGGCCCGCAACAGGAGTTGTAGAAGTCAACGCAACAATAGGAGCGTCTACCGAGGGGACCTGAAGAGCCGACTCCAAGTTCGAGGCTACTCCATAAAGTCTTTAATCCTGACCATTAGGAAGGGGCCCCGATCCCGGGGCTGACCATTGTTGTTGTGCGACATCTATAAATAACGTGGGTGCTGGAACTTTTTCAGTCTCCAAGGCCTGCTCTACAAAAAAACAACAACCGCTGATTGGGTTAGAGGAAGCCATGGCATCCTGTGAAGGCCGGGAGCCCCCCACCTTGGTGGTTTGTAGTGCTTTATGTAAAAGTGATCTAAACATATGTGGGTTGAAAAGACCCACGAATGAGGGTTGATCTGGTTCCAGATCTTCGTCATCAGATAGAGCCTCCTCCCTGTGTGACTCTTCCTCAGACCAAGACCCCTGGGCGTCTAAGTCCTGCTCCTGATAAAGCCTGTTTTCAGTTGCTGTTAAAATAGGTGGCCTCTGAGGTCCTAGGGACCCTGATGGAGCACTGACAGTGGCACTGGGGTGAAGACACTGAGAGACGCTTTGTTTAATCACCTCAGAAATCATATGGCCAAAAGCTTCTGGAATCAGAAAATTTGGAGATTGTGCCAAGGTTTGAGAAGGAAGCATGCCTGGAGGAGGACAACCTGGGACAGTCGTTTGAGAAGAATAAACTGGAGGAAGAGCATGACCTGAGGCCAATTGACCAATAATGACCGGTTCTGGAATAGCTGGAAAAAAGGCAACCACACTGGTGGAAGATTGTTGGTCAGGCAGCAGAGGTAGGTCCCTTCTTCATGTGGGCTAAGCTCCCATAATGGAGCAGTTGCTGGCCCTGAAATCTGACAAGAGATATTGTCTCTGTTCTGGGACTGAGCCCTATCAATCACCCTCTCTATGGCCCTATGGCGATGTTCCTCCGCCTTAGAGGGCTTGCTGGCTTTGGGCTTAGCCGAAGGTGCCCTAGATTTTTTCTTGTGGCCAGAAGAAGTGCCCTCCCCAGGGCTGGATGGGTGATCCACTTTGTCATTAAGGCGATCTGGGCCCCTTGATGGGGCGTCCACCATCTTGAATTTCCTGGTTCACCCTTTCCCGCCAAAAGAAACAGTCAGTGCTACTCACGGCCCTTCTCAAATATGCAGCTGAGAAGGCTGCCTCCGAAATGCCTGGGTTAAAAAAACCTTTTTATGGCTCTCCTCACAATCACTTTGCCAGCGGCTCGAAAGAAATGCACCTCCGGCAAATGCAAGTCGCATTTGCCAGCAACTAAAACTGCACTCCAAAATGGCATAGAGAGGAGCCGCGAGCCTGTCAGCAGCAGAGCAAAGTTCTGAGTTCCGCTGCGAAAAAAGCCTTTCCAAAGGGGAAATTAAGCTTCCGGAGCGATGAGGGCGGCGCGGGATGGATCGTCACGCCTGTCTGCCGCCTCAGAAAGCTCCGATGTCTTCAGTCAAATGCCCTCCCTAAATAGGGAATTGTGGCTCGGGGGAGCTGTTTCAGCCTATCAACCCCTTAGGCACTGCCAGCCGGTGGCCCTGCACCATCTCTTGCGGCCTTCGGCGGTATCAAGCCAAGGCTTTTCTCGCCGGAAAAAACAATTAAGTCAAAAGGATCTCTTTTTTTTTTAAACGTTCAATTAGGTAATTAAGGTCTAAGCAGGGGTAGACACATCCAGTCCTCTGCTAAACCAAGACGAAAAGCTGGAAGGCAGAGGAGGTGGGGCCAAAAGAAAATGAGCAGTCTCGGTCCTAATTGGCTAGCACGAGGGAAACCCCAGCCTGACCAGCATTCCCACTGACTGGGAGAAAATATGTTCTTTATCCAGGCCTCACTTCCATTTCCAGGCCAAGCCTGAAAGGTCACCTCCAGTCACTCACTCTGGAATCTCCTCTCAAGGACAGAAGGTTGCCTTAAATGTTGCAACTGATACTGTCAGACTGCTCTTGCCAGCCAGAGTGATTTCAACAAGAAAAATGCCAAAAAGAAAAGGTCCATGACAAATGTCATCTTAACAAAGGACTCCAAGGACAGCAGGAACTCTACCTTATCTGAGGTCACCTAGGATGATGCTAGCAGAATCTTTTTTCTTACCTGGTTCAAAGAAGCAGCTCTTACTGGGTTCAACTTCCCTTTCAAGTTCCAACTGCAGCCTACACTCTTCAAAACAATTGCAAAAAGTGCTTCTATTTTATTTCAACCCTAAACCAGTGGTGAAATGCTACCTGTTCGGCCAAACAGGTAGCGATGGCGGCAGGTGGTTAGGAGAACCAGTAGAGATGGCAGCTCGAGGCTCCGTCCACCCACCCAGTCGTCGTTACTTCCTCATTTTAACCTGGAAGTAATCTGTTTTTTACCCTCTGCGCATGCGTAGAAGGATTTGTGCATGCGCAGAGGGTCTGTGCACGCATGCGTGGCACGTGTACTTCCAAACCGTTAGGGAAGGTAAGTAGATTTTACCCCTGCCCTAAACCTGCCAACTCCAAAGCCGCTCTTTTCTCTGATGGATAATATGTTATTCAGAGTGTAAGGGAGTGCATTATGAACTTGTTCTCCAGTCATTCTTGTAAGATGGTGCTGGGTACCATATGAGGCGACCCACAGAGGGCAAAATATAATCTAATTTAGTTGTAGAACTATAATGATGCCTGATATTCATAATAGCTTTTCTGAGTGTCTGAAGGGCTGATTCACACATTAAATTATTATATAAGAAAGACATGAAAAGTTTACAAGGGTAAGAAATACATATTTTGTTCTCTATGGCTGCAGAAGATATAAGATCAGAATATAAGGTTTATCTTGAGACCTTCTGAATTTGAGCCTAAGGGAATTTTATGGAACAACACAAATATTCTTTCCACTCAAAATGTCACACTGAGTTAGGATTTAATTTTGTTGGTTCCTTTGTGCAAGTATCTGCTTAGAAACAAATTATTTCAAAATATAAGCTTTTGAAAGAAATCTGCTCATATTTGATTTGATTCATTTCTTCAAGAGTAACATTTGACATTTAAAAGTCTTCAAAATTCACCAAATTCTACTGTCCTTTTTCAACTTAAACTAAGGCCATCATCATTTTGGAGCCAGGAGCCCCTTCTGAATCTTAATGATCTCAACTCTGACAAATTCTCCCTACCAACACACACCCAACAATTTTTTGCTAGCATTCATAGTTAATTTACAGGTAGAAGTGAAAGAAGAGCTTTCTTATAGCTATATCAGTGAAAGCTATAGCTCCCTTATTTCTGCAGCAGTGATCATTTTAAAAAATAAAGAAACTCTGATTGGCATGATATCAATCCTCTTGTTAACCAATCATTTCTCCGGTTCATAGCTTATCACATCCAATTCTTCAGTTCAGTCATCCCAATATTTTTTTTTGTCTTGCTACTTATTCTCTCCCACCCCAGTCTTTATTATTATTATTTTTAGGTGTATAAGAACCACTGCAATCATTGGTAGGCTTCCAATGCCATATTACTTGGTCAGAAGATCTATGTCACACAGCAAGAGACAGCATATTGATTCACCATCTGGGGAAGCTTATGTTGGTATAATAAAAAAAGACATCTCCCATTTTCCAGTATTACCACCTTTTATCTTCAAAATACTTATTTTATGTTTATTATTAATAGTCACACTTATTATTGTGACATTCATAAACTTCACAGAACATTATAGACAAGGGATATTGTGTGAAGGACAGTGGGTTTTTTTCCCCTTATGTTCAATTGTGTCTGATTCTCAGAAACTGCCTGGACAAGTCCCTGCTTTGCAATTTTTCTTGGCAAGGTTTTTCAGAAGTGGTTTGCCACTGTCTATTTTCTAGGGCTTAGAGAAAGTGACTGGTCTAAGGTCACCCAGCTGGCTTTGTGCCCAAGGCAGGGCTAGAACTCACAATCTCCCAGTTTCTAGCCTGATGCTTTAACCACTACACCAAATTGGCTCTGAGGGAGAGCAAGTGAAATTTAATTCACAGAGCTTACTTTAAAAGCTACTAGACTGCAGCAAAACCATCCAGCTCTGATGATATCATCACTTTCCTGAGGCTATCTTTATTGTGATCCAACATTTATTATTTTCTGGAACATACAGTTGTCCCTTGATTGAAGGATTTAGACATCTATCTATCTATCTATCTATCTATCTATCTATCTATCTATCTATCTATCTATCTATCTATCTATCTATTTATTTATTTATTTATTTATTTATTTATTTATTTAGCTTACTTAAAGGTCTTAAACCATTTCTTTCTATTTCTTTCTCTTTTTTCTTTTCTTTTCTCCTCTCCTCCCCTCTCCTATCCATCCATCCATCCATCCATCCATCCATCCATCCATCCATCCATCTATGCATGCCACCCATCTCCTTACAGGGCGAAAAGCTATTGGAAGCAGAATCATGGAAAAGATGAAGTCAAAATGTTCAAATATCCAAATGTCTCAACAATACATACAGAGAAGAAATTCCAACACCAGTTTCTGTAAAGAGGCATGTGTGTGGAAGATAAAGTTCAGTTTGGATATTGCTATTGGGACTAATTCTATCTTATCAAAACACATGCTTCTACTGCTTGGATGGGTTCACTCTGGCATGTCCACGGGATGTTGGAATGGCTATTGTTGATTCTTAGATCTTTTAAGTGAAAGGGTAAGTTCCAGCCAAGAGGACTGTGAGGCTACATTATAGGAATACAGTCTTCTTTGGAGAAAAGGTCCAACACTTTATGAATCTTCTTAAAATCTATATTTACAGAAGGTTTGGATTGGACCAAGACTTAACCATATTTAGAATACCGGTAGTCCTCAGTTAATGACTGCCCTATTTAGCTGTTAGTTGAGCTTACAACAGCGCTTTAAAAAGTACTTGAACTTATAAGTTGAATGGTAGTCAGTCAGTATCCTTTAAAGAGAAACTTCATTTTTCCCCCCTCCAAAGATATGTCATGCTTCTTCACAAATGACCTTTCTGCTCATAAATGCTTTCTATAAAGTC